>NW_024070191.1:11764738-12485723 GCF_014754425.2 Oryx dammah
CCCTCCCAGCATCAGAGTCTTTTCCAATGAGTCAACTCTTTGCATGATGTGGCCAAAGTACTGGAGTTTCAGCTTTAGCATCATTCCTTGAAAGAACATCCAGGGCTGATCTCCTTCAGAATGGACTGGTTGCATCTCCTTGCAGTCCAAGGGACTCTCAAGAGTCTTCTCCAACACCACAGTTCAAAAGCATCAATTCTTCGGCGCTCAGCCTTCTTCACAGTCCAACTCTCACATCCATACATGACCACAGGAAAAACCATAGCCTTGACTAAACGGACCTTTGCTGGCAAAGTAATGTCTCTGCTTGTCAATATGCTATCTAGGTTGGTCATAACTTTTCTTCCAAGGAGTAAGCATCTTTTAATTTCATGGCTGCAGTCACCATCTGCAGTGGTTTTGCAGCCCCCCCAAAATAAAGTCTGACACAGTTTCCACTGTTTCTCCATCCATTTCCCATGAAGTGATGGGACCAGATGCCATGATCTTCGTTTTCTGAATGTTGAGCTTTAAAGCCAGCTTTTTCACTCTCCTCTTTCACTTTCATCAAGAGGCTTTTTAGTTCCTCTTCACTTTCTGCCATAAGGGTGGTATCATCCACATATCTGAGGTTAGTAATATTTCTCCCAGCAGTCTTGATTCCAGCTTGTACTTCTTCCAGCCCAGCATTTCTCATGATGTACTCTGCATAGAAGTTAAATAAGCAGGGTAACAATATACAGCCTTGACGTACTCCTTTTCCTATTTGGAACCAGTCTGTTGTTCCATGTCCAGTTCTAACTGTTGCTTCCTGACCTGCATACAGGTTTCTCAAGAGGCAGGTCAGGTGGTCTGGTATTCCCATCTCTTTCAGAATTTTCCACAGTTGATTGTGATCCACACAGTCAAAGGCTTTGGCATAGTCAATAAAGCAGAAATAGAGGTTTTTCTGGAACTCTCTTGCTTTTTCCATGATCCAGCGGATGTTGGCAATTTGATCTCTGGTTCCTCTGCCTTTTCTAAATCCAGTTTGAACATCTGGAGGTTCACAATTTACATATTGCTGAAGCCTGGCTTGGAGAATTTTGAGTATTACTTTACTAGCGTGTGAGATGAGTGCAATTGTGCGGTAGTTTGAGCATTCTACTATGTGCTGAAAATCCACAAGTCTTTCAGCTGAGGTCATAATCCCCATATGTCCCTCCCTCCTCTAGACTAAGTCCTGTCAACTGTGGGAGGAGCATTAGCTTCACCATGTAGGACCATGACTTTCCTCACTCTTAACACTGAGCTTCAATCAGAACAGTGAAGGTCACAGGAGCATCTGTGGCAGGCACGTCACCGTGATGATGTTAACAGTACTGTTTACTTAAACCTCTGGTTTTTCCTCCACAAAAGCTCTTTAAATTCTTTTCAGGAATGATTTTCTCCTGCTTTCCATGGACAGCCATTTTTGTGGCTGAAGGAAATTGAGGAAGCATGTGAACTAAGTTCTTGATAAACCATCAAACAGGAAGGGCTGAAGACAAAAGCCATCAACTGGCTGTGGATTCCTCCCCATACATGGATACTGAACCATCACTAAACCCTGGTTTGGAGTTTGGTCATTTGCACGATTTCGACTTCACCTTCACTATATCTTTGCCCAATCTTCATTTCCTCCGTATAGTCACCAAGATAATTTTTCTAGGCTTTGCCAAATACCTTGATTTTTTTTTAATTGACAAGTTTCTGCCCTTGGTATCTCCATGATTATGTTGTTGAACCTATGCTGATTCCTGTTATCAATTGCTTTCATTCTTTAGAAATTACTGAATACACTTTAAGAATACCATATAGAAAGTGTCGAATATGTGTCAAAATGATATCTGTAAATCATGATATCCTCCTCCTTCCCATTTAAAAAAATAAATGTTTATTTGTTTATTAAATATGTTGTTTATTTTTGGGTGTGCTGGGTCTTCATTTCCCTGTGCAGGCTTTCTCTGGCTGCAGCAATAGGGGAATGCTCTTTGTTATGCATGGGCTTCTCATTGCCGTGGTGGCTTCTCTTGTAGCAGAGCCCAGGCCCTTGATCATGTGGACTTCAGTAGCTGTGGGTCTGGGGCTCTAGAGCACAGGCTCAGTAATTGTGGCATGTGGGCTTAATTGCCTGTGGCACATGGGATCTTCCTGGACCAGGGTTCAAACCCATGTCTCCTGTATTGGCAGGTGGATGCTTTACCACTGAGCCACCAGGGAAGCCCATCCTTCTTCTCATTGTTGAAAATCACAACAGTTGCTCCATTCTACCTCATCCAGCATCTGTCTTATCCCCCATGGTTCCTCAGAGATTGTCAGGACAACTTTCCCTAGCTAGGCCTTTATTACTGAAGTAGCGTTGATTTACAATATCACATTAGTTTCAGGTGTACACCATAGTGTTTCAATAGTTGTATAGTTTATACTCCATTCAAAGTTATTGTAAGATAATGACTATATTTCCCTGTGCTGTACAATACGTCCTTGTTTCTTGCCCATCCTCTTTCTTTCCTCCCCACTGGTAACCACTAGCTTGCTCTCTGTATCTGTGTCTATTTCTATTGTTGTGTACACTCATTTGTTTTATTTTTTTTAGATTCCACATATAAGTGATAACAGAGTGTTTGTGTTTCTCTGTCTGACTTATTTCACTAAGCATAATACTCTCTAGTTCCATCTACATTGTTGCAAATGGCAGAATTTCATTTTTTATGGCAATTTATCTTTATACCCTAAAACACAGCTTACTTGGGACAGAAGACTTTGCTCTTCATGTAACACAGTTAAACTTCCTTTTACTTTATCTTCACTTAAGCTAGAACTAAGTTCACTCTAAAGCAATGCTTTTCTGCACAGGAGCCAAACCAAAAGAGAAAAAATTTGCTCAATAATATATATTAAATTTTTATTATATATCAGGTACTATTTTGGGAATTGCATTTCATTTTTTTCATAGAAATGGATAAAAACCCACAAAAACATCTCTTGTTACAACTCATATCCCCTGTTTAGCATGGTATCTCCTTTAATAGTACCTGTTTATAGAGCTTACCACACAATTTTAAAGTGTTTTCACATAAATTACATAACCCAATGTTGATAAAATTTCAACTACACAGACATCTCCTTATTCATAGATGTAGACTCTGAGTTTCCTTGAAATTAAGTGTAAATCTTCTAAAAATTCCATGATAATTCAAAGACAGAGGGAAAAAAAAGAATGACCTCAAATTTAGTGCTTTGAAAATCATATCACCTACCTAATGCATTTTTCTTATTCTTAAAGTCCATAATCACTAATATATAGACGCATATATTTGCATTACTAAGAAATGTATAGTATTGATGATTTTATTATAAAAATTTCATTTTTGGAAAGTTTCCTCTTCTTTGATCTGTCTTCCCTTTCAAACTCAGAACAAAAAAGCTTATCAACCTTTTACCTGATTAAAAATAAAATGTGTTCCTGCCATTTAGGCTCCGTATCTGATCCTGCCCTGTTTCTTTTGGCATGGCTCAGGGGCTTTATGATGGGCTGGTCAGACTTTCATTGCTTCCACTTCATTAGTCAGTTTTGACTTGAAAGTCAGAATTTGATCCAGAAATAAGTCTTTTCATCCTCTGCTCAGATATCCTTGGCAAAAGGCAAGAAAGCATCCTCAGAATCTTTGCTCTGAGTTGGATCTTGAGGTTTAGCTCACTCTTCTCCTTTCAAAAAGAAATGTAAAAAGAAAGCCAGTTCATATAAGCAACATCTGATTCTCTGAATAAAATTACCTCTCTTTCTGTAGCCTTTTCTGTTTTCATTCAAGAGTTCTTCACAGGCTTCCCACCCTTAGGTTGGTGGATGTTTTTACTAGGTGCATGAGACAGGGTTCAATCAGGGAGGAGGAACAACTACAAGTGTGACGGTAAAACAGATTTCTATAGGGCTTCTGTCCTTCCCAGTTGAGGGAGAGGTGGGGTACTTGAGGAATAGCCAGCCCTGAAGCCAAGCAGATCCACTGGTAACCACGACTTTCTTCTTTATTATCTGTGAGTCTGCTTCTTTTTTGTTATATGCACTGATTTGTTGTACATTTTAGATTCTGCATATAAGTGATATCATACAGCTTGTGTCTTTCTCTGTCTGACTTAGCATATTACCCTCTACCTCCTCCATGTTCTTGCCAATGGCAAAATTTCATTCTTATTAACTCCTCAATAAGTTATATTAAACAAATACCTTAATTCACATTTTTCTGTGTTCTCACAATAACACTTATTCTACCATAACCTTTTCTTCCTTATATTGTTAGATTCAATTTGCTAATATTTTGTTTATAGTTTCTCAATTTTACATTCACAAGTGACATTGGTGAATGTTTTTAGGTTTATTTTTCTCTGTGTCATGTTTTTGTTTTACAGTTATTCTAGCCTTGTCAAATGAGTTGGAAAGCTTTCCAATTATTTATGTTCTGTCCCTTCCCAATGTTTCCTCCTGTGAATTCCAGGGCATCAAATTCGTTGTTTTTTGAATTTTTCAGTCTCTCAAAATAATTTTTTATGAGAAGTATTTTTCCTTTCTTTTTAAAATTCTGGGTAATAGTTCTGCTGATTTCTCATGTGGGATTTTATCATCAGGCCAAGAGACAACCATCCCAATGTGATAAACCATGATTAGAAAACATATATGTGCTATTTCATTGCCCCTTAGCCATTTTTAAGTTGATTCAACTAATGCTTACCGCTGAGTATGCAAGGAGTATCATAATGGGATCGAAGGTGCAGGAAATAAATTTTTTTATGATAGACGTGAAAGACATCATCTGGCCTTTAGAAACTTAAAATGTGGAGTAACATGTACTCCTGGAATAATTTAATGAAAGCACAAATAAATGTATTCATAACACTTCATGATTAAGCATAAAATGAGTATGGAAATGCACAGAGGATGTGCCCAAGTGCTGAGCGACAAAAGTTAAAAGGAGTTAGTCAGAAAATGCCTAAGAGTAGAGGAGCTCTGAGCAGAATATTGAATTAGGAGATACACACAAAGTGAGATAGTATTTAGAACGGTATGTAAACAGGCAGGTAAACAACAATAAACAGATCCATGGGTGGATGATAATATATAAATTAGTATATCTGAAGCTAAAGGAGACATTTTTTTAAACTCAATTATTGAAACCAGAAAGCATGGTATGGCAATCCTACGTCGGTGGCCGTCGTCGAGATCCCCACATGTCACAGCTATTTTCAGTCTCTTGATGTTCCCTGGGCTTTGTTCAGGATCCAGAAAGAGGTAAACCAACTGTGGCATACCTACGCAGCTTGGCTCAAATGTGGTCTTCAATTTACATATATTATCATAATGAATATGTACAAATATGTGACGTGTAACACGCACGCACACATGTTCTGTTTTTGAGGCAAGTGGAGTAAGTCTCACAGTCTCTTACTGTGAGGGTGGGGGAGCAATTTGCATTAACAAGCTTGACTTAAGAGTCATCATATAGAAATAGAATGATGCAGGAATACAAACTGATGCCATGAGGGTTATGAAGCCCTCCTCAGTATCAGGAAAAATACTATATCTGAGATCATTATATCCCCTTTGTGAGTCCATGCTAAGTCAAACCTTAAGAAATAGTCATTAAAAAGGAAGAAAAGGAAAAAGAAAAACTTGATCAGATATTATCACATCATTTTTGTGATTTTATACTTAGAACAAATCATGAGAAGCATGAGAGTAAAACTCATACACCCATTGAATTCTTAGAGAAATCTCCGTTCTGAAAGAAAAAAAAATCTAGTAATAATTATTAATGTTGATTGATACCTATATTACTTTGCCAACAAAGATCTGTCTAGTCAAGGCTGTGGTTTTTCCAATAGTCATGTATGGATGTGAGAGTTGGACTATAAAGAAAGCTGAATGCCGAAGAATTGATGCATTTGAACTGTGGTGTTGGAGAAGATTCTTGAGAGTCCCTTGGACTGCAAGATCCAACCAGTCCATCCTAAAGGAAATCAGTCCTGGGTGTTCATTGGAATGATGTTGAAGCTGAAATTCCAATACTTTGATGTGAAGAACTGACTCATTTGAAAAGACCCTGATGCTGGGAAAGATTGAAGGCAAGAGGAGAAGGGGATGACAGAGGATGAGATGTTTGGATGGCATCACTGACTCAATGGACATGGGTTTGGGTAAACTCCGGGAGTTGGTGATGGACAGGGAGGCCTGGCGTGCTGCAGTCCATGGGGTTGCAAAGAGTCAGACATGACTGAGCAACTGAACTGAACAGACTTTAAGCAGTTATCTACAGAACTGCCTACTTTGCACAGCCATGTGATACCAGTAGCCACTGTGCTTTGTGAGAACCATAAACTAACACAAGAGTGCATACAGATAAACCTGCTTTCAGCTGCCCATTGACCAAAAAGAGCTTCCTAGGTATTGAGGAACATATGACAAATAAGAATTACCTTTACCACTCTTCCCTCACCTTTAAAGAAAGACCTGATGAGGGGTTTGTATAGATCTGAATCTGAATCTGAATCTGAATCTTCACTGTCGCCTTAGTCTCCTCTGATCTTGGGGAGTTATTTTTATTAATATGTTAAGTAGTTAGCATAGTATTGGCAGATACATTCTTATTGAATGGTAAATCTTTTATTTTCTTCATTATCATTAAAGCAACCACTTAAGGAGCACTTGTTAGATGCCAAGGACCAGTCCAAGCACTTTACATGTCTCCTTATGTAATATACCAATTTTATGAATAGGAAATTTCCCCAAGGAAACAAACTGAGGAAGACGAAGAGTCAAGACCCAAAAGGATGCCTTCTGGCTACATCACTGTCTCTTGGTACCATGTAGAACATGATTCTGAGCCTTTCATTTTGACCATATCCTATCCGCTTGTTGGGCTTCTCTGGTGGCTCAGCAGTAACCAATCCAACTGCAACACAGGAGGCACACGTTCGACCTTTGGAGGAGAAAATGGCCGCTCCCTCCAGGATTCCTGCCTGGAAAATCCCGTGGACAGAGGAGTCTGGCGAGCTACAGTCCACAGGGTCGCAAAGAGTCAGACACAACTGAGCACACACACATATCGGCTTGCCACAGAGCGAAATGAAAGCTACTAGCTCCACCTCTGGCAAATTCCAGCTGTTATTAATGTCAGTGTTTAGGCAAGGCCTGAACACTGTTGGGATGTGGCCGGCGTGATCTATAATATGGCTCACTCTTGTCCACTCAGAAAACAGTCTGACTTGCGAAGCATTAAATGGAAAGTTTTTCCTAAGAATGTTTTCAAGATTGCATCTTTTTTTAAGATTTTTTTTTTTAATATGGACCATTTTTTTAAGACTTTATTGAGTTGGTTGCAACATTGCTTCTGTTTTACGTCTTGATTTTTTGTCCACAAGGCATGTGGGATTTTAGCTCCCTGACCATGGGATCAAACCTCTACCCCCTGCACTGGGAGGCAAAGTCATAACCACTGAACCACCAAGGAAGTCTCTCAAGATTGTATCTTTAATATGGTGCTTTTTAGAAGCAAATTCTTACAATAATTAATTGCACCATATGTTTTATCAATTACTGTTATTCATTAGTTTCTTCCATGGTTGGATTCAAGACAGTGGAAGTTACAAAGTATGACTCCTGTCTTCAAGGATAAGTAAGAAAATATAAAGGAAAATCCACAGCTTATGAGTAGGAACAAACAAGAAATCTCTTAACAGTGAAGCAAAGTCAATGAAAATAATCTCATCATCCCATCACAGACATTTCAGATTAGGTTCAGGAGACCATTCTCATTTCCTAATTCATTCTTAACATTTTTAGGCAAGGACAGTTAAACATTCAGAGGCTTTCAGAATCAAGACAGGGTCCTAGACTAGACCCTACCCTTCTTAATCTATGCTCAAGGAGTGGGAAAAAGGAAGCCATCTTCAGCCCTCACTGAGAATATTCCTCAATAGAAGTTTCTAGTGATATTTAAAGGCAAGTTACCTTTTCCTGTTTCCACATATCAGATTCTTTAGTCAGTCCTGAGGTTCAACTATGAATAAAACCAGACTCCTTTGTGATAGAAGTGTTAGCAAATGTTAATCATGTTGTAATACATAAATGTATTAAATTATTATGTTGGACACCTTATATGTACACAATATTATATGTCAGTTATAGCCCCATAAAATAAATAAGTGACTAAAAAGAAAAAAACAGGTTCCTGTCCTCCAGCAACTAAAAGACTAATCACGGGCACAGCTATGTAAAAGATGCTCACATAGCCACATGATAAGTGCTTTAAGAGGGGCATGTACAGAATACCTGGAACCCCTGATAAGGGAGTCGGTCAGTTTGTCCAGGAGGAGAGTCAACCTAAAATGATTTTAAATCTTGGGCATTAGATAAATAAGCTGCAAGTGGGGAAAAAAAATTGTGTCCATAATAACAAAAATTGAATTACAGACAGTACGTTAGAAACATGTTTTTTCAAAAAAAAAATTAAAAACATGAAGATAAATTTGGGCATCTGAGCTGGTATTTTAAATGATGTGTTGAGTATTTTACTTACATGACTTTGGTTATTTTGGTGCTCAAATATAAATATCAGGAAAGTAAAATAAAAATAAGAGTGATTAAGAACTTTGGCCTACCTTTTACCCCCAACACTCTTTGTCCTGCTCAGTGCACTTTAAGAAATGAGAGAAGTAAGGAATTAGTTATCTTTTGGAGCTATGTTGAGTGTGAATGCAATTTTACTCAATTAAGCCTTAAACAACTGATGCAGGCAAATGTGGTCCATGCACTAGAGACCCTTATTATATCTAATACAAAATAGTTAATTGCTTCCAAATGAAGCTCAAACCAGACAGAGAAATGTCTAATCCGACTAGTACTAAAATAAAAGTGGGCAATGGGCAGCGTTGTGTTTTTGCTTGACTCTGTGGATTCTCAAGAAGGTTCATTTACTTAATAGGCCAAATTAAGGCATGTGCCCTTCAGGGACTGCCAATCTTAGGGCATGTGAACAGAAATGCAATTTTCTCTGTAATTTCTTAGATGGATCTAGTAAAGATCTTTATTAGTCTACATGATAACCATGTTTCTGGGCAGTGTTGCCTACTGCATTGTGATTTACAAATACTAAACACATTCACAGGTAAAATCATGCTTTCAAAATAATCTGAAATCATTCACACAATTTTACATTAAATGATGTTATCACATAAGTCGTAGATACAACACTGTAATGTGAGTTTTCTCTTAAAATTGTGAAGGTCAGGGGACTGCCCTTAAGATTGACCTTTTGTTAGAAAAAAAATATTGCCACTGCTTATAAATAGGGAAACAAAAATTCTTGTGTATTTTGGGGCTTTATTTTGGACCCCAAATGGAACTTAAATTTCCACTGAAGACATGTAATGCCAAAATGAAATCCTCCCAACAAATTCAGTTTAGTGTTCAGCTCTTCATTGTAAATTATGTTTACTAAATCTCAGAAGCAATACAGTAAAAAAGAAGATAAAAACATAAATAAGGCTAGATTGTGTTATTAAAGTAGATCCTGTCAACATAGATTGATAGGGGAAAAATACATATTTTTTTTAGTGTACAATTATGTTAGAAAATTTGATCGCTAATGGATTTCTGTATTCATATCAAGGTCATATGGGCAATTGTTTATGAGTAATCTGAAATCTCTTATAGTCTCTTCCAACAAGTTTTATAACATCTATTTATGTGGGACATTTTGCCATTTCAGATGTTTCTCTCTCATCGTTTTTTTCCATAAGAGCAATGTGCTACATTTTGTTAATTTTGCACTTGTTTTCAAAACCCTCCTTTATTTGACTGGAGAGCTTGCAATTAACCCACTTCTCTCTATTGAGAAGCATCTTTATAATAACAGCTTTCCTGGCAGAGCTTTTGTTAGGCAGATTTTAAAATCAAGAGCCCATCAAGGTTGGAAAAAATCCAGTCATATTAAAGTTCAGCAAATCTCTTTCAAGGTCATGTCCCTTAAGGTTATGGAGGTTTTCTTCCTGTTGAAAAGATCACCAAGTTCCTTTTCCCCACTTAAAAAAAAAAGAAGTAAGACAGCACTATTACCTGTTTTACCAAATATTGAGAGAAAGATGGAGGTTTTACAGTGAAAGGACAAGAGAGATTGTTTTGAAGCTTGACTGTAGGAAGGGCTAGACTTCTGTCAACTGCCCTACAGACCCATTCATAGCCAGGGCTGGCCAGCCATCCAGCTGCATGAAAGAGCTTAACAGTCAAAGGGCATGGTAATTCCCTCCATCTGCCTTTTCTTTCTTCTGAGGCGAAATCTTCACCTGGTGTTTTTGATTCATGTGTCCTAATTATGATGGCTGCCATCAGCAGCCCTGTGGGGGACACCACAAACTCGCTGAGCCCACAGAGCCTGCTGAAGCTTGTTAAGCAACCATGTCAGCCTGATTTTAGGGCCCATTTTGCAGCTCTCCACAGGCCTATCTAAAAGCATCAGGAATCTCAGCCTTGCAGGACAAGTGCATTGTCTTTCTAAATGTCTCTTCCTGATAAGCAAATCCAAATATGGTTCATTCACTGTGGCTTTGAAGGCACAGTGGGGAACTTGGCCTGCATGGTGGATACAACAAAATGCTTAATATTATCACTTGGTATAGAGCTAAAGAACTCAATTTCCAATTCCAATATAAAAACCTTTGCTCCCCAGCTATGATCAAGAGTTTGAATTTTAAATCAGGAGTCTTGAAAGCTATTCTAACTCTCAAAAGGGCTGGCTTTCCCATACATACAAAGAAGAAAATGCTGTGCTTGCATTAGGATCTGAAGCAGAGAAAGCGCACATCATTTCAGAAAATGTAATACTTGCCTCTTTCAACTGAAATGCTGTTGAGTATCTTCCACGTTTTCAATTCATTTGTTTTATTGTATTTCCCATTATTTAGATTATGATTAGGACTGGTCCCATAGTCCTTTTTTATTACTTTATATACCTCCTATGGTTTTAGTATTTCCACACTAATAGCACCTGGCAACAACCAAATGTTTTGATTTTATTTTCGTGGAAGTGCAAAAACAGCATCAGAAATAAACTTAGCAACATCTTTAGCATCCCACACCCCCTTGCCTCTGTATATGACACATTGTGAATCAATACGTTTAGCTGTCCTCCAAATAAATGCCAAAGTGGGACTTTCCTTCCTTATCGGTGTGTTATTTTGAAGAATGTTCTAGTTCTATTTAGCATAGTGGAAAAATAAAGCAAGCTTAGTTGATATAAGAAAGTTCCATTTAGGAACTGAAACCTAAAATCGTGCTCAATGATTTGCAAGTGGCAATTCAAGGTTTTTCAGAACAGCTCTTCACAGGCTGATTCTTATCCCCACCCCCAATCTCAAGTACGTCACACAGGGATTCACCTAAGAAACTCAATCACCAGTTTGCGAAAGAATTGGGGTTGGCAAACTGTTCTAAAATTAATACCTAAACAAAGAGTAACCTGTAAGTCCTTGTATAGTTGGTTACTCTGGTAGTTTCTGTAGGCAGAAAATCATTACTTGCATTCTCTCTGTTGGTTTCTTATCTTTCATTGTTCACTTCGGCCCAAGTGAGAATATGTGTGATGTGTTAGATCCAGACTCTCAGGGGGATTGGGGTGGGAGGGTGGCAGCTGATACAAGTGGCTGAGTTACTGAGTCATCCCCGAGGTGTTGATGTATCGTAGTCATGTCGATGTTGAAACCCAGTGTCACATCAACTGATAAGTCAGAAGACAAATAATAAACAAAGAGATAGACAACTAAGTAAATATGACATTTTCCAATCATCAATTCCTATCATGTTTACTTCTAAATATTTCTCAAACCTATCCTGACCATCACTACTCTCATCAAGGCATTCATCACTGCTTGATGCTGCTTCCATCTCCCAGTAGATCTTTATGTGCCTGGTCTTTCCCCTTTATTTATTTATTTATTTAATTTATTTGGCTGTGCAGCTTTCAGTATCTTAGTTCTCCAACCAGGGATTGAACCCCTGCCCCCTGCAGTGGAAGAACAGAGTCATAACCAGTGTACCACCAGGGAAGTTCTCTTTCCCCTTTAGACTCATCTTCCAAATTGGCACCAGAACAATCTGAATATAATGCCAACCTACCATGTCATTTCCTGTTTAACTCCTTTGGTGACCACAACCTATTCCCCATCTACTTTTTCTGTCTTCACTCTCCCTGTCCACCTGCTGCTCCGTACATAATTTAAACTCAAACAAACTCAATGAGGCTGATGTGACCCAGAGTAAGTAGATTAGGCTTATTCACTTTTGCTGGCTCCCAGCAGTGAAAATCAGGTTTTATCGCCACTGTGTTTTGTTTGTTTAAGTCGCTAAGTCATGGACCAACTCTTTGTGACCCCATGGATGTTAGCCCGCCAGGTTCCTCTGTCCATGGGATTTTCCAGGCTGGAGTGGGTTGTTATTTCCTTCTTCCATTTAGACAGCTTATATTCATCTACTGTTGTATTAACAATCATGCAGCAAAGCTTTACTGAGCACTTATCATGTAATAGGCACTGCACAAATTCTTAAAGGCAGGAGTGCATCCTCAAAGATCCCAGAGACAGACTTCTAGGCAGGTGAGTACAACAAATGGGCTAAATGAAGACACGTACAGGGAGGTGCTTCTGGGGGACCTTATGAGAGTTTAGAATCTGGAAGGGTAGAGAAGAGAAAATATGCAGGAATAGCTTTATAGAAGGGAAGAATCCTAAGGAGTGAATAGAAGTTACCCACAAGTAGGCCATGTATTGTTTCAGGTAGTCAAAACAGAGAGGAACATTTGAGAAAGTGTCAAGGTAATAAACAGCATAGCACACAGAAAAAGAATAGAAATTGGAAGTGAACCTGGAGAGACAGATAAGATGCCTGTTGAAGAGGCATTAAATGTCATGTAAAAAATAACTTTAGATGATAAGAAATCACAGAAAAACATAACCTGGATATGACACGAGTTAAGTGTCTGTTTCAGATAGATCACTTTGGTACCTGTGCAGAGGGTGGATTCAATGAAGAAAGCATAGAAGCTGGAAGACCCAGCAGGAGGCCATTGTCGTACTGAGATGAGAGACCATAAAGGTCTAAATGTAGGGAGAAAAGGGAGTAAAGTGCAATTGGGAATATTTCACATTTGACTGGATATAGTCTGGTTCCAAATAGGAAAAGGAGTACGTCAAGGCTGTATATTGTCACCCTGCTTATTTAACTTATATGCAGAGTACATCATGAGAAACGTTGGGCTGGAAGAAGCAAAAGCTGAAATCAAGATTGCCGGGAGAAATATCAATAACCTCAGATATGTAGATGACGCCACCCTTATGGCAGAAAGTGAAGAGGAACTAAAAAGCCTCTTGATGAAAGTGAAAGTGGAGAGTGAAAAAATTGGCTTAAAAGCTCAACATTCAGAAAACTAAGATCATGGCATCCGGTCCCATCACTTCATGGGAATTAGATGGGGACACAGCGGAAACAGTGTCAGACTTTATTTTGGGGGGCTCCAAAACCACTGCAGATGGTGACTGTAGCCATGAAATTAAAAGACACTCCTTGGAAGAAAAGTTATGACCAACCTAGATAGCATATTCAAAAGCAGGGACATTACTTTGCCGACTAAGGTCCGTCTAGTCAAGGTTATGTTTTTTCCAGTGGTCATGTATGGATGTGAGAGTTGGACGGTGAAGAAAGCTGAGTGCCGAAGAATTGATGCTTTTGAACTGTGGTGTTGGAGAAGACTCTTGAGAATCCCTTGGACTGCAAGGAGATCCAACCAGTTCATTCTGAAGATCAGCCTGGGATTTCTTTGGAACGAATGATGCTAAAGCTGAAACTTCAGTACTTTGGCCACCTCATGCGAAGAGTTGACTCATTGGAAAAGACTCTGATGCTGGGAGGGATTGGGGGCAGGAGGAGAAGGGGATGACAGAGGATGAGATGGCTGGATGGCATCACTGACTCGATGGACGTGAGTCTGAGTGAACTCCAGGAGATGGTGATGGACAGGGAGGCCTGGCGTGCTGCGATTCATGGGGTCGCAAAGAGTCGGACACGACTGAGCAACTGAACTGAACTGAGTCTATGAAAGACAGACGTCAGAAATGGTTTACTGTCATCATGGGTGACAGAGAGATGCAGAGAAGAATCAAGAAGTAGGAGTGTGTTACTATTGAAAACAGGAGTTAGTTCCAAGTTCTTATTGTCACAAATGCTCCTTATAGTCAGTCATTTCTATAATTATGCCTCATAGAAATTTATACCTTTCTGAATACATCAAAACTGGATTAGACAGTCACAAGGTCCAGAACTCAAGCAAAGGAGATACAACACCTGAAATAGACAAGTGTCTTCTCCTCACTAGAGGGCACTTTCATACATACCACAGTGCTGCTGCTGCTGCTGCTAAGTCGCTTCAGTCGTGTCCGACTCTGTGCGACCCCATAGACGGCAGCCCACCAGGCTCCCCCGTCCCTGGGATTCTTCAGGCAAGAACACTTGAGTGGGTTGCCATTTCCTTCTCCAATGCATGAAAGTGAAAAGTGAAAGTGAAGTCTCTCAGTCGTGTCCGACTCTTAGCGACCCCATGGACTGTAGCCCACTAGGCTCCTCCGTCCATGGGACTTTCCAGGCAAGAGTACTGGAGTGGGGTGCCATTGCCTTCTCCACAGTGCACCACAGTGCAAGGTAGAAATAAATAAACACTGCAGGAAAGACACAAAGGAAGATGGGGAGAGGTCAGAGGAAGCCTGGTTACTTTTTATGAGGAGGTCCTCAGAGCTTATATAGAACTTTGACAAGTGGAGATGAGCCCGAGGAACCTCTGGGCAGAGGGAACAGTGCAGATGGCTGTTGTAATGAGCTAGGAAGGAGGAAATGGACTCATGCATTAGAAGTGTGGGGTGACATGAGTAGCAGTAAATCAACAGGATTACCTAATTCTTATACTTGCCCAGGAGGGGCAAGAAACAGGTCCCAATAGGATACAACCTGGATGCACAGTGGGAACACATTTGAAAACAAGACTGTGAGCAGTTTGAGATCTTTCTAGACCAGTAATGTTGGGTGTAAGTTGACAACCACAGCTGTGATGCAGGTGCAGTAAGTCCCATGCATACAAACAAGTTTCATCCGAGAGAGTGTTTGTAGATCCAGTTTGTTCTTAAGTTCAACAAAGTTAGCCTAGGCTAATAACTAGCTATATAGTAAAGTACTATAATAGCTTTATAATACTTTTCAGACTAATAATTGTTGTTTAGTCACTAAGTCATGTCCAACTCTTTGCAACCTCATGGACTGTGTAACCCTCCAAGATCCATGGAATTTTCCAAGAAAGAATGCTGGAGTGGGTTGCCATTTCCTTCTCCAGAGAAACTTCCTGAGCCAGGGATCAAATCTGTGTATCTATCCTGCACTGGGAGGCAAATTTTTTTTTACATCTGAGCCACCTGGGACATGAAAAATACAGCAACAAAAAAGACATTTTTAATCTTACAATGTGGTACCCTGAAAAGTATAGTACTACAGTACAACAGCTAGTGTACTGGGGCTGGCATCAAGTGAACAAGCAAGAGTTATTGACCAGAGGAGGCAGAGGTGGTGGGAGATGGCAGAGCTGAAGGATCGTCAGCAATAGGAGACAGAGGAGCTGCAGTTTCACTCACACCTGAAGTTGTTTGCATCTTTGAAAGTTTGCAGCTTGAAGGCTTATGTGTAGGGTTCTTGCTGGGTTTATCCGTCATTGTGGCAGAACCTTTCCATCAAGTCTTAGCTAGAAAGAGGAATCACTTTTAAATCTTAAGATACTTTCACATCATATAAGGGCAAAAATGGATATAATACAATACAAATACCACCCTTTGTATTCTTGCTGAGTCATTTTGAAAGTTATGCTGTCGTACTTGGGGGATTGGTTTATTTTAGGGAGATGTTGGAAGGAGGAGTCCCGCGGGGCAACCTGCTCCATCCTGGGCACCGCTGGAGCACTGCCCTCTCACAGCTGTCTGCCTGCGTGAGCCCCGCCCTCCCAGGACCCACAGAGCGCCCAGGCCAACAGGCTTTTATGATCTCAAATTCCGTCCGTCCCCTCCCCTGTTCTTTCTAAGATTCTGTTTTTATCTTTTTTTGTTGTTGTTGTTGTTACTTTCTTCCTCCTAATCCTAAAAGAATTCTATGGAGCTTGCTGGCTGCGGAGGTGACCCCATGCTCTCCACGGTAAACGTTCCTTTCACAGTGCTGAACTGCAGGAAAGACGAAAGGGCTGAGCACCTGGGGAGACAAGGACGCCCCAGGGGAACAGAGGCGTCCAGACTCCAGACCCTGTCCTGAAGGCCAGCGTTTCCTGCCCTCTCATCCATGCCAGCCCACCTGTCCTTCCTCTCCTTTCCTATTGTTTGTGATTTCTATCTCAGTGTGTCAGATTGGATGACCTGACCGATTCAGCCCTTCAGTAAAATATATACAGATAAGGATATGCATTTTTATTTTTAGTTTTTACTGGTGTATAATTGCTTCACAATGTTGTATTCATTTTTGCCCTACCACAGTGTGAATCAGCTATATGTACACATATGTCCCCTCCCTCTTGAGCCTCCCGCCTCCATCCCACTCATCTAGTCACCACAGAGCCTCCAGCTGAGATTCCTGTGCTTTAGAGCAGGTCCCACTTGCTATCTAATTTACATTTGAGAGTTTACATATGTTTATCCCAGTCTCCCGATTTGCTTTGCCTTCCTCTCCCCTGCTTTTGTCCACAGGTCTGTGCTCTGCAAATGATTCTCTATTCCTGCCCTGGAAATAGGTTCATCTGGACCATTTTTTTAGATTTCACATATTTGCGTTAATAGACGATATCTGTTTATCTTTTTCTGACTTCACGCTGTATGACAGACTTTAGGTCCATCCACATATCTTCAAATGACTCAATTCATCACAGCACTCTTTACAATAACCAGGACATGGAGATAACCTAAAAGTCCAACGAAATATGACGCTCACTATTCAAAGTGAGCTCACTATTCCTGGGTGTTCTTTGGAAGAATTGATGCTAAAGCTGAAACTCCAATACTCTGGCCACCTCATGCAAAGAGTTGACTCATTGGAAAATATTCTGATGCTGGGAGGGATTGGGGGCAGGAGGAGAAGGGGACGACAGAGGATGCGATGGCTGGATGGTATCACCGTCTTGATGGACGTGAGTCTGAGTGAACTCCGGGAGTTGGTGATGGACAGGGAGGCCTGGCGTGCTGCGATTCATGGGGTCGCAGAGAGTCGGACATGACTGAGCGACTGAACTGAACTAACTGACCTTAGTTTCTCCCATCATAGTATATTCAGCAAATTGTGGCCTTGAATTTAGTTCCTAGGCATTCACAAGTAAACTCTGCAAAAGAAACTGAGAACAAGAAAGAAGACACACTGTATCTGAAGTGTCTGAATATGTGTTTTCAACTCATAGCCGTAGGCTTTGCAGTGACCATTTATTTCTAATGAAGTAGCACTAGTACAAGTGAAAATGCAAGTGAATGTTCTGCTATTGCCATACATTGTTTGCTAATGTTGCACCTTCTCTCTGGCATAACCATAGGGTAGCCTTGATAATATTTTGATAAGAAGTAAAACTATGAGGCAATAACCCTATCTGTGTTTTGTGACCGTAAGGATAAATTTGGAACCAGCATTTTCTCTGTATTTTCTCTGGGAGACTTTTATGGTTCACAGAGAAAATAGAGGAAATAAATGATAATATCTCCATTTTCCAGCAATTCTCCCTGTTTCATCTTTTACTGCTGTTTATTCTCTTTTTCATTTTCCTTCCCCTCTTGAAAAGAATATGTTAAAGCATATATCAAGCTAGGAGTCTGTACAGAGTTTTGTTTTCTCTTAGGAATCAGAATTCTAGAACTTAGGAGGAGATATTATAAGAACAAAGACTTAACCAACTCCTCATTTTACAAAAGAGGAAACTGAGACATAGCAAAGAGAAGGAACTTGGATCTGATCAAAGCTGAGACTGAGTTGGAAGCCCATGGTGGCTGTGTTTTGGGCTTCCCCCAGGACTGTCATGGGGTTTGGGAAAAGACCCTTGTGAGTCGCACAGGGAAAAAAGACTCAAACACCCACCTTCTCTTCTGAATTCTAAATGTTTTGAGGTGTAATCCTTTCTCAAGGTCAAGAATCAATTCAGGCTGATGCGGTTCTGTTGTTTTATTGCTTCACATTCTGGATCCCAAGACTTTTTTTTTTTTTAAGTATTATTTTGACTTTTGTTTCCCTTCTTACAGATTCAGGTTAGTGTGTATTATGTTGCTTTGTTGGGCTGTTATTATACATCAAAACTGGCATAAATACAGAGGCAACAGATTAGAAATATTGACTTTTCTGTTGGGCTAATTAAAACTATGGTATGTGAATTAACACATCTAATTTTAATTTTATAACAAATGTAACAGTGCATGCTGGGAAGATCCCTAGAAATATAAGAAAAGAAAACCTTTCTAAATTGTAAGAATCAAAAAAAGATAGGATGCAGAGGATCAGCTTGTTTCTTTGCACAGGGGTAAACCCCTAAAAGGTCTTCCTTGATGTCTTAGATGGTAAAGAATCTGCCTGCAATGCAAAAGACCTGGTTTGATCCCTGGGTCAGGAAGATCCCCTGAAGGAGTGAATGGCTCCCCACTCTAGTGTTCTTGCCTGGAGGATTCCTGGACAGAGGAGCCTGGTGGGCTACAGTCCATGGGGTTGCAAAGAGTTGGACACAACTGAGTGACTAACACTTTCACTTTCACTTTTTCCAACCCCCTAAACCAATTTAGAAAGCCACTTAGGCACTATTTTCAATAGAAATATATATATTGGAAGACTCTTTTCCCAGTAGCAAGTGTAACATCCTTAGGAACAATAATTCCTCAAGGGAGACTGTATAACTGCATTACTTATTTCTCAGTTTTACAGCAGCAGCAATTAGATAAACTTAAAACCAGTGGCTATAATCCTCAAGGTTGGATCTGATTAATAAAGTGAGTGATAGCCTGCTGATTCTAAAATAAAAAGCTAAATAAATATATGTTGCCGTGATCAGCAATAAAGTAATAAGCAGTTTGCAGTAAATGTGATTGGCATAAAACAATGTAGAAACTAATGTCGAATGCACTCAGGAAACAGCTATTGCTGTCAAGTTTGCAAAATAGGATGGTGCTTCCACAAATGTATCTACAGTTTAAAACGATTGAAATAGGTTGACAGATATGCTCACAAATTATTCATGCAGTATTTAAATTGTGTACCTAATTCCTCAATAGCATATTTATTTAATCAAAGCATGATCATTTCTGACAATTACTTTTATAAACTTTCATGAAATATATCAGGAAATATCTGCAGACACATATTAGTTAAGTCATGTAAGCAGCAAAGAAAAGCTGACACAGCTATTCAGAGCAGCAAAGGAACAGATAGAGTTTAGCACATTAAGACACTGCCAAATGGTTCTTTAGCTGGTAAATGCCTGGGATAATCACAGATGAGTACAAAGGAAAGCTTGGGGAGGTTATTAAATTTTACTGCCAGGATATAAGTCTCTAACATGGCATGCTTTGACTAGGTCTATAGATTTTCCAGAAGAAAACTGAATGCACTCTATTTGGGTGAATGAATCAGAAGCAGCATGTCTATCAGGAGTTTGAAATTTTGCAAGCCCTCCGGAGCTGGCAGATAAGGCCACTGAGTGGAGTAGGGACAGGCAAACTGGAAAGCACTTGCCCAGGATTTTAAAGACAGCTGATAGAGGGCTTCCCTGGTGGTCCAGTGGTTAAGACTCTGTGCTTCCAATGCAGGGGGCGCAGGGGGTTCCATCCCTGGTGGTGGAACTAAAACCCCATACGCCGAGCAGTGCAGCAAAAGAAAAAAAGTGGGGGTCAGCTGACAGAGTCAGTTATTGTGCTAGAACGCAAGTGCAGGATCGCCAGAGCTAACGTTCCTAGAAGAGCTAGAGATTAAGATTTCCTTGTGAGAAACATGTATTTTTCATTGCTGGCAACTAAGTTATTAAAAACCACAAAACAGCAATAATACCTGTGCGGAACCACCTGTTTGCAGGACCCTACAGTGATAGACACAAGGTATCTATATATTCCATGTAGCCTGTTCATGATCACAGTTAAACAATTTATGGCCAAAACCATTTTGGAAGCGATCAGACAAAAACACCAGCCCAACCATATTAGGGTTTGGACTTGGGTAAAATAAAATATTTCTTTGAACTTAAAGTTGGTTAACTATAATATGGCATACAGGGAATAATTCAGGTAACTGTGATTGTTCTTTTCTTTTTTTTTCTGTCAAAAGGAAATACTTGGAGCACCTACCTCTTAGGCTGTTGTGAGGATTAAGTGAGTTACTTCTATCAAGTGCTTAGAACAATGCCTGACATATAGTAGGTTCTCATTACATGTTACCTGTGAATGCTCTTACCATTATGCATAGAATGGAGGCATGTTCCTGGAATGTTAAATGCAAGATGGCGTTTCCAGAATGTGGCAATTCATTGAGAAGCCTCTTGCAATGTAACTGTTCCCAAAGGGAAAATAATAGCAAGATATACTAGTCATTGTGTTATGGAGAGTTGGGAAGCAGTTCAGAGGGTAGAAGAAATATTTCAAGGCTACAATGAAGCACAGCTTCTAATAATCTTTTTTTTTTTTTTTGACACAAAGGTAATTATCATAGTAGGCTGACTTGGCACGCAATCATGGGAAATGATCAAGTTGTGTGTATGTGTGTGTGTGTGTCTGGAAGTTTCTTCAGCTTTTCTCTGAGCTTTTGGGAAAAGATCTTTTTTTTTCTGTTTGTTTTCTCTAAGACCTTTTATGAGACTGAGAGACAGAGATAAATAGAGACAGATGCTGCAAAGCCAGTGAAGTCTGCAGTTGTTCACAAAAGGAAAAGTTCTCTTGCTTCTATTCACTTTCCAGCCATAATTTACACACAGAGCTCTGGCTACTGTTCTCAAGCATTGGTCTACAAACTAGTGATCTCCTTCAGATGACTGCTCCAGGTGGATGGGGAAGCTGGCGTACAGCAGCTCAGAGAGACTTTTATTAAAATTCACAATTGTAAGCATTCATATAAACTAGGGGCCTGCAGCCTGAAGCCAGGAGGCCAGCCCATGGCCTGTTTCTGTGGGACTGGTTTTTCCATTTTTAAAAGATTGTAAAGGAAAAAAGAAATATGCAGCAGTGACCATAGAAGGCCCATAAAACCTAAAATATTTACTATCTGGCCCTTAGTCATTTCCACCTACTACTAGATGAAAAAGGGAAGAGGAATGTTGGTTTTCCTTTATAATTTGAATTACGAAGGCTGTAATTTACAAACAAGTCACCCTTCTTATCTGGACTTTGTCCTTGTTCATATGTTATTTCTCTTTAACCAGGTGGCAGAAAAATGCCCAGTTTTTTTTTTTTTAACGTAACTTCTATTGTACCCTGTTGTCTTAAAGAAAATTCAGTTCAGTTATCCAAGTGAGACACTTTAGTTTTGATGGTATGTACATGCTGACTTGCCACCAGGATGGCCAGTTCTTGCTTGGCTGTAAAATTATAGCACAAATACTTTTCATTGATCGCAATTTAACAGCCAATCAAGGCACAGCTTTATCCCCCGATTTCACTGTGCCTTTACAATTGAGAAGAATAGCGACTATAATGGGTACTATTATGGCCATTGTGTTTCTTCCAGATGAACTCTGGGACAAAGCTGAAGCTGGACAAGTTATATAAATGTCTGAAGCTAAGACGTTACGGAAAGAATTATACAACCTCACAGGATATAAAGATTTTCCATAACTTTGCACTGCCTGGAATCCCCTCTAGCCCATAAAACCTGTTGTACCCGCAGAAGACTCTTTGTAACAGAATACTTCTTATCATGATACTAGTTTTCAGAGCCAAGAAATAAAGTCTGAGAAGAGGGAGAAAATGAGGTCGTGAGATTAGAAGTTGGAATGGTTTATTTTTGAATAACTAGGTTTGAGTTTGAAAGTGCATTTCAGCTTTTCCATGATTAAAACCATGAAACTAACTATGGACATTTTTTGAGACCCCCATCTTGATTCATCCCCTCCCCCAGGAGTCTGCATTGTCAGTAAGGCACTGACACTTTGTTGATCCTTTTCATCTTTCAGGTTTAACCATCCGTTTCTACCTTTGTGAGTAGTCAAGTGATTTAATTATGTTTTTATCATTTGAAATCTCAACAGTTCTGTTGTGAGAAAACGCCAAGTTCCCTGAGGATTCAAAAATATAATATATAAACCTCAAATTCCATATGCAGGGAGCATGGAGGTATTATTTTTTTAATTTTTATTAAAATATAATTGATTTATAATGTATTTGTTTCAGGTATATAGTTTTACATATATAAATGTATATATTATATATGTATGTATTCTTTTTGCATTTTCTTCCATTGCAAGTTATTACAATATATTGAACATATTTCTCTGTGCTATATAATAGTTCCATGTAGATTATCTATTCATATATGTGTTCTTAGTCACTCATTCATGTCTGACTCTTTGCCACCCCATGGACTATAGACCGCCAGGCTCCTTTGTCCGTGGCGATTTTTCCAACAAGAAAACTGGAGTGTGTTTCCATGCCTTCCTCCAGGGAATCTTCCCAATCCAGGGATCAAACCCATGTCTCCTGCATTGCAGGCAGATTCTTTACCATCTAAGCCACCAGAGAATAGTAGTATGTGTATTTTAACCCCAAATTCCTAATTTGTCCCTCTCCTCTTCCCCTTTGGTAAATGTAAATTTGTTTTGTCTGTGAGTCTATCTCTAAGTATGTTCATTTGTATTATTTTTTTTAGATTATGCATATAAATAATATCACAGGAAGTTTGTCTTTCTTTGTATGGCTTACTTCACTTAGGATGATAATCCCTAGGTTTACCATGTTGCTGCGAATCACATTATTTCATTCTTTCTAAGACTGAATAATGTTTCCTTGTATATATATATATATGTGTGTGTGTGTATATATATATTTATTACATCTTCTTATCCATTCATCTGTTGATGGACACTTATGTTCCTTCCATGTCTTGGCTGCTAGTGCTGCAGTGAACATTAGCGTACACGTATCTTTTCGAATTAGACTTTTCTGCAAGTATATGCCCAGGAGTGAGTAGCATTACAGGATCATATGGTATTAAGTTAGTTAAACAAGGAGGTCATTGGATGGAGGTGGTTCAAATACTTTAGCAGCCTAGTAATCAAATATAAACCTCAGGCTGAGATGCCTCAAAGTTAAGAAATCAAAGCCTAAGGATAACTCATCACAAAGAGCCAACTCGGCTTTTCCAAATAAGGCAAACTCTTTATCCACAGCCAGTCAAGTAATTTCCTTGCTTTACTTTTAAATCTGCTCTTTAAAAGACTTTCCCCCTATGTCCTATGGACAGAGCCCTCCTAACCACTTCCAATTTGGCCCCGCCTGATCTGAATCTATTTTTGCCCAAGTTAACTCTGAAAATTTTGATGCTTCAGTTTATCTTTTAACAGAGGCAAATGTGCTTAATACATAGCAATGTCAAATAAATTACTTTAATGCCTTCTGGTAGTTTACTTCATTTTGGGGAGTTTTATTTTTACTTTTCTCATCCAACAGTGGGTGGTATTACATTCCAGCCATTTGGATGAGCATATCATTGAAAGCGAGGTGCTTTTATAACACTGGCACACAAAAAATTAAGAGTGTTGTGTCCTTATTTCCTCGTTACAGATATGTGTTAGGAAAAATTCCAACTGTCAAATTCCCATCACTAAAACCAGTGAATGTATGCTCTGGCACCAGATTCCAACTGCTAAACAATACCAGGTGTGTAAGCCATGCTAACTCTACTCAACCAAAGTGTCTGTAAGACAAACTCCGCCAGTCAAAATCCAACTGTCTCCTTCACGCTTACTACAGATATCCAAAAAATTACAAAGCAACCTGTGCTAATTGAATCAAAAACTTCTTCAGCCTCTGTTCTTCCTTATATATTTCTTTATATTGGAAATTGATATTTAGACTAAGGACAAAGACGTCCAATAAGATTTCTGCCCATGTGCCTCCCTCTCTTTCCTAAAAGACACCACCATCCAAATAATGACCTTAAAGTGAATATATGACAAATTTTACCTCAGACACATAACCAAATCAGTCCTGGGTTAAGTAATTTAGCACACTGTTGTTGATTAGACTTTGTTAAATTCAGAAGAGACTTCATAGGCCAGTGTCTCAAACTAATGAAAATTAAAGTAGGTGTAATGAACAGAGGAAGGGAGAAATTATTTCAAATTACATGAGATATCATGGTGGAAATGACACTTGATCTGAGACTTAATAAAATTTTAATTGCAGATATCAAGGGAAAGGCAATTCCAGGGGAGCTGAAACAAGTACAGGAAAGGTGGAAACATGGAGAATGTTGGGAGTAGTTGCAACAAATTCAGACCAGGTTAACTGCTCTTTGGGGTAAAGAGAAGTGAAAAATGAAGGCCAGGCTGTATTTGGGGGAGCTGGTGACAATGATTCCGGAAAGATTTTTCTCACCCCTCCCCAAGCACCACTAGCCTTGGCTAAAATTTTGTGCTTTACTTATGAGCTTACACTCTTCCACCCAGTGTCTCATGTAACATCCAATTCTGCTGCCATCACTCAGCCTAAACCTGGACCTGGAGGAGCCTCCTGCCAGTTCTTCCTGTGTTCCCGCTTTCTCCACGTTCAGATGTGCATGCGTGCTGCGTTGTGTCAGATTCTTTGCAAGCCCATGCATTGCAGCCCACCAGGCTCCTCTGTCCTTGGAATTCTCCAGGCAAGAATTCTGGAGTGGGTTGTCATTTCCTCCTCCAGGGGATCTTCTCAACCCAGGGATCAGATTCATGTCTCCTGCACTGGCAGGTGGGTTCTTTACCACTGAGTCTCCTAGGAGGACTCCTTCTCCACAGTTATCTGTAAACAAACTACTGATCGTATCAACTCCTGTTCTCCCACCCCATAAAAAACATCATTGACTCAATGGTTTTCCCTTGCTCTTAAGATAAAGACCTAAATGCATTCATCCTCCACACAAATCTTCTGCTCCCCACCTCACCACCACCCTCGACTTAACATGCTGTGTTCTACTCTTAAAGGGCAGACCACACTGGCCACTTTACTTGCCTGAAATGGAAGCCTCTTGACACAGATTTTACCCTACTTATAGTCCTCAGCCTGGAAGTCTGGAAGTCTCCTCTGTAGCCCTCCCCCACAACCTTCCATTCCTCGGCCTTCATTCAAATGTCGACTGAAAGGTCCCGTCCACAGGGAAGATTTCTCTGATCCCCAGACTGGCTCTGGGTCTATGGTTCCCTTCAGAGGTTCTATTCTCTGAGGGTTTAATTGATCCTTGCAAACAAAGAAACACTTTCCGTGTGTGTCTGTGTCTGTGTGTCTGTGTGTGTGTGTGTCTCTGTGTGTGTGTGTCTGTGTGTGTGTGTGTGTCTGTGTGTGTGTGTGTCTGTGTGTGTGTGTACACCTCCCACTCTGAGGGCTGCAAGGATAAATATCTCATTGTGCAGATGTAATCCATCAAAGCAGACCCTTGGGGAAGCCTTGCTATGGAGGTTGATGGAACTGGGGCTTAATTCTCAAGCAATATGGAGTCAGAACTTTCCATTTTTAAATCCTCTCACATCTGGTTTCCCTTCTCCAGTTTTCACTGATGACATTTGCAATGATGTAAAATTATCTGAATAAAATTTCTAATCCTGACTCTATACCTATCCAGCTCTTCATCTTTGGGGGGAAAAAATAATCTCTTTACAGCTCTGTTTTCAGACTCCACCCAGATTTAGATTCCTCCCACAACCCACCCCTAATGTTTCCAGTGGAACCATTGCATACCTGCAGTATAGTTTTCAGGATATCATTCAACTTTTTAAATCCTTATTTCTCTCATCTGTAAAGTAACACCATTGTAGATTAAATGAGGTAATGCGTGTCAAGAATTGATATAAGACCTGGCCGGTAGCTGGTAACCAGTTCATTTTCCCCTTTTCTAACCAGCCTTC
Organism: Oryx dammah; assembly: GCF_014754425.2. Classification (NCBI taxonomy): domain Eukaryota; kingdom Metazoa; phylum Chordata; class Mammalia; order Artiodactyla; family Bovidae; genus Oryx; species Oryx dammah. The sequence goes on from NW_024070191.1 coordinate 11,790,892, forward strand.
CAGAGGCGAGTACTTCTGTGGCTAGTCATGAATCCCATGATTCAGCAGAGCGCCAGAGAGCTGGGTTTATGGTGATCGTGGCAGTCATATCTGTCCATGTGTTTTGGGACAAACTGGATCCTAATCTGCCCATCTTTTCCTCCTCTTCCTCCACCACCAACCTCTTTTTTCCTACAGCTATCTCAGCACCCGATATTAACACATACTTAGAGAATCCTTATAATAGGATTCATCAACCCTGTGCTTCCCCATAGACACCATTTGTTGTTGTTGTTGTTGTTTAGTTGCTAGTCGTGTCCAACTCTTTTGAGACCCTGTGGACTGCAGCCTACCAGGCTCCTCTGTCCGTGGGATTTCCCAGGCTAGAATACTGGAGTGGGTTGCCATTTCCTTCTCCAGGGGATCTTCCTAATCAAACTTGAATCTCCTGCATTGCCAGGCAGGTTCTTTACCACTGAGCTCCCAAGGGAGCCCTCATACCTATATTTCACTGATTTTAGTATAAAATCCTTTCTACCCTGCTGGACTCTCTTGTCCACTACTGCCAAACACACAGTATAGGGACTTAGTCAACAATTATTGAGTGTTTACTTATTTCATCACAAACACCCCTCCATTGTGACACTGTCTCTGATTCCATGTCTTTCACTGAAGTTATCCCATCTCAGATAACTGATAGTTCTTTATTAATGATTTTCTATTTTCTGCCCTGCATTAGCATTATAGTTATCTGTGGCGTATCGCTCCCTCTTAGTTGATAAACCGTGAAGTCCCCATCAGGACAGAATATCACTCCTTCGTCTTCATACTACCTCAACTATGTTTAAACAATAGCAAATCCTCAATAAATGTGGATGATTGAGTAAGCAAAATGAAAAATAAATAGCTTGTCAAATGTAACAATTCCTTACCTAAGACATGTATATCCTGGGAATACTCCTATTATATTTTCCAGTAAAGAAATGTTTTCATTCTTAATCATCCAAAGAACATTGTTGGGATTGCTGATTGATATCAGATTAGAATTCAAGTACTATTCAAGTTTGAAGTCGTAGGTCCCTATGAATTGAGTCATGTGGGAGAAGGATGTCCAGGAGAGAGAGGGGAGCTATATCCCGTAATCCCCAGGGGGAGTGACTCTCTGAGACAGGATGCACTGTGGCTAGCAGGATGCAAAGAGCCGATTTTTCACTTCCGAATGTAAACAGGCGCAAGCCAGGTATAGTTATTTCCCATGGGAGCTCCCTAACTATTTTAACAAGAGAACTGGAGCATTGAGGACAGAAAATCCAACACTGACTTCCAGGGCCTAACCACAGATAAAAAATTGATTACATTTTTGTTGGTTTGAGAGGTTTCCAGATAACGATTTTTTTATTTCTAAACTGCAGCAGGCCATTGAAATTGTAAGCTGCTGTAATGCCACCTACATGGCAGCAAAGGACGATAGCAAAAATCAATAGGTTCCATCTCTTCATTCACATGGATTTGAGCACATAGATAATGAAGTGTATTCATTCAGGTATAAACGGCTGCCACTAAATAATGGGTCTCAAATAAGTTTGCACTGCCCAATAGTTTGATGACATGTGGCATTTTAGATAGGTTATTATATTGGTGATTATGGAACAGAGCTGTATTTAAATACAGCTGTATACAGAAATATTCAGATTGGGAGGCATAGAGCAGAATATTACTTCCTATAATCTGTCTTTAGCAATAATGCCTCACTGATAGTCTGAAATGCCTACCTATACATTTTGCCCTGTGTTCACAGCAAGGCATATGCTCAAAATATATAAATTTATTTTCTTAAACAGCTAGATGTCTGCCTACATCTTCCCTTCAATTCATACAGAAATTGCATGTGGAAATGGGATACATACCAGCAAGCAAGTGAGCAGCTAGGAAGCTGAATGTATATTGGTATGAAATTTGAAAACACACATAGATAGGCCCAAAAGCACTTCTTTTTCCACAAACCACAAAATGGAATTCTATTATAGTCACCTACCAGATATGCACAAGTGGGTGTATTTGCTTCTCAAGGCTGATGATTGTTCATCAGCAACAGGATAACATGTCCCATCATCTTTCTTCACTAACAGGGGAAGGATATTCTAGATGAGATGTGTGAACACAGACCAGGGAGTTTGTACGAGCATGTAAGCAATTTCTACGTTATGGAGGGGGAAAAAGCATCCACGCCAAAGATGTGACATACAGCGGAGAACTATTCAATCTGAAAGTTACTGCTGATATGACTGACAAAAACATCTTGACATTTGAGTCTTTTAACTGCCCATCCATCACAGGATGGCTCTAGTGATTAGTTCAGTTGAAGAAGCTAGCAAGGAAAGTTAGAGCCATTTTACCATTCATATGGCTCAGAGACAAAGTTAGAAGCACAATACATGTACTTATAAGAAAGGTGAGCTTTTAAGTGGGGAATTTTGACCATAGGACATTTATTTAAATTCAAAAACACCACTACACACCAAAGTGGACTTTTTTTTTTTTCTTTTGGCTGTGCTGGGTCTTCAGTGCTATAGAGGCTTTTCTCTAATTGCCGTGAGCCAGGGCTACTCTCTAGTTTCCGTGCATAGGTTTCCCATTGCAGTGGCCTCTCTTGTTGCAGAGCACAGGCTCTAGAGCACACAGGCTTCAGCACATGGGCTTAGTTGCTCCACGGCATGTGGAATCTTCCCGATCCAGGGATCAAACTCATGTATTGTTCACTCGCAAGTGGATTCTTTACTACTGAGCCACCAGGGAAGCCCCAAAGTGGATTAAATAACATACATTTTATTTTCTAAAGCAAAACAGTTTTTTTTTTTAACCAATTATATGCCACGTGTAACCTCAGATTGGTTTTGATTTTTTACAGTCCATAGTACTTAGATAAAAGTTTCACAGTTATCCAGGGATCAGGTGTCCGTTAGTGTTCAGGAATCTGCTTGTGTCTGTATTTGTGGCCAATTGGTTCAATTGTGCTACTCTGTGTTCCTTCCAGAGTTTGAAATTCCTGGTTCAACCCCATTGTTGACCAATTAACTTCCTGCACTGCTACACTGAAGAAATCTTATTTTACTAATACTTACTTCAGTTATAAAGATCTGGTAGAGTGAAAAATGACCCCCAGAGGTGTCCCTGGGATCTATAACTGTTATCTTATATGGAAAAAGGACCTTTGCAGACATGGTTCAACTAAGAATATAGAGATGAGGAGACTTTCCTGGATTATCTGGGGGGGGGGCACAATGTAATCACAAGGGTTCTTAGAAGAGGGAAACAAGAAAGTCAAAGGCAGAGAGGCACTATGATGACAGAGGAGTGCCTACAGTGATGTGGCTATGAGCCTCCAGGACCTGGAGGATAAAGGAACAGAATATCCCCTGGAGCCTCCAGAAGGAGCCAGCCTTGCTGATGCCTTGGTTTTAGCCCCTTAGAACTCCATTTGGACTTGCTATAAGCAGGCAAATGGGTGTTGTTTTTAGCCACTAAAGTAATGGTAATTGGTTACAGCAACAATAGAAAACTAATACAAGAGGGATGAGGAAAATGTTAATAAGTGAGTCACAGGGATTCCTAACCCCTTCTAAGGAGAGAAAGAATGGGGTAATTCATATACAAGGAAACAAATACAGTATTCATGGGAGAAAAGTAATGTGCTTTAAAATCAAACAGAAGTGAGTTCAAAAATCACTTTCCTTGCTTACTGTCATTTGACCTTTGGTGAATTAACCTCCAAAACTCAGTATCTGCAACTATGAAGTGGTGGCAACAATGGCAGTTGTGCAAGCAAGAGTATTGCTAAACAACAGCAAAGGAGATTTCTGGCACATCTGGCACTTTGTAAATATGAGCAAATCTAAATCATCTTCCCACTCCATATTTTTTTGGCTGTTCTGGGTCTTAGTTGTGGCACACAGGGATCTTTAGCTGTGGCATGTGGATCTAATTCCTTGACCAAGGATCAAACCTGGGCCCCCTGCATTGGGAGTGAGGAGTCTTAGCAACAGGACCATCATTCTGTTTTAAAAATCTAGAACTATCAGCCTTCTCACTCAAAGATTCTAGAATTCAGGAGAAAAAAAAATGTTATTATAATAGATTTAGAATAAACACATATTTTTGTTGATTATTATATTAGTCATAGAAGACCCTGCATTTAGACCTTGACAATAATGAGATCATTGAGAGGAAAACCCCCAGACACTACAGCTTATGAACCCATAAGACAAATATGTACATGTAAATGGATAAGACATAGTAATAAAGTGATATAACATGTAACTGAGAATCCATGAAAGCACAGAGGGCAGAATTATTGATTCTGATTAGGGAACTCAAGGATACCAACCCAGGAGCAGTGGCATTAGAAGTAAGCTTTGAAGAAGGAGCAGTATTTCCTCAAGTAAAATGTATTTGGAAAGGTCTCAGATGAAAGGAAGAGGATATGCAAATCTAGGAACCTAGGATATTCCAGGATCAGGCAAATAGTCCCATGTGGTTGGAATTAAGGAATTTAGGAAGTCAAGGCGCATCTCCAGTTTTCTCAGCTTAAATGACCAGATAGAAATATCGTCAGAGAGACTGCTAGAGGAAGGATGAGTTATGAGGAAAGAGAGGATAGAAGAAAATGTGTCCAAATTTGAATGATTGGATTTTGGGAGGCTGGCAGAAACACCATATGGGGATATGCAGCAAGCAGTGAAGAATCTGGAGTAGGTTGAATTATTTTGACTCAAGCTATCTGTCTGCCAAACCAAATGTCCTTCCTATAACCATATGAATATGCACTGCAGAATATTTTAAGATAACAGCCTTCAAAATTGAAAAAATCACTTGACAGGCTATTTTTTTACCCAAAGAGTTGAATACCTTCTTCTGTAACTATTCTTATTTATGTCTCTTGTGAATATTTCACAAGCTTTTACTATTACATTTGGTGTATATACCTGTTTCAGCATTGAAAAATTCATCATATAGTTCTCAATTATGCCCACAGAAGTGATAATTAAGGCTCTTTCTAGATACACCGGTTGAACATTTTGGCCAAAAAGCTCTTTTGGAATAAACTTATGCAAGAATTATGAAAGTACTTTCCACATCAAGAAAATGAGTTATGAGTTAAGTAGACCTTCAAAATAGAGTGTATTTTATTGTCCTGAATATCTAAACTGTGAATTTCCTGATCCTCAGAAAATTAGATTGAGAGTGGTTGCATACGAATGTTTAATGTTGAAGGCAAATATTGCCTTTAAATGATGGTTGATTCCTCTACCCTTAAAAATATTTATTTATCTTTTGCTGAGTGAACATATTATTTGTTTGTTTCTTTTTTCCTATTCCTTCTAGCCACTAGGAACTAAGAGACCTAAGTCAAAATGATACAAAGCAGACCAGCTAGTTAGGCTAAATAAGTGTCCCAAAAATTTCTGGAATTGTTGGCGTTTTTTAGAGCTTTGAGATATCATAAAACCTGTAGAAATGCTAACCATTTTTTGCCAACATCTTTTCAATATTTATAAAGAATTTCAGGTCATTGTTCTAGGAATGAGAAAACTAACACGAATATAATATTATGAGGTTTTTTTTTTCAGAATTGCTGCTTTTAACTCTAGGAAAAAATTTGTCATAATTTATAGCTCCCTAACACTACTTCAGGACATATGCGGTAAAGCATAGTTGTATTGGTAATTTATAGTTACAGAGAGATCAACCCAAACATAAGTTCCTTTTGAAAGATGAAACTTTTGTGCATGTTTTAAAAAGCATGATGTAGAATGGACTCTGGGAGGTAGTAACTTTTCACTTTCTCTCTATCTGAATGCCAGTTTCTCTGTCTTTGCTGTGTCCAGCAGATTCTGGGCTTACAGACACATGGGTGCCATTAAGGCTTGTGTCTTCACATGAGGGTGCAGCTGGGGTCTTCTTCCACAAAGGTCAGATCAGAGGCTGGATATCACTGTCAGTGTCCCTTTAGCACAGCTCAGAACAGGGGCATGGAGAGGAGCTTGACTCACCATGATGAGCATTAACATAGACAAGCCACATTAAACAGTCTTCCTGATCCCAACAAACCAAGGAAGTGACCACTGCACCCTCCCAAGGCAAGGAAATAAAACTAATGTGGGAATGGTGACTGCTCCAAGCCCACCATGATAATGTTCCCACTTCCATCTCCTGCAGGACAGTCACTACCAAGTCACATTAAACCGACAAATTAAAATATCAATCACGTACTCTGTCTATTGGAGGCAGTGAGGCACATGCAGCCAAGGAAAGCAACAAGCCTCCATAAACGTCTAGGCAAACAAAGATCTTGGAGGAAACAGACCACAACTTAGGAACTTAATAAAAACATGAATAATCACGAAATCAAGCACAGTACCCAAAACACCAGACAAACTGATGACAAAACTTAACAGTAAATACACATGAATTTTGTGCCTTACAAAACTAGTAGGTTGACTGAAGATAGGCAGCCTTGAGGTCTAAACTAGATCTCAAGTTTTTTATTTTAAACCCAAATCCAACATGAGTTCAGTTCAGTTCAGTCACTCAGTGGTGTCTGACTCTTTGCCACCTCATAGACTGCAGCACACCTCCTTGTCCATCACCAACTCCCAGAGTTTGCTCAAATTTAAGTCCATTGAGTCAGTGATGCCATCCAACCATTTCATCCTCTGTCGTCCTTCTTCTCCTGCATTCAGTTTTTCCCAGCATCAGGGTCTTTTCAAATGAGTCAGTGACCAAAATATTGGAATTTCAGCTTCAACATCAGTCCTTCCAATGAATATTCAGGACTGATTTCCTTTAGGGTTGACTGGTTGGATCTTCTTGCAGTCCAAGGGACACTCAAGAGTCTTCTCCAACACCACAGTTCAAAAGCATCAATTCTTCGGAGCTCAGCTTTCTTTATAGTCCAACTCTCACATCCATACATGACTACTGGTAAAACCATAGCTTTGACTAACTGGACCTTTGTTGGCTAAGTAATGTCTCTGCATTTTAATATGCTTTCTAGATTGGTCATAACTTTTCTTCTAAGGAGCAAGTGTCTTAATTTCATGGCTGATGTCACCATCTGCAATGATTTTGCTGCTGCTAAGTCGCTTCAGTCGTGTCCAACTCTGTGCAACCCCGTAGACCACAGCCCACCAGGCTCCCCCATCCCTGGAATTCTCCAGGCAAGAACCCTGGAGTGGGTTGCCATTTCCTTCTCTGATGCATGAAACTGAAAAGTGAAAGTGAAGTCACTCAGTCATGTCCAACTCTTAGCGACCCCATGAACTGCAGCCCACCAGGCTCCTCCGTCCATGGGATTTTCCAGGCAAGAGTACTGGAGTGGGGTGCCATTGCCTTCTCCAACAGTGATTTTGGAGCCTCCCCAAATAAAATCTCTCATTGTTTCCCCATCTATTTGCCATTAAGTGATGGAACCGGATGCCATTAAGTGATGGGACCGGATCTTAGTTTTCTGAAGGTTGAGTTTTAAGCCACCTTTTTCACTCTCTTCTTTCACTTTCATCAAGAAGCTCTTTAGTTCTTCTTTGCTTTCGGCCATAAGGATGGTGTCATCTGCATATCTGAGTTTATTGATATTTCTCCCAGCAATCTTGATTCCAGCTTGTGCTTCATCTAGCCTGGCATTTCACATGATGTACTCTGCATATAAGTTAAATAAGCAAGATGATAATATACAGCCTTGATGTACTTCTTTCCTGATTTGGAACCAGTCTGTTGTTCCATGTCCATTTCTAACTGTTGCTTCTTGACCTGCATATAGATTTCTCAGAAGGCAGGTAAGGTGGTCTGGTATTCCCATCTCTTTCAGAATTTTTCACAGTTTATTGTGATCCACACAGTCAAAGGCTTTGGCCTAGTCAATAAAGCAGAAATAGATGTTTTTCTGGAACTCTCTTGCTTTTATGATGGTCCAGTGGATGTTGGCAATTTGATCTCTGGTTCCTCTGCCTTTTCTAAATCTAGCTTGAACATCTGGAAGTTCATGGTTCACATACTGTTGAAGCCTGGCATGGAGAATTTTGAGCATTACTTTGCTAGTGTGTGAAATGAGTGCAAATCCAACATACATACATGAAAACATGAGGAAAAAAGATAAGAGAGTGGAATGTGAGATCCAGAAGATCAAATGCCAGTGTTTCAAAAACAGGAAAAGGAAATCAGTGTGAGAGAGAACTATGAAATACATACACACAGATTTTTACATATACATTTTAAATAGGAATACACACACACACACACACACAACAATTTGAAACGTGCATACTTTATTTGAGAAAAAATGCAAATAGTAGAAAATACCTTAACACTTTTTTTAGAGTTGAGATTTTGTAGGATATTTGCTCTGGTCATAAATAGAATTATGACAATTTATAAAAGATGATGCCCCCCTCAGAAAAATGGCCCTTTTCCCATATGAAACATTTGAGATTTAGTAGCATTGATAATCAGAGAAAAAGAAAGGAAAGAAAGAGTGGGGAAGGATAAATGCAGAAAGGAAGGGACAGAAAAGAAAGAAGGTAGAGAGGAGGAATTTAAAGATAGAACACAAAAATTTAAAAAGGACCAAAGTACAAAGAAAAAAACAGTATAACAAAATTTAGCAAAGTTAAAACTTGAAGCTAGAAATATGAAACAAAAGGAATTAAAAAGTATCTTAAATCTTGAAAATACCCATAAAATAGAGAAATTCCTCAAGAATCTGATTAAGGAAAATAAGGAAAGAAAGAGAAACATATCTATTGAAGGTTAAATATTACTGAAGCACAATCAATCAGGGATGCAGAAAGGGACGGGATTAAAACAATATTGTTGTTTTGTCCTTGTTGTTTAGTCACTAAGTTGTGTCTGACTGTTTGGCGACCCCATGGACTGTAGCCCACCAAGCTACTCTGTCCACAGGATTTCTCAGGCAGGAATACTGGAGCAGTTTGCCATTTCCCTCTCCAGGGGATCGTCCATATCCAGAGATCAAACCTGCATCTCCCTATTGGCAGGCAGATTCTTTACCACTGAGCCACCAGTTCAGTTCAGTTCAGTACAGTCCAGTCACTCAGTCGTGTCCAACTCTTTGCCACCCCATGAATCACAGCACGTCAGGCCTCCCTGTCCATCACCATCTCCTGGAGTTCACTCAGACTCACGTCCATCGAGTCAGTGATGCCATCCAGCCATCTCATCCTCGGTCGTCCCCTTCTCCTCCTGCCCCCAATCCCTCCCAGCATCAGAGTCTTTTCCAATGAGTCAACTCTTCACATGAGGTGGCCAAAGTACTGGAGTTTCAGCTTTAGCATCATTCCTTCCAAAGAAATCCCAGGGCTGATCTCCTTCAGAATGGACTGGTTGCATCTCCTTGCAGACCAAGGGACTCTCAAGAGTCTTCTCCAACACCACAGTTCAAAAGCATCAATTCTTTGGCGCTCAGCTTTCTTCACAGTCCAACTCTTCCATCCATACATGACCACTGGAAAAACCATAGCCTTGACTAGATGGACCTTTGTTGGCAAAGTAATGTCTCTGCTTTTCAATATGCTATCTAAGTTGGTCATAACTTTTCTTCCAGGGAGTAAGCGTCTTTTAATTTCATGGCTGCAGTCACCATCTGCAGTGACTTTGGAGCCCAAAAAAATAAAGTCTAACACTGTTTCCACGGTTTCCCCATCTATTTGCCATGAAGTGATGGGACCAGCCACCAAGGAACCCCTCAAATAATGTTAAAGGAATGTAAATTCTACTACAGCAGTAATACAAAAACATAGGGGAAACGAATAATATACTAGCAAAATGAAAGTTACTTATCTAACCTCCCCAAAATGCAGTCCACTTAAATGTGAAGATATTAGAAGAATACAGAAGATTATTAGAAATATAATCCATCTCTTCTTTGAAGATGGACTTGAAGTCTTAAAACTCCAGCTCTCTCCAGGACAGAGAGCTTCTCTGACCCCATGCCTGAGATACCAAAGGCTGTTTTTCTCCCAGGAACTAGAGATACAGTGGGGGATGCTTAAGTGAAAATTTCAGAAATTCAGATTTAGAACATCTACATTGAAAACCAAATTTGTCTCTTGAGTGCACTTTTGAATATGTGTCTCACGGCCAAAATTAAGTCTTGAGAAACATTACAACTGTGAAAAACAAACCTGTGAAAACCCAGCCTTTTCAGAGCTCTTCCTCAGAACAGCATGCTTTACATTGCTATTGGAAGGAAATAACATCAATGTTCCGAGATAAAATGTGTCTCAGTAAATGTGTTCCTAAAAAGTTATGGGTAAATCAAAATTTGTTCATTCATATCTTTCCATTGATTTGCATTATCATTTCACAGATGACTTATTTTCATTGCAAATTTTTTTTTTTGAATTGGCAATGCCTGTTAATATTTTTGTTTCAAGTCTCTCTCAGCCCCTTTGTTCGTGTGGGTAACAATCTATAAAACATTTCCACTGGCAGGAGACTTGCTGATCCATACTGTATGCCCTGACTTTACAGAGCAGTTGGTTGGTCCCATCCTCAGAGCCCTGCTGGAAGCTCCACCTTCCCCAACAGTGGGTCAGTCCCTACACAGATAAATCACCAAAAGCAAACCCTTATCCCTCCACTCATTTGCCACTTGCCACACTGGAATTTTTTTTTTTAATCCTCTTTTTTTTAGATTTGGATTCAAAGCAAACCTCCACTGTGTATGTCTTTGTGCTCTTGAATAATCCACTTAGTTTCTCTGAGTCTCAGTTTCCTCATCTAAGAAATAATGGGTTATGAAGCCTGTCCCTCAGCAGGTTGTTTGGGGATCACATTTTATCAGAAATATTTATTGAAGTATAGTTGATCTACAATGCTATGTTAATTTCTGCTATACAGCAAAATGATTCAGTTATATATACACATTCTATGTACATTCTTTTTATATTCTTTTCCATTGTGGTTTATTGTAGGATACTGAATATAGCTTCCTGTGCTATAAAGTAGAATCTTGTTTATTCATTCTTTGTATAAAAGCTTACAACTGCTAACCCCAACCTCCCACTCCTCCTCTCCTCCAAACCCTTCCCCTTGGCAACCCCAAGTCTATTCTCTGTGTCTGTGACTCTGTTTCTTGATTATAGATAGGTTCATTGATGTCATATGTTAGATTTCACATATAAGTGATACCATATGGTATTTGTCTTTCTCTGACTTCACTTAGTATGGTAATCTCTAGGTCCATCCATATTGCTGTAGATGGCATTATTTCATCCTTTTTATGCCTGAGTAGTATTCTATTGTGTGTATGTACCACATCTTCTTATCCATTCATCTGTCAATGAACATTTAGATTTTCTTCATATCTTGGCTATTGTGGATAGTGCTGCTATGAACATAGGGGTGCATGTATCTTTTTAGGTTAAGTTTCATCTGGATATATGCCCAGGAATGTGATTGCTGGATCATATGATAATTCTACTTTTAGTTTTCTGAGGAACTTTCATACTATTTTCCATAGTGGCTGCACCAACTTACATTCCCACCAACAGTGCAGCAGGGTTCACTTTTCTCCATGTTCTCTCCAGCATTTGTCATTTGTAGAGTTTTTAAGGGTTTCCCAGGTGGTGCTAGTGGTAAAGCACCTGCCTGACAGTGCAGGAGACTCAAGAGACGTGGGTTTGATCCCTGAGTCAGGAAGATACCCTGGAGGAGGAAATAGCAACCTATTTCACAGTCCATGTGGTCGCAAAGAGATGGGCATGACTGGAGAGCTTTTAATGATGTCTATTCTGACCACTATGAGATGGTATCTCATTGTAGTTTTGATTTGCATATCACTGATAATTAGCACTATTGAGCACCTTTTCATATTCCTGTTGGCCCTTTGTGTTTCTTCTTTGGAGAAATATCTGTTTAGGTCTTTTGCCCATTTTTTGATTGGGTTGTTTGGTTTTGTTGCTGAGTTGTATGAGTGAGAGCCATCTAGTAAAGAAGGCTGAGACAGCTCCTAAGTCTGAAATCACTACCCTTGACTATGCTTTCTTGATAGAATAGTTAGGGCAGAGTCTCCCACACTGGTCAAGTAATTTATGTCCTAGAACAATTCAATATATACTTCTTTTACTAACAGGAAAAACAGATTTTACTCTTATTAAGAAGCAAATAATTCCAGTAATTTGGGATATTTTTATTTCAGCCTACACTTTCACGCTAGACTAAGTATTAAAAAAAGAAAAGTCTCCTTTGTCACCATAACTAGGGGTAATAGGCACATTTAACTGTAAATGTTCTAAAAACAGTAGTTTGGGACAATGTACCCCTCAATATCAGCCTTAATCGTACTGTTTTCTTTAAACCAGATGCCATTGCTCACAAAAGCATAAGTCAAATATTTGCAAGAAAAATCTAGCAATCCCATAGTGAAAACACCACTGCTATAAATATTTTCATGTTCTAATGGGGACCTTGGGGTCTTGTTCAACAAAACAATATCCCTTTCTTATGTAACAGAGATAGAAAACAGGGGGTTTGGACCTTTTTTATTGATTTAACTTTTTGTTGAATGCCAGTGTCAGCGCATGTGGTTTAGTGGATCATGTTTTTCCCTTAAGTATTTTATATCATTGCTTTTTTTTTTACTCTCCCCTCCTGTCGAATTTCATACCTATTCAACACAACCTCAATTTCAAAGGTGGTCAGATATAAGTACATATTTTAAAACTTTTAAGAAAAATAGAATATAAATAGCCATTGCACTGTCATCTCGTTTCAGGTTTCCTGCTTGGGCAGTACTATTAATCACATAAAAGAGACAGGCCTTCCCCCATATTCTCTCTGAAGTACCTGGATAATAGTATTTGATGCAAATTTCTTGAGTTGTTTTGCAGACCTGAAAACCTCCACCAGTGGAAGATGGTAACTGTTTGGTTACCATGAGCACATAGCCCCAGCCTTCCTGGAACCTTGTTGTTGTTCAGTTGCTAAGGCGTGTTCACTCTTTGTGACCCTATGGACTACAGCATGCCAGGCTCCCTGTCCTTCACTGTCTCCAGGAGTTTGCTCAAGTTCATGGCCTTTGAGTTGGTGATGCTATCTAACCATCTCATCCTCTGCCACCTCATTCTCCTTTTGCCTTCAATCTTTCCCAGCCTCAGAGTCTTTTCTAGTGAGTTGGCTCTTCACATCAGGTGGTCAAAGTATTGGAGCTTCAGCATCAGTTCTTCCAATGAATATTCAGGGTTGATTTCCTTTAGGATTGACTGATTTGATCTCCTTGCAGTCCTGGAACCCAAGGGTCGATAAAGTTAACTGCTAGTTCACTACCTTGTTCCCTCATTATTAGGCAATCAGAGAATTGTTCATGATCTGATCATGTACCTGGTGACCCTCCCTCCCTCACCTGGCTTTTTAAATGCTTTGCTAATACCCTTTGGAGAGCTCAGAGCTTTTTAGGATACAAACCACCCATCTTGCCTGGCTTTGCAATAAACTGTTCTCTGCTCAGTATATGTAGAATACTCCTGGAGGATGCTAGGATAGACCCACTCCAGCCACTTATAGGTGACAGTGTTCAGGGCGCTGGAGAGAGCCTCATCTGACAACTTCCTTTCTCTCATTTCACAGATGGGCCTCACTGGACATCTTTCTATCCTTTGAGCAAGTTCTGTGCTTTCTCTCAGGATTCCCCTCCTTCTTCCATCCTTCCAGCCTGGCTGAAATGCCACTCACTCCTCAGAACTCTTCAAGTTCCCCAAGGAAGAAGTCATCTCCCCTTCCTTTGAATCCACTCTGGCATCTTGGCCCAGTTCTCATTTTATATTCTACCTTACAACCCTCTGTCTGTAATTAGATTCCTTGAAGACACAACTCTGTCTTAATTAGTCCTTAAAATGTCATAGCACCTAGCATGGTGCTCAGTACCAAGGTACACGGAGTAAATATTTACAAATCGAACAAATAAATACATTTGTAGCTCCATTTACCTGTTTGCAGAAGTCTTGTTGAATTTGCCAAGAATGGTTATGGCATGAGAGATGTTTATACAGCTGCTGCACGAAGAGTTTAAATGGAGTAGCAGATGTAGGTTGCCATAAAAATAACTCATAGAGACTTCAGGAAGAAATCAGCTTAATGAAATGAATCTCTTGAGGGCCTACTAGGTGTAGATTACTCAGAAGATTTGGTCCAAGCACCAACAGATAATGATAGTAACTCACACGTGGATAGCCCTTCCCAGTTTCTACACAGGCTACTCTGACCTGCAGATATTTTCTGATTCTCTCCATACTCAGTTACACAGCAGTGGTATGATAAGGAATATTTTTGAAAGCAGAGGGTAACAAGAGGTAATGTTTTTACCATTGAAGTGAAATGTTTGTTCAAAATTCTTTTTATACATTTTAATGAAAATTATTTTGGTTAGAATTCTTCTGTACATCTCTCTATATAATGAGAGCTGAAAACCAAGAGAGCTTTACTTTGGTAAATGAACAGGAAACTAGAGAAGGTGTATTATTTTTGAAACCACTAATGTCACTCCGTTAGGTATATTTTTCCAGGTCTTTGATATCTTAGGAGATCTTTCTGCCTCCCCAACAGCCCTTACTTCTGGCTGTTCTCCAAAAATGACTTGTCAGTGAAAATTTGCTCACATAGTGAAATAAAAACCCTAAGCAGATAAAGAAAAAGAGATAAATCACTTGCCAAGTTAAATGCCTTAATAGTGAGTTTATTACCTCTTGGTTTTCTTTAATACCTTAAAAATCCTCAAACTTTGCAATAGAGACTGCATAATTGATTGGACTTCTTCCTTTTTCTTTTGAAAAAGTATTTTAATTTAGAGACCAAAAAAATGGAGGATTTTACACTCTTAAATTTTAAAAGGAAGGGATTTATTTAAAGGAAGAGATCATCACTAATATTTGTAATCTTCATATTTTTGTAATTTCAAAGCACAGTGCATTTCTTGAATTGGGCTCCTCCAAAAACTAATCTAAGACATAAGTAAAAGCTTTTTGTATCCAACTAGTCTATTCATTATCTATATTGTCCAGGATGGTGGTTTAATATATGTTTTCAGTTTTCCACTGAAGCTATGTGAGTAAAGAAATCCAGCTTCCAGTCGTGACCACACAGCTTAATGTATAATAAGCATGTATAACACTTGCAGAATGCCCTTTGAGGGGAAGGGAATAATTTTTTGTTTTCAATGCACTTTTGAATTTAAGGCATTTACTTTTGGCAGTTTTGAAGGATAACTGTGATAGCTCTTAGAAAGTTCTAAGTTATCCAAGTCTGATCTCAGGAAATAAAAGGGGAGTTCTATCTGTCATTTATTGACTATGTCAAAGTCTTTGAGTATGTGGATCACAACAACTGTGGAACATTCTTAAAGAGATGGGAATACCAGACCACCTGACATGCCTCCTGAGAAATCTGTATGCAGGTCAGGAAGCAACAGTTAGAATCAGACATGGAACAATGGACTGGCTTCAAATTGGGAAAGGAGTACATCAAGACTGTATATTGTTACCCTGATTATTTAAGTTATATGCAGAGTACATCATGCTAAATGCCAGGCTGGATGAAGCACAAGCTGGAATCAAGATTGCTGGGAGAAATATCAATAACCTCAGATATGCCGATGACACTGCCCTTATGGCAGAAAGTGAAGAGGAGCTAAAAAGCCTCTTGATGAAAGTGAAAGAGGAGAGTGAAAAAGTTGGCTTAAAGCTCAACATTCAGAAAACGAAGATCATGGCATCCGGTCCCATCACTTCACGGCAAATAGATGGAGAAACAGTGGAAACAGTGAGAGATTTTAATTTGGGGGTCGGGGGGGCTCCAAAATCACTGCAGATGGTGACTGCAGCCATGAAATTAAAAGATGCTTACTCCTTGGAAGAAAAGTTATGACCAACCTAGACAGCATATTAAAAGGCAGAGACATTACTTTGCCAACAAACGTCTGTTTAGTCAAAGCTATGGTTTTTCCAGTAGTCATTAATGGGTGTGAGAGCTGAACCATGAAAAAAGCTGAGTACCAAAGAATTGATGCCTTTGACCTGTGGTGTTGGAGACGATTCTTGAGAGTCCCTTGGACTGCAAGGAGATCCAACTAGTCAATCCTAAAGGAAATCAATCCTTAATGTTCATTGGAAGGACTGATGCTGAAGCTGAAACTCCAATACTTTGGCCACCTGATGCAAAGAACTGACTCATTGAAAAAGACCCTGATGCTGGGAAAGATTGAAAGCGGGAGGCGAAGGGGATGACAGAGGATGAGATGGTTGGATGGCATCACCAACTTGATAGACATGAGTTTGAGCAAGCTCTGGGAGTTGGTAATGGACAGGGAAGCCTGGTGTGCTGCAGCCCATGGGATCACAAAGAGTCAGACACAACTGAGCGATTGAACTGAACTGAACTAGCTGTCCTGGCAACCCACTCCAGTATTCTTGCCTAGAAACTTCAGGGCCAGAGGAGCCTGGCGGGCTACAGTCCATGGGGTTGCAAAGAGTTGGATACGTCTGAGCAACTGGGTTGTAGCAGTCCTACGTAATTCGAGAAAATATATTTTCCAGAATTCTATCTAAAATGAGTTATTCTATGATTATTAACTTTTGTTAAAGAGATGACATATATGTAAAGAGTAAGTAAAAGGCATACCATCTAAGAAAATAGAAAAAAAAAGAAATTTTTCAAAATGCAGTGTAAGAATTCTCTGAAGCAGATGAGAAGGGATTCACATTTTGTTTCTTACATGTGATATTCAAAGTCTGAATCCAAGCAAGATGGTGACTCTGTCTCCTTGACAGGGAGCTAAATGTTCCCATTGGAAGGCATGAGCAAACTGTCTATGAAATTAGAGTGTTTGGGTAACGAGTTATTCAACAGTGATTATTCTCTTTAGCCAGAGCTGGAATAAGTTGGAAGCATCAAATTTATGAATCTTCTTTCCAGGACAGACCTTAATTACCTGTCTTGCCTTCTGTCATTGTCTCCTGTCAGCTTCCTTACTCCTCTGTTTGTTGTTACTTTGGTGTTTTTCTCTGCCTCTCCTCTGTAAAGTTGTCATAAAAGAGTTATTGTTCAAGTATGTGAACCATTCATATTGAGATCCTCCTACCATCCAAAAGCATGGCCTTTTTGAAGTAACTTCAAAAATATTCTATCAATCAGAAATTTGCTTTTTGAGTAGGAGTTACAAAGGCATCAAGAGGAAAATAGTCACTTAGATCTCTGTTTTGATTGGCTGAACTCCTCCAAATAATTTATATACAACTTGTAATCACAATATTTCTTGCCTGATGAGCTGCTATCTTTGAATCAATGATGGGGAAAAAAACCAATACACTAAGTTGTTGAGAGTAACCCCTGGGGAAAAGATTTCTCTATGAAAGCATTCTGACTATAACTATTGGAAATCTGGAAATATAACAAAAAAAATTGAAATTATGAAACCACTGAAGGAAACTATTGTTTGTAATCGCAGTTGTCTCCCTCACAGCTTGACTCGATGACAGCTTCAGAGTTTATTGCAGTTGGCATCAGATTGTTTTGGCTCACTAAATGGCAGTGATCTCGTCCGCCCTTCATTGTGTTCAAATTAATCAAAGGCTTTTGAAGAGATGGCTTCTGCGTACAGGGGGAAACAACCTCATTGCGAAGACAGTTGCATCTTAAAAGGATACAGATGTATGAAGACATTTAAAAACAGAGTTCCTGCTGAGTGTACTGCTTAGTCTTTCTTACAAAGGGACTTCAGTCTGGAACTTTTTCACCTTTTTTTTTTTCTCTGATAACATAATCTATTAATAGTTGTGCAAATTTATTAGCCCAATATACACACTGCTAAGAGAGTTCTCTCAGCCAACATCTTTGGGGTACTATAAAGCACAATATAAAATAACAACCCTAACAGTCTGTTTCTAAAACTAGAAAAGGATATATACTTCTGCATCCTGGCTTTCCATTTTTATATGTCATGAGGGGAAAAGTGAAAAGTAGCTATATCATAACAGCATGAGTTGCTGATCAGGACAAGTCTTAATATTCAAGGCCCTTGTAACAATTGGAAATGAATCAAAATTACTGAAAAGTGATCCTCTAACTCACTGAACTCTCTTACACTCGGTGCCCTAACCATGCTCTGACAGGAAGTAGATGGATAAGAGAGGTAAAGTAGTTATTTCAGGCTACTAGGTTACAACACGCTAAGAGCACTGGGCGTTAATTGACATTTGAGGATGAACTGAGTCACTGAGCATATAGAGTCCATTTAACTGATAATTATGTAAAGTTAAGGGCTACCTGTCACATTTTTAATTCAATTCTCAGAAATGACTCTAAAGGCCTTAAGAGTATATGTTCCTGTGTGTTAGCAGCATAAGAATCTGTGGTTTCTACTAGCAATAGGAAGTTACTATCAAAAAAAAAACCAGATCCAGGGTAGTTAATACTTACATTTTTCCTTCAGAATATAGTGGGAAAAGCCCTATCAGCTATCTATCCACCATTTCATTGGTACATAAATTGATACACAGGGTTGTAAAAAGGCATTTGAAGTTGTAGTAATAATCAAGTGAAAAAATTAGAAGAGGGATTATTAGAGTTGAGATATTTGGTAAACTTCAGAAAAGAAATCTAATTCAGCAAATGTAATATCATATTTTATTGATAGTAAAATATCCCCAATTATAAAACATACAGTTAAAATAATAAGTGCTTTCAAAAAAATCCAAAATGATTCATGAAATTCCATTTTATTTTTTTGCATGAAATGTGGAAAACATATGTCTTAGAACTCAGTGAATATGGTGATTTGGAAACTCAAGACCAGTGAACTTTTTTACTAAGAAATGTTTTAAACAGACTCAATTAAAAAAATCAATTTCCTCCTTGAAGTCTGTCTTCTTCTCTCCTACTTTTCGTATCTGTATCATAGTTTTTCTCATAAAGAAGTGTCCACAGCATATGCCTATCTGTGATTCCAAAACCAAGCACAGAGATTGGCACAGAGGTAAGCTTACCAATTAACACATTTTTTAAAGAGTTCCATACAAGAAAAACAAGGTATTGTTAGGGAATTTTTAATCTAAATACTAAGCACAGATTTGTCAGTAGTAGGTTAATTTTTTAAAGAAA
Source organism: Oryx dammah (assembly GCF_014754425.2). Classification (NCBI taxonomy): domain Eukaryota; kingdom Metazoa; phylum Chordata; class Mammalia; order Artiodactyla; family Bovidae; genus Oryx; species Oryx dammah. The sequence continues at coordinate 11,810,035 of NW_024070191.1, forward strand.
TATAAAAGCATTCCACTTAGTATACTTATTCCTATCAAACTGTAACTAAATAATTCCCCCAATAAATGGGATATATGCAAAAGCTAATTACTAAGTTAACCTTGAAATGAATGAAGCTATCCATAATTATTTGAAGAAAAGAAATAGGCAGGGGAAAACCAACCACTAGCTATTTAATGAAGGAAATCAGTGGTTACGTGTTGATAGCGCTAGCAAAGATACATGTTAATTTGCTGGTCATCAATAGCAAAATGATTAAGGTAACATAATTAAAAGGTGTGAAGGGATCAGAATGTAATTTATTTACCTTACAAAATGTCTAGATTGACAGCTCTGCTGTACAGATCCAGGCAGTAGAAGTGTTTCTTTACCATCTCATCTGCCAGTCAATCTCTAGATAAACACAAATTTCCACTAAGGACCAAGGCCAGGGCCTCTCTTCCAAAGCTGCCAGCCAAGTTGCTATTAGGATTTTTCATTATTACACTCCCAAAGTGGTTTAAAAGTGGAAAAATGCAATCAGTGTTTTGTGGATTATTACTCTAAGGCAGTGAATTTTAACCCTAGCCACACATTAGAATCACCCAGGGAGCTTTTGAAAAATACAGATGCCTAGGTCCATTCCAAGAGACTTAGGTTTAATTGGCTTGGGGTAAAGTCCCAGAAAAGATATTGCTTAAAAGCTCCCCAGATGATTTTAATGATTTTAATGTTAAGAGCCACTGCCCTAAAGGAAGATAAAATTCACAAATTCCCATGTTCACCCCAACAGAAAATGGAGGACTCCAGCCACTCTTAAACAATCTTCATCTCTCCCAGGACAGAAGTGTGGTGTCAAAATGGCATAAAATTTGAAATCAGGAGACCTGGCTCTGATCTCTCATCTGTCATTTTCTGGCTGAGTAATTAACATTGGACAGACGAGTCCTGTAAAGAGAGGAATCATAGTGATATCTCTCTGTCTTACCTTCCAGGATTTGGGGCAGAATTAAAGACAAGGTCATGTCGAAGAAAGCCTGAGGAAATGGCACAGCTGTGATTAGTGTACCAGGCTGGCCATGCCTAGTTGGTCCTTGCAAATAGAATATCACTTCAGCCATCACTGGCTCTAATTGGCAGGTGTATTAGGACCCGGGAAGACCAGGTTAACCTTGAAAAGTCAGTAGTAGTGACCCTTGAAATACAGTGTTTTGTCCCGTCTTCTCACCCTGTGCCTATTAATTCAGCACACACTTGTTTACAAAAGAGAAAGAAAGTGTGTTGAGTTCAAGTTCAGCTCCATCCTTCTCTGCACATAGCTGGGAGATCTCAGCAGAGACAGAAGCAAACACTGCTCCCCATACATCTAGAGGTGTCAAAAAGTATCTCGCCCAGAGGCATCTCTGGCACTGGAATAGCACTTTTTCCCTGTAAGATGTTCAATTCGCACAACCAAGGCTCTGCTGATGCTCCCTCCTCCACAGAGAATACTCCAGCAGATCAAGCAATGCTTCCCAAGCTCTTGTGTCTCTAACACTCACTGTCCACACACAGAAGGTCATTTCCATTCTCAGCTATTTAGAGAGTACTTCGAGGGTAACCCACACCAGGCTGGGCTCTGTGGCTGAAGGAGGGACCCCTGAAGTCCAGAGCCTCACCCCAGTTCAGTTCAGTTCAGTTCAGTCGCTCAGTCGTGTCCAACTCTTTGCCACCCCATGAATCACAGCACGCCAGGCCTCCCTGTCCATCACCATCTCCCGGAGTTCACTCAGACTCACATCCATCAAGTCTGTGATGCCATCCAGCCATCTCATCCTGGGTCGTCCCCTTCTCCTCCTGCCCCCAATCTCTCCCAGCATCAGAGTCTTTTCCAATGAGTCAACTCTTCGCATGAGATGTCCAAAGTACTGGAGTTTCAGCTTTAGCATCATTCCTTCCAAAGAAATCCCAGGGTTGATCTCCTTCAGAATGGACTCGTTGGATCTCCTTGCAGTCCAAGGGACCCTCAAGAGTCTTCTCCAACACCACAGTTCAAAAGCATCAATTCTTCGGCACTCAGCCTTCTTCACAGTCCAACTCTCACATCCATACATGACTACCGGAGCCTCACCCCAGGGGTGGGGAAATCCTATTTAGGAAATAAGAGCAACCCCAATAAAACAATTCAAGAGCAGGACAAGGCCTACTGAGGCAATAAAGTCTTTTGCAGAGAGAGGAAATTTGAGAGTAGTCGCAAAGTAGACCGCCGTTTTCATGTTGGTTTTTCTCAAGCACCAACAGGGAAAACAGAAAGATGATGCTGACATCTGGAATAGTTATTAGAACCAACTTGTTTTGAAATAATGATGAGACCTCTTCCTCTGACTTCCCTGGAAAGGATATTTGCTGTGGTCTTGATGCCTCCAATTAGGCTTCCAGGAGAGTACTACTTGCTTTTAGGAACCTAGGTCTCTGCCTTAAGCCTCTCTATGGAGGAAAAGGGGCAGGGCCATTTGTCTCACTAAACTGAATCTTTACAGCCTCCTTGGTTTCCAGAGAGAAAGTGAAAGGTAGGCTGCTCCTGACATCACATGACCTTTGACATGCTCTTTTAATAAATCCCTGATTTGCGGTCCTGTCCACCCATCGTGATGAAGGGACTTCCTGGATGGTCCAGGCCAGAGGCTCCTGCACCAGGGAAGCCCATTTGGTTTTGGTATCCTAAGGATATTCAATGGCATCCATATTATGTCTTCCAATACTAATGGTATTTGAATAGCACTTTTGTGTTGTTGTTGTTCAGTCACTAAGTCATGTATAATTCTTTGTGACCCCATGGACTGCAGCACACCAGGCTTCCTTGTCCATAAGCAACTCCCAGAGTTCGCTCAAACTCATGTCCATTGAGTCAGTCATGCCATCCAACCAACTCATCCTCTGTCGTCCCCTTCTCTTCCTGCCTTCAATCTTTCCCAGCATTAGGGTCTTTTCCTATGAGTCAGCTCTTCACATCAGGTGGCCAAACAACTGGAGTTTCAGCTTCAGCATCAGCCCTTCCAATGAATATTCAGGGTTGATTTCTTTAGGATTGACTGGTTTGATCTCCTTGCTGTCCAAGAAACTCTCAACAGTCTTCTCAAACACCACAATTTGAAAGCATCATTTCTTTGGCACTGAGCTTTCTTTATGATCTAATGTTCACTTTCATACACGACTACTGGAGAAACCATAACTTTGACTAGACGGACTTACTGGAAAAACCATAGCTTTGACTGGACAGAACTTTGTCAGCAAAGTTATATTTCTGCTTGTTAACATGCCGTCTAGGTTTGTCATAGCTTTTCTTCCAAGGAGCAAGTGTCTTTTAATTTCATAGCTGCAATCACTATTTGCAGTGATTTTGGAGCCTAAGAAAATCAAGTCTGCCACTGTTCTCACTTTCCCCCCATCTATTAGGTATGAAGTGATTAGATCAAATGCCATGATCTTAGTTTTTTGAATGTTAAAGCACACTATTTGCATGAATCCTCAAGAGATCCCACTGAAGACTTTGGCTCCCAGAGTTCCCCCAGCGTGAGTAAGCTCTGGGCACTCGTGGTGATAGCTGGCTTGACACATGCCTGTACTGTTCGTATCCTCTTCTTTCTTTCTGATGATTCTTCGTCTCTCATGTGAGGCACTTAAACTTGAATTATTGTCTTCAGGTGTGTGCTCTAAGGGGGGCAAGGCAGAGTCCTTTCCTTCAGAGACCTAGTGGGAAAGAGAAAAGCACCCAGATAATTTAGATGCCAGGGACAAGATCTCACACATGTGAGCAGAGGGTCCTATTTGATGTTGAATAGCATCTTGGTCTTTGGAGAATGCTGTTTATATGAACTTTCCAAGAGTCTGTACTTACATAGTGGGTTTCTTCATTATAGATATTTTCTATAGGAACAGAGGCATCTAGCTTACATCTTGTTCTCTCATTCTGTCTCACCTCAGTTCTTTCACCTATAAATTATGGAAAATAACATTGCCTTAAAGAAAAGAGATAAAGATGGGGTTGTTATTGTTGTTAAGTCACTAAATCATGTCCAACTCTTTGTGACCGCAGGGACTGTCCCCTGCCAGGCTCCTCTGTCCGTGGGATTTCCCAGGCAAGAATATTGGAGTGGGTTGCCATTTCCTTTTCCAGGGGATCTTCCCAACCCATGAATTGAACTCACATCTCGTACATTACAAGTAGATTCTTTACCACTGAGCCACCTGGGAAGACTGAGGAGGGGATTAAGTCATGTTATGTAAATTGCCTTGCATAGTACCTGGCACATAGTAAACAAGTAACGAATGTTTAATAACTATACCCTTCCCAAATAGACTCAAATCTCTAAATATTTTATAGTCCTGGAAAGATTCCTGGGAAATGTGACCCTATAACCTAGCCCCAGGCAAGGCCACTCCTGCAGATGTTAAGCTTGGATAGTTCACTAATTGGAATTGTTACTATTTTCAGTTTCAGAATGATAGTTCCCTAATTATCTACATTCTGGGGAACTATTTTGTTTAACTTCTCATACACATATAATCTCAGTTAGACATCAGCCTCATGGGAATAAAAACTATTTTTAAAATTCATCTTAAAAATGTTCCTCTGGACTTCCCTGGTGGTCCAGGGGTTAAGATTGCCTTCCAGTGCAGAGAGTGTGGGTTCAGTCCCTGGTCAGGGGTCCCACATGCTTCATGGCCAAAAAACAGAACATAAACAACAGAAGTAATATGGTAACACATTCAACAAAGACTTAAAAAAATTTTTTTTAATTCCTCTTCCTCCCCCAAACTGATTTTTCATAATCTATGAAAACATTTGTTTTTCTGATTAAATATTACGTTGGCCAAAAATTTCATTCACTTTTTCTATGTTACAGAAAAACCCGAACAAAACTGTTGACCAACCCAATATATATGCCATAAAGATAAACAATAAACATTTTCCTTTTTCATATTTAAAAGTAGATTGTGACCTAAAGATAACTCTCTTTCTTATCCCTTGCTCTCCATAAATTTAAAATATTTATGATTAAAAATCTCTACTTTTTTTCCAACTTAACTAAAGGGTGGCAAAAATTGAAAGGTCATTTTGTAATCTGTAGGTGTAACTTTAGTAGGTCCATCTTTGACAATTATTTCTGCAGTTTGATTTTCTGCTATGCAAATTAGAAAAGCCAAATGGTGTATTATTTAATATTGTTCCATCAGTTATTTTGGAGAAGGCAATCGCAAGCTACTCCAGTACTCTTGCCTAGAAAACCCCATGGATGGAGGGGCCTGGTAGGCTGCCATCCATGGGGTTGCGAAGAGTTGGACATGACTGAGCGACTTCACTTTCACTTTTCACTTTCATGAACTGGAGAAGGAAATGGCAACCCACTCCAGTGTTCTTGCCTGAAGAATCCCAGGGACAGGGGAGCCTGGTGGGCTGCCGTCTGTGGGGTCGCACAGAGTCGGACACGACTGAAGTGACTTAGCAGCAGCAGCAGCAGCAGCAGCAGTTATTTGACCCTTAAAGCATTAACCCATAATTTTAATTACATATGTTTAATGTGCAGTAAAGCTGATTTATGAGATTTGAAAAAGACCAGACATAAAGGAATATTGTCTCTACTGTAAAATATAAAAAAGCTAAAATAAGATAACCCAGTCATTTTCAAAGATCACCGATCTTAATTTCCATATTTTTTCAAAGTATGTGGAAATGTCATAAAATCTGCTTTCAAGCACATCAGTCACCGAATATTGGGGAAGGAAGAACAAAGCTTGTAGAGAACAGATTCCATGATGTTGGTTAAATTTATCAAGGAGGCTTGTTTGTCTTGAAACCAGCCAATATTTAATCAGTTACACAAGGGATAAAATAGAGGTTGTGTGGGTGAGCTGAGTCCAGTCCGACTCTCTGTGACCCCGTGGACTGACAGGTTCACCCGTCCGTGGAGTTCTCCAGTCGAGAATACTGGAGTGGGTTGCCACTTCCTTCTCCAGGCTTTGGCTTCCCGACCCAGGGGTCAAACCCACATATCCTGCAGCTCCTGCTTTGCAGGCAGGTTCTTTACCACTGCACCACCTGGGATGCCCAAAATAGGGGCTACTCAGAGGATATTGCAGTGGGTGAGAAGTTACTGACTGGAAGCAAGAAACTTAAGAGTTCAAAGGATTTCCAGGATGGATTCAGCGTGCTCTATACTGAATCTGTATGAAGCATGAGTGATATATATTAATATTCAGATATAAATAAAGGTGACCAACACACACCTGCTCTTGGGTCATTCATGGTATGGAGGACTTTGGTGAAATAATAGGAAACAATTGACAATTTTGCAGAAGACTTTGTGTACCTTTCCTATACTCTCTGGATACACAATGCCTTAACCTCTCTGCCTGGCTTTTGGGACCCTCAACCTTATTTCTGATGCACCCTCGCACCCCCAGGTGGTAGACGCTGCTTCAGATAAGCCCACCTTCTAACTGCCTCAAGAGCATAATATGCCTCTTGTTTCTCTCCCTCACTCCACTGGAAATGTTATCCAGTGTCTCCAAGGTCAGTCCCACTCCACTGACCCTGTCCCCCTCTGAACAGACATGAGCTGTCCTACGCTGTGTGCAAAAGTCTAGAGGGTGTATTGCGTGTGCTTCTTGTCTTCCAGGCTACACTATGAACTCAGGGTAGACCAGTGCATTTCTCCTTCATTTATGTTCTCAGGAGTGGGTGTCAGAGTGCTGAGTGTATGGCAGATTAAAATGTATCTGTAAAGAACCTGAAGGAATAGGAGACTTACAATATGGTCTTTGCTTAAAAAAGAAGAAAAAGAGAAATCTGATATCATTGTGTTCATGAGACTACAGTATGCAAGGATGTGGTTCCTTCGTGACAGAAATCGTAACTCTAACAAGTCTGAAGCATGAGAAACTGAGTTGGTTCACCAAAATGGCAACAGGGAAGTGATCCGTTGACTGCTGTTTTCTCCCGACTCCCCTTGCCCCTCATGCTTTGAGCCCAGCATCACTAGCTCTGTCCATTCAGATGCTAAGTCCCTTTCCTCTCCATCCCCTGGTGGCTCTTCCTCTCCACGGCTGCTGCTTTCACTCAGGTTTCCATGTATTGTTGTTCAGGGGCTGCTGTTTCCACTTCCAGCTGGACTCTGCCTCCAATCTCCCCACATCACCCTAAAATGCAGTTATCTTACTGGAAGAAAAACCAGATCTGAACCTTGGATCCATTGCTCGTTGTTCTTCGGGGTCAAATCTGAACTCATTGGCACGCTTGCCAGGTCCTTCAGGGATGGCCCCAGCTTCCCCAGCTCTCTTGTCTCTGTCACATTCAACTGTGATGCTTTCACACATTGAACAGAGAGGGGAAATCTTTGCTTTTACACCTCCACGCATTTCATTTTTCTCTCCTTGCTGTTCTTGCTCGCCCATCTACTGCTTCTGGAAACTTTCTTCTTCACCATGACACATTCAGTGATGTTCTTAACAACTAGCACTGACCTGTGGATTACGTTAGATTGGAATCACTTGGTTGGATGCCTCCTTCCTCTCTAGGTTGTTGTTTCTCAAGGGGCCTCCCTCTCTGACTCCAAACACAGCACTTGGCACCTGGTTGAGAACTTATTAAATCTTGATTTTAAAGTTAACTCATTAATTAAGGCAACTCCAACTTGGAGAGTATTCAAGTACAAGAATTTTTTTGAAAGTCTGCTTTGAAAGTCTGCAAGCCAATTGCACTTAAGAGTCATGCAGGCTGGAGGAACAAAACTAAACTCGTAAGAAAAAATAAATTTGCTAAAACAAATGGAGGAAGAAAGGAAAGGGATTTTGATTGCCCATAGCATCTGCCCCTTCTGCCTCATTCCTAGTCACTGCTCAACAAATTCTTATTGAATCAAACCTTTTATTCTCCAACTCAGACATATGGCATTTTCAATAACATATCCCTGGGTCATGTTTATTTGTTGTAGAATAAAGAGAGATGCCCAACTCATTCGACTAAATCTGCTGCTATTTCAAACGCATTGTTTCCTGTCCTGTCAGTCACAGACCGTTTTAAATATGGGCCTAATCACCAGTATTCCAGGGGGCTTGCCACATCAGGGAGTTGGGATGCAGGAAGGTTCAGAATCTCAGCAAGTGTGGATCTGGACTCAGAGGCACCAACTGGCTTTCGAGCAGCCTCCAGCTGGCATGCACGTGCACCTGGGATGCAGGCTCCCCAGGACAAGCTCAGGTTCCTGCCCTTGGCCTCGGCATGGGTAGGGGAAGAGCTGGCCTCGTAGCCAACTTGTGAGTGATCTTGTCAGGCATTCAGGCACCAACCACTCTTTGTGAGGTAGACTAAAGTGTCAGACAGGGAGTTATCTTTCCATCAGAGAAAAAAGGCGCATGCCCTCCCTCAGGTAGCCTGTTGGGAACAGATTTGGGAGGTTGGTTTAAACTGGATTGTTTTTCAAAATAAGATCTCTAAAATAAAGGATTTCTTATTCCTTTTATTACTTTTCCAGTGTCACTTTTCAATTCTAGGATGTTCAGATAAACTAAAATTTTGGTATGTACCTAAATAGAAATCAATGTAGAAAGTTCTTTAACTTTAAAAAAAAAAAAAAAAAGTGTCCTTTTTGACCGAGCACTTTGCTTTGGGAAGGACAGATACAGAACTGCAAGGGAGAAAGGGGACACCCAGCAAGCCAGAAAAAACACTGGTGATCAGTGGGGTGGCTTGTCACCACCAGGGTCACCCTCAAATTCTAAAATGTGTCAACCATTAGGTCACCTTTATGAATTAATTTATTTTGGACTCAAGAAACCGAACTAGATTTTCCAATTTAGTTCATAAGATAAAAATTATATGTAGTCTACATATTCACTTCTATATGGTTAATTATAACTAAATTTATCTAACAATTGTCACAGTATGGTTATAGTCACTGCTCATGCATGTACTCTACTGATATTCTAATCTAGGTACTAATTTTCTATTTTTAACAGAGAACCAGTTTCATTTTCCATTTTCTATACTGTCCTTTCATGGATGTATATTTACACTTGTTAGTGAATTAATTTCACACATTTAGACTTCAACAGTCATTAGTGTCATAATGATTACAGTAATTATGTGAATAATGAAGCTAAGGTGATCAGGGAGAGATGACTTACTGTACATGATGGACAAAGTCAACCACTATTGGCGACCAGTGTAATCGGTTCCAGGTTGCTTAGCATGAGTTTAAAGATCTTTTCCTGTAATTCAGGAAAGTATATTGTTTATTCACCTAAAATTTGACAGATCTAATACTCTACTTATTTAACGAAGAACGTGATGAGGCTTGCATGTTTACTAAACCTTGTTATTTTCTAGTTATCAGTAGTAAAACCATTAAGGTACATAATTAAAAGAATTAAAAGAATGTGTATGTAATTAATATAAATGCCACAAGTTGTCTTAAGTAGCCAGACTTGGTTAATTGTCTGATTAAGAATTCAGAACAATGGATACCATTATTTGCTTCAAAAGTGGTGCCATGTTAAGTTATATCTTCAGGCATGTATTCTGCTGCTGCTGCTGCTAAGTCACTTCAGTCGTGTCCGACTCTGTGCGACCCCATAGATGGCAGCCCACCAGGCTCCTCTGTCCCTGAGATTCTCCAGGCAAGAACACTGGAGTGGGTTGCCATTTCCCTCCCCAGTGCATGAAAATGAAAAGTGAAAGTGAAGTCGCTTAGTCATGCCCAACTCAGCAACCCCATGGACTGCAGCCTACCAGGCTCCTCCGTCCATGGGATTTTCCGGGCAAGAGTACTGGAGTGGGTTGCCATTGGCTTCTCTGGGATATATTCTAGGTGATCCCAAATCCTTTGTCTTTTTGACCTTTGTATCTGTAGTTGACTTTCTCTGGAGCCCTTTCTATATAGCTTTCAACTGTGGGAAAGCAGTGATAGCAAAAATAAGCAATTAAGTCCCATGAATATTATCTGATGGACAGTGAACTCCTTGAGGACAAAATTGATCCTCATTCATCTTTTTCTTCCCAGAGTCTTTCCCAAGTAATGTTTGTTACACTGTTTTCATACACACATACCCTACCTCCTCTTTAAAAATTATCTGAGTAAGAGGGAGGGGACACATGTATACTTATGGCTGATTCACCTAGATTGTGGCAAAAGCCAACAGAATATTATAATGCAATTATCCTCCAGTTAAAAATAAATTTAAATAAATTTTAAAATTCCTTTAATGTTAATTCTAGTCTACAGTACTCATTCTTATTGGCTGACTTGATATGTTGTTGTTAACTTGACATACTTATCTATTTATAAAATGAAATAGTAGCCATTTATAATTTTACACATATATACCATTCCTCACTTCTTCCATAGTTCAAGGCCTGTTATTATGCACCACAGGAATTTAAATTTTTAAAATAATGTATGTCATTTATGCATTTAGGTCTTTCAACAATCTGGGATGGGTGTCTGCTGTGTCTAAGGGATGAGTTCAATTCTTTTTTCCATAAGAATCATATGAACGCTTCATCATGGCATCACTTATTGAAAAGTCCACCCTTGTCTCATTCATTTCCAGTATCACCCTGACATTTATCAGTTGTTCATCTATACATGGCTCTGATTCATGGATATAATTGTGTTCCATTGTCCAGCATGTACAGATATCAAAATATATCAATATTCCAGCTCATGATATCTAATATCTGGTAAAGCCAGTGTCCCACCTGTTTCTTTGTAAGATTTCTTAGCTATTCTTGGAATTTGTTGTTCCATATACATTTGGATTTGGTCCATCAAGTTATAAAAAAATTTTTTTAATGTTCTTCGGGAAAAGGGAGTTTAAACTAAATCCATAGTCCAACTTGAAGGAAAATTGACATCTTTAAGTCACTGATTTTACTAATCTATAAATATGGTCTATCTCTACCTTCATTGAGGACAATTTCAATGTCAACAAAGTTTTACAATTTTTTCATAACAATCTTGCACACATTTTGTTTACAACAGGAGGTTTTGGATGCTGCTATGAGTCGGACATGACTGAAGCGACTTAGCAGCAGTAGGAGCAGCATGAGTGACATATTTTAAATTTATCTTCTGTTACTGTAGCATAAAAATGCAAATTATCTTATATAATAATTAACTTCCTGAGAACCTTACCAAAATCTCTTGCTAATTCTAACAGTTTATCTTTATATTGAAAGATATATAGACTGGCATAATATTTATTAATAGAAACAGTTTTGTTTGTTGCTTCCCAATTTTTAAACTAGTTTTTCTCTTGTCTTATTGGACTGTCTAAAGCTTCTAAAATAATGTTGAATAGAGGTCATTTAGCAGCCACTCTTAAAGAGTGATTTTAAAATGAGTATCTTCAATGTTTCACTATTTTGTATGATAATATCCTATTTTAAATGTATTTCAATTAATATTTCAAAATTTTAAGAGTTTTTATTATTATTATATTTTATCACATCTATTTTCACATCTATTTAGTTTATTTTTCTCCTTAATCTGTGAATGCGACAAACTGCATTTAAAGATTTTTCTAATTTTGAAACCATGTTATTAGTGTAGGTTAAGCTGCACTGAATTAATAAGCATGCCCTCAAATCTCAGTTAAAACCAATAATTGTTACATGTCCAGCAAGGGACTTAGCTTATTTTAGTCACTCCAGGACCTGAGCTAATAGATGAATCATATGAATTCATGCTTTCATGATCACTGTAACACAGAAGCAGAGCATCAGAAGGCCTTTCTTTGGCAGTGAAATGCTCTAACCCAGAAGTGGCTCATGTCTCTTCTGTCCACAGCCCTTTTGCCTAAACTACTTATATGGATGTGGAGAAATGAAACTCTGCCATGTGCCCAACAGAAGTGGAGATTCTGAAATGAGGGTACATTAAGAGCCTCTGCTACACTTGCATTTTTTTTTAAATATAAATTTATTTATTTTAATTGGAGGTTAATTACTTTACAATATTGTATTGTATTATATTGGTTTTGCCATACATCAACATGAATCCACCACAGGTATACATGTGTTCCCCATCCTGAACCCCCCTCCCTCCTCCCTCCCCGTACCATCTCTCTGGGTCGTCCAGTGCACCAGCCCCAAGCATCCAGTATCATGCATCGAACACCACATAACTCTGTCCATATTTCTATGCATTACTGGATTTCTTTTGCAGCTATGTTCATGAGTGACACTGTTATGATATTATACTTTTTTAAATATGTTCACTATGTGTTTCAGAGATGGAGTTTTAAAATGTACATACATTTGAAAGTCGTCATTTACAATTGTTAAATTCATCAACTGAATTTTTCATTTCAGTTATTGTATGTTTGATATTGAGTTCTTTCTTCATAGTTTTCTTTTTGATTTCTTGAGACATTTTAGGCAAACATATTTTAAATTCTCAGGCTGATAATTCTAGTATCTGAACATTTGATAGATTTACTGCTGTTGCTTCTACTGACTCTTGCTCGTGATGTCTTATTTTCCTTGTATGTTTTGTATTTATTGTTTTTACTTTCTGGATTGCAAACTATTTTTATATAAATGTGGAGAACCTTTAAATAAGACTAGAACTAGAGTAGATTATTTGTATGTTATGTAGACATGTTTACTTAACAGCTGAAGACTATGTATTTTTAGTTTACTGTCTTTGTCTCTATAATTACTTTCAGCTATTTGACACTGTATGTCTTAAAAAGGGAGACTTTTTGCTACTAGTGAGTAACAATATTGTGCACCTTAAAAACAAGTTAAAATTCAAGAGACAGGAACTTGCAATAACTTTTAAAAAACTGTATAAATTCACATTTTGAAATTGCATTTCTCAAAGTGTATTCAAGAGTCAGCTGCAACAGGGCATCTAGAAAAGGTAATTGAAAATATGTATTTTTAGGCCCCTCCTCAGACCCGCTGAATCAGAATCCCTTCAGTAATACCAATAATCTCCATTTTCAAATAAAGAGTGCTCATAATTCTCATATATCAGAGTTTGAAAATCACATGCTAAAGTTTATTTTAGAAAGACAGATTTGGTTTTATGTATTTGTTTTTCTAACACATTCATCCCACACTGTAGAGTATTTCTCTGCTGTTTCAATTCTTTTATATTTTTTTGTTTTTAATTATTCTTTAATACTATTCCATCTGAAATTGAGTTCTTAAGTGTTATTTAAAGCAAAAATAATATACTCCTGACATTTCCTCTGTCCATTTGTTTTGCATATACAGAAAATGTAACATAAAGCTAATTTGGAGACTTCCTTCTTTAGAGAGCCAAAAAACTCTATCAATACATCAGTTAATTTTATACATCACTCACCAAAGAACAGAATAAAAAACTTGACATCTATAAAAATAAGGTTAGCAGCAGACAATCAGCATTTATTAACTGTTGAAATCTAAGGTTCAAAATCAACTTTAAGAGAATTGCTATAAAGTTTCCTGATGTTCAAGCTGGTTTTAGAAAAGGCAGAGGAACCAGAGATCAAATTGCCAACATCTACTGGATCATGGAAAAAGCAAGAGAGTTCCAGAAAAATATCTATTTCTGCTTTATTGACTATGCCAAAGACTTTGACTGTGTGGATCACAATAAACTGTGGAAAATTCTGAAAGAGATGGGAATACCAGACCACCTGACCTGCCTCTTCAGAAATCTGTATGCAGGTCAGGAAGCAACAGTTAGAACTGGACATGGAACAACAGACTGGTTCCAAATAGGAAAAGGAGTATGTCAAGGCTGTATATTGTCACCCTGCTTATTTAACTTCTATGCAGAGTACATCATGAGAAACGCTGGGCTGGAAGAAACACAAGCTGGAATCAAGATTGCCGGGAGAAATATCAATAACCTCAGATCTGCAGATGACACCACCCTTCTGGCAGAAAGTGAAGAGGAACTAAAAAGCCTCTTGATGAAAGTGAAAGAGGAGAGTGAAAAATTTGGCTTAAAGCTCAACATTCAGAAAACGAATATCATGGCATCCGGTCCTATCACTTCATGGGAAATGGATGGAGAAACAGTGGAAACAGTGTCAGACTTTATTTTTTGGGGCTCCAAAATCACTGCAGATGGTGACTGCAGCCATGAAATTAAAAGACGCTTACTCCTTGGAAGAAAAGTTATGACCAACCTAGATAGCATATTCAATAGCAGAGACATTACTTTGCCGACTAAGGTCCGTCTAGTCAAGGCTATGGTTTTTCCAGTAGTCGTGTATGGATGTGAGAGTTGGACTGTGAAGAAGGCTGAGCACCAAAGAACTGATGCTCTTGAACTGTGGTTTTGGAGAAGACTCTTGAGAGTCCCTTGGACTGCAAGGAGATCCAACCAGTCCATTCTGAAGGAGATCAGCCCTGGGTGTTCTTTGGAAGGAATGATGCTAAAGCTGAAACTCCAGTACTTTGGCCACCTCATGGGAAGAGTTGACTCACTGGAAAAGACTCTGATGCTGGGAGGGATTGGGGGCAGGAGGAGAAGGGGACGATAGAGGATGAGATGGCTGGATGGCATCACTGACTTGATGCACGTGAGTCTGAGTGAACTTCGGGAGTTGGCAATGGACAGGGAGGCCTGGCGTGCTGCAATTCATGGGGTCGCAAAGAGTCGAACACGTCTGAGTGACTGAACTGAACTGAACATTGATTTTCAATGCATTAAATAAAAATTTAGTGATATGTGTGAATTTTTCTTCATTTTTCATATCTAAATATATGTTTACTAATCTCTGTAACTTCTTTTTTTCTGAGTTGGAGACTCTTGATCACAAACAACATTAAGAGAATATGTTCTGCTGATAACATATATTAAAATTTGTTAATAAATAAAAACCTTATCAATGTAATAATTTAAAAATTACAAAAGTAATCAGATAGGAGATAATAAGCTTGGTAAAATCTGTTATCTACTACAATAGAAAGGCAATGGAAATGAATTTTAAGTATTATTTTCTGTTTATTACCTATAAAAATCAAGTCAGAAACAAGCTACTTTTACCTGTTTATCAGTGGTCATATTATACTTTTATTTCATTAATTTCTATTTTATCCTAAGCCTCAATTCTATTGTAAGCATCTAATTCTCCATCAATCTGTTTAACCCATTCTCTTGTTTTATTTTTATAATAAGTTTTCTGATCAATAGGACTTAAGTGCATAATTAACCAATTCCTCATATATGAATTTTATAATAATCTCTGAAACAAAATATTTATATCACATCATAAATATTTCTCTGCAACTCCCTCTTGGTTAATCCATTTACCATTTAATGCTCAGTAGCAAATCATATGCGTGAAGCAACTGTGCTCTGACTGAGCATCCCATAGTTTGTTCAATTAGTCTAAGATATTAAGAGGTCGCCTGAGCATTATCACAATTGTTTTATGACACACCAAGTCCAGACATCTCCAAGGTGAATCACATGGTATATAGTATTAAGTATGCTTCAAATTCTCTTTTTTGAGGAAATGTTAACGTTAAAATTGTTTATATTGATGCTATTGATCACTAATATATCATGGGCAATATGATGGATGGACATAGAATACCAGTTGTATTTTTCCTGAGGGAGCCGATGGGATCAGAATTCAAAAGGAAGCTCATAAATGAACCAATGAGAATAGAAATGAGTGAAGGACAAAACTCTATATTTTTACTCACTCTACATCCCCAGAGTGTTCTGTTACAAACAGATTCCATCTTCTCTAAGTTCCTTTGACTAAAATCTTCTCTTCACTTTTAGGGACTATATTAGATGAACTCGTTATTCTATTCCCTGTTGTATTAGCTAAGCTTTTCCTTCAGTAGCACAATTTATTTTTATCTCAAAATTAGTAGCAGCTTTATGACTTTTGACAACTTCGTATCACCTTCAAACTCTCATCCTTACACTCACCTTTAGATACAAAATGTTCAAATTCAAACTATATTCTCTTTTGAAATACCAATTAAATCTAGAGGTGATATTAAGGTAAAAATGAAAGTAGAAAACACCTGAGCTTTACTTAATAATGTTATCATCAATCTCTATGCCTGGGGACCAACTTTTGGTTGGAACATAGTCCTAACAAGTTCCTTCTAATGTGTTCATGACTTATTTCCCTTGAATGGAATCCAAGATGCCCCTGCCATATACTAGCTTCTGGATGACATTGAATCTTGTCAGGATGGAGCTCCAGTATACTAAGAACTTAAGTCTCATCTTTTACAATATTTTTAGCTTTCATTACATTACAGGTGCTATCTGTAGAGTGAAGGAAGGGATTTTTAATTATAGCACTTAGAGCTTGAATACCAAATAGAAATATGCCACACAAGAAAATTCCAGATCAAATGAACATTGTTCTAGTGATTTCATAGAAACTCCTCAAAATAATTTTATTTTTTTAACTCACAAAGAATAAAGAATACAGGTTATCTAAACAATATGTGTAAAGAATACAGGTTATCTAAACAATATGAGTTTTAGAAGCAGATGGAAAATCATGACCATCTCCCAAGACGCTCTTCAAGGTTAGTGGAATCTTCTCAGGAACCACTTTCCAGATCAATCCATTCTGTCCATAAAAACACATTTCAATTGCCCTCTCTGAGCTTGCTGCTAATATTTGTACTCTTCCATTATGTATGAGTCTTTGCTTGTTGCATAGACAAACTGCATTGTGCTCCATTAGTGATTTTCCATTTCATGCTAAGCTTTGCAATTTATTAGTGTTATTTAGGCTAATGTGCTATTATTTAGCATATTTTATGTCATTTGTTACTCATGCAATGTGATACTTAAGTATTGGGGATCAATGATTCTTTTACACAGTTTATAAATTTGTATGATTAAGGAGTAAATCAATTAAATACATTACCACATTGAACTTCTTTTGAGAGTTGTTTTCTAAGAAATGTAGCCTATCCTTTTCAAAACTTATGACTATGTTTTTGAGGAGCAGAATTTTTAAATATATTAACACAAGTGTTTGAATGGCTGCATTTAAGTTCTTAGTAATAAAATATAATTTGCTTTTGAATTATGAAATGCTAGTGATGAGAGTGAGCTAATTTGGTCCAAATTTTGCTATTAATCAGGAAATCCATAAAACACATATACTTTATATTTCCTTTTCATTCTAGTGCTTGTCTTAAATGTTGGACTGTAAAATTGGCTAGATAAATCTCTGCATTTTTTAGACTAGAATGCTAGTGGATAGAGAAGGGAATATTGATCATATATTACTACCTGTTATATATATACATATATATATATATAAATACAAAGATAAATACAATGTTTTAACATAAAACCAAGTGTTTAAGAAATATTCCTGTCTAGCGCACTTAACTTGCCATTCTTCTCTATCAAGTATGTGGAAGGGTACATAGATCTAGTTATAGAATCTGTAACTGTAACTTAGTCTTAGGACCAAGACCTGCCTAGATTCGTGCATTTATTAATACTCTAACTAAAAAGCCTCTTGATGAAAGTGAAAGAGGAGAGTGAAAAAGTTGGCTTAAAGCTCAACATTCAGAAAACGAAGATCATGGCATCTGGTCCCATCACTTCATGGGAAATAGATGGGAAAACAGTGAAAACAGTGTCAGACTTTATTTTGAGGGGGCTCCAAAATCACTGTAGATGGTGACTGCAGCCATGAAATTAAAAGACCCTTACTCCTTGGAAGAAAAGTTGTGACCAACCTAGATAGCATATTGAAAAGAAGAGACATTACTTTGCCAACAAAGGTCCTTCTAGTTAAGGCTATGGTTTTTCCAGTGGTCATGTATGGATGTGAGAGTTGGACTGTGAAGAAAGCTGAGCACCGAAGAATTGATGCTTTTGAACTGTGGTGTTGGAGAAGACTCTTGAGAGTCCCTTGGACTGCAAGGAGATCCAACCAGTCCATTCTGAAGGAGATCAACCTGGGATTTCTTTGGAGGGAATGATGCTGAAGCTGAAACTCTAGTACTTTGGCCACCTCATGCGAAGAGTTAACTCATTGGAAAAGCCTTTGATGCTGGGAGGGATTGGGGGCAGGAGGAGAAGGGGACGACTGAGGATGAGATGGCTGGATGGCATCACTGACTGTATGGACGTGAGTCTGAGTGAACTCTGGGAGTTGGTGATGGACAGGGAGGCCTGGTGTGCTGTGATTCATGGGGTCGCAAAGAGTCAGACACGACTGAGTGACTGAACTGAACTGAACTGATCCCTAAAAATAGAGTATTAATAAATGCATGAATCTAGGCAGGTCTTAGTCCTAAGACTAAGTTACAGTTACAGATTCTATAACTAGATGGACTGATGCTAAAGCTGAAACTCCAATACTTGGCCACCTCATGCAAAGAGTTGACTCATTGGAAAAGACTCTGATGCTTGGAGGGATTGGGGGCAGGAAGAGAAGGGGATGACAGAGGATAAGATCGCTGTATAGCATCACCAACTTGATGGACATGAGTTTGGGTGAACTCCGGGAGTTGGTGATGGACAGGGAGGCCTGGCGTGCTGTAATTCATGGGGTCGCAAAGAGTTGGACACGACAATGAGCAACTGAACTGAACTGATCCCTAGAAATAGGACTTATTTCAGCAAGAAATTGTGTTAGTTCCACATTAATGATAAGCCATTCCCTGAGTTTACCGCAAAGACACATTAATCATTACTACAGGTTTCATTCTGGGTTCTTGATCCCTAATCACTAGAAAAGGACAAATCTTCACTCAGGGAAGAATTATTTAGTGGCCAGAGCCTCTTGGTCTGTCCTCCTAGCATACTGTAGCTTTCTTCCTTTCCTTGCTTACAAACTTTCAGAGTCTGCTGATTACTATTCATAGTAAGGCTTTCTATCATTTCTGAAAAATCCTCATAAACTCTCTACCTTATATGCATGCTCTCTTTCACCACTGTGCTTTTTATTTTGGGGCATTTGACATCAGTTTTCTATATTATTTTTACTACATTTCAGTTTCTCTTTCCTGTTTTTACTGTTTCCCTATGTGATTTTCTATAGATAATTTTAACATATTAGAACTACTTATTGTACAAAATTCCTGAGTCACTTGGAGTTCATCTATATACAATTAAAAAATAACCATATAATCAAGAAAAAATTTTAAATATTAAATGCTTTCAACTTTTTAAAAAATATAGCTTTGAGAAGTTATAGAATATGGCTAAAAATTTAAACTTCTCTGTGGGAACATTGCAGAAAAAACTTCTAGATTGTTTACTAGAATATATCTTTGTAAGACTGTCTCCAGGACACATTACTATCAGATAAATTTAATTTTCCTATTGACTCAGCTTAAAGATTTATTAGGAATTTCCTTTGAATTATTTTCCAGTGTTTTGAAGGTAACTAATAATAGCAGGACCATTTTACCTGGGCTTGCATTTTTTCAGTAGTTTTTCCCTTTTATTCCAGAGTAATGGATCTTATTTTCTAGTGTTCATTAATTTTTCCTCTGAAGAAATATTTATTGACTGACCACTGTGTTTAAGATTCAGACCAGATGCTATGGACATGACATGACGAGAGACCTCACACAAGGTCTCTGCTTTCAGCATAGCTTGGAGCCCAGGAATCTGTTTACAACAACCACCACAGGTGACAATGATCCTTATGGAACATGGACCACATATTAGAAAACAGTATGATTGTGTACAATCCCAGTTAAGTATAGAACTGGTCAGCTGTGCGATGAATGAATAAATCCTTTAAAGAACAGTCACTGTATGAACCAAAATGACAACTAAAATGAAAATTGTTTTGTTCACTGCAGTATAAATAGTCATTGCCCTCCCCTCCCATAGGTCCTGTGTCCCAAGTGGGGTTTGCAGTGTCCTTGCTGTCCTGTGGTAAGACAAGGCTGCTTCCAGAACACCAGCAGCTGGAAGCTTAGTGGCTACATTGGGAGGAAAGTCATGGCTCCAGAATTTCCATATGGATCTCTTTTAGATATGAAAATCCTATCCATATGGAAGGCATTATAACAGAGAATACAAGCGAATTAGTAATTTCACAGCTTTACATACCTAAAGCTTTAGCATTAAGGTAATTTTCACTGGTTACATTTAGAAAAAAGTAAACCTGCCTTGTTATTGAGGTTCAATATCTCCTTTTAAGCAAAAATAGGCATTGTGCCATCATCAAATGAAAGGTTAAGGGATAATCTGAGTAGGTATTATTTGCACTAGTTTCTCTTCAATCTGTCCCCAACCCTACCCTTCACATTGGCGTTATGTGACCCATACTTTTTTTTTTTTTTAAGAAAAAGCTAAATATCCTTAGTAACCAACATCTTTGTATTTGTTTCTTATCTTTTCCCCTCTTTTTTGATTGAATTAATTTATTGGTATTGATTATGGCATATACATTAATATATTATAGGCAGACCTCAGAGATATCATGGGTTCAATTCTGAAAGACCATCATAATAAAGCAAATATCACAAAAAAAGCAAATCACATGGCTCTTTTACTTTCCCAGTGCATATAGAAGTTATGCTTGTACTACACTAGTCTATTGAGTGTGCAGTAGCATTATGTCTAAAAAATAGTTTATACCTTAATTTAAAATTTTATTTAATTACTTTACTGGTGAAAATGATAATCATCATTTGAGCCATTAGCAAGTCTTAATCTTTTTGCAGTAGTAACCTCAAAGATCACAGACACAAAGTCAACACACGCTGTTGGAAAAATGGCACCAATAGACTTGCTTGATGCAGAGTCGCCACTAAGCCTCCAGTCTGTAAAAAACATAGTACCTGTGACGTGTAATAAAGAAAATCACAATAAAATGGGGTATGCCTATGTATATATAGAATATAAACATGTAAACAACTTATATATATGGCTATATACTAACTATATAACATATACTAACAAGATAAGTATTTTTGATAGATATACACTATATGTATATTTATATACATATGTATGAAGAGGGCATGGCAAACCACTCCAGTATTCTTGCCTGGAGAAGCCCATGGACAAAGGGGCATAGTGGGCTACAGTCCATGGGGTCATAAAGAGTCGGATATGACTGAACAACTATCACTCTCACTTTCATACATATATATATATCGGTTCAGTTCAGTTGCTCATTCATGTCTGACTCTTTGCAACCCCATGGACTGCAGCATGCTAAGCTCCCCTGTCCATCACCAACTCCCAGAGCTTGCTCAAACTCATGTCTATTGAGTCAGTGATGCCATCCAACCATTTCATCCTCTGCCATCCCCTTCTCTTCCTTCCCTCAGTCTTCCCCAGCATCAAGGTTTTTTCCAGTGAGTTGGCTTTTTGCATCAGGTGGCCAAAGTATTGGAGCTTCAGCTTCAGCATCAGTCCTTCCAATGAGTATTCAGGACTGATCTCCTTTAGAATGGACTGGTTGGATCTCCTTGCAGTCCAAGGGACTCTCAAGAGTCTTCTCCAACACCACAGTTCAAAAGCATCAATTCTTCAGTGCTCAGCTTTCTTTATAGTCCGACTCTCACATCCATACATGACTACTGGATGTCTCTGCTATTTAATATGCTGTCTAGGTTGGTCATATATATATATATAGATATAGATAGATAGACAGATAGATAGATAGATGATATTTACATATGCAAAACAATAGCTTCCAGGACCTTAAATAACACAAAGAATCCTGACTGTCTTGGATACAAGAATGTCAGTAGAGAGTAGGGCTGTCATTAGGGATCCTGTGAGCTAATGAGACAATTCCAAGAGTACGACTGCAGATTCCCTATAGCCAACAGATTGGAACATACAGAACAATGCACATGTCTAGTTGTGTGAGCTCCAGATGGAGAAGCAGAAAATAACCCTTTGGCACTAAAATTTACATTTCACTCATAAACTGTGCAACCAGGCATTCACATTTCAGCTACAACAAGGGGAGGCCTCTGAGCTAATTATTAATAAATCAGCACTAAAACTATCATGAGGGGGAAAAATAGGTTAATATCTGAGTCCATAACTAAAGGGGACACATTATTCCCCTAATCCATGAATAGAAAACAAATGAATATAATTGAAATTGCTGATAAATCAATTTCTTATTTTAAAAGATGAAAACAATGACTATCTTAAAGATGTGAGAGTTCATAAGCATCTCAGTTGGGCTGTTAATATCTTTTGTAAATTTTGAGAACAGAACTAATCAAAGTGTGTACACATTTTCACAAAATTATACTGTTGCCTCAACTGAAATATTTTCAGTGGTGACAAGAAAAGTCACGTCTCTATTGTTGTCACAATAGTTGTCTTTAAAAACATAAATCTCTAGAGAAAATGATTAATTAGATTTCAATTATGCTGCAGGAAAAAATGTACTTTACATACTCAACACACTAAAAAGCATTATAGTGTTTCTTTAATGTGTTTAAAAATTCAAAAATGTTTTTAAAAGCCACTTAAAAAGTCAAAGCAAAAGCAAGCTAATGGAATATGGTGTCATCCTTCAAGTTGATGTCTGTTGAGTTTACCCAGGTCCTTTTGTGTGACATTATGCAGACATTATTGGAATTTTTCTGAATTATCTTTGAAAATTCTGAAATACCCATTATGATCTGTTGACAGACACAAAGATAATCCCTATAAATTTTGCCCTGACTTGCAGAAAACTGAAATAATGTTACGCCTCTTTAAGGAGGAGGTATATTAGCAAGACATAGCTGCTGCTCGTTTTGGTTTGCTTGCATTTTGAAATTAAAAGTACCTGTCCCTCTCCCTCTCTTAACATTTCATTAATGAAGTGGGCGTTCCCAAATTTCACTCCCATTTCTCCTTTCATGCCTTTTTCTCTCCCTCCCCCTCCCTCTCCCCTCCCTCGCCTTCTCCTTTCCATATTTCCCTTTTTTGGCTTTTTTTTTTCCTGCCTTTATGACCTCTTCTCATCTTTATTTTTAACTTACTCTTTTGCATTCCCTGATTCTCATTGTGTCTTTCTCCTCAGTAATCCTTTCCTCATCTAAGTAGAAATTACAAATATTTCTAACAGCTTTAACTGTATTATGTTAGTCAGTATGGCTTGATTAAAAAGAGATTTTTTTAATAGCACAATCTAAATCATTTTACATGCTTTTGATAGAAACTTGATACATTTTTGCATCAAATGTGTCTAGAAATAAATTTTGATATTTACTTTTTTCAAGTGACATTTAAAATATTTTTAAATGACATTTGTTTGAAAAGCTACATAGGAAGCTTACATTTCTCAAAATTTGTTTTCAAAGTTTAACAAAAATCCATATTTCTACAGTTTAGTAATACTTGTCATATTAAGAGATCTTAAAAAATTATAATGCTTACCAATCTGTAAATCATATTACTGTTATTTTTTATATATTATTTGCATGAATGCGTATACTCTACTTAATTTTTAATAGGTAAGTTACTGCTGCTTTTGTGAAATATATATTCTACATCTTTAATGTTAATATCAAAATATGCAAGAATACAACAGGTAAAATATTTTTCTTGGAACATTTTCCCTATTACACTTTGGAAGGACTGATGCTAAAGCTGAAACTCTAGTACTTTAGCCACCTCATGCAAAGAGTTGACTCATTGGAAAAGACTCTGATGCTGGGAGGGATTGGGGGCAGGAGGAGAAGGGGACGACCGAGGATGAGATGGCTGGATGGCATCACTGACTTGATGGACGTGAGTCTGAGTGAACTCCGGGAGATGGTGATGAACAGGGAGGCCTGGCGTGCTGCGATTCATGGGGTCGCAAAGAGTCGGACACGAATGAACGACTGAACTGAACTGAACACTAAAAAAATCCTTTGTTTTTTAATGTGTGTAAGAATAGCCCAGGTTACCTTTCTTTTGATACAGTTTTTGAGTATATTAAATTTATTGCCTGTTATTTTCAATTTTCTCCTTCACTCCATTCCACACAGCCAAAATTATTTAGTTTCCAAATTATATTGCCACTGGAAGTGAAGCAGTTTCATTTCAAATGGCCTGGTTAGCTGGAGAGAAGAGACAAGCTGAACCCAAAGTCAGAACTACTGCTAGAAGTAAGGCAAACTGAATTTCCAGTCTTGCCTCATTCTGGTGCCAGTGATCCATGGACCACTGAGATGATCCTGGACCACTTAAAGAGACACAGGTGAGACCAAGTGTCAGCCTCCTTCCCTACTTCAAGGGTTCCCTTAGATCAACTCTCCTCTCAATGTATGGCAAAAACCACTGCAATATTGTAATTAGCCTCCAATTAAAATAAATATTTTTTAAGTACTTCCTTTTACAAACTACCGTAATGTGATATTCTAATGCCCCCTACTATCCAGTGAGTTTAACTCACTTTAACATTCATGCTCTACACCCTCCCAACACCGAGCAGTGCCACCCACAGAACACAATCAACCACAGTGGTCACGTCCCAAAGTCCAAGTTATCCCATCCAGAAATGTGCCTTGAGAGCATGGGATGGGGTTTTTCCCTTTCCCAAAGAGAAAAAGTGAATCTCAAAGAATTAAAAGAAGCAAGAGCCCACGGTCAGTCCTGGTGGATCTTAGCAAACAAGAATGCTGAATAAAGGCTGGAGATAAGCAAATCAGGTGACAAAGCAGTCCCTGTTCTGTGTTTGGAGGAGTGGAGAACTTGCGGTCAAAATTCCGTTATTTAATTCATCCATTTATTTACAGACATTTATAATTGCATACCTCCTGGGTGCTAAGTGCTATGTTCAGTTTCTAACTCCACTCTTTGACTGTGGGACCTGGGGTAAATGACTGAATAAGCTTTCAGAGATTCACTTTTCTCATCTGTACAATCAGAAGACAGAACCTGGTTTTATTTGTTACCTGAGGTTTTATGATGAGGTTCTAAGGTGATATTTATGGAAGCATGTGTAATGCTAGAATTTATTAGAAAATAATTTAAGTTATTCTATTGTGAGGTTCTGGTAAGGATTTTTGCCCTCAAAAGAGTTAATGTCAACATTAGAATGAAACAGTTCAAGCATGGAGTATGTAGTTTAGCACTTCAAATACACCAGGCAGGTTTTGCAAATATCATAGCATCTCATTTATTTTTAACAAAAACAATATGAAGTTGCTACTGCAATTATCACCTTTTTTCTTTTATAGGTGACAGATAGTAAATAAGAAACAGCTTAAAAGTAATGAAAATGGGCATAATGGCAAGGGTTGAAGAACATTATGAATTCACTGAATGCTGTTATACACTTAAAAATGGTCAACACAGTGTATTTTATGTTCACAGTAAAGAGAAATCCATAATAAGGTAATGAAGCCAGGAACTCAGATTAGACAGTACAAATACAGCATGAGTTGAGATAATTGAGCGGGGAGCCTGGTGGGCTGCCATCTCTGGGATCGCACAGAGTCGGACACAACTGAAGTGATTTAGCAGCAGCAGCAGCAGCAGCAGCTAGACTAGTAAGATAGGATTACTTCAAAAGCAAATGGAAGTTTGTAGATAACAATTATAGTTTTAGCTACATGAAACAAATATCTGAAATATTTGTTTCTGATTCTAATCAAAGTACTTTGCTTTATCTTAACTCTGTTAAAATCTCAAGATGCCAAGCTAGAATTATTTGTGAAATTCTTTCAACTGTATTTGGTTGTATGTATTTAAACCTTGTTCTAAGAAAATATAAGTGATGCTATAGCATTTGCAATCTAACCGTAATTCATTTTATAATGGCAATCTGAAAACACATTTGTTAATTTTGTTAATTATATCACTGTCATCGACTTTCTCAGCTCACTTTCACTTTTGGTGAAGAGATACTTATGACATTTAGTGTTTAATGTCATTAGCTTTTTTTCTGACTTAGGATGAGAATATTGTTCATCAGTTTTGTGTCTAACTGGAGGAAGGGCAGGATGTGAACATACCTGTTGACCATACACAAGCTGAAAATCATGGTCATAAATAAGTAACTGTGATCTAAAAGGAAAACCAAGTATTCCAGGGGAAAATGGTCCAGAAGGGTTAAGGGGAGATTCTTTGGCAGATTTTTTTGCCCAGTGTGCTGTAATATCTCTTTCCAAAGCATATTGGCAAACTACACTGAACAATCTTGATAAGAAGGATTTAATTAAAATACCGTAAGCATAAAATCTTTGCCTTCGTGCTATAGAAGATTTTGTCAAAAGAATTTTATTACAAACCTAGCAGGATTGTTTCAATGTTTTATTCACTTTCAGCCATCCCACTGATTATGGCTGGAAGTATAACAAAACCAGTCGGTTCTTAATAAGGGCTTTTAAAAATCACAGCATGCTCTTCAGTCCCTCACTATAGGATGAATGTGACATCGGGGACACAAATATCATTACCTTGATAAATTACGGACAGCATAATGATTATGGAAATCGTCATCGACTGATCATCAGTCACAATTTATTTCAAATCAATGTCTACATTTTGTAGTCTGGATGGAAATTTTCTCCAAACCCCCTCTGGTATGCTACAGTTCTTCTCAGCAACTTCCTCCTATGAGCCTTACAGCTTTGTCATGCATTGTGGGCTGTTTATGAATGGAGCCCCCTCACTAGCTCCATGGCCACAAGCAATCCAAATTAGTCAGGAGAACGTTGGACCACCACGTACTCAGAGACAAACTCGTTCAGCAAAGCAGTTTAAGAACCAGCAAATGTGCCAAACTACAGAATCCCTCCTCAGACACAGAGCTTTCCATTTTTTTCCTTCTTTCCAATTGGCAATAAATGGTAATGTTTGACTTTCCTATGCTGTGAAATTGCAAATAAATTGTTGCAGAATCATGACACAATAGGCATTTGCATCTTTTAAAGCAATCTCTGTAACAGGAAACATCATTTGCATGCCTTTGTCTGAGTCAGTATTTTTCTGTTATTCTTTTTCCAATACACGTAATTTTAAATCAGTGGGACCCAATGAATCAAACCCTGTTGTCTTATTATATAATATTTCTCTAATTTTTAGGTTAGTCATTATTCATCAAGGATTACAAGATGATTAAATGTAGACGCTAGCTGATGATGCACTTACACAAGGAAAACTTTGTCCCCAAAAGACTGCTTTCTCAGATAAACATAGGCTATAGACTATACTTTTACAAGAATGGAGATTTGATTTGAATGTAGACAAGACTTCACTGATAGCTCAGTGGGTAAAGAATCCACCTACAGTGCAGGAGACCCTGGTTTGATTCCTGGTTGGGAAGATCTGCTGGAGAAGGGATGGGCTACCCACTCTGGTATTCTTGGGCTTCCCTGGTGGCTCAGCTGGTGAAGGATCTGCCTGCAAATACAGGAGACCTGGCTTTGATCCCTGGGTTGGGAAGATCCCCTGGAGAAGGGAAAGGCTACCCACTCCAGTATTCTGGCCTGGAGAATTCCATGGACTGTATAGTCCATGAGGTCACAAAGAGTCAGACAGGACTGAGCAACTTTCACTTTCACTTTCGTAGACAAGATTGGATATTTTAAATTTATTTTTCAGTTTAAGTATAGTTGCTTTACAATGTGTTAACTTCTTCTGTACAGCAAAGTAATTCAGTTTTATATATATAAACATTTTTTTTCTTATATTCATTTCCATTATGGTTTTTCATAGGGTATTAAATATAGTTCCCTGTGCTATACAGTAGGATCTTGTTATCTATTCCATATATAATAGTTTGCATCTGCTAACCCTAAAGACCTACTCCTCCATTCCCAAATCAACCTGCTTTATGAATTTACTTTCTTGCTCTCTTCAATATCTAACAAATGAGTGCATATTGTTAATCAATTTCTATAGTGAACCACATGTAGCTGTTTCCCTTTCCAGACATTCCCTTCATTCTCCATGCCTTACAAGTTGGGCATAAATGCTGAGTTGCACCTAACAGATGTATCAGTGCCCCCATCAATAAGATGTGGTTGTCCCTCCAGCTGATTCTTCTGCAACACATTTCCTTCCCCATGTAGGATGAGGTCTGAGTGACAGGCTACATTCCCTGGATAGACAGGTCTATTGACTTTCTATGGTGTCTTCATCTTGGATCTAAGATTCCTTGTGTGTAACTGCTGGAGGAGCCCCAGGATGGTGAACACAGAAGCTTGTGGCACCATCAGCCCTGGACAAGGTGGGTGGTGGCACCATACTGGTCACAGAGATGGATGTACTTGGGTCTCAGGCCTAGTTCTGTCACTTCCTAGCTATGTAATTTTAGGCAAGTTTATTAATTTGACAAATATTTATTGATCACATGCTCTATACCAAGAGTTTTATGATGACAATAGTACAACAGTGATCAAAACAGACAAGATCCTGGGCTGAATGGTATCTACTTCCAGGGAAAAGAGATAGACATAAGGCAAGTAAACAACTAACTAAAGATTATTTCAGATCCTAGTAGACACGACTGAAGCAACTTAGCAGCAGCAGCAGGGGCTGCTTTGTTTTGTTTTTTAATAAGGTGGTGTGATAGAGATTATGGTGAGGAAGGGGGAACTACTGAATTTAGTTGTGGTCACAAGAAAGATCTAACTGAGGACCATTATTTGAGAATGGTTTGAGAAGCCTGCCAAGCACAGATCAAAGGTGGAGTGTTTAGGCTGAAGAAACAGTAGATGCAAAGACAGAGGACCAGGAGGAAGAGCAGGGCAGCTGGAGGGTGGTGGGTGAGGGGAGACTGTGGAGGATGAATTCAAGTGATAGACCTTATAAATCATGAAAAGACAGTGCACTTTATTCAGATGTGATGGGGAAGCCATAGGCAAGGTTGAAGCAGAGGAGGGACCTGATCTGATTTTCATTAGAGAACTATTGTTTAGTCCACGGGGGGAAGAATTGCTGGCAGAACAGAATAGGAAGCGATGAACCCAGTCAGGCAGGTGTAACTAGAGT
The DNA here is from genome assembly GCF_014754425.2 of Oryx dammah. Taxonomy (NCBI): domain Eukaryota; kingdom Metazoa; phylum Chordata; class Mammalia; order Artiodactyla; family Bovidae; genus Oryx; species Oryx dammah. Next base: position 11,838,915 of record NW_024070191.1, read on the forward strand.
CCTTTCCTTCAGCCAAGGCATCACACCAAGAGCTGGGTCATTACTAGACCCAGTAATTCTGACTGCATCCTGCATTCAGCTGTGTTTGCATATCTAAAGCAATTAAATGATTATTATTTACATATATGAGAATTATTTAATTTTGCCACACATTTGAAAATATAAGCTAGATTTGGATTTTTTACAAAGTCAACCCAAATACTTTGGAAAATGTATGTGTTTTACTCTCTGCCTTACTCTCACTTTGGGGAAAGTTACAGAGAAATTTGGAGTGGGAGGGACATCTTGTTTTCTTGGAAATGGACCAGCTATTTCTAAATGACACTGGTGAGACAGATACTAGGCTATTGCCTTGTGTATTGTAGTAACAATTGTTCTATCAGTTGGTACCTCTTGATCCAGTGTCTCCATCCTGTACTAACAATAGTGGGAGATGCAAAGGAGAGACAAAGTAGTGTAATATACCCCTGCTTGGGCTTCCCAGGTGATGTTAGTGGTATAGCACTCCTGCCAATGCAGGAGACACAGGTTCGATCCCTGGGTTGAGAAGATCCCCTGGAGGAGGGCATGGCAACCCACTCCAGTATTCTTGCAAGGAGAATCTTATGGACAGAGGAGCCTGGTGGGCTACAGTTCACGGGCTCACAAAGATTCAGACACAACTGAGGCGAATTAGCATGCATGCACTGCTTGCATGGAGCTCACACTCTTGCACAGAGCCAAGTTGCATTTGCTGAACAGGTAGCCCTACCTGACTATGTATGCTGTGATCCAAAGAAGCGCTTCAGGTTGTGTCTGAGTAGAGCCAAGGAATGGCGGAACACCCCCGCCAGTGAACAGCTTGAGAAAAGAACAAGAAAAAAAAGAAAACAGGTAGTCTTTTCAAAGGCGTTGTGTAGACTGGAGCAGAGAATTCACAGGGACCACTGTGTTTAAAGAGAAGAGTGGGAAATGAATCAAGAAAAGAAAATTGCAACCAGATTGTAGAGAGGGCTTAATGCCTGGGCCAAGGAATTGTGGACTCTGTGCTGTTGGTATTGAGCAGCTATTGAAGGATTTTGAGCAAAGGAGTGACATGATGAAAAGGTATTTGGGAAGATTAATTTGACAGCTGTGAGTGGGGAGGGAGGTCAGTCTAGAAGCCGCTGATATAGGTGATCTGCTATTGAGTCACATTTTGGTTTCCTTGGTTGTGAGTTTTCAAACGAAAATAATTTTACTAATAGGTAATAAATTCCCCTCATTTTTGCTTAGACATTTGCACTCTCTGATGATGTGCTGGTTTTATCCAGAAGTATGTTTTCTGGATCATTAAAATGAATATTCCGCATCTTGAAAAATTATTTGCCCTTTTCTCCATTCGCTTCCAGATTAATAATGACAAGCTAACTTAAAAAGTGACAGGGAAATAGCGAAAAAGTAGGAAATAATGAAAACAAGTGAATGTTTTGCTAAGGAAATGTTTATTACTGTGGTTCTCATCATTATGAGTTAATTACAGGCTCTCAGCAAATATCCCATTGTGAACTCAGAGGTGCAATATGTTTTATTTGAAAAAGTGAAATAGTGTTTTCCTTTCCAGTATTCAGTTGTATTTCCTGCTATTTTAAGACTACTCAGTGGTACCAATGTACTTTGACAACCAATTATCCCAGCATGCCTGTGCTATGTATTTTAACTATAATGTTTCTTAAAAGCTTGAATTGCAAAAACAAAATTCTATCTTAATTGATCAGATGTGCATCGAGAGTTGTCTGAACACTGTCTGTGTAATATTTGAATAACTCAGCTGACTTACAGGAGCAGACAGAAACACCTGTTGGAATAACACATGCTTTCTTCAGGGTTCATATTTTACAATTTTGCCTCCAGATTTTCTTTTCTCCAACATCTTCACTCTTGAGGAAGGATGACATGTCACACCTGAATTCTGGCCATGCTAAGAATAAAATATACCATAGTCCATCTCTAGGAGTTCATATCCTGATTTATCGAGGATAGTAGCGATCTATCACAGTTACAAGTATTGCCAATCTCCAGCTTTGCCCACATCATCTTATTCTGGCAAACATGGTTCGAAGCATGGTGTGGTCTCCATTCTACAAGCAAAAGGCAGCTTTGCAGAGTAAGAATTCTCCATGTTAATGTTGCCCTAGCCTGTTAACTACAATTCAGTGTTGAAAAGCTGATGTCTGTGATTGATTCAGGCACAGGACCATTGTTTAATTTACTTTGGTTTGATTTTTTTCCTTCACCCTCCCAACTGGCTTCTCTAGATGAGGAAAGTCAGACAGTAGTTACTGCTTTGGAAAGAAAAGATAAGCTGAACACTTTGGAATGCATTTTTCTAACGCTCCTTCTCCAAGTGTTACACGACTGTATCAAATTTCTTTTAGACTTTGATAATGAGAAACAGACAATTCAGTAGAAAATACCAACAGAGAGATTTTCAGTAATAGAGGATTTCAGAAATGCACATGGTTCTAAATGGCACTGAGATTATGTGCTTTAGAGTTCTGAATCTTTTATTTTTTCCATGTTTGAGTAGGCACTATGGCTGATTATCAGGTTGAGGAAGGGCAGAGGGCTTGCCTGCTCATTATAAATGTGCATGTGTGTAAAATTTTCACACATAATATAATATTTCAAAGTTATTTTTATGGAGACTCGGGGGTCTCAGAACTTAAACAAAACTGCTGATCATTGGCTCCAAGATATACTTAGAAGGAATTATAGTTTTTGCTTTCTTTTTTTTTTTACATCCTATGGAGTCATTTGCAGACTTTTGGACTACAGATCACATAATGTTTATTTATTCAGCTGGCTTTGGAGATTTAAGCAATATTTGGAGACACACAAGTCTTTGCCTTGCTTAATAAAAAGAATACTCAATGGTATAGGTACAACATTTTTATATACAAAATGTCCTTGCAAACAGAGGTTAATATTGACAAAAATGTAATTTTGAAATTAAAAATAAATAAAACAATCCCAGAAAAAATTCATCCAGCATCATCTTTCTTAAGGAAATGTTAGCAAGCCTTAGGTCTCCCATGCTATAATGCTTGAAAACACATTAGGTTTTCCAAGAACACTGTAAGCAATGCTTGCATTATTCTATTCTGATCAACTGCAACAAACAAGGCCTGGGTCACCTTCTAAGAATAATCACTTACCAGAAGAAATGTTATTTTGTTGGTATTATTAGTAAAGATTTATATCACAGAGTCAACTCATTCTTGTCTATGAGAGAAGGTAGAATAAATATTTCATACCTGCGGCTTTTGAGGAACATTCTGCCTTTCAATCCTGAGGCAGGCTTTCAACATAGATGCCAATCAGAAGTCTTTAACAGATGTAAAATGCATCTTGCCTTCTTGTCTTTGAAAAATATAAGGATTTCAAGATGCACCTGAAATATTCATTATGTGGACAATATTCCAAGCAGAGCTGGAACTTGCTGAGTGTTTCAGTCACTATTTATTTATTCAGGTTTTTCTGTCTTTTTCCCGCATATTGCTAATACTTCCTAAGTCTATGACTTGTCAAAATGTCTTTCCTTTGTAGTGTACTTACATGACTAAATTTACTGATAGCATTTAACATCACAAACAGTTTCGTTTGGTTAGCTTAACAACAGTTTAATTGAAGAATATATTTGTGCCATGAATCATTTCCTTTTACTTATATTTCTCTTCTTTTCCTTTTTGCCTGCCTCCCCTTATCAGTTTAATAAAGCAGAGGCTCTATTGAGAAATCAACCTTTCAATGAGTTTCTTTGTTAACATCTGATTAGTAGAGACGAATTTCATTGTCAGTAAGATGACACATTTGTACAGTTTTATCAGTGGAATTTCTATATGTGTTGCTACAATAAAAGAGCTTAGAATCATAGAACACCACAAACATACCATTTTGCCCTATACTGGATTCCCTTGTAGCTAAGTCAGTAAAGAATCTGCCTGCAGTACCCGGGTTTGATCCCTGGGCTGGGAAGATCCCCTGGAGAAGGAAATGGCAACCCACTCCAGTATCCTTGCCTGGAAAATCTCATGGACAGAGGAGCCTGGTGGGCTGCAGTACATGGGGTCACAAAGAGTGAGGCACAACTGAGCGACTAACACTTACTACTTACTTTATTTCTTATGAAGTCCAGTAAAACAGTTAAATTTATAGTATATCATTTCCATTTATCAGATGATGTATTAAAACATATTTTCAATTTCCCTTTTCCATCACCTTTTACCAACATCAATGGTTTCTTTTTATTTCAATCTAAGCTTTTTAAAACTTTATAAATGCCTTCCTTCAAGAAAAAAAATACTATACATACAAGTATATACTAGATTGGCCAAAATATTCGTTCAGGCTTTTCCATAACAACCTATAGAAGATGTTATGTGCCATATATATATGCTAAGCCTCCTTGTCACAGTAAAAATGACGGCAAAATGAGTTTTTCAGGACTTATTATGTTCCAGGCACAGTAGTAGATAGCTTCCTTTTTACATGTTTCCTCAATTTAAATGGAATAAAAAGTATGTACTTTTTATTAATTGTTGCTTCATTATATTATATGTAAAACTGTACTGTATTTCCTTTATTTTTGTTACTTGATGATTTTGATGACTGAACAGTCATATCCAGTTTGGATCAATAGATCTCTGTGTCCAGAGGAATAAAATATATGAAAACATTGAATAGATTTATTTTGTTTGTAAAATAGTATATCCCATTAGAAGTAAAGATGATCTCAGGTCCTACTGAAGTTATCATAGGCAATAAGTAGAGGTACAATCAATACAAATTTAAGCCAGACATTAGGAAGAATTTCATGTGAATAATGTGTTTCAGAAATATGAAAAATGTTGGCAAGTTTCTGAAATCTTTATAGAAAATTGTAAAACTGTATCTATGGGCTGATTTGTATATATTCTCACCTATATGACTTTAAAATATACTACTGTAAGCCTAGTTTCATAATTTAGGAACCTGAAAAGAATGGAGATCAGAAAAAAATTAACAGTTCAGGTAAATATGTTAATTTAAGCAATACAAAGATGAATTAGAGTGCTTCTATGACAGGGTTTGTTCCTTTATTTGATTCTTTTTAGCTGAACATTCATACTTCTTCAAAGAACTCTAAGCAATGCATTTTTAACAAAATCAGAATGACTGTTACTTTCATGAAGATTTATTAATACTGACTACTAGATAAAAATGTCAAAGACTGTAAATATCATGCATAAAAAGCATAAAGAAATGCTACATTGGTTTGAGGACAAATAGGAAATGTAATTTACAGTCTGAGTAGAAAATGAATTTCTAGTAATGTTAGGCAAAAAACAAATTATGGGCAAAAAAAAGTGAATGGTTCTCATGATACCTGGATAACAAGGCAAAATTGAAACAAATTTGGATTCTCCGTGATATACAAACAAGGCTGACCCTGAGCAAGACTGTGAAGTGACAGCCTATTCTTGACATTGTGCCGTAGGTACCTAGCCCCGCAGAGCCTTTCTCCTGGATCCAGGCATCTCTGAGTACCTGGCCACAGACAAGAATTGTTATTTTAGGTTCCTACTCATGAAATCTTTTCTTTCCTGACTTCCATTCTTTAATGGCAAAGGTTCTCAAACCACTTTATCATGCTTCTCTCAAGGATTTATATATCCCAATCTATTTTTACTTTCCAGTTGAAAAAGACCCCATGATATTTAATAAAAAATTCTTGAGGAAGAACAAAATACTAATTAAAGTATTACTAACACAGCAATTATGGGAGGAGGCGATGGCACCCCACTGCAGTACTCTTGACTGGAAAATCCCATGGACGGAGGAGCCTGGTAGGCTACAGTCCATGGGGTTGCTAAAAGTCGGACATGACTGAGCGACTTCACTTTTACTTTTCACTTTCATGTATTGGAGAAGGAAATGGCAACTCACTCCAGTGTTTTTGCCTGGAGAATCCCAGGGATGGGGGAGCCTGATGGGCTGCCGTCTATGTGGTCGCACAGAGTCAGACACGACTGAAGCGACTTAGCAGCAGTAGCAGCAGCAACACAGCAATTATACACCAAGCTGAGTAGTAAACAATTATAAAATATAATAGTAATGTTACAGATACATTCATTCATATACGTTTGGCTGCAAGCATGATCAATTCGAAGCAGCAATAATAACCATGTGCCCTTCCCCAGATCTCAGGAATTCTGACAATTTCCATGTGAATCTGAATAGCAGGAGCATTGCAAACCTCCCAAGCATTGAGTGGCTGTCAGATGTCTTTGTAGAATACAGATTTAGAGTTTTCAGTTAATTCTGGTAACATGCTAATATTAGTTTATGAATAGCACCTTCTAGCAACTCAGCAAATACTAGTGAGTATCCATTAACCTCTAGAAATTGCATGTTATTCAACTGTAAGAGTCAAAGATGAGTTTTCTGTCCATCAGGCTGAACTTTGAAGTTCCACAGAAGTCCATAGGGCATGCTTTGAGCTGTAGGGACCCAGCACAGCTCACTGATAATGAGCTGATAGGGTCTGAGGCTATTCCCAGATAGAAATTACATTTTCACCCTTGTTCTTTTGGGTGCTAATGACTATAAAGTTGAAAACCCCAGGCTACCAAGAAAAAAAGAAAGAGAGAGAGTTATATCTCAGTAAGTTTCAGAGATCTGTCTGACCTTGCAAAAAAGCACCTTTTAATCAGGCCCTTGTATGTGCGTGTGTGCATGCTAAGTCACTTCAGTCTTGTGCAATTCTTTGCAACCTTTTTGACTGTAAAGCCCACCAGGCTCCTCTGTCCATGGTGTTCTCCAGACAAAAATACTGGAGTAGGTTGCCATGCCCTCCTCCAGGGGATCTTCCCAACCCAGGGATCGAACCCAGGTCTCCCGCATGGCAGGCAGATTCGTTACCAACTGAGCCACCACGGAAGCCCAATATTCCAATTACTTTGCACAAATGGTTTGACATGTTCAGACAAGTAGATTTCATCAGAGCCCTAACTGAGTCATAGAACTGACTCGCTGCAGAGCAAGTGGCAGAAATAAATGGAAGATGCTGCCCACTAATGTGACATTGATAATTCAAAGTCCTGGGGAAAAGGAGGAATATTGGAATATTGGGGAATCCTCAGTGCTCAGAAATCCCTTAAGTGGAGCTCTCTTTGATTAACTGGCTCTCACTCACCTCAGTCAGTGTTTTCCAAAGGACATCCTCCATTTCCCAAGACTTTGAATGGTGGTGCTATAAGTGGTGCTTATAGATAAGAATGATTGCATCAATTTCACCTGAGCAATGAGATGGACTCTTCTGGCTGTTGACTAGTGATGAGCTGTTTAGGTATCTGCTTGGACCACAAGACTTAGATCTTACTAGCCATTGTGGGGAGTTAACTGTTATTCCGTTGATAAATACTTCAAGGAAAAGCTTTGTCCTGAACCATTTAGATGGTCTTTCCAGGGAAGCCAAGGACAGGTGGGAATGTGGTTACTGATTATTTTCTCATTCCTTTCTTATTGTCTTCTGTGGCTCTCTTTGGTGACGCTGGTCATCCTGAAGGAGACAAGCAGGCAGGAAGACATAAAATGTATTTTTCACCGTGGGTTTTAGACACTAGATTTTCTGATAAAAATTCTAGTCTGGTTGACCTTCAGGGCTCTTTGTGTTTGATCATGGACACCCTGACAGTGGGGTCATCCACATGCCTACACAGAGGATGGTAAAAATGAGGGGTTGAAGCCTTGCTAAAGCACTTTCCTCATTGATAAAATTGGCAGTGACCTTAATCAGTGACTCTCTAAGCTTTTTAGCACTGACAGAAATAACTCCTTTTTTCCACTCTGTCTATTTCCATCAAATGCTTTTTTCCTCTGATCTTCAGATACGATATGTGTCCCTGGGTTTGTTGAGCTTTAGAAATCTAGTCACCTCACTCTTCTTTCATTTGTATTATGATTCTTATCAGAATCCTCCCAAATACATCTTTAAGGAGACTTGATTGGAGAAACCTCAAAATTGTAGAGATATATTTATCTATAAACATAGAAATTCCTCAGTGTAAGGCCATTTTAGATGATCAGTTACCACCGCTCATAAACCTGAAAAGAATATAAATTGCTGTTATACACTATATCCATTTTCTGTAAATCTTAGTTATTTTCTAAATATTTCCAAGAAGTATCACATTACCACAAGCTGAAAATAGTTTTTGCAAGAGTGAAGTTAATAGTAAATGATTATTTTAATTCACTTAGTATTTGGAAAACATAATGTTGATTGCATGGCTAAACTCAGTAGCCCCCTCAAGTAATTACTTTCTATAAATTAACATGCTATTTCTCTCCTATAATTTTTGAGAAATCAAGCTATAAACTATAGCTAGATCGCCCAAGTCACAGTCATTCTAGAAGTACTAACATGCTTGTGGTTAACTATAAGGTGATCAGCTGTGTGCCAGTCTAATTCATAGTTAGGATGGACTGAACAATCAAACTTCTTTACTTTTGGGGTGTTTATCTTCTATAGATGCTGCCTTGGGTTTTGTTGGCATAGAATTACACTTTAATAAAAGTCCTATAATTCTGAAAGAATGAGAAGTCACTGACAACATATATTTACAACTGATAACTTTAGGAAGGATTATTGTTCTAATGATTTACTCTAATGTATGATACCCAGGAAGGTTGAGTCCTGAATCATTGCTTAATATTAAAGATCTCTCAGATAGAGGTCTGCTTTTTAGGAAAGAGAAACAGTTCACCAGGGACATTCAGTTCAGTTCAGTCACTCAGTCATGTCCGACTCTGCGACCTCATGAATCGCAGCACATCAGGCCTCCCTGTCCATCACCAACTCCCGGAGTTCACTCAAACTTACGTCCATCAAGTCAGTGATGCCATCCAGCCATCTCATCCTCTGTTGTCCCTTTCTCCTCCTGCCCCCAATCCCTCCCAGCATCAGAGTCTTTTCCAATGAGTCAACTCTTCACATGAGGTGGCCAAAGTACTGGAGTTTCAGCCTTAGCATCATTCCTTCCAAAGAACACCCAGGGCTGATCTCCTTCAGAATGGACTGGTTGGACCTCCTTGCAGTCCAAGGGACTCCCAAGAGTCTTCTCCAACACCACAGTTCAAAAGCATCAATTCTTTGGCACTCAGCTCTCAACTCTCACATCCATACATGACCACTGGAAAAACCATAGCCTTGACTAGATGGACCTTTGTTGGCAAAGTAATATCTCTGCTTTTCAATATGCTGACTAGGTTGGTCATAACTTTCCTTCCAAGGAGTAAACGTCTTTTAATTTCATGGCTGCAATCACAAGTGCTATGAATTTTTAAGCAGATATTTAGTATGTTTTTTGCTGCTGCTGCTAAGTCGCTTCAGTCGTGTCCGACTCTGTGCGACCCCATAGATGGCAGCTCACCAGGCTCCTCCGTCCATGGGATTTTCCAGGCAAGAGTACTGGAGTGGGTTGCCATTGCCTTCTCCAAGTATATTCTCTAAAGGCATATAATTATGAGCAATGAAGGACAGTTGTTACCATTATATCAGGGCTAAACAATTACAATAAAAAGCTATTGTGTTAACTTTGATATTGGCAGGCCTCTGAACTGATAATTCTTTATTATGGTGTTTGATTAATTAAAAACAACAAATTTAAAACTTTAATGACAATCATAATTAATATTAAAATATATGTGTTCATGTCCCCCAGAGGTTATAGGAACTACAAACAGTAAAATCTTCTTCAAATGTGATTGGCCAATGACATCGTTGGCTGTATGATGGTGCTAGCCATTAATTATAAAGACCCAATGATACTCATTGTGAATAATGAAAAAATCTTGATAAGAAAGAAAGCTGACAGAGGTAACAGAATAGTACTCAGGGTTGCACAAATTTTTGTGCAGAGCTGCAGACGATAATCCTTGTCTCTAAAGAGGCAGTGTGATGGTCTGGTACAGAAAGCGTGTTTCTCAGAGTCAACCAAAAAGGGTTCCCATTCCCCTCATCCAAGGTGACTTGCAAAATATCTAACTGCTGTTCTGTGCACAGGCACAGATACAGATGCTGGCTGTAAAAATCCATGCTGATGGTCATGTGTGATGGACAGATATCAGGTCAACCCTACCATCCCAAAATTTTTTCTGTCATCATTTTTGCATCTAAGTCAACAAACAAATAACACTTTTCTACTAACCCTACTTGAATTTCAATGGATTCCACTCTTGATCACAGCCTCCTCCATATACCTTTTCTCTCGTGTCTTTCCCCACTCTTCTGAGCCTCCTTCCTCCTCTCTGACCTACTCCCTCGCTTGCTTTTCCCTTTCCCATGACTGTGATTCTGACCCCGTCCTTCCCTCTTTATATTTCACACTTGCTCCCTTGGCCATCTCATCTGACTCCATTGCTTTAAAATGGTCATGCCTCATAGAGTCCAGCTTCTTTTGCCTTTGATCCTTGGACCAAATGGGTTCTTCTGCTACAAATCCCCAAAGTAAACTCTGCTCCTTATCATGGATTAATATGACTTTTTGTATTGGTTTGTCCTGATAAACTGGGAACTTCATGAGGGCTGAGCTCCTGTTTTCCTTATTCAGTGCTGAATCCCTGGGTCTAGCATAGAGCTGGGAAAATTTGCAAGTGACTCAACTTCTAGCCCACAGGTTGCACCTGAATTCCAAATCCTCTGAAACTGTTCTACAATGAAACTGAAATGTATCCATCGCCTCCCTCCCCTTTTCCACTGTGTTCAGTGTTTGTACTTTGGTCACTTGTCGCATTTACCTGGATCACCCTCTGCATTCCACCCAACATTTTTAAGAAATCATACTCTTCATTCTCCCCTGAAGTCCAACCTCGCCCATAAAGCTTCACCCAGTCTTCTTGTTCAAAGTAACCCACCTCCTGATTCCCATAATATTTGATCTACACCTCTTCCATGACACTCACCAATTTGGGATATTTATTACACTTTTTTACTTACCTAATTTCCTTAGGGAAAATGTAGTGCATTATACATTACTATCTCCTGTACCACCTGGTAAGTGCAAGGATACTTAGCAATTGTTTGTTATATGAAGGATTAAGTGAAAGTTATCATTTTATAATTATGTAGATAAATGCATCATAGTATAGTGAATATATACAGTTACAGTAAAATAAATACAATAAAACAATTTTCACTGTGAAACAATTTTTCTGTTTTGTCCTGTTTCTCCAGGCTTGGACCACAACCAGTAGCTTCACTTGACAACTCTAAAGCACAAACTGCCACAAAATTGACGGAGGAGACAGCTTTTTGGTAAGTTCCATGTACATTTTTAAATCTGATTGTAATCAAAAAGTCTCCATTTTGTTTCAAGCCCTATTTCATATTTTTTCTGTTGTCCTACTATGTTTTCTTAGAGATTAGAGATTCAAGTTTCTTGAAAACTTGGAAAGAAGTTTTCAAGAAAATGATTATTTCTTATAGACACTAGCATGAAACCTTTCCATTTTGACACAATGCTGAGGTGGTTGTATATGCTTCTGAAATGAACTTATATCTTGTGTACATGCTATTGAATATAACATTCAGGAAAATGTGTAAGTTTTAGTTGCACAGAGCTCAATTCATTTTCACTGAGTGAGCAAACTTATGTAACTGGGACCCAGTTAAGAAACTGAGTATTACCAGTGCCCCCTACTCTGTCTGCCAGCCACTGTGCCCCATCTCATCCCACTCCCTCCCCATCACCCTTTTCCACCCCAGCAATATCAGTTACAGCAATGACTTTCAAAACTACAAATTAGTTTCCCCTACTTTCAAGTTTTATGTGGATGGAGGGGCTCTTTTTAAATGGCTTTAGACTAAAGACAAACTTGGAAAAATGAACAGGAAAACCAAGTGATGTTCTATTTATGTAACAGCTGTTTTGCCAGATAATTTGACAGCTAATTGGAGTCGTATTGCTTGTATTCTTAAACCCAGCAAATATCACCTGTTTTAATTGGAGGTCACTGCTGATTAAGCACTAGACTTGGATTTTTTCCCCTCATTTTTGTGCTTCATAAATTATAGCCTGCCCAAGATCAGGAAAGGTATTCATCATGTCAAATGTTTATAGCAACTGTCTTTTATAATTAGAGCAAAAGATTTTCTGTTAGCATTGACTGATTAAATTGGTAATTAACATAAGATGAAAATTTGCATGGTTTCTCAAAAAAACCAAGAAAATAGATACGGATACACATAAATCAAGTAAGGCTTAATAACACATTTGTTAGAGGCTTTAGTATATTTGGCATAGTAAATGAGTAAAGGGATCACATTTCTTTATTTCAAGATGAAACTATCTTTCCAGTTATCTATTCCAGAGAAAGCTTTACTAAGAGCTTCCTAATTTCTGTTAATTTTTAGGCATCTTCCCAAGAAATTGCAATTAAGCCCTTACACTTCAAATGCTCACTTAATGATTCAGATAGTATCTTATTGATCGAGATCCTGGGGAGAAAGATATTAGAGTTTCTATTTATTCTCAATTTCCAAAATAATTGTTACTGCCCAACTCCTTTTATACTATTATTAAATGTTATGACTTCTCACCCTACTTTGTTAATTTTCATTTTGAGACAATTGGTACCTTTCTTAACAATAATTTCTTTCATCCAAATCATCTCTTTACATCTAGTGTAGTTAATGATCTGTAAATCACAGGGTAATATTTTATCTAATCTTGTACATTATTATTCATCTATTACCCAGAGAAACTTCTTGACTTAGCTCCTAAATTTTAGGATATAATCCAGTTTAGAGACCCACAGCCCTCTCTATATATTACATCACTCCAATACGTTCCTGAACTTGTATTCAGTCATCTTTAATTATGTGAATGTTATATACAAGGAAAACACTTAAAGTAATATTTCCTAATCAAGTTATATTTAAAACTACTCAGTGGGATTCTATTTATCGTAAAAAATATGATGTTTTAAAGCATTTACTGAATTGGAAGATTAAAAGTCATGTTAAAACATATAATTCAACAATACTCCACTTTTTTCAAATGTTGGGAATTACAAAATAGCTACTTGGAATATATTCCATTATATTATTGATATGTGTCAGTGTGAAAAACAAGGAGTTTTTTTCTTTAATAAACAGTATCAACACCTAATGACCCCCTGCCCCTTACCCAAGAGACAACCACTGTTCTAATTTCTACTACAGTGATTTGTTTTACTTATCCTTGTACTTCATTTAAATAGAGCTCCTTAAATGCAGTGTATCCATTTTGCTTCTGGCTTTATTCATTCAGTATAATGTTTTCGAGTCTCATCCTGTTCTTGAGTACAACAGAAATTAACCTTGTAACAAATCAACATTGCTTCAGAGTCTGTGCTCCTCTTTAACTCAAACCAGAAATGTATGAATGTTTTGTTTGTCCCAAATCTTCACCAGCATTTGATGTTACTATTCTCCTGGGTTTTAGCTTTTCTTATGACCTCTCTGTGGCTTTAACTGGCATTACTCTTATGATTAAAAGACACTTACTTCTTGGAAGAAAAGGTATGACCAACCTAGATAGCATATTGAAAAGCAGAGACATTACTTTGCCAACAAAGGTCCATCTAGTCAAGGCTATGGTTTTTCCAGTGGTCATGTATGGATGTGAGAGTTGGACAGTGAAGAAAGCTGAGCGCCAAAGAATTGATGCTTTTGAACTGTGGTGTTGGAGAAGACTCTTGGGAGTCCCTTGGACTGCAAGGAGGTCCAACCAGTCCATCCTAAAATAGATCAGTCCTGGGGGTTCATTGGAAGGACTGATGCTAAAGCTGAAACTCCAGTACTTTGGCCACCTCATGTGAAGAGTTGACTCATTGGAAAAGACTCTGATGCTGGGAGGGATTGGGGGCAGGAGGAGAAGGGGATGACAGAGGATGAGATGGCTGGATGGCATCAGAGACTCGATGGACATGAGTTTGGGTAAACTCTGGGAGTTGGTGATGGACAAGGAGGCCTGGCGTGCTGCGATTCATGGGGTCGCAAAGAGTTGGACACGACTGAGCGACTGAACTGAACTAAACTGAACCCTTACGATTAATGATTCAAGCATATTTTCTTGTGCCATTCACATATCTCCTTTTTTTGAAGGTGTCAATTTAAGTTGTTTGCCCTTTAAGTGTGTTTGCCTGATTTGTGGGAGCTTTCAAAATATATTTTGTTTATAAGATCTTTGTCAGATTTTATGGCTTATGAATATTTTAGTTTAGTCTGTGGCTTGTTTATTTTAACTATGTCTTTTGTTAAACCAGAGCTTTTATTTTGATGAATTCTAATTGGGTTGGTTTTTCTTTTATGGTTAATGTTTTCAGTGTCCTCTCTAAGAAATATTTGTCAACAAGTATGAAAACTTCTATAGTTTTGGTTTTTGCATTTGGCTCTATTATGATCTGGAATGAATTTTTGTACATGGTTTGATGTCAGGATTGAGATGCATTTTCTTCACACTTTATGCAATTATTCTACCACAATTTATTGAAAAATGATTTCTTTCTAAGTTGAGTTGCTTTGGCATATTAGTGAAAATAATTGCTCTTGTAGATCTATTCCTGAACTGCTTTTTCTATTTCATGGATCTATTTTATTATCCCTGTACCAGTACCAGTCTAGCCTGGCTATGGTAGTCTTGAAATCAGATAATGTAAATCCTTGATCTGTGTTCTTTTTCATTATTGTTTTAGCTAGTTTGGATCCTTTACATTTACATACATATTTTAGAATTCACTAGTTAATTTCTACCAGAAAAAAAAAATCCTGTTGGAATTTTGATTGAGATGGCACTAAGTCTGTAGTTAAATTTGAAGGAAAATGACTGTTTTAACAATTTTGAGTCTTCCAGTCCATGAACATGAGGGCTTTCTCCTTTCATTTAGATTTTTTCCCCCATATTTTTTCCTTTTCAGTTTAGAGCTTCTGTACATCAATTAAGCTTATTCTGAAATAACTTTTTATGCTATTACAAAATGAATGAAAATTCATCCATTTCCCATTTCATAGTTTGCTGCCAGTAGTAGAAATACAATAGATTTTTAAAACATTGACCTTGTATCCTGCAGTCATTCAGATATACTTACTACTTCTAGGACTTTTTTTCTTTCCATAGGTTCCCTTGAATTTTTATGCAAATGGTAATTTTGTCTATGAATATAGAATTTCACTTCATCTTTTCCCATTTGTATACCTTTTCTGTATTTCTCTTTCCTATTGTACAAATTTGGACTACCTGATCAATGTGGAATAGAAGTGGTGGGAAGAGATATTTTGCTTTGTTCCTAATCTCAGAAGAAAATATTCACTGTTTTATCATTAAATAGATGTTAACTCTAGGTGTTTTGTAGATATCTTTCAAACTAAGGAAGTTCTGTCTATTCCTGGTTTAAGTGGGTTTTTGTTTTTTTTCTTTAATAATGAATAGGTGTTGAATTTTGTCAAAAGCTTTTCTTCCTGCCCATATTGAAATGATTATATGGTTTTTCTTCCTTTTCTGATAATTTGATGGATTAAGTTGATCTTTTAAGTGCTAAACCTATCTTTCATTCCTGGGATAAATCCCCGTTTGGTGGTAATGTATGACCATCTTATGTAATCCTGGATTTGACTTGATAATATTTTCTTAATGAAACTTACTTAAGTCTATATTCTGGAGTAACACTGGTTTCTTACTTTCTTTTCTTAAAAATTTTCTGTCAGGTTTTTATTATCAGGATATTGCTGGCATCTTTAAATGAGCTGAAAAGTGTTTAAGCATTTCTTCCTCCTTTCTTTTCTTAAATAACTGTGTAGATTTATGTATCTATAAACTTTTGATGGAATTCACCAGAGACTCCATCTTGGCTTGGACTTTTCTTGGTTGGGAGTTTTTAATTGCAAATTCAATTTTTAAAGAGAGTTATTCACTTTTTTTTTTCATTTTTTATGTTAATTCTGGTAAATTGAATTCTTCAACATTTTTACTTCATCTGAGTTGGCAAGCATTTTCACACAAATGTTCATAATGTTTCTTTATTATCCTTTAAATTTCTATATGAACTATGGTCATATCCCCTCTGTCAATCCTTAATTGGCAATTTGTGTTTTTCATTTTCTTTCTTGATCATTTTTGCTAAAGTTCAGTACTTAGTCTTTTCATAATACTAACTTTTGAACTGCATTTTTTCCTGCATTTTTTATCTGTTTGTAATTTTGGTCTTATTTTTCACTATTTCTTTTCTTCTTTCTTCAATTTTAATTTGATCTTCTTTTTTAAGATACTTAAGGCAGTAACATAGATTATTAACTTTAAAATGTTCTTCTATCCCAAGTATTTTTATTACTACAAATTTTCCTTGAATCACTGCTTTAGCTGCATTTCTCAAATTTTCATTCACATTTTCATTGTAATGTATTTGAAAATATTTTCTAGTTTACTTGAAAATAAATTATGATTTATTCTTTTACATTGAATTATTTAGAGGTGTAGGCATATACTGTTTTAATTCCAGGTACTTGAGAATTTTTCTAAATCTCTTATTCTTATTGATTTCTAATTTAATTCCACTGTCATTAGAGACATATTTTGTGAGATTTCTATTTTTTGAAATTTATTGAGACATTTTATTTTTTAGTCCAGCATCAGCAGATCTATCTTGGTGAATTTTCCAAATGCTTTGGGAAGAAATGTATACTGTGAAATTATTGGATGTGGTATTATACAAATATTAATTTATTCAATTTGGTTAATCATATCATTGAAACTTTTTATATCCTAATAATTTTTTATCTACGAATTTTACAGAACACTGATAGAGGTGTTAAAAGTCTCAAGCTATACATGGTTATGTGATGTTCATTTATTCTGTCAAGATTTGCTTTATGTATTTTTCAATTTCTGTTATTAGGTAGGTACATACACATATACCTCTGTTCATATAAATTCCTAATGAAATAACCACTTTATCATTGTGAAAAGTTCCTCTTTTAATCTAGCAAGAATCCTTGTCTTCATATCTGCCTTGTCTGATGTTCACAGCATCACATGACCCAACTCTCACCTATTGTTTTCATTGTATATCATTTTCTAGTCTTTTGCTTTCAGTATGCCTGTATTTCATGATGAAGGTGAATTTCTTGAGACAGTGTGTATTTAGTTCTTCAATTTTTTCCAGTCTTCCTTATAATCAGAATTTTTAGCTCATTGCATTTAATAGGATTAATATTGCACTTGAAGTCTGTAAGTTTGCTATTTATTAGATTTGATTTGATACCTCTATTTTCCCTTTCCTGCTTTGTTTTGGGGTTCATCAAATTTGGTTTCAACATACATGCTAATTCTTCCATTCAGTCTCTTTCAGTTCAGTTCAGTTCAGTTGCTCAGTCGTGTCCAACTCTTTGTGACCCCATGAATCATAGCACGCCAGGCCTCCCTGTCCATCACCAACTCCCAGAGTTTACCCAAACTCATGTCCATTGAGTCTCTGATGCCATCCAGCCATCTCATCCTCTGTCGTCTCCTTCTCCTCCTGCCCCCAATCCCTCCCAGCATCAGAGTCTTTTCCAATGAGTCAACTCTTCGCACGATGTGGCCAAAGTACTAGAGTTTCAGCTTTAGCATCAGTCATTCCAATGAACACACAGGACTCATCTCCTTTAGAATGGACTGGTTGGATCTCCTTGCAGTCCAAGGGACTCTCAAGAGTCTTCTCCAACACCACAGTTCAAAAGCATCAATTCTTCGGTGCTCAGCTTTGTTCACAGTCCAACTCTCACATCCATACATGACCACTGGAAAAACCATAGCCTTGACTAGACAGAATTTTGTTGGCAAAGTAATGTCTCTGCTTTTCAATATGCTATCTAGGTTGGTCATACCTTTTCTTCCAAGGAGTAAGTGTCTTTTAATTTCATGGCTGCAGTCACCATCTGCAGTGGTTTTGGAGCCCCCCAAAAATAAAGTCTGACACTGTTTCTACTGTTTCCCCATCTATTTCCCATGAAGTGATGGAACCAGATGCCATTATCTTCGTATTCTGAATGTTGAGCTTTAAGCCAACTTTTTCACTCTCCTCTTTCACTTTCATCAAGAGGCTTTTTAGTTCCTCTTCACTTTCTGCCAGAAGGGTGGTGTCATCTGCATATCTGAGGTTATTGATATTTCCCCTAGCAATCTTGATTCCAGCTTGTGCTTCTTCCAGTCCAGCGTTTCTTATGACGTACTCTGCATATAAGTTAAATAAGCAGGGTGACAATATACAGCCTTGACGTACTCCTTTTCCTATTTGGAACCAGTCTGTTGTTCCATGTCCAGTTCTAACTGTTGCTTCCTGACCTGCATATAGGTTTCCTAATGTAATGGTTACAGTATGAATATTTATCACAATTTACTATGTGTCCCATAATATTTTAAAACCATATATGAGTATAAATTATATTTGTTCCCTCTTTCCTGTGCTAATTTTATCATACATTTTAATTCTATACACATTAAGACACTGAAATATTATAGTATTATGTTTCTTTAAACAGTTATTAAAAAAAAACACTGAGTATATTAGTTTGCCACTATTGCTGTAACAAAGTACTTGCTGAGTGGATTGTGTGTATGCTAAGTCTCTTCAGTCATGGCAGACTCTGTGCAACCCTATGAACTGAAGCCCACCAGGCTCCTCTGTCCATGGAATTCTCCAGACAAGAATACTGGAGTGGGTTGCCATGCATTCCTCTAGGAGATCTTCTCAACCCAGGGATTAAACCTGCATCTCTTATGTCTCCTCCATTGGTAAACAGGGTCTTTAAGGTGGGTTCTTTACCACCAGTGCCACCTAAGAAGCCCACTGAGTGACTTAATAAATGGAAATTTATTTTCTCACAATTCTAGAGATCTGAAGTCCCAGATCAAGATGTTAGGAAGTTATGCCCCCTCTGTAGTAGATGCTAAAGAAAGCTCTGATCTGGGCTTGTCTCCTAACTTATCATGGTTCCTTGGCTTCTGACAATATAACTCCAGTTTTCATATAGCATTCTTCTGTATATATGTCTCTGTATCCAAATATCCCCTTTTCTATAAGGACATTGAGCATATTCAATTAGGATCAACCAGATGGTCTTAACATAACAGCATCTGCATAGAAACTCTTTCCAAATAAGGTCACATCCACAGGTCCTGAAGATTAGGACTTGACCGTATGAATTTTAGAGATGGAAATGGCAACCCACTTCAATATTCTTGCTTGGAGAATCCCCATGGACAGAGGAGCCTGGCGGGCTACAGTTCATGGGGTCACAAAGAGTCAGACACGACCAAGTGACTGACTGAACATACAAATTTTGGGAAACACAATTCAACCCATAATACTAAGAAAAGGCGGGGAGGAGTTTATATATATCCCTGTATATTTACAATTTCCCATGTTCTTCATTCCTTACCATAGATCAAGTTTCCATCTGGTATCATTTCCCTTCAGCCTGAAGATATTTTTGTAGCATTTCTGGCAGTGCAGGTTTGCTAGTGACAAATTTTCTCAGCTTTCATTTATCTGAAAATCTGTACTTTAGGTCTATTTAAAGGATATTTTATACTGGACACAGAAGTCTGGCTTGATAAAATTTTTCCCCATCACTTTGAAAGTGCCACTTAATTGTCTCCTGGCCTCCAATGTTTCTGATGGGAAGTAAGCCATCATTCGTATTGTTATTCTTTCATATCAAGATGTCAGCTTAACACTTTTTTATATCTCAAGCCATGTAATTCTTTGCTGTGAGTGACTTTCCCATGCATCGTAGCATGTTTGACAGCACCTTTGGCTTCTACCAACTAGTTGCCTTTGGCACCCCACACCTACCTCCACTGTGAAAATCAAAATTGTCTCCAGTTGTCTCAGATATTCTGTTCATGTTTATCATTGCTAATGTGGGAGAGCCTGGTTATTTCCAGTTATTCCCTTGGCCACGTGTGGAAGATTTTCTGATTTGCCATAATGTTTAATGACATACAAAATAATTGTAATGAATCTATGTTTTCATTTTTGGTATTAATAGAATTGAAGGACATGCCATCATCTTCAAGCTAGATAAATAAAATATACCCCAGTCTCTTATGAACACATCTGGTTTCTCTAGCAAAGTGCCAGTTAATACCTATTATTGATAGCTTCTCATTTCACCTTCAAAAACCTTCTCGTTTTTACACATCATCATAAATCAACTACATGTCCATTAAAAAAATAAAAAATTCTAGTTTTGGAAATAATTTGCCTGGCTGCCCTATTTATACATATTAATAATAATGATTTTTGGTGGGAGAATCCTATATAACCCAATGTAATCATTATGTGATAATTTTTAGCATTAATTTTATACATTCCAAACTTAATATCTTTATTTCTTTTCAGTAATAAGATTTTATTTTACCAGCATGTAAGTCTGCATACAACCAACCTCTACATTTGCTAGTGCTTTGAAATAAGTTTAAATGTGGTCAGAATGTGATTTAAGAAATAAGCTGCAAACACAGACTAGACTTTTATTAGGATATTTCTCATATAGGAAAAGAATTTTCCTATTTACTCACAGATGGCTCTTTGCTTAAAAGATTGCTTTTTTTTTTTTTTAATTTTCAAGAGACAGCAAATTGCTCTCATGGTTGATTGAATTAACTCCATGGACTCTGCAACCAGAGTCCTGGCTTGCTACAAGTGTGGTGATGGATGGAGGCACTGATGTATGATTGGGAGGAGGAGTTTAGACATGTTCTTAGGTCTTAAAGCTCTGTTAGTTCCTCTGACAGCTGTGCACATTTTAGCTATCATGACCTTCCGAAAAACACCCTTTAGAAAAACTATTTATGCAGAGAAAAATGTCCTATATTTCCTTACATTTGGAAAATCATGAGTTCTTTAAGGAAAACAGTATTTGAGAGTATATGTTGTAGCTCTGGCCATCAATATGACACTGCTAGTTTAAGGGCATTGTGTTCTCTGAATATTATTTCAGGCCATGTAGTCAATGCCTTGGTCATTTGGTAAACATAATGTAAGGCAGATCCACTTGTTTATTATTTATTTCCTTTGAATATATACCTAGTTAATGCAAACTGACAACTTGAATAGTTACTCAGTTATTTTTCAATCACCCAGTGGTATATCCTGTTGAAGACAGTAATGTGTTGAACTTTCAAGTTTTATGCAAATACATTGTATTTCCATCTATCTCCTGTTCAACAATTTATTATTTTTAGGTTTTCATACTGAAAATTATTCATAACCTACTTAATGTCAGACTTGTACCTACAATGAAATACAGAGAACACCTTTCATTAAGTAGAAGGTTTTCTTTTATGATAGTCCTTATAGAAGATTCAAATTGTTAGTCAGAGGTACTAATTTTGAGAGAATAGGAGCTTGGGGGCTGTAATACATTTCTTCTGTTTTAAAACATCCCAAAGAATGCTGTCAGCTCTAAGTTTCTATACCTAGTATCTTCTAAATCAGATCAGACCATTTTTATATAACGGTTGCAAATGTGGGCTTTTTTTTTTTTTTTGAATGTTAAATCTGCTTCTATTTTTCAATCAATTTAAAATGTGTAGAAAAAAAGTGTTCTGATTGTATATTATCCAATTTTCATCAGCTGCCGGAAGGAAATGCTGTGAAAATCTGTGATTTAAAACCCTTAAAACTTCTGCTTGAAATGCATGTTTTGTTAACAACATTAGAGATGCAAAGTATCTTAAACAGAATTTTGATGTCTTTATTAATAGCATTTAAAAGTTTTAGGATTTCAGATATTCCTAGATTTGATTCTCCTTGATTTACAAGGACATGTATTTTGACCTTTCTATTTCTCCTTTTGGAAATCATTGGAATTGTGAAGGAAAATGGTAACAGAAAGAAAAAGAATTGCATTACTAGAAAAACTACTAACCTTTCTAAGATTTAATGGAAAAACATATTTTACATAGGATATATAAATGACCATAAATAACAATAAATACTCAAAACCCACTGTGAATAAATCACTTGCCTGTGAGCTGCATGAAATAAAAAGATCTGGTCTTCCATGAGTTTGTAAGCTAGTTAAATAAATAAAAATAGAACATGCCAGAGGAGTAGTAGACTTAAGTGGTATAGGGATTTAGAAGAGTATAAATTGTTCTTCCTTCCTCTAAGACATCATGGCTGAAGTGGGATTAGAGTTAAGGAGTGAAAGTAATGCCTAATAGTAATTCATAATGAAAATACTATTGAATACTAACAAATTTAAATGCAACATGTTTTTATTAAACCTCAGCAACCTATATTGAATATGAAAAAATAGTGAAAATATGATATCAGCTAGTTAGAAGAGATGATTTTCTTTTTAATAGCTTTCTTTGGTTTCAAACTAATTGACAAAAACAGAAGTTCTGAAACTTTGTGTTAATTTGTATTTATTTAGTTTTTCATTTTTGGTTTTGCCTGGGCTTCCCTGGTGGCTCAGAAGTAAAGAATCTGCCTACAAAATTAAAACCACAATGAGGTACCACTTCACAACAGTCAGAATGGCTGCGATCCAAAAGTCTGCAAGCAATAAATGCTGGAGAGGGTGTGGAGAAAAGGAACCCTCTTACACTGTTGGTGGGAATGCAAACTAGTACAGCCACTATGGAGAACAGTGTGGAGATTCCTTAAAAAATTACAAATAGAACTGCCTTATGACCCAGCAATCCCACTGCTGGGCATACACACTGAGGAAACCAGAATAGAAAGAGACACATGTACCCCAATGTTCATCACAGCACTGTTTATAATAGCCAGGACATGGAAACAACCTAGATGTCCATCAGCAGATGAATGGATAAGAAAGATGTGGTACATATACACAATGGAGTATTACTCAGCCATTAAAAAGAACACATTTGAATCAGTTCTAATGAGATGGATGAAACTGGAGCTGATTATACAGAGTGAAGTAAGCCAGAAAGAAAAACACCAATACAGTACACTAACACATATATATGGAATTTAGAAAGATGGTAATGATGACCCTGTATGCGAGACAGCAAAAGAGACACAGATGTGTAGAGCGGACTTTGGGACTCTGAGGGAGAGGGAGAGGGAGAGGGTGGGATGATTTGGAAGAATGGCATTGAAACATATATACTATCATGTAAGAATTGAATCGCCAGTCTATGTCCGATGCAGGATACAGGATGCTTGGGGCTGGTGCACGGGAATGACCCAGAGAGATGTTATGGGGAGGGAGGTGGGAGGGGGGTTCATGTTTGGGAACGCATGTACACCCATGGTGGATTCATGTCAATATATGGCAAAACCAATACAGTATTGTAAAGTAAAATAAAGTAAAAATAAAAATTTTTTTTAAAGTGAAAAAAAAATAAATGAAAGACAATCAAAAGCTGAAAAAAAAAAAAAGAAAAGAATCTGCCTACAATGCAGGAGCCACAGGAAGATGCGGTTTGATCCCTGGGTTGGAAAGATCCCCTGGAGAAGAGCATGGTAACCCACTCCGGTATACTTGCCTGGAGAATCCCATGGGCAGAGGAGCCTGGCAGGCTAGTCCGTGGGTCAGCAAAGAGTTAGACACAACTGCAGGACCTTAGCACACATGTCAGTCGGTGTTTATGTTCACCCAGAAGTAAGAAATTGCCCAAAAAATGATACACACACACACACACACAGAGAAATGTATTTTCTCACTTAAAACAAGCAAAAGATTATGACAACACCATAATAGTCATTAGGGGTTTTCCTCATCATCACTATTCCACCCCTGTGATGTTCGACCAGATCCAATAGAGCTGCTGGAATTCCAACCATCACTTCCCTCTTCCAGGCCTACAGAGAGTGGGAGAGGATTTTAAAAAAAGATGCTAACCCTTCCTTTAAAGAGGATTCAAGGAAGCATCACACTTCACTTTGCTTGTATATCAGTGGCCAAAATGTAGTCAAATAAGCAAATCTACCGTAAAGAATTTAGGAAATGCAGTTAACACGACTTCCTAGACTAAAGTTAGGGATTTTTTTGTTCTTGCTATATGGTTGTTATAGAGAGGGAGGAGACATTAAAGACTAAGATCGGCAAATATCAGTTTCTATCATTCCTACAAAACATTTTTTCATGTCCATGGTGCAAAATTGTGATATTGCCAAGTTGAAATGAGCCTGACTAACATCACTTCCTTACATAAGGGATATTGTTTACTGGGCTGATATTCTAGGCATCCCCTGTGCTGGTTGCCAATTATATGAAGATCATGAAAAACTTCATCAAAAATGTCTAAACCTAGAATGAAAGTGATGAATCTCTGGCTGTGTGGTTACTATTTGCAAGCATGTGTGTGTGTCATCATATTGGATGGGTGGATGGATGGATAGATGGGGATGTTGTGTCACTAGATTGTCAGAAAGTTAAAAGGAGGAAAGCAACTGATGAGGCTGGAGAGACATGGGGAGAACAGGAGAGGAGCAAAACTAAACTAATGAGCTGAAGAGCATTCTTAGCCATATTCTAGGGATAGTCTGGGCTTTCCTGGTGGCTCTGCGGTAAAGAATCCACCTGCCAGTGCAGGAGGTGTGGGTTCAATCAGTGGATCGGGAAGATCCCCTGGAGAAGGAAATGGCTACCCACTCGAGTATTCTTGCCTAGAGAATGCCATGGACAGAGGAGCCTAGCAAACTACAGTCTATAGGGTTGCAGAGAGTCAGACACAACTTAGTGACTAAATAGCAACAAGGATACTCTAGTCTAACCAAAATGTACATCTGTCTGTATTGACCCATTCTGTGGGTCATCTGCTTGGTGCTTCAGGACTTTCTGCTCTGAGGTACTGTTTTAAGATCCTTATTATTAATTGCAGATGATTCTTTATTTCCACATTTATAAATGTGGGGAGTGTACTTGAATTATAGTCCTGAGGAAGCTTTTTTCTTCTATGTTGATATCCTGATGTATTTCTTAATGAGGGAGTAGCTCTATCCACATATCTCTTCTGAGTGCCTCCTCCTCTGGGTCTGCCTTCCAAGTCACCTCCAGTGTTGCCTCTGTCATCTGCAGGCTATCTTTCCCATCAGGTAGAAGTTTACTGCCTTAGCACAGTTAACAGTCAGCTCCTCACATAATCTTAGATGAAAACAGGACAAGTGTATTGGGAAGCTTTGTGATACTGTGTTATGTTATCCCGTTAAACATCTCTCTGCACTCAAGACATTGTTTCACTATGGCATGTTCAGAAATATGTAGGCCAAGCTACAGAAATCAACACTGTTTAGTGACCTAAATTCAAAAAACAACATTCAGTACAATTTGAACAATGAGCCCTTGTCTTGGAACATCGCAGGCAAAAAAGAAAGAAAGAAAAAAATATCCCCAAGGAATTTTCAGGTAAAAGAGATTACCTCCAACCACAGTAAAATTGCTTACAATGACTCTCTTCACTGAGTTAGAGGAATGTAAATTCCCCATTTCTCCCAGCAATACGACAGTCTCCTAGAAATTAGGTAGAATCAAAAGAAGGTAGAGCAGTAGTAAAGAAAATCTGCTGCCAACTTAGAAAACAAGATGCTGAGTGACCGAAACAGCTTGTAATCTATTCTCATGGGAACACATTTATAATAATATCTGCAGTATCATTTACATTTGTGAAGACATTATTTTTAAATTTCAGTGTATAGAAATAACAATAGTTAAGAAGACACACTTTGATTTTTCTTTAAAATACCTATGCTCATCTAAGGGCTTCCCAGGTGGCTGGGTGGTAAAGAATCTGCCTGACAATGCAGAAGATGTGGATTTGATCCCAGGGTCAGGAAGATCCCCTGGAGGAGGAAATGGCAACCCACTCCCATACTCTTGCCTGGGAAATCGCATGCACAGAGGAGCCTGGTGGGCCACAGTCCATGGGCCCGTAGAAGAGTCAGACTTGACTTACCAAGTAAACAACAATAGCATGCTCATCTAATTCATTTGGCATCAGAGATCACTGTGTAGAAACTCAGATGTGATTCTGGTGATATTTAGCAGAGGCCTTTTTGTTTTAATCCCTCTTATAAAATTAGTAGACTCACTTGTGGCACTTGGTTGATTGCACATTCCAAAGTAATCTGTCAATTATCAGCACCTGCAGTGTGCCTTCATGCACATTCTAAAGTTAAGGGGGAAAATATGGTTTTTTTTTTTCATGTTCAGATTGGGTTTTAAAAATAAAATAGGTGACTGCTTTTTAGTGTGTCTAAGTTAATTTTTCAGATTCAACTCTAGCATAGTCAATGGGGAGGGGATAAATAGGATGGGATTTTCATTTGCATTGCCCTTCCTCTTCTCTGAAATAATTTATTATAATTTTCATGAGACTTGATAATATTATTCATTCACTTCATAATTGAAACGTTAAATGTTGCCTCCTGTTGATTCCTGACCTATACCAGCCAAAGGCACCTTCCTTTCCTGCTCTCCTTTCCGACAAAGGAAGTTAGCAGGTTTGATATGCATTGTAACCTACACTGATGATTCTGGACTTATTTGTTTATAAAATGGAGGTGAAGTCCCTGGCTTCTTAGAAATAGGTGGTAGATCAATGGAAATGATGTAAAATTTCAAATTTTATACAAATATTAAAAATTGTTACTGAAAATGTATATACAAACAACAAAAGATACTGGATAATTAAAATGTGATCATAATTTTATCAGTAAAATTTATCATTCTGATTGGCATGAAAGATTATTTAAAAATAAAATGACAACTTCTTGTATTCAAGTTTAATATCCAATTTATAATAAGTAGTGAAAAAGGAAGAAAAAGGAATGATACAAGGTCATTGAATGTCAGGGACATCGTCAGCAACTAGAGCAGTGCCTGGTACTTAGTAGATGCTAAGTAAAAATGTATGTAGTGAGATCTAATTCTAGACTTTGAAAGCAGATTATGAAAAAAAATTTCTCTTGCTTTAGTAAAGTTTCATATAAACTCAGAAATGAGTTTTAGTTTGCCAGGTAAAATGATAAGCTCTGTATTTTTGGACAAAATCAGTAAAATCTATAAAGCATTGCACACATCTCCTGCTGCTACTGCCAAGTCACTTCAGTCGTGTCTGACTCTGTGTGACCCCATAGACGGTAGCCCACCAGGCTACCCCGTCTCTGGGATTCTCCAGGCAAGAACACTGGAGTGGGTTGCCATTTCCTTCTCCAATGCATGAAAGTGAAAAGTGAAAGGGAAGTCGCTCAGTCGTATCCAACTCTTAGCGACCCCATGGACTGCAGCCCACCAGGCTCCTTCGTTCATAGGATTTTCCAGGCAAGAGTACCGGAGTGGGGTGCCATTGCCTTCTCCAGCACACATCTACTATGGACAAATTCCAGTGCCAGCCTAAATGAGATTATAAAGACTAGAGTCAGGTCAATACGTCAGTCCCTAAAATATGAGACATATTGTATTTTATCTTATCTTTCTGTTGTTTTATTCAGGCTAAGTTGGGTTGTAATGAGAATAACTCATTGAGCTGAAAGCCACTCAGCTGAGTCCAGCTCCTTGGGAACCTATGGACTGTAGCCTGCCAGGTTCCTCTGTCCGTGGAATTATCCAGACCAGAACACTGGAGTGGGTAGCCATTCCCTTCTCCAGGGGGTCTTCCCAACCCAGGGATCAAACCCAGATTTCCTGCATTGCAAGCAGATTCTTTATCATCTGAGCCACCAGGGAAGCCCAAGAATACTGGAGTGGGTAGCCTATCCCTTCTCCAGGGTATCTTCCCAACTCAGGAATCCAACCGGCGTCTCTTGCATTGCAGGTGGATTCTTTACAGCTGAGCTACCGGGGAACTAGCACATGATAAAAATCACCTTGAACTAGAAGCTAGGATTCTAGGGGAAATACCATGCATGTAAATTCTCATCCATACTCTTGCAGTTTAGGGACAATCTGACTACTTCTGTCCATATTCCTAGAAGAAGCTATTTCCTGACCACTGCTTTAAAAAGGTAGCACAATTTAGAATCTTGTTTTGGGAAATGAAAGCTAAAAACTCATTCATAGAGGCAGGTATAATGATTCAATTGGTTATGTTATTTCTCAATAGCTTTCCAACTTGGACACCAGTAAGATCGAGGAGACTTAGTGGAAGTAATTAACAGAGGAAAGTTAAGGGAAAGGGGTATTTTAACAGATTAAGTTTAAACACGTTAGTTTAGAAGGCAGTCAAGAGGGACACAAATAAATATATCATTCCAGAAAAAAGTAAGATTGGAAACCAGAAAAAGAGGGTGATATTATTGATTACATACAATGTATGAAGCATCATTCTAGGTCCTGAAATATATCCACTTGGTCTTAAATTTTTACTTATTAGCATTAGTAGCACATACTAAGATGGCCCCAAGTCAATGAAACAGAACAAAACTGTGTATCCTGGAAACTCTTAGAGCTACAGCCCAGACAATGCCAAAAACTTAGTATCAGATGTTCACCTTTGGGCTGCCTAGGTTTTCTAACTTTAGCCAAGTAAAGTGCTTGCAGGAACTGTAACATATGAACCAAATGACCAATATATTTCTCTCCTTGACAGGCATCTGGACCATAAAATTAGCCTCATTTTTTAGCTTCAGGTTCTTGATGATATTCTTCCCAATTAGAATGATTATCTTTCAAATGATTCCTCACATTCACGTAACTTCTATGCTTCTGTAGACTTTTGCTTGAGAGGAAAATAGGCACACGGGACAGAAAGTCAAAACTTGCAGGGTAAAAATACCCTCATGTAATTTTGAGTTAATTCTGGAAGTTCAAGGTTTTCATTGGAAGAACATATGTTTCAAGGACTTCCACAGTCCCCCCTCTTCACCTGCAGAGTTGAGGCTGCGACACCCTGGCTCTCCAGGCTCCAACTTCATTAGGAGGACAACCCTTTGTAAAGGTCATCTGCTCAATGCTAATAATACATTTTAAGGGAGGGACAGAATCAAAATGAGAAGCAAATGGATTAATTATTCCTCTACGTGGGACCTGGGAATTCATTCATTACGTTTGTTCCTCATCGCATTATGTGCTCTTGGGCTTCTGCAGAAAAGAAATGTTAAATGAGAAATGAAAGGAGGGAGCTTTTTTTTTTTTTTTGGTCAGAGTTGGAATTTCACTGTAAGTTTTCCAGAACAGAGAGCTATTCCTAATACTGGGACCAGGACATAGTTTGTCACATATGGCCCTCTTCTTGGAATTGGAGTTTGAAGATCGATTAACTATGGTGTCCATTCTCAAGAATATCATTGTCCAGGTGAGAAGACAAAGGTAGAGGGGAAATACCCGGGTTTTAAACCTGACGTTGGCTCTAAATAATTATTATCACTTTGGACACTTAAGTCAGAGACCTCATTTACAAAACTGGAGGTTTAGAGCCAATTATTTCTAAATTCTCCTCCACTCTGAAAATTTTATTATAGGTTATTGTAGGTTTCTGTTGTTGGAAAAGACTTAGAGATAATTTAAAAATTCACTCTCCTCGTCCAACACTTTCTTCCAAATTGGTCTGATAGGTAGATAAAAGTTGAAAATGGCAGATGTGGTAAACACAGAGCTGTTTACTTAAAATATCAAAATGAATGAGCTCTCAAACAATATGATTAAGGGAAACAGAGAAAGGGTACAAAATGATTTCAAAACAACCACCCTTGTCAAATCAACCACCTTGTAAATTGTTAGCAAATTTTAAACTTTGATGTTAGATCTTTAAGTATATATATGTATATATTTATTAATACATGTAAAATATGTATATATTTATTAATATTGATTTTAATATATATGCACACACATTCCTGGGGATTTTGACCTTGTTCAAGTTTTATGGCTCATGTTGTGCTTCATTTGTATTTATAAGCTATGTGCTTATTATATTCTTTTTTTTGCAACTAATCCTTTTGTTTATTACACTTCTAGTTCATCTAACATTTCAAATGGTGGTTAAAAAACCTGTTTCTCTAATCAGATTCTAAGTTCCCCAGAGGTAGAACTTTGTGCTAAGAACATGTGTGTCTGTTTCATTGAATAGAAGCAAGGTTCATCAGTTCACCCAAATCATTCATGTTTAGCATGTTCTGAAAGTTTAATGAGCACACCTCCAATATTGGATTCCATGCCATTGATCAAAATATTTTGACATTGTGATTTTTTTTTTACAAATAATTTGAGACACTATTCAATTTTTCTTAAAACCTATAGAGAAATAATAAAACTATAAATAGAGATAATTAGTACTAAAGACAAGGACATAAATATGTCATTCAGAAGATGAGCCTAGTTGCTGAGCATCGTATTTTGTTTGAGAATTCTGGTAGCCAGAGGAAATAAATAGAAACGTTCAGTTTCAGGTTCTCATTAATGGTTAGGAGGAAGCATGCAGGTCCCTCAGAGGAAATAACACATTTTGATAAACACATTAAACAATTGTATTCTCCAGACAAAATCCTGTGGAACTCTTCTCATTATTTATACTGAATTCCAAATGAATTTATTTTTCATGGCACACGAATAGGTTGATCTACCAATTGGACTTCATAAGAAACTTTGCTTCCCAGATAACCAACTAGTTACTAGGCTACCGTGCTTAATTCAAAGTCTCCTTTAACTTGAATATAGGAAGGACAAGGTTAAACTTACTGACTCAGTTTTCCATTTCTTTTATTTAAAAATGTATTTTTTATTATGGTTCAGTTCAGTTCAGTCACTCAGTCATGTCTGACTCTTTGCAACCCCATGAACCGCAGTACACCAGGCCTCCCTGTCCATCACCAACTCCTGGAGTTTACCCAAACTCATGTCCATTGAGTCGGTGATGCCTACCAACCATCTCATCCTCTGTTGTCCCCTTCTCCTCCTTCCCTCTATCTTTCCCAGCATCAGGGTCTTTTCAAATGAATCAGTTCTTCGCATCAGGTGGCCAAAGTATTGGAGTTACAGGTTCAACATCAGTCCTTATACTGAACACCCAGGACTCATCTCCTTTAGGATGGACTGGTTGGATCACCTTGCCGTCCAAGGGACTCTCAAGAGTCTTCCCCAACACTACAAGTCAAAAGCATCAATTCTTTATATAAATCTATATATAAATCTTTATGTAAAGAAAGCACTCAGCTTTCTTTATAGTCCAGCTCTCACATCCATACATGACTACTGGAAAACTGTAGTCTTGACTAGACAGACCTTTGTTGGCAAAGTAATATCTCTGCTTTTTAATACACTGTCTAGGTTGGTCATAACTTTCCTTTCAAGGAGTAAGAGTCTTTTAATTTCATGACAGCAATCACGATCTGCAGTGATTTTGGAGCCCCAAAAAGTAAAGTCAGCCACTGTTTCCACTGTTTCCCCATCTAATTGCCATGAAATGATGGGACCAGATACCATGATCTTAGTTTTCCTAATGTTGCACTTCAAGCCAACATTTTCACTCTCCTCTTTCAATTTCATCAAGAGGCTCTTTAGTTCTTTGCTTTATGCCACAAGAGTGGTGTCATCTGCGTATCTGAGGTCCATGAACTTCCTGATGTTCAAGCTGGTTTTAGAAAAGGCAGAGGAACCAGAGATCAAATTGCCAACATCTACTGGATCATGGAAAAAGCAAGAGAGTTCCAGAAAAATATCTATTTCTGCTTTATTGACTATGCCAAAGCCTTTGACTGTGTGGATCACAATAAATTGTGGAAAATTCTGAAACAGATGGGAATACCAGACCACCTGACCTGCCTCTTGAGAAACCTGTATGCAGGTCAGGAAGCAACAGTTAGAACTGGACATGGAACAACAGACTGGTTCCAAATAGGAAAAGGAGTATGTCAAGGCTGTATATTGTCACCCTGCTTATTTAACTTATATGCAGAGTACATCATGAGAAATGCTGAACTGGAAGAAACACAAGCTGGAATCAAGATTGCTGGGAGAAATATCAATAACTTCAGATATGCAGATGATACCACCCTTCTGGCAGAAAGTGAAGAGGAACTAAAAAGCCTCTTGATGAAAGTGAAAGAGGAGAGTGAAAAAGTTGGCTTAAAGCTCAACATTCAGAAAACGAAGACCATGGCATCTGATCCCATCACTTCATGGGAAATAGATGGGGAAACAGTGGAAACAGTGTCAGACTTTATTTTGGGGGGCTCCAAAACCACTGCAGATGGTGACTGCAGCCATGAAATTAAATGACGCTTACTCCTTGGAAGAAAAGTTATGACCAACCTAGATAGCCATATTGAAAAGCAGAGACATTACTTTGCCAGCAAATGTCCGTTTAGTCAAGGCTATGGTTTTTCCAGCGGTCATGTATGGATGCGAGAGTTGGACTGTGAAGAAAGCTGAGCACCGAAGAATTGATGCTTTTGAACTGTGGTGTTGGAGAAGACTCTTGAGAGTCCCTTGGACTGCAAGGAGATCCAACCAGGCCATTCTGAAGGAGATCAGCCCTGGGTGTTCTTTGGAAGGACTGATGCTAAAGCTGAAACTCCAGTACTTTGGCCACCTCATGAGAAGAGTTGACTAATTAGAAAAGACTCTGATGCTGGGAGGGATTGGGGGCAGGAGGAGAAGGGGATGACAGAGGATGAGATGGCTGGATGGCATCACAGACTTGATGGACGTGAGTCTGAGTGAACTCTGGGAGTTGGTGATGGACAGGGAGGCCTGGCGTGCTGCGATTCATGGGGTCACAAAGAATCAGACACGACTGAGCAACTGAATTGAACTGAACTGGGCAATTTGATTCCAGCTTGTGCTTCATCCAGCCCAGCATTTCTCATGATGTACTCTGCATATAATTTAAATAAGCAGGGTGACAATATACAGCCTTGATGTACTCTTTTTCCTATTTGGAACCAGTCTGTTGTTCCATGTCCAGTTCTAACTGTTGCTTCCTGACCTGCATACAGGTTTCTCAAGAGGCAGGTCAGGTGGTCTGGTATTCCCATCTCTTGAAGAATTTTCCACAGTTTATTGTGATCCACACAGTTTGAAGGCTTTGGCATAGTCGATAAAGCAGAAATAGATGTTTTTCTGGAACTCTCTTGCTTTTCTGATGATCCAGCAGATGTTGGCAATTTGATCTCTGGTTCCTCTGCCTTTTCTAAATTCAGCTTGAACATCTGGAATTTCACAGTTCACATATTGCTGAAGTGTGGCTTGGAGAATTTGAACATTACTTTACTAGCGTGTGAGATGAGTGCAATTGTGCAGTAGTTTGAGCATTCTTTGGCATTGCCTTTCTTTGGGATTGGGATGAAAACTGATTTTTTTCAGTCCTGTGGCCATTGCTGAGTTTCCCAGATTTGCTGGCATATTGAGTGCAGCACTTTCACAGCATCATCTTTCAGGATTTGAAATAGCTCCACTGGAATTCTATCACCTCCTCTAGCTTTGTTCGTAGTGATGCTTCCTAAGGCCCACTTGAATTCACATTCCAGGATGTCTGGCTCTAGGTGAGTGATCACACCATCGTGATTATAAGGGTCATGAAGCTCTTTTTTGTACAGTTCTTCTGTGTATTCTTGCCACCTTTTCTTAATGTCTTCTGCTTCTGTTAGGTCCATGCCATTTCTGTCCTTTATTATGCCCATCTTTGCATGAATATTCTCTTGGTATCTCTTATTTTCTTGAAGAGATCTCTAGTCTCTACCATTCTATTGTTTTCCTCTATTTCTTTACATTGATCACTGAGGGAGGCTTTCTTATCTCTCCTTGCTATTCTTTGGAACTCTGCATTCAGATGGGTATATCTTTCCTTTTCTCCTTTGCTTTTCACTTCTCTTCTTTTCACAGCTATTTGTAAGCCCTCCTCAGACAGCCATTTTGCTCTTTTGCATTTCTTTTCCATGGGGATGGTCTTGATCCCTGTCTCCTGTACAATGTCACGAACCTCCATCCATAGTTCATCAGGCACTCTGTCTATCAGATCTAGTCCCTTAAATCTATTTCTCACTTCCAATATGTAATCATAAGTGATTTGATTTAGGTCACATGAATGGTCTAGTGGTTTTCCCCACTTTCTTCAATTTAAGTCTGAATTTGGCAATAAGGAGTTCATGATCTGAGCCACAGTCAGCTCCCAGTCTTATTTTTGCCGACTGTATAGAGCTTCTCCATCTTTGGCTGCAAAGAGTATAATCAGTCTGATTTCCATGTTGGCCATCTGGTGATGTCCACATGTAGAGTCTTCTCTTGTTTTGTTGGAAGAGAGTGTTTGCTATGACCAGTGTGTTCTCTTGGCAAAACTCTAGTAGCCTTTGCCCTGCTTCATTCTGTACTCCAAGGCCAAATTTGCCTGTTACTCCAGGTGTTTCTTGACTTCCTACTTTTGTACTCCAGTCCCCTATAATGAAAAGCACATCTTTTGGGGTGTTAGTTCTAAAAGGCTCGTAGATCTTCGTAAAACCATAACTTCAGCTTCTTCAGCATTACTGGTTGGGGCATAGACTTGGATTACTGTGATTTGAATGGTTTGCCTTGGAAATGAACAGAGATCATTCTAGTCGTTTTTGAGATTGCATCCAAATACTGTATTTCTGACTCTTTTGTTGACTGTGATGGCTACTGCATTTCCTCTAAGGGATCCCTGCCCACAGTAGTGGATATAATGGTTGTCTGAGTGAAATTCACCCATTCCAGTCCATCTTAGTTAGCTGATTCCTAAAATGTCAACATTCACTCTTGCCATCTCCTGTTTGACCACTTCCAATTTGCCTTGATTCATAGACCTAACATTCCAGGTTCCTATGCAATATTGCTCTTTACATAATGCAAAACATACGATGTTAACCATTTTAAAGTGTGCAATAAAGCACTTTCATAGCATTGTAACCATCATTACTATTGCCAGAATTTTTTCATCATCCCCAAAGAAACTCTGTACCCATTAAACTGTAATTCCCACTTACTCCCTCCACCCCTCCACTCCACTAACATGTATTCTACTTTCCTTCTCTATGAATTCCCTATTCTGTGTACCTCATATAAATGGAATCATGTGATATTTGTTCCTTTGCATCAGGCTTATTTAACATAATTTTTTCAAGGTTCAACCATGTTGTAGGACATATCATAATAGAATTTCATTTCTTTTCAGCTGAATAATATTTCATTGTATCTTTTCCTTGTTAAAATATAATTTTACATTTTCACTTAAGAGTTTTTTGACCATTCTCTGAGTTCTCAAAATACTAGCAAATTCTAGAATATCAATTAATCTTTTGGGACAAGATGATATCACAGGTGTTAATATTATCAGTCCTTAGGCTCCTGGAGGCTTGGCGCTGTATGCTCAGGGTCCTCAAGTAGCTAACATCCTCCATTGTGGGGCGCTGGTTTCCCATCTGCAAAACAACTTACGAAGTATACATACTATTATCTAGGAACTTCTGAGAGGAGCTAAAGCAGAGGGTATGGGGGAAGGCCTGTCCCAGGAAGGCACCATAGGATCCTGCTTGGTTACAGCTTTAATTGACATTAATTAATTCTCTATTTTGGCTTTAAAAGAAAATTTTGTTTTTCTGTTTACAGTATTTATGGCTCCACATGTGTGGGTTTTCCATGCCAAGCAGTTCTCTGTATCTCTGCAGACACCAGCAGGGTGTCCTACAATGTAATTCAATTCTGATACTACCTACCTAGAATTTAGTACAGACCCCACAAGTTAAGAGCTCAGTTCCATAGACATCCCTCCATTTCAGATGCCAATGGGTCCCCAGGTTACCCACACGTCCACAGATCAGGGTTTCCCATGACCCTTTTCTCAGATTTGATAATTTGCCACCAAGACTCACAGAACTCAGGGTAAAACTTTACTATTATCAGTTTATTATAAAGGACACAGTGAACAACAAGATGAAGATGTTGATCAGGTGAGATCCAGGAGAGTCCTAAGTGCAGGAACCTCTATCCCTGGAGCGTTTAAGGTGTGCTGCCCTTCTAACACATGTATACTTCACCAACCTGGGAGCTCTCTGAACCCCAATGTTTTGGGGTTTTTTGGAGGTTCCATTACATAGGTGTGATTGATAAAATCATTGGCTGTTGGTGATTAACTCAATCTCCTGCCCCCGATCCTCTCCTTGGAGGTCAAGGGTTAGACCTCAAAATTCCAATCCTTTATTTACATGGTTGGGTCCTCTGGCAACCAGCCCCCATCCTGAAGCTATCCAGGGACTTTAAGCAACCAGTCACCTCATTAACATAAACTTCAGAGAGTTGAATGGACTTATTATAAATCACAAAAGATGTTCCTCTCACCCTCATCACTCAGGAAATTACAAAGGTTTTAGAAGCTCTGTGCCCAGAACTAGGGACCAAAACCAAATTCATATTTCTTGTTATATCACAATATCACAGACTTGGATATTCTATTGCAAGAAAATCTCTCTATAGTTTTTCGTGGATAAAATTTTAAATCCTAGTTTTATTTGCTTATTTTAAAAAATTTCAAAATTTCTAGATCTTTGTATCAAAGGTGTTCTATGTGACGTTTTTCTTAGTACTCTTCTTCAGTCAGTATTATCAAACATTTTTATCTTGCCCTTTGTATAATTTATACCCACGAAAGCATGCATGCTTGCTCAGTCGTGTTCTGCTCTTTGTTACCCTTTGGACTGCAGCCCATCAGGCTCCTCTGTCCTGGGGTTTTTCAGCCAAGAATACCAGAATGGGTTGCCATTTCTTCCTCCAGGGGATCTTCCCAACCCAGGGATCAAGCCCTGGACTCCTGCACTGCAGGAGTATTCTTTAACTGCTGATCCATCAGGAGGGCCCTGTATAATTTATAGGTAGCGTATTATAGGTTGTATTTCTTTCCCCTTTGAACTGGATAACTACTTTCTCCCCAAGAATCTCTTCTTGTTTTGGACATTGAATGCTTCTGTCTCATTCCTACAGTCTAAGAAGAAACTCTGCAAAGTACCTGGAAGTTCAAGATTTGTAAACCATTGATTAAAATTTAAGCAATACAACCTCAACATGGACATGAAAAAAAAAAAAAGTTCAGTCCTATAGCTATGCCCCTATTTTATTTGCATCTTGTAAAACTAATGCATAGGGACCAAGACATATCAAAAAACAATGTTTAACCAAGTTGCAACTATAAAATGCACACTGAGGAACTATATGTAACTTTGTTCTATATTTTCCAAGTATTCTGTAAATATATTATTATACTTCCATAATTTAAAAAATAGAAAGAAAGAGGAAAAAAACACATTGAGTCCAAATTAAAAAATCATACAGCCTGTGAAATATTTTTCTTCTTAGGTATACGTATATTTTACAGCATGCTAGCATACATATGTGATATATATTTTCACTGAACCCTTCTTAGAGATAAAATATTCGAAGAGCAGACTTATTAAAGACTAGCTTATTGTTCTAAATATGGATTTGAAATTCCTTATATATATTTTTGAGCCAAGTCTTCTTTAACCTGAATTCTTCAGTGGATAGAGAAATCTGCTGGGGAAATCTCTTGCTGTATCTTCCTCCTATAACTTTGGCTTCATTATGGTTTGCCAGTAATTTTGGAAGTAACTAGATAGTAAATTAAATACAAATGTATTCTAACTTTGAAGCAGACTTTTGAAAGAATTATTAGTCCAATATACATGAAAATGCATTAATTGAATAAAATTAAAGTATTTAAATTCTTGGGTTTATTTCTGGATTCTTGGATTTTTCCTGGATTTTTTCATTTGCAGGAGTAATACTTTAGTTTCTATGTGATCTATATATCTGACTAATATATATAACACAAATAAAATACATTATAAACATGTACTTAATGTAATATTTAGCTATCCATTACCATTGTTAAGGAATCTCTTAGATGTATTATCTGATTTCATATGCCTTAATTTAATATTCAAATTAAATCTTTAGCATAATAAAAAAAATCTGGCTTAAAAATCTTACATTATTACTGGTTTAATTTTGATATTACACCTTACTAATAAACTTCTGGTTGGTGATCAGTTTTAACTCAGTTTAATTCAATTTTAATTCAGTGATATTTTCAAATTGGGTAATTAATATCTGACATTATTCTTAGTGCCTGACACCTGCTTGAATGTCCTTTACCATGAGGAAAGTTTTCCATTGAGCCAACATAAATAAAATCTGGTAGCTAGAGAAAATAGCTACCTTAAAGAAATTTGGCATGTAAGAATCCAGAAAATACTTGAAATACTTCCCTGTTTCATCATTCCTTCAGTTCAGTTAAGTTCAGTTGCTCAGTCATGTCCGACTCTTGGTGACCCCATGAACCGCAGCACACCAGGCCTCCCTGTCCATCACCAACTCCCAGAGTTCATTCTAACTCACGTCCATCGAGTCAGTGATGCCATCCAGCCATCTCATCCTCTGTCTTCCCCTTTTCCTCCTGCCCCCAATCCTTCCCAGCATCAGAGGCTTTTCCAAAGAGTCAACTCTTCACATGAGGTGGCCAAAGTACTGGAGTTTCAGCTTTAGCATCATTCCTTCCAAAGAACACCCAGGACTGATCTCCTTTAGAATGGACTAATTGGATCTCCTTGCAATACAGTACATAAAAAGTTTTTCTTTCTGCTCACCTTATTTACCCTAATGCCAGTCTAATAGACTCAGTTATAATGTCTGTTCTGGACTAGACTCTGTTCTAGACTCTAAGCCTCAGTTACGGTCGGGTCTACCCAATTTAAATAACTATCTTTAAATGTATCTAAGTGACTTTAAAAAACACAAAACATTTTACAGCCAGAAAAAGAACTTAAAATATACATGATGGATTAATAATTAAGTATGGTTCACAAGGTTGTTAACCTAAGCATAGTAATATACTCAACAAAACACATTATGTTTCTAATGAGTATTTTCAATTTCTCATCATTACCCTTAATATACCCTTTAATCTAGATAGATGTATATCTACCCTACTTCTGTACAGGCTCTCTTATTTTATTTTTCTTCTTTCCCCTTCTCATTCTATGCCCTTCTGTCAAATCTTCACTGGAAAGGAAATTTCCTTGAATCCTGCTTTAAATCATGCCTGCAATGGCTTAAAATATTTCTAAGAATATTTGCTTCCCTCTGGTATACTTCACTCCCAAATTCCAAGTCCAGTGCTTAATCCCCAGAATGATGTGTCCATTTTGCCCGCTCTCTGATCATCCTCTCAGACTCCAGGGTGCGCTTGGTTTTATACTCCTTGACTTTCTGAAGATCAGATGCCACTTCAAAGTTGGGAACAACCTGACCACGTGGTACAGAAGTCCTGAATTCAAGTCATTCTTTCTCTTTTAAACCATCAAGCACCATCCTTTGAATGGAGGCCCTCGGGGATCTGACTTTAAGCTATTTCATGCCTGTGATATATACACTACATTGGTACATGTGAGAAAAAGACAAGCTATCAAAATCACACAATAATCCTAAACAGCCAAAGTTTAACTTTAGTTTGTCATTTTTCAGTCTTCTCTCTGACAGAGCCCAGGCTTGTTAGATATTTCGATAGATAACACATAAAAGGAACAAATTCAAATCAAATCAAATTCACTGTCTTTACATGGTATGTATTTGGGGCATTTGCTAGCAAAGTGTCTGCCTGCAATGTGGGAGACCTGGGTTCGATCCCTGGGTTGGAAAGATCCCCTGGAGAAGGAAATGGCAACCCACTCCAGTATTCTTGCCTGGAGAATCCCATGGACAGAGGACCCTGATAGGCTACAGTCCATGGGGTCTCAAAGAGTTGGACATGACTGAGCAACTTCACTTTCACTTAGCATCCAATCAATGCTATTTAATCATGGTGGTAGTGATGGTAGAGAACAGATATGAACAATTGAATTGAATAGGTAATAATTGGAAATTTATCCTAAAATTAGTGATGTTGCCCTTGACTCTGCCAGCTGTTGAACAACAAAGACACATAAAGCTATCACTTTTGAGGCTGTGATCCCCATTGTCATATTTTCTGGCTGCACTTTGGAAGGACACTAAAATCCTTCACTTCTTTTATTCCAATGCAATCTTTGTATACAAATGTTAAAATTACACTCCGGTAATGATAGTAATTTGCTTTTATTTTTCTTCTTCATTATTTTAATTAATTGGGATTTTCTGTATAAACTATAAATCTGAACTCCAGTGACTCTTAATGAATGATACAGGAAAATATAATTTCTCCTCGAATGTTAGGTTGATTGTAAAATGTCATCCTCTGACCTTCTCAGCCTTGCTAATCAAGGGAAGACCTCAGAGGGACTCTTCGTTAGATTAAACACACTAGGATCCATTTGCTACCCCCCTTTATTTGCTTAAATTACAGTTTTTGTCAGTCATCGGGTTTAGCGTATCTGAGGAAAGCCACACCACATGGTTGAGAGCGTGTACAGCCATGTCACTTGTAATTGGAGAGTGTGCTAAGATTCACCTTATGGTGTTTTGAATTAATGCAAGACATCAGCCACTGGCTTTAGGTGGTTTAATTATCAGAATTGTCACATTTTAGTGATCAGCCCAAAGGGTGCATGCTGGGTAGTACCACTGAGCATGTGGTACTACCTGGTACAGGTTACCCGATGGCCAGATATGGGTCACGTCAGGAACTGACTTAATTTAAAGATGCACTCTCCTGATTTTAGAAATCTTTATGGATGGGAATCAGATTTTCAAAGAAAATAGACCACTTAAATACAAAACTGTTCAGTGGGAATAAGAAAAAAAAATCAGATGCAATCTCGGTTTCTTATACATAGGGTAGATGTTGATATTGAGAGGTTTCTAAATGTCATATTCAATGCAGAGTGTTTTGCTTTTGCAGTTTTGCATTTAAGTTTGTTAAACTCCAGCCATTTATTCTAATGTGTAATACTAACCCATGCTCCAGTCTATTATTAGGGGAAAAATTATTTTCAAAAGTCTCTACTATAAACCAAGTAGAATATACTCCTGTCCATTATTCTTACTGAAAAGAACCTGAACCATTTATCTGGAAAATCTTCAGTGTCTAAAGAGTTGGTGCAGTTTTCAGTTCTATGTGTTTAACTGCATTTTCAGTGAAATTCTATAGTGAGGACTACTTAGCATCCAGCTCAGTGTCCCAATGACCATCACAAAGCTCTCAATTCTATTGTTTTCCTGGATGCTATTGCTTTCCTGAAGCATCAGAAAAAATAATGGAACTAATTCTTCTGAATCAGTGCACCCTTATCCCAGTTCAGTTCTAATAGTATTGACTACAATCTAAGCATTTTTGCTTCACTCAACACAGCTCTTAAAGGGTTTTCCCTTTTGAAGGCATACTCTCTGTGGGTGGTCAATACCCTTATGAAATTGTCAGACTTGAAAGTAAGATGGATTGTTACTGGAACATTAAGTAGGACAGAGAGCAGATGAAATTTAAATACAAGGTTGCAGCTCTTCATAAGCTCAAAAACTTAAATTAGTTCAGCCGTACTGCTAAATTCCAGTAAGAAACAAACTGAGAAGTGAGTTGGTTTACTCATTTCCCTAATAGGAGAAAAATGCATTGAAAATATAAATTGAAACCTTGCCATCCTAAATGATCCCTTCCCCAATCAACCCTTTTAAGCTATTTTTTTTTTTTTTACAATCTCTCAAGGACAAATAAGGAACCTTAAATCCAGACAGCATTTCTTTATATTCTCCATCCTTGCAACTTCTGACAAAATGACCGTCTTGTTCTTAGCAATCTCTTCCTTGGCACCCCTTAGCTCTTCAAATATCTTTCTTATTTTTCTCTTTGTTTATCTCTAATTTTGCTTGTCTTTCTACTAGTTCTCTCTTTTTTTCCCTTCTGATTTATTTTATTGAAGTATAGTTGATTTACAATGCTGTGTTAATTACTGCTATACAACATATGTTGTACATACATGTTATTTTTAAATATTCTTTTCCATTATGGTTTATCATGGAGGATATTGAATATAGTTCCCTGTGTCATACAACAGGACCTGTTGTTTACCCATTCTGTATCTACTGTAGAATTCCTAAAGGTTATAGTCTTCTTTCTTTATCCGATTTCTTAGATTGATCAGCTATTCTTGCCATTTCAGTGGTCACTTATGTGCTCATTATAAAACCTGCAGTTTCTACTCAAACTTTTACCCTTAACTTATT
Organism: Oryx dammah; assembly: GCF_014754425.2. NCBI lineage: Eukaryota > Metazoa > Chordata > Mammalia > Artiodactyla > Bovidae > Oryx > Oryx dammah. Next base: position 11,881,075 of record NW_024070191.1, read on the forward strand.
TCCAGTTTTTCACAGGATGTGTCCAATCAGGTGGTCAAGTCTGTGAAGCCAAGCTTGAGAGTGTGTGATCATCAGAAATGAGTCCCTGGTCAGCTTCTCATTTTTGCTCATAGCTCCCATGTTGCCCTGCTTCCCTGACTGACATCGTTTGCAGTCACTTCTGTTGCATCTCTTTCTAGCCCCATACCTGTTTAGCTGCTAAGACCTAATATGCGTTCTCCTTAAAGGTCCTGTTGGTTTCTCTGTTCCCACATCATATGAGTACCACTCTACTTTTGCATTTTCTTGAATTTATCTGATTGTAATCATAAACTATGTATTGTTTTTTCTTCTGACTTCTTTTGTTAATAATTATTTAAGATTCATCAGTGATGCATAGAAGTAACTCATCTCTTATCTTCAGATGTACCACTTTTAGTTTATTCACTCATCTTTTTTCTGAGTGCTTAGGTTCTTTCTGGGTTTTCACTGTTGAAAATAAAGCTGCTACCAACAAACAAAAAAACTTTGGACCATCACCACTTCATTTCTCATTTTTAACATTTGACCACCTGGTTCCTAAACGTCACCATTTTATCTCATGCTGGTGTCCAGGTTCTAAATACAGTCCTGTTTACTATTAATATGTATTCTCTTTGTTAACAATCTATATTGGCTTCTTTTTACATCTGGAACAAATTTAAAACCCTCCATCCAGGCTCGGGGCTTCTCGAATGGTTCAGTGGTAAAGAATCCACTTGCCAGTGTAGGAGACGCGGGCTCATTCCCTGAGTAGGGAGGAAAAGGCAACCCACTCTAGTATTCTTGCCTGGGAAATCCCATGAGGAGCCTGGTGGGCTACAGTCCTCTGGATTTCAAAGAGTAGGACAGCACTGAGCTGAGCACAGCATCCAGCCTCAAGGACCTGTGTGAATAGACTCCATTCTACATTTTCAACTGAGAGCATCTTGCCTCTGCTCAACACTCATGGCCCGTTTTGACCCTGATAAGGTGACATTTATCTTGACTTCTGGTCTTCTTCCTCCTGTCTGTACTAATGACAATCCTACTTATCCTTAACACTCACAAGATTTGCCCCCTCCATGGAGTTTGCCTGAACCAACACCAGCCCACAACGATTTTGCTCAGGTTCCAAATTGCCTCAGAATGACGCCTACATCCTTCAGCTCTCAATAAATTATATAGATTGCTTCCAAATTGTTTTCTAATTTATCATGAATATATGAATTTCCTCTCAAACAAGATTTAACATTCCTGAAGAGGAGGAACTGTGAATTGTACCATTTAAAAAGTGTGAATTCTACCATTGAATTTAAAAATAACTATTCCTCGTTTCTGGGATGTTTCCCCAATTCAGTTATTTCTAATCCCTGTGTGAGTATCAGAGGAACTAGATCTTTAATGGCATAATCAGATCCCATGTCAAATAAATGGCATTAAGAGTGTTATTAATATAATTCCGTATTCCCAGAGATGTTCTGGAAGGTTTATATGTACTCTCATTTATTATAAATACACTGAAGCATGCTAAAATGAAAAAGGTTGAATAAAAATGAATTTCAAATGACATAAAAAAATGTTCCATAAATGTAAGAATCAATGTCTACATTCTCATGTAACTCAAAGTAAATACATAGAGCACTTCTAATCCTACTGATTAAATCACACTCTGAACTCATTTTGTGTTTTTCTATCCCCAACAATTGTATACCTAGAATAGACTTGAACACTTCCCCACGATAATATAGCTAATGAATTTTAGACATCTAGCACACATTTGGAAAGATATGAAAGCAGACATTGTTTATCTCTTGTTCCTTTTAGGACCCATCAGTTATTTGGAGGTTCCAAATTAAGTGCCAATGTATGCAAAAACTTTTGCCACTAGCAATTTCATTTCTGTGTGTGTGTTTTCAGTTGTATCCAGCTCTTTGCAACACCGTGGACTGTAGCCCACTGGGCTATTCTGTCCATGAAATTTTCCAAGCAAAAACCCTGGAGTGGGCTGCCATTTCCTCCTCCAGAGGATCTTCCCGACCCCGGGATCGCACCTGTGTCTCCTGTAACTCCTGCATCGGCAGGCAGGTTCTTTACCGCTGAGCCACCTGGGAAGCTCACAGTCTACACCATATAAAATTCATTGACATTTGTATTCGTGATTTTATGAAACTGATAATCCTACATGAAGTGGTTTTATGAACACAAAAGGAAAAAGCTTCAGTTCATATTTGGTCTTACTTCTACAACTGATTTGTATTAAGCATTTGATAAATGCTTAATCAGAATAAGAAAGCAGGCTATAGGTTAAAATAGCAACACAAGTCAGTCCCACATAATACAAATCTCTCCCTGATGTATCATTAAAACTTTTGAAATACTTTATCATTTTTTACTCCTTTAAAAATATGTAATATTTATAGAGGAAAGCATGTTTATTGCTTATAAAATACCAATAAAGAAGCATAAAATATAACATTTTAAGTGTAGGAAGGAAAAAAAGCTCATTAATCCTGCATACATTTTTGAGAAGTTAAAACAATAGATTTTAGCAGATTGCAAGAAAGTTTTTAAACTGGAGACCCTACAAAGAAAATGCCACCAACTATAAATGTCTAACACGTTTGGCTAATGAGATGATCTCAGTTAATCAAACATGAGCGTTGGTCTCATTACCAATGTCAAAGCTCCTGATGACATAGTAACATCACCCTTTAATCTAAGCTTATAAATGGACCGGTCATCAGATTAAGAAGTAACACATCGCACCCTAAATATGTAAGGGCTGAGGAGACAGACAAAAGCATTGTTGTTCAGGAGCTAAGTCATGTTTGACTCTTTGGGACAAAAGCATTGGGGTGGCTCTAATTTTGTCAAATGTCAGTGCCGTGGAGACCTCACTGTGACATGCTCAGGCTCCACACAGGCAGATGTTCATTTACAGGCCTGGCATGACTGGCTTCACCAAAATAGTTATCCACTGTTTGCTGGCAGCTGATAAACCCATCAAAAGGTAACCAATAAGTAAGAACGTATTTGAAGAGTGACATTATCTTACTCCTGTCAGAGAGTATGAGCCAAATAGTCATGGGTTTATCGTATTTACAAAGAGAAGGGGGTTTGGAAGTAGAACTTTTTTTTAAGGTTAAAATCCTTAATCCAAAGCTGCAGAAGAAGATTTGATGTTTCGTAAATGGGTGGTTTTTATCTGGGATCTGGTTAGGAGCTTTGCCAAGTCAACAGTCACCAAGTCAGTGGCAGTTTTTAAAAAAGAGAAAAATTAGAACTTTCCCCAGTTGAAGATAGAATGATCTGTCAGAATTCACAGATGCCAAAAACTAGGTAACTGAGGATCATTTGCATCTAATTACAGGCATCTCTCGTTTGTAAGTCATGCATCTTTATACCCTCAGTTGCAAACAGGGCTGATGTCTATAAACATGAAACCAATTAGAAAATTCATTCATTAGGGTCATTTGTACAATTCCATTGTCAACTTTAATCACTTGTTTCAATTGATATCTCCTTTAGAAAGTCAATCCACAAATATTTATTTACTCAATGAGAATATTGTATGGGGCTCTCTTCTGCTTGACCTATAGTGTAATTTCTAATAACACACTCATTTCATCCTAATAAGTGGGAGGTTAGGCTTCACATAGTAACAAGAGCTGTTAAATTAATAAATGCTTATTAACTGTGTTAGATTTCATTCCCTGTCAGTGGAGTCAGTGGAAATAAGGTGGATGCATTTTGCAAGTGGGTGTCGATCTGGCTACTCTGACCTTCAGGGAGAGCCTGAAAAAATGAGCATTCTTACAGATTTTGACATTTAAAGAGGTTTAAGTCATTCCTGAAAGAAAATAATAAATGTCTTTTCTGAATCAAACTATAAATAAGATCCCAATTAATTCATTTATTATTAGCTATTCTACTTGGAAGTATCAACTCAGCACACACAGCCATGCAGCAAAGTCTAAACAACATCATTTACTACACACTCATCTTCCCAGTATTTTGTTCCTGCCTATGTGACTTTCCCTATCAGACTATATTCTGTGTGTGTGTGTGTGTGTTTCTATGCCTACCTCAAACTCTCATTTATTTAATCATGACCCCATTAGCAAAATCTGTTATATACCCCTGTTTTCTTTGGCTTGTTTAAAGGTGGTTTTTCTTCATAAGCTCACTCCTTGACCTTCTCACTGCAAAACTGTATTTCTGTTATTATTCCTGCTGTGTTAAAAATGTAAGCAGCATGGAAAGGAGTATACTCTTCACTAGACTCCCCTCCCTCTTCTACTTAGAGCCAAATTCTGGATCAAGGAAATATTGAACAGGAAAGACAGCAAGCTTTGAACTTGGGGAGATGAAGTGAGTGATTTGTTAGTGAATTTTAAAAAACTAGTCTTTTTTTTTTTTTATTTCACTCAATCTAAAATCTAGAGAATTAGTTCAGGACTTTTTTTTTTCCACTTTTATGAAAATGACCTAAGGCAAGTCACTTAATCCCTCTAGACCTCGATTTCATTGCCTATAAAATGAAAGTATTGAATAAGCTCATTGTGATCCCTTTTAAAATTAAAATTCGTCTTTCTGAACTATCACACGAGGATTTTTAAAAGAACAGAAAACTTTCACTGACATGAAGAACAGTGTTCTCAAAAATACCCTGATATTTCTATAATTAAAATTTAGCTTGTTTTTCATCTCAAAAAAATGGCGAGTTCCAACTTTGCCCCAGACATATCTCAGAACCAGATGGGAAAATATTGTGTGAACATTCTGGAGCCCTGGAGCATGCTAAATACACACGTGAAGGTCCTTTCGAAGGTCAGAGAGGCCTGGGTTGTTTCTTTCAAAGTGAGCAAGTTAACTGGATGCTGAAATGAGTGGAAGACTAAGATTTATGGTTTCCAGCTCCTGTTCTTCGGTGTCCCAGCAGCTGAGTTTGGCTTTCTAGAGGAGTGTGGTCTCTAAACAGACACCATCTGATCAGGTCCTCTGCTGGATTCAGCCTGCATGGTATGTCTACTCTCCTCCATGCCAAAGGACCCTGCCTGGTGGTAATAATTTGTGAGTCCCAGACCTGTTGGATGATGAGTTCCAGCTGTTAAACACCAGTATAAGGGACCCCGCGCCCATGTCCATAATGGGGGAAACACTCTTCCTGGAAGTAATCTTTCAGAAATGCAAATTCCTGCTAACCCACCTCGGGCAGCTTTTGTTCTTCTCCAGGACTCCTTCTTTCACCCTGATATCCTCCTCCTGAAAAGTTCTCATTCCTCCAGAGAGTTCCACTTTAAGCTCATAGTTCCTTCTCTCTTTCAGCCTGCCAGTGTCAAAGCTGGTGAACTATTTTTAACTAGTTCTGTTCCCACATCTGTAGCCTAGGATTTCAATGTACCGAATTCAGCATTTCAAACAAATTATTTTGACACACATGAAATGTTTAAGTGGAATGGTTCTTCCCAGTGTCTCCCGATATTCTCCCCATTTTCCCCATAGATCTCTGTTTCAGCTTTAACACAAATATTAGTTCAGTTCGGTTCAGTTGCTCAGTCATATCTGACTTTTTGCAACCCCATAGACTGTAGCACACCGGGCTTCCCTGTCCATCACCAACTCCCAGAGCTTGGTCAAACTCAAGTCCATTGAGTCAGTGATGCCATCCAACCATCTCATTCTCTGTTGTCCCCTTCTCCTCCTGCCCTCAATCTTTCCCAGCATTGGGGTCTTTTCCAATGAGTCAGTTCTTCACATCAGGTGGCCAAAGTATTAGTAGTAAGATACTAAAGAACAGGGGATGTGTTATTAGTCAAAAGAAGAGCTCCTCCATCATTATTCTTGGCTAAGTGAATCCAGGAACATACTTATAAGCAACCATGTCCTATTAGTCTCTTCTTAGCTAATTTCATAGCAACCAAACATATATCACATCCATGTTTAAAATTAGCATTCCTATGATACTGATTCTGTTAAAATTCAGAAGCATCTTAGTTTTCTCATGGCTTCGCTTGTGCTTCAAGAACAAAATTCATAACTTTGAGGACTTTGATTCTTAGAGTTGACCATCTAAATCTGAAAATAGCAAGGTCACTGGAGACATTGAGTATAACCTTCTTTCAAGTGTTTGAAGAAACACTACTGGACAAGGAAAACTTCTGTGCTAATCAAATATTGGCCACACTTCTATGCTACACAGATATCACTACATTTTTGTAAAGAACATATTTAGTAACCATATTGATGTTGGCATATTCTAATGTTTTAATGCGTGCATGCTAAGTCATGTCCAACTCTTTTGTGATCCCGTGAACTATAGCCCACCAGACTACTCTGTCCATGGGATTTCCCAGGCAAGAATACTGGAGCAGGATGCCATTTCCTCCTCCAGGGGATCTTCCTGACCCAGGGATCAAAACCATGTCTCCCACATCTCCTTCATTAGCAAGTGGAGTCTTTACCACTCAACCACCTGGGATACTCTAGTGCTTTCAGCATTATCCCAATGATGAAATTTATTCTTTCTTTCCCCAACTTTCATCTTTTATCTTACCTTAGTCAATAAGCATATGTTATACTTTCATCAAAAAAAGGGCTTACAAGACTTTCCCTGACCTTGCACACACTTCTGTCAAAATACTTACCAAAATTATCCTTATATTAGAGCAACTTAGTGGCCTTATGACTCACCAACAATTCTATTTCTCAAAAAGTACAGTCAGTGACTGAGGATCCATTAGAAATTTGTCCTTCCTCTGATTTCAGCTGATAAAATCAAGTAAAGCAACTTCATTTTCTTCATGCAATCCAACTTCACTGAAAAGAGAAAATGGAAAAGGAAGTTTGGATGAAAAATATTCAGTGATACAGCATCACTTGTTTTTAAATATAATCTTTGAAAAAGCAACAGTAGATAAGCCAATTTGTCTGTGGTTAAACCCACACACTCATACACACACACACACACACACACATACATGCAGTTTAATGTGGCAGTTTTATCAATGGCTAATATAATTGCTACCCAATTCCAATGCCTCAATTGAGGTTTTTCACTTTTTTTTTTTTACATTTTTCTCACCTCTGCAATATTTTATCTAAAGAAAAGAAAGAAAGAAAGTGAAGCCACTCAGTCATGTCTGACTCTTTGCGACCCCATGGACTGTAGCCCACCAGGCTCCTTCATCCATGGAATTTTCTTGGCAAGAGTACTGGAGTGGGTTGCCATTTCCTTCCCCAGGGGATCTTCCCGACCCAGGGATCGAACCTGGGTCTCCTGCATTGCAGGTGGATTCTTTACGGACTGAGCCATCATGGAAGCCAACTCTTTGTGGTAATCCTACTTTAATATTTTTCATAGGTCCTGTCTATACAGTTCCAGGTGCCCAAACTTGGCTTATAATAATATTTCAAAATAGTCACCACTAAATATATTTTATTTGCATATGTTCAATACAAGTAGTGTTTTGAAGTCACCTGAAATGACTTATTTTGTTGTTTACTGATTCAAAGGAATGAACATCCAGCTGAAAAGATGAAGCAGTCACTAAGTGATCAGACGTTCTTTAATGTGTCATTTAATTTTTATTCCTTAATCAAAAAGAAATCTCTTCTGTGAGGTTACATTGCCAAAAAAGTGATGTAGCAACTTATTACTTTCACAGTATTATTTATTGTGAGACTTGGTTTTCTACATGTTTAAATATCTATGCTGAATGGTTTCAAAGATTTGATATAAAAATAATGCAAGGTATGCAGCTATTATTTTTCTAGGAAAATAATTAGAAATCTGTGAAATTTTTATGTTACTTTTTACACTGTTTCTATTCATCTCATAATAATTTTTATTATTTTTGTTTAATTGAAATACAGTTGATTTACAATACTATATTAGTTTCAGCTGTCTTACATAGTGATTCAATATTTTAGTGATTGTTCTCCAGTTATTACAAATAATGGATATATTTCCCTGTGCTGTACAATATATCCTTGTAGCTTATTAATTTTATATGTAGTAGTTTGTATGTCTTACTTTCCTAGCCCTCTCTTGCCCCTTCCCCCTCCCTCTCCCTACTGGTAACCACTAATTTGTTCTCAGTATCTGTAGGTCTGTTTCTGTTTTACAATATACATTCCTTTGTTTTATTTGTTTGATTTTGTATATAATGATAACACAGACTACTTGCCTTTCTGTCTGACTTACTTCACTAAGCATAGTACTTTAAGTTCATCCATGTTATTGCAACTGGTCCCAGGCTTTTTGTTTCCTAGGAGTACTTTTATTACAAATTCAATTTTACTACTAGTAATCAGTCTGTTCAAATTGCCTGTTTCTTCTTGATTTAGTCTTGGTATGTTCTATCTTTCTATAAATTTGTTCATTTCTTCTAGGTTGTATAGTCTGTAGGCATTTAACTGTTGGTAGTATTTTCTTATGATTATTTGTATCTCTGTGGTATCAGTTGTTATTTCTCCTCTTTTATTTATTATTCAGTTTAATTGGATCTTCTACCTTTTATTTTTGATAAGCCTAACTAAAGGTTTATGAATTTTATCTTTTTTAAAAACTGGGTATGATTTTCATTGATCTTTATTTCCTCTGTGATTTCTATTGTTTCCTACTTTCTGTTGGCTTTGGACTTTGTTTATTCTTATGTTTCTAATTCCCTTGGATGGTAAGTTGAATTGTTTATTTGAGATTTTTCTTGTTTCTCAAGGTAGGACTGTTTCACTAAAAACTTCCCTTTCTGAATCACTTTTACTGTACCCTGTAGATTTTGGACAGTTATGTTTCCATTTTCATTTATTTCATTTATTTATGATTTCCTCTTTGACTTCTCATTGATCCATGGTTTGTTTTTAATAGCACGTTGTTTAGTAATGACGTGTTTGTGCTTTCCAAATTTTTATTTTATTTGAACTGAAATTACTAGATTTATTAGAAGACTAATCCTAGGTCTGCGTGATATCTGAACAGTGAGAAATTAGGTATTGAGGAACATATATGTGTCTTTAAAACAGGTAGAGAAATTCTATTTTCCCTTTAGTAGTTATTTGCTTACAGATTCAAAAAAAGAGCATTTAATAACTATCAGAATTAGAGAAATACATAAAGAAAAATATAGGGTAAAGTGTATAAGAGAAAAATAACAAAATTCTTTAAACAAATGTTACTCAATTCCTTTTCTTTGTATATAGGATTCTAATGGTATTTCATCAATGGCCCTGCATATTTTGTTAGAATAAAATCTTATTTTTTTCCCCCACTGACCTTTTAAAACATTTAAAACAAGTTTTCCAACATTTCATTTTATATTGGTTATATTATTTATTCCTATAATTAATTTAGCTAAGAGATGTCCTTACACACTCAGTTTTATGAAAATAACAACTATCATGTAGAAATTTTTCACATTTTATCACAACCTAAATATGTTTATCTTCAAAATCTGAGAAAGATTCTAATCATCATTGATTTATAAGAACATTTTAAAGAAGCCTCTGTTTTCAGTTCAGTTCAGTTCAGTCGCTCAGTCACATCCAACTCTTTGCAACCCCATGAATCGCAGCACGCCAGGCCTCCCTGTCCATCACCAACTGCCGGAGTTCACTCAGACTCGTGTCCATCGAGTCAGTGATGCCATCCAGCCATCTCATCCTAGGTCATCCCCTTCTCCTCCTGCCCCCAATCCCTCCCAGCATCAGAGTCTTTTCCAATGAGTCAACTCTTAGCATGAGGTGGCCAAAGTACTGGAGTTTCAACTTTAGCATCATTCCTTCCAAAGAAATCCCAGGGCTGATCTCCTTCAGAATGGATTGGTTAGATCTCCTTGCAGTCCAAGGGACTCTCAAGAGTCCTCTCCAACACCACAGTTCAAAAGCATCGATTCTTCAGCACTCAGCCTTCTTCACAGTCCAACTCTCACATCCATACATGAACACTGGAAAAACCATAGCCTTGACTAGACAGACCTTAGTCGTCAAAGTAATGTCTCTGCTTTTCAATATACTATCTAGGTTGGTCGTAACTTTTCTTCCAAGGAGTAAGCATCTTTTAATTTCATGGCGGCAATCACCATCTGCAGGGATTTTGGAGCCCCCCAAAATAAAAATAAACCAATGCAAAATTATTTGGGCATTTTAAATTAATTCAAATTTAAATTTATTCAATAAAAATTTCCCATTAAGAGTCATAATTGATTAAAAATATATACCATTTTCTATCATTTTTCCTAGTTCTCATCTTTCCAAAATTCATAAAAATCTAAAGGAAAATAAATTTGAGCCCAAGGTGTGTTATAATAGTGTCATGGTTAGAAACTAGCATTTTCTTTCAAACATTGTATTTAAATGGTTCGTGGTATTTCATTGAGCAAACCAAATGTTCAGCAGTTCCAATAGGTGTATTTGTTATTTGTTTCTCATTCAAGATATGTATCTCCATTGCCCAACAGACAAATCCAGAGATTAAAATTTTAGTCTCTGCTTGAAACCAAACCTCTTGCAATATACTCTTGAAGGCTCCAAGTCCCTTGAGTCCTCTTTTCCCTTCAGTGCAATTCAATAAATTCAATTCCACAGGCATTAATTGGGCTTCTGCTCTGTGTAAAGCACTCAGTGTGAAGCACAGCCAGGAATCAGCTTCAGTCCTTCTCCTCCAATATTTCAGCACATGAGAGGTGTGCTCCCTTTTTTTCCCCTGGAGAACCAAAGCTGCCAGTAGTATCACTGGGAACAGAACTATAACATCTGGATGTTGCTAGCTTTTTTTATTCTCTTTCAAGTGGCAAATCACCTCCCTGAGTGTGCATCTATTTCTGCCTGAGTTTTTGTGCACCTGCCCATGTATACACATACATAGTTGTTTCATCAGATGCTCCAAGACAAGTGGGCTTTTAGAAAATGTTCTTTCAAATAGTTCTTTTCTTTTAATTCACCAGATATTTCTCATTTCTCTGGTCGTGAAGATTCATTTGAAGCACTCTCCTCACAGGTTGGGATTAATACATACATACTACTGTATATAAAATAGATAACAAAAAAAGGACCTACTGTATAGCACAGGGAACTCTACTCAATATTTTGTAATAATCTACAAGGGAAAGAACTCCAAAGTGAATATATGCATAACTGAATCACTATTCTGTATACCTGAAACTAACTCAACCTTGTAAATGAGCTATGCTTCAATAAGAAAAAAAAATTAATCAAACAAAACACTTTCCTAATATATCAGCACAATGAAAAGTAACTTTCAATAATTTGGAAAAACAACCCACAAACACTCTGTATACAATGACTAATTGGACTAAAGAAAAAAGAGTAAAAATTAAAAGTATCAGATGCCTCAAAACAATACTAGGGTTGACATCCTTACAGCCTGAAAATTAAGATGTTTTCTAAATATTATTATTGCTCAGTACCATAGTAGAAAACCGATTTGAGTTAAGCTTGCTGTGACTGTATCACTTTTGCCCATGATTTTATTTAGGGGCTTCTGGGTAGCTCAGTGGTAAAGAATCTGACTGCTAATGTAGGAGATGCAGGACACATGGGTTGGATCCCTGGATCAGAAAGGTCCCTTCCAGGAGGAAATGGCAACCCACTCCGGTATTCTTGCCTGGAGAATTCCACAGATAGAGGAGCCTGGTGGGCTACAGTCCATGGGGTCACAAAGAGTCAGACATGACCAAGCATGCACACACGGCAAGGCATTATTCAGGGATATGAAATGCACAGTGCCAGTAGAATCTTTTATGTTCCACTTAGTTGAGTGCAACTTGGGATATTCACTTGAAATATAAATAGGTTTTGATTCTGATAATATTCCAAAATGGTGGACAGGTAGCTCATGACCAAGGCATTGCCTTTTGGCCACTGACACTGTTCGGGGAGGGAGGCTTTGCCAGGAGAACTGGGCAACAACTCTCGTCCGAGTACAGAGACGACCGGGGACGCTGAGTTGAAGCATACATACCTTCCCAACCATGACAAAGACAGGAAGCTATTTGACACTCAGCTTCCCTTCAAATCACAGCCCTTCTTTAATCAAGAAACTTGTACTGTTGTGACAGGTCACCTATATATTCTCCCTCTGTGCCAAAAATATGTAAAACTCCCTGTAACAATAGCTTAAAACTGTGAGACGGGACAGAATGCCTGAGCTGCAGTGACCTGGTGATCTTACTCATTAAGTGACCCCCATCTGCCATGGACATCATCCTACTAAGAATCTGGGAACAAATTTTAGAATTCCTTGGCTGCCAAGAAAATAAAATGGAAAAAAAAAAAAAAACCTCTTCAGCTTTTCCCCTGGGGCCACCCAGAATATGATCTACTTTTGAGGCTAAATTCAATATTTGATTTCCCAAATGAAAGGAAGAGGAATCAGTGTTAGCCAAAACAGTTCTTTAGATGAGCCGCCCGTGCTGTCTATGAGAATTATTTTCGAGATTCCCCATGAAATTCACCCATTAGGTGGTGAGAGCCTACAGCTTTATGGTCTGTCTCCCACGATATGTGCACTATACGTTTTGCAGATAGTTAGCAAAAATACTCACAGCTGAATGCTCCTCACACACCCCTCACGTCAGCACACACATTTGCACTCTCTTTCCAGCTGCCTGCTATATTTAAAATCAAGGAATTTTACCACAATGTTTTCCCACTTTGGGATCTTGTTTAGTGTAAAGTCATGAATTAAAATCTAAAACACCACCAAAAATACTGGTTATGTCAGAGCCATCCAATTATTACTATGACGTGAATTTTTGTGTCTTTCCACCAATTTTCACATCCTTCACGCCCCCAAAACAAACTGCAAGGGGATCATTATAGCATTTCTTTTTTTCCTCCTTGAGCAAATGGGAATTCTCATTCATAGGAGTTAGATAATATGTAACAAAGAAGCACTCCACAGGACTGGATAATTTTCATCAAATGTGAGCCATATGATGCCAGACAGAAACGTATGGCTTGGCATAAAAATCTGCAAGTCCATATGTTCTGGATAAAGAGGTAAATGTATGTATGTGCCTATGTGAGTGAGTGTGTGTGTGTGTACACATACACGCACAACGCACACATATATATTTAATTTGAATATGCTGTCATTTCTTAAAGTCCCAAATGTTTCACTTCTTCCTTCATTTTTGACAGCTTAGATCTGCTTGATGTTTAGGGACTAACGTAGATTTTCATGACCACGTGCATCAAGTCACTCTGCACTGTGAAAGAAAAGCAGTCCCTGTGAGTCATAACTAAAAAGTGAATGGACTTTAAAAAGCAGCTGTGGCCAAAAAATAAAAAAAAAATTTAAAAAGGAAACAAGGGAGAGGGGAGGACGGGAAACAAAAGAAAAAAAATAGTGATTATTAATTATTAAAAAGTTATTCTCAAATGTAGCCATCCTCAGTTTCTATCAATGTCATTGGCTTCCAAGCCCAGCGCCCTTGCTATATTATTCAGGTACACTTGCATTTAGGGACTTAAAGTATGTGCTCCAAAGGACAGAGGAGTCTTCACATGATATGGTGTGATAGAATGAAGATTAATTAAAAGTCATCATTCATATAGATGATTTAAGAACATTTTGTTTTACATTAGGCATTAATCTTAGCATTACCTGCATGAATGTAACTTCTCAACTTGAAATTCTTGGAAAAGTTCTATGTCTTTTCAGTTTGGTTGCTTTATCCCATTAGTGGTCTCTTACTGAGAATAAGCAGAGTACCTAAAACACTATTGATCTGAAAATGCATAACCTCAGAGAACAAGGGGCCTTCCTCGCCTATGAGGATGTGAACACAATCCTTGGCCTGATGGCCACACTATAGGTTTTCTTCCTTCTGCACCTACCACTCTTTCTTCCCTTGCTAAAGACTCATGCCCACCCCCCCAACCTCTGTTTTTTTCATTCTATACTCAAGTTCTTGATGATTTCTACCAATTCCTTGATCTTAAATGCCATGTCTATAAGATGTGCATGTTAAGTTGCTTCAGTCATGTTCAACTCTTTGTGACCCCAAGGACTGTAGCCCCCCAGGCTCCCCTGCCCATGGGCAAGAATACTAGAGTGAGTTGCCATTTCCCCCTCCAGGGGATCTTCCTGACCCAGGGATTGAATCCGTGTCTCCTGTGGCTCCTGCTCTGCAGGTGGATTCTTTACCATTGAGCCATAAGAATTTCCAAATTTTCATCTCCAGTCACAATCAATGCTTGAACATGAGACTTCCATGTGCTACTATGCACTGCGCTCAGTCTATCTGACTCTTTGCAACCCCATGGACTGCAGCCTGCCAGGCACATTTGTCCATGGAATTCTCCAGGCAAGAACACTGGAATGGGTTGCCATTTCCTCCTCCAGGGGCTAGACTTACACATAACTGTCTATTCAGCGTGTCCTCACAATGCTTTTTGAGCATCTAAAACTTCCCATGTCTAAAACTGAACTCTTGGTATCCATTCCCACCCTCCCTCCTAGCTCTTGACATTCATCCAGTGTTCTAAATCTCAATCTTGCCATTATCCAGCCAGCTTCTTTGGTCAAAACCTGAGAGTCATTGTTTGCTCTTCTCATTTGCATACACCCTACATCCATCAGCAAAGCCAGGTGCTCTAATAATGTGACCTTCTCACCCCATCCACCCCCACCAACTCTAGTCCCTTACATGGTCAACGGCAACACCCTCCTGATGAGTCTCCTGCTTGTCTGGCCCTGTTCCACAGAGCAGCCTTTCAGGACAAAGGAGATCATGTAAATTATGTGATTAAAATATTCTAGGATTTTCTGATTACATCGGAGACCTAAGTGCTCACAGATGGCCTCCAAGGCCCAGCACGGTGTGACCTCCCGCTGGTAAACTCTCCCCCTCTCCATCTCCCCTCCCTGGTGGTGGTGGTGATGGTTTAGTCACTAAGTTCTCGCGACCCCATGGACTGTAGGCCACCAGGCTCCTCTAACCATGGGATTCTCCAGGCAAGAATGCTGGAGCGGGCTGCCATCGCTCACTGGAATCCTTGGCCACTTGTCAGAGCACTGGGCAATCTCCCCCGCAGGGTCCACCCATGCTGCGAGCAATTCTGTCCCGTCATGAGCTTTCTTAGCTCTCTCTCTCTCACTTCGTTCAGGCCCCTCCTTGAATACCATTTCTTTACTCTACCATATATAAAGTAGCACATGTCTCCAGTTTTTCTTGAGCCCTTTGCCTAGCTTTATCACATATATAATCCCTGAAATAACATTGTACATTTATTTTTTTAGTATTTATTTGTTTCCTCCACCAGTATGTAAACTCCATTAGAGCAAAGAACTAGGTTTGCTTTGTTTGCATTATAAATACCAAATATTGAGAATAGTGCCAGGTACAGAGTAGGTGTCTAATAAATATGTATTAAGTAAATGACTTGCAGTTTTCATTCATGCCTTCCACCCAGCTGGGCAAATCCAACCTGAGCCACTGAGGCTATCATATGTGAGAGCTCAATTCAAAAGAATTTCTTAACTTTAAGCATGGGAATGATAGTAATAATATTTATCATTTACTATGGACTCACTCAGAGAAGGCAATGGTACCCCACTCCAGTACTCTTGCCTAGAAAATTCCATGGACAGAGGAGCCTGGTAGGCTGTAGTCCATGGGGTCGCTAAGAGTCGGACACGACTGAGCAACGTCACTTTCACTTTTCCCTTTCCTGCATTGGAGAAGGAAATGGCAACCCACTCCAGTGTTTTTGCCTGGGGAATCCCAGGGACGGGGGAGCCTGGTGGGCTTCCGTCTATGGGGTCGCACAGAGTCAGACACACTGAAGCGACTTCGCAGCAGCAACAGCATGGGCTCACTATGTAGCAGATAATGTGCTAAGTATTTATTATTTATTTACTTTTCTTAATCCTCATAAGAAAACTATCTGGGATTACTTCCACTTTTGAGATAAGAGATCAGAAGTATGGGCTTCACAGTTAATAAGTGACAAAGCAGAGATCAAATCTCAAGGCTTCCCAAGGCTGTACAGACCACGTGCTCTTAAGTTTCATACTTCCCCTCGAAGTCTAAACTCAAATGTCTGCAAAGGCCAATCTGTATTGAGAATCAGGGTTATAGGTTGGAAGCCATTCAATGACCTCCTTGCTTTCTTTTGTCAGCTCACTTTTGATAGAGATCTGGGTACAGATAAATAGTCTTCTGCCATTAAAAAAAAAAAAAGGCAGTCAAGGGACTTCCCTGGTGGTTCAGTGGTTGATTCCACTGCAGGAGGCATGAGTTCGATTCCTGATTGGGGACTAAGACCCCACATGATCTTAGTGATACAGCCAAAATACTAAACAAACAAACAAACAAAAAAAAAAAAAAAACCTCAGTCATGAATTCCTGATGATGCTTCAAAGTAGAAGTGCTTCAGCGAGCAGGAGGACAGCTCCCATTGGTGCACCTGTGCACATCCTAAAGTGAGAAGCCACTCTCGACCCCAGCCAACTGTTGCCATGATGGAGTATGAATCCAGAGTCATCAGATCTTCTAGTTCATCTAAAGAAACTAGAAATTCCAAGTTTTAAGTGAAATTTCCCAAAGTTTTAAATGTTAGGTAAATGCTGTCATCCCCCTTCTTCCCCTGCCTTCAGTCTTTTCCAGCATCAGGGCTCGGCAGAGGATGAGGTGGTTGGATGGCATCACCAACTCAATGGACATGAGTTTGAGCAAACTCCAGAAGGCAGTGAGGACAGGGGAGCCTGGCGTGCTGCAGTCCACAGGGTCGCAAGGAGTCAGACAAAACTTAGCAGCTGAACAACAAGCATTGTCAAGCACTAGGAACCACAAAAAATGTCTCTTTAAGAGATGTTCAGACCACAGCCATCCTTGTAAATCCTGACCAAAGTTCTATGCCAGGTGTCATAGTTGAGGGGTGAAAGGTGGGTCAGGGAAGAAGAGAGGGGATGAAGGAAGATACAGCTCAGAGATACATCCTAAAAGAAAGGAAAACCTCACACGAGGCAATGCCATTGCCATATGAGATAATTAACCCCATAAGTGTTCAGAAAAAGGGGAATTACTCCCATCTGGGGCAGTCACAGAAGGAATCACAGAAAAGTGGAATTTGAGCAGACTCTGAAAGCTGTTTTGTGTAAAGAGATACTTCCTACAGCAAAGTGGAAAGGTACTTGCATCAGTGTTGTGAAGTACAGATAAATAATGAATTCCATGTAATGCTCTGGAAAGCATGAGGCATGCTACACATTTAAATACATTTTTCTTCACTACTATTAGAACTGACATCATATGAAACAATTTATATAAAACCAAATTCTTGCCCAGAATGTTTCTGTGATCTTATAATGGTAACATGTATTTTCAGGTTCTTAATTTTAACTGTGTTTTAAGACTGGGGCATTAAGCCACACAAGTTCTCTTTTTAAATAAAATTGTCATGTGTTTATATTTTATACCTGGGGTGAAAGAGACTACATTTGCCTTATTCCTTCCTTCCTTGATTTATTTACAGTTTTTTTGCATTTAAAAATAATATCAGTTGATTCTCATTTTGTTGGTGACATGGAGGCAGCTTTGAAAATTCAATGTGAGCATATTTTTGAAAGTTACTTTCAGGGATCAAGAACTGATTTGAAATGTTCAGAAATGATAGTTTTGCCCTGGTTTTCAGCAACTTTCCTATCCTCAGTCTGATTGCTGAAGGTTTGGGGGTTTGTGGCTTTTAAAGTGATATGAGAACATATATTTCTGCCTGTGAACAGATCTATTTACCCCCATAGCCCAGCTACACTATGCTCACGCAATTATAAATTAAATAATAATTTAATTTTAAAATATTTAAACTTAATATTTACATTCCATATTGGGTAATATATTTTGAAGACAGCCATTTTCTGATGGATGTTTTTAATTTTAAGGACTCAGATATAGGAATAATAAATATGACATTTTAGACTATTCTGAATTTAGGAGCATAAATAGAAAATCTCAGAACCTCATTTTCAAGAGTAGATGCTAACAGGCTAAACAAAATTAAACCTGTCGTTATGCAAAAATGTTTTGCACCCTGCACATGATGTTTTAATATGCATTTTATGGGGTTTGCAGAGAGTTTAATTTTCAGGGTAGAATAAAAGAGTGTTACACAGTATAGGTGATAAATTAGGTTATCACAGTTATGTGTATGACCCTTAAAAGGTGAGCAAACTAGGTACAACCGAAAGAGCAATTAACCTTAAAATGAGTCACAGAGTTGATACGTGGGGAAAGGCTCAAGCAAGGTGTAGAGGTTTGTATTTATACTCCCACTGTTTGGTTCAGTTCAGTTCAGTTCAGTCGCTCAGTCTTGTCCGACTCTTTGCAACCCCATGAATCGCAGCAGGCCAGGCCTCCCTATCCATTACCAACTCCCGGAGTTCACTCAGATTCAAGTCCATCGAGTCAGTGATGCCATCCAGCTATCTCATCCTTGGTCATCCCCTTCTCCTCCTGCCCCCAATCCTTCCCAGCATCAAAGTCTTTTCCAATGAGTCAACTCTTCACTTGAGGTGGCCAAAGTACCGGAGTTTCGGCTTTAGCATCATTCCTTCCAAAGAAATCCCAGGGCTGATCTCCTTCAGAATGGACTGGTTGCATCTCCTTGCAGTCCAAGGGACTCTCAAGAGTCCTCTCCAACACCACAGTTCAAAAGCATCGATTCTTCAGCGCTCAGCCTTCTTCACAGTCCAACTCTCACATCCAAACATGACTGCTGGGAAAACCATAGCCTTGACTAGACGGACCTTAGTTGGCAAAGTAATGTCTCTGCTTTTGAATATACTATCTAGGTTGGTCATAGCTTTTCTTCCAAGGAGTAAGCGTCTTTTAATTTCATGGCTGCAGTCACCATCTGCAGTGATTTTGGAGCCCCCCAAAAATAAAGTCTGACACTGTTTCCACTGTTTCCCCATCTACTTCCCATGAAGTGATGGGACCGGATGCCATGATCTTCGTTTTCTGAATGTTGAGCTTTAAGCCAACTTTTTCACTCTCCTCTTTCACTTTCATCAAGAGGCTTTTTAGTTCCTCTTCACTTTCTGCCATAAAGGTGGTGTCATCTGCATATCTGAGGTTATTGATATATATATATATATATATACACACACACACACATATATATACATATATATATATAGTTACTGCAGGAACTGAACCAGGTAGGTATTCATAACATCATAACAGCAAACAGAGAATTCATATCATAGTTCATTAAGGTTGATACCTTCTTTAATGACACAACTCAAAGCTTAACTTCTCAAAAGTCTGCTGGTGAGTCTGCTTGACCACGGAATATAGACTGCTACAGACGACATCACACTGCACTGGGACAATCAGACATACAACCAGTGCTCAGTCCATCTAGGTCACCCTGGAAAAATCACTGCAATGCCCTGGGTCTAGCCACATTAACAGACAACTCTGGGGGCAGACTTGGAGGCCTCCTTCAGGTTCCAGAGTCCTCTGACTCTGTTCTAGTTACTCTGCATTTCATGAATATTTCAGCCCAGCTGGAGAGAATATTCCCGTATTACACTCCAACACCTATAGTGGTTTTCAGATTTTAAAAAGTAACAAAATGCAGTGAGCAATGAGATGCCTTCTAAACCTTTTTGTGGCTGAAAACTAGGCATGTGAGAACAAAGAGGGAAAAGTAGGTGCTCAATTAAAAGGAGTTGTAAAAATACTCCCCCCACTTACAGTTAATGGCATTAACCTGGTCAATGCCATATTCCTGAAAGCAGCATATCTCCTAAACTTAATTTATTTGAGTCTGCTACTGAATTTTTATATCCTTTGTGTGATAAAACAGTATTTTATATCAATAAGACCACTGAAATTTATTTATTTTTAATAATTTATTTTTAGATAATAGGCATTTGTTTCTTTAACAATCATTTACAAAAGAAAATTGAAAAGTTCCATTATTATACTGTTCATGTAACATTCACTGTTATTTTACAAAGAAAATAAAACATGGACAGGAGTAGAGAAGTATAACACATAGTGATGACACCATCCTCAATTATTTTACCCAAAATTGATCATTTTATCAGCTTTTTTGTTTCAGTCCAAAATGCTGATGCATATACCAGCTACATGTATGTGTTTTCTTTTTTAATTTACACCGTGTAATGTACTGATAAGGATTCTGTTTTTACTCTTAATGCTGCTGCTGCTGCTGCTGCTAAGTCACTTCAGTCGTGTCCGACTCTGTGTGACCCGATAGACAGCAGCCTACCAGGCTCCTCCGTCCATGGGATTTTCCAGGCAAAAGTACTGGAAAGGGGTGCCATCGCCTTCTGCCTCTTAATGCTACTTCTTGGATATATTTCCTTATGAGTCATGCAAAACTATGTAACTTTTTAAGTGATTCTATATTATTCCACTATATGGATATTTCATAATTTACATTTCAACACCCTGCTAATAGACTTCTTTCATTTTTTTCAGTTGTTTGCTACTAAGAACAATGCTGCAGTGAACTTTGCTTTATAAATATTTCTATCTGTACCAACTTCTTTCAGTATACCCTTAGCTCTGTGATTGAGATCAAAATGTATATGAGTTCATTCATAATTTGTTTTAAAAGATTCCTTATAATAATTTTTCATCTTTAACCCTTTCAAAATCACTGCCCATTTTACAGATGAGAAAAAAGGGGAATTCATTCAGAACACTTGATTCATAAGTGTAGAAACAAAATTAGAATGTATCCCTCCTTGCATTCTTCATCTCTTTCTGTCACCTCAAGCTGAATTTTCTATGAATTTCAAAGAAAAGGACATTTGGAAAATTGAGTATCTTCAGCAAATGGATTAAGGTGGTGGTTGATAAACCTTTGAAGAACTACATAGAAAGAGATGCAAAGAAAGACGTGCTGGGGTTTCCCACACACACACAGACTGAGCTCTTTGGAGTTACAATAAAGCCAAGCTTTTCTCTTTCCTTGTTTACCAGGTTCTCTAAAAGAGAATAAAAAGAAAGATATTCCTGTTGATGAAAATGATGACAGATAAAATGTGTTTGAAAGCTATAAAAGCTTCTTACATCTGGAGCAGCTGGCAGCCTGGGATTGGACTCTGAGGGGAGCTCATAGATATCTAATTTGAGCAATGGTTAAAAGTAAACTTGGGAACAGCTGATTCAGTGCAGTTATCTCTGGCTCTGGGAAGTTTTTGTGATGTTCAGAGGCTCACACATAACAATCCACATGACACATATTTGCTGAGTCTAATACCTGTATGAAAATGAACATGGGTGATTTACAGGAATATATTAGACACAGCTGCTCTTGTATAAACCAAGATATAGCATGCTATAAGAGGTAATGAGCCACTAAAAGGGGGAGGAAAAATTGGCTCATATTCAACAATTACATATATTAAAATGCACGCATGCCAGTGGCATAGAAATCAACCAGATTAGATAGGTTGATAGTCACTTAGCAAATATCAGTGTTTATGACCCACCAAGAATAAGGCATTTTGCTAAAACCCCCAAAGGATAGAGTCATTGTACCTCAGTTTTGGGGATCACACACCAAAGATACTGTCTCCCAAATGAAACAACTTAGTACTGTAAAGGGACAGAATAGATGGAGGGGGGCATCTCTGTATCAAGGTCATCTAGTTACAAAGTTATCTTTTTCTCCACCTGTGCTATACAGTAGGTTCTTATTAGTTATATATTTTATGCATAGTGGTGTATGTATGTCAGTCCCAATCTCCTAATTTATCCCCCCTTCCCCTCTCTAGTCATACATCGTCTTGTCTCCACCTAGTTATAACTCATGCCTCTCTATCCCTCCTGCCTCTGGATTTTAGCATATTCTGTTCCCTTTCAATGATTCTCACTACCTCTTCCATTAAGAATGCCTGACTCTCACCCTCTTTCAAATCTCATCTTACACATCACTTTCTTTGAAAAGATTCTTCTCTAAGATTCTAGACAACATTCATTGCCTTAGTTATAGTTCAGGGCAAACTATCTTTCCAACATCAAATTTCAACTGTAATTCTATAGAGAGAGAATTACAGGCAGTATTAAGCAAGTAGTTATATCAATTCAGTTCAGTCACTCAGTCGTGTCCGACTCTTTGCAACCCCATGGACTGCAGCACTCCAGGCCTCCCTGTCCATCTCCAACTCCCAGAGTTTACTCAGACTCATTTCCATTGAGTTAGTGATGCCATCCAACCATCTCATCCTCTGTCATCCCCTTCTCCTCCTACCTTCAATCTTTCCCAACATCACGGTCTTTTCAAATAAGTCAGTTCTTTGCATCAGGTGGCCAAAGTATTGGAGTTCCAACTTTAGCATCAATCCTTCCAATGAATGTTCAAGACTCATTTCCTTTAGGATGGACTGGTTAGATCTCCTTGCAGTCCAAGGGACTCTCAAGAGTCTTCTCCAACACCACAGTTCAAAAGCATCAATTCTTCAGCATTCAGCTTTCTTTGTAGTCACATCCATATATGACCACTGGAAAAACCATAGCCTTGACTAGACGGACTTTTGTTGGCAAAGTAATGGCTCTGCTTTTTAATATGCTGTCTGGGTTGGTCATAACTTTTCTTCCAAGGAGCAAGCATCTTTTAATTTCATGGCTGTAGTCAGCATCTGCAGTGATTTTGGAGCCCAAAAAAATAAAGTCTGTCACTGTTTCCACTGTTTTCCCATTTATTTGCCATGAAGTGATGGGACCAGATACCATGATCTTAGTTTTCTGAATGTTGAGTTTTAAGCCAAAATTTTCACTCTCCACTTTCACTTTCATCAAGAGGCTCTTTAGTTTTTCATCAGTTACATCACAACTTGTTTAATGCCTGTATCCAAAATTAAATTATAAATGCCATCAAAGCAGGAACCATGTAAAACCCACATATCTAATGCACATGACAAAAGTAATACATTAAATGGTTCATGGCTATGAATTATTAGAGATAATTTATTTGATATAAAAGGCTAGAAATGAAAAGGCAAGGACATTTTTTAAGTGTCTAGGAAAGGGGTTACTAGAGATGTGATACTAATAGAAAATGAGAGAGATGGTTAAGAGATGTTTGAAGAGTAGAAGCAACAGGTCTGGAGATTTATTGGATGGGTTATGTCTAAGTAATTTGAGAGCCTTTATAAAATATATTTAATGGTTTGATTATTTCCCCTGATTTTGAAGCAGTCTTTTCTCGAGTCTTCTACAATATCTTTCAATATTGCAGTCACTTTTTTCCTACATATTCTTTACAGGACATTCTACAAATATTTATTGAGCACATACTATATACCAGGCACTCTTCTGGGTACTTGATGAGCATGTGGGGAAGCAAAGATTCCCTACATTCATAGAGCCTACATTATTTTGCAGAAAATGATAAGTAAACAGTATATACCAGTATGTTATATCATATATTTGAAGCTGATATGTATGGGAAATGGAAAAGTAGATCAGGGCAAGAGGACATCAATAGAAATGGCCCAGCTGGTACTAGACCAGTTATCTGTAGCATGTAATAATTTTTAAAACGTTTTCTTTTTTTTACTTTTAATGAAACCCAGAAGCTTTCCATGAATTATAATTGTTCTTCTTCTTCTTTTTTTTTTTTTTTAATCTATATCCTGGAGCTAAAATCTTCAGTTAGGGAGAAAGCCCTAACTTTTGCATTCCCATAGCTTTCCTGTGGCAATAGGATGAGAGCCTCTTTGTCAGTGCTGGGGGTTGGGAGGGAGGGCTTTGGGAGGTGAGGAATCTGTCAACAACACCTCTGCCTGCCCCTCCACTGCCCTTAGGAAAGGAAGAGCCCCCAGCAAGTCCCTATTTTTAGCATCTTTTCTCACACTTCTGAAAGACTCCTTTATTTCACCATCCTGAAAATACTAAATATTTTCTTAGGCTTCTATTTATTGCATTCCTCAGTTCCTTCTCTCTAAAATCCAGTATGGCTTTATTTACTCACGGACAATGTATTTTATTTCTGGATTAAATTTTTTCCAAATAACTAGCTTGTTAACGTTTAACTTTTCATTCATGAATTATAATTTTTTCATGGCTTACTGAATAACATTAATAAAATTTGCATGTTCATCATAACAGTAAATAACACAATATAAGATGATAAATATTTCATAGCCTTTCTTCAACTTTTAGAGAACAGTTGGGACAATTCAAACTGGTGAGCACTGTTTATTTAGAAACTGATTTTCTTGAAACAGAAGGTAAACATATTTTAATTTTTTTCATAAGTTAAACAGTAATAAAAGAATAAATTAACCCCTTCGTTAAGGTAGTCCACCAAAAGACTATTTTTTCAGCTGAAAAAAGCAATTTGTTAAGTAGATTCCAATTATTTAAATCAATTAAAGCTTAACCACAACAAACACAAAAATGAAACATCTAATTATTTAGAAAGATTAATTATTAATATTAATTATTAAATAAGCATATTCCCATTATTCCTATTCATGGAGTGATTTTTTTTCATGTTAAAATAAATGTGCTGTTTATTTTGGTTTGGTGCAGATATGATTTTAATGTATCTATATGCCTTCAGTTAATAAATCTATCAGTTGCATAAAATTTGAGACTTCTGGCTTCTCTTTATAAATTAAAGAAGGAAAATGAACCTCAATATTCCTTATTTCTATTTGTATTCAGTTCAGTTCAGTCACTCAATCGTGTCTGACTCTTTGCGACCCCATGAATTGTAGCATGCCAGGCCTCCCTGTCCATCACCAACTCCCAGAGTTCACTCAGATTCACGTCCATCAAGTCCGTGATGCCCTCCAGCTGTCTCATCCTCTGTCGTCCCCTTCTCCTCCTGCCCCCCATCCGTCCCAGCATCAGAGTCTTTTCCAATGAATCAACTCTTCGCATGAGGTGGTCAAAGTACCGGAGTTTCAGCTTTAGCATCAGTCCTTCCAAAGAAATCCCAGGGCTGATCTCCTTCAGAATGGACTGGTTGGATCTCCTTGTAGTCCAAGGGACTCTCAAGAGTCTTCTCCAACACCACAATTCAAAATTATCAATTCTTCGGCACTCAGCTTTCTTCACAGTCCAACTCTCACATCCATACATGACCACTGAAAAAACCATAGCCTTGACTAGACGGCCCTTTGTTGGCAAAGTACTATCTCTGCTTTTGAATATGCTGTCTAGGTTGGTCATAACTTTTCTTCCAAGGAGTAAACGTCTTTGAATTTCATGGCTGCAATCACCATCTGCAATGATTTTGGAGCCCCCAAAAATAAAGTCTGACACTGTCTCCACTGTTTCCCCATCTATTTGCCATGAAGTGATGGGACCGGATACCATGATCTTCATTTTCTGAATGTTGAGCTTTAAGCCAACTTTTTCACTCTCCACTTCACCTTCATCAAGAGGCTTTTTAGTTGTATTACTTGTTACTATAATCCTATCACCCCTCTGTCCTAAGGGTGTGTAAATTGATAACTCCAATCCATTGATCAAAAAAATAAAGTATAAGTGTTCCCTACTTTCTCAAAAAGCTTGTAACATAGTAAGAAAAAAAATTAATAAACTTTCAAAAATAATTAAATACAATAAGACAATTTTAATAGGATTAGAAACTGTTTCTACTGCTTATATCAAAGTTTCAGATGAGACACCTCCCATCCGAAAATGTTTCAAAAATAAATAAACCAAAAAATATAAAAACTGAAATCAATGATACAGGTGCCCAACCACCTCCAGGGAAATTGAAGATTGATCAGATTAGAGAAGGTAGGTTTCTTTTGGGAACTTGATGACCGTGGTACTATGACACTGGGGAGGAGTGTATTTTCCATAAATATTATGCAATTGAGGAGAACTTCAGGACAGCCACCTAAAACTTTAGCATGTCTCTCCTGGTGGTTGAGTAATCCAGAAAATGCTGTCTGACTTTTTTGAGAAGTCTAAAACCAAAGGTCAGTGAAGAGTGTCCAACCAGTAGGCCAACCCAAGGAGAAAATAGCTGAATTGGGAATGTGCTGCCTATCCATCAGAGAAGACCTTCCCAGCCAGCTAGGAGCTGGGGAGACAGATGCTGAGCAAGGAGCCCCATCATACTTCTTCACCACCTTAACTTTTCCAGTTTAAAATAGTCCCTGGTGTGAGTGTGTGCATGTGTGTTGGGAAGAATGAGTTAGATGTGAAGTTTTGGTCTTACACTGAATTCACCTTTTAAAGCCACACCTAATTTTTTTAACCTGAGAGTCATTATAGAAGATGACTTGAGATCCTACCCCACAGCCTGGAGCACAGTTTATTGAAAGTAGGCTGAAAGACGGCAGGAGAGGGATATAATAAACCTGTTTTCTTGAGGGGTCCTTCCCGATGAAGTTACATAGCATCCAATTTGGCACAAGGGACCACCACAGCTGCTCATCCTGAGCACAGAAAATCAATTCAAAGCAAAGAAATCGGTGTGCCTTGCAGAAGGACAACAAAATTTTCATGAAAGAGGTGAAAGGGTTGGAAAAGAGTTGGGCACTGATTATACATAGAGTTTGAGTTTGGACATTATGAAGGCTCTGGCCACATCAGATGGTGGCCATGTGGCCTAAAGATGTCAATGGATCGCTCTGCCTAATTAACGATAAGCTTGTTGTTGCTTAGTTGCTATGTTGTGTCTGACTCTTTTGTGACCCCATGGATTATAGCCCATAAGGTTCCTTTGTCCTTGGGATACTCCAGACAAGACTATTGAAGTGGGTTGCCATTCCATTCTCCGAGGGATCATCCCAATGCAGGGATTGAACCTGAGTCTTCTGCATTGGCAGGCATAATTTTTACCACTGAGCCAGCAGGGAAGCCCAACGATAAGCTGGAGATGATAATTAGGAGCCTCTACAATCCCTCTACCTTATAATATACTTATATCAAGTAAGTCAAGATGTGAACAAACAGGTGAAACTACCATTGCAGTACTTCTAAAGTGAAATTAATAAGGTCAGCTGAACTGAAGACAGGAAAGGAACTGACATGATTAAATAGCTCAATGTACGTGACAGACTAGAAGCAGATCACTTGCAGAGTGAATGCAATCTATTGAGACTGCATTCACAGAGAAGCTATCTATCAAAGGGAAACTGTCCCCAGAAGTTTTTTATGCCAATTTTAATAAGATTTAACTAAACATACAGCAGTAAGCATGGTCATGGGAAGAGTTTTGAACTTGAAGCCAGTGGACAAAGGTTGTCTTTTTATCTCATTGTACACCAAATTCCTAAAGATGTTTATACTGCATGTTGGAAAAGAACATCCTCTGCAGGTCTCATGGACTTCTTCATGTCTTGCTAGGTGTGTCAAGAATGCAGAGCTATGACTGCTCTTTACTGGGACCATTCCTCAGGGTCATGTTGACAGAGAGCAACTTTGAGAGATGATATAATGTCTACCTCTGAAACAAAGGCAGATTTGCTCAGTGCTTGCTTATAAAAACAATGGACTCCTCAAGTTCAGTGTTCCTCAGCTACAGGGTGAATCCACCATGTGCGTAGCAATCATCTGCCCCCTTCTGTATCACTCCCATGCAGGGATGAGGGAAACCAACACACACACATGATGCTCATGCTAAGTATTATGCTTGAGTGACAAAGTCCTTTGCCTCTGACCTAAAAGTCTAATGATTTCTGCTGGCTTTCGTGAAAATTAACAGGCTAACTTAGTTTGCAAGGCAGATAAGATCTGTGACCTGATAATCATGACTAATATGTGTAACCGCTACCTAGTACATAGCTTTCCCTTCTAGGATATTCTCTGTACTATATTTGACATGGCTTCCCAGGTGGTAAAGAATCCCCCTGCCAATTCAGGAGATGCAAGAGACATGGGTTCAATCCCTGGGTCAGGAAGATCCCCTGGAGTATGAAATGGCAACCCACTCCAGTATTCTTGCCTGGGAAATCCCATGGGCAGAGGAACCTGGAGGACTATAGTCCTTGGGGTCACAAAGAGTTGGACACAGATGATCACACATGAAGATTTAGCATGCTGTTATGTTACTAGTATAAGCATTCCTTAATTTTTAGAGAACTTTAATTGTTAATGCCTCAAGTTAGTTAGTTCAGTTGGCTCAGTCTTGTCCGACTCTTTGCGACCCCATGAACCACAGCACGCCAGACCTCCCTGTCCATCACCAACTCCTGGAGTCCACCCAAACCCATGTCCATTGAGTTGGTGATGCCATCCAACCATCTCATCCTCTGTCGTCCCCTTCTCCTCCTGCCTTCAATCTTTCCCAGCATCAGGGTCTTTTCAAATGAGTCAGCTCTTCACATCAGGTGGCCAAAGTATTGGAGTCTCAGCTTCAACATCAGTCCTTCCAATGAACACCCAGGACTGATCTCCTTTAGGATGGACTGGTTGGATCTCCTTGCAGTTCAAGGGACTCTCAAGAGTCTTCTCCAACACCACAGTTCAAAAGCATCAATTCTTCAGTGCTCAGCCTTCTTTATAGTCCAACTCTCATATCCATACATGACCACTGGAAAAACCATAGCCTTGACTAGACAGACCTTTGTTGGCAACATAATATCTGCTTTTTAATATGCTGTCTAGGTTGGTTATAACTTTCCTCCCAAGGAGTAAGTGTCTTTTAATTTCACGGCTGCAGTGATTTTGGAGCCCAGAAAAATAAAGTCAGCCACTGTCACTGTTTCCCTATCTATTTGCCATGAAGTGATGGGACTGGATGCCATGATCTTAGTTTTCTGAATGTTGAGCTTTAAGCCAACTTTTTCACTTTCCTCTTTCAAATGCCTCGAGACAAATTAATAAATTTATATTCCTAGATAAGTCAGAATTCTTTTCTTTTCTTTTTTTTTTTTAGTATTCATCTTTATATACTTATCTTTACAATAAGTTTCAAGATATTTTAAATTCAGGTCAGCAAGTTCTTATCATCTGAACCTTCCAATTCTTCCCATCTCACCAACTTTTACTACTTCTCTTTCTACTCCAGAGACCTGTTTGCATGCATCTGCACAAACACAATTTGAATTAAGGGCAGGAAGGTGGTCTTTTGATGTTGATTGCAGCCATGAAATTAAAAGATGCTTACGCCTTGGAAGAAAAGTTATGACCAACCTAGACAGCATATTCAAAAGCAGAGACATTACTTTGCCGACTAAGGTCCATCTAGTCAGTTCAGTTCAGTTCATTTCAGTCGCTCAGACGTGTCCGACTCTTTGCAACCCCATGAATCGCAGCATGCCAGGCCTCCCTGTCCATCACCAACTCCGGGAGTTCACTCAGACTCACGTCCATCGAGTCAGTGATGCCATCCAGCCATCTCATCCTGGGTCGTCCCCTTCTCCTCCTGCCCCCAATCTCTCCCAGCATCAGAGTCTTTTCCAATGAGTCAACTCTTTGCATGAGGTGTCCAAAGTACTGGAACTTCAGCTTTAGCATCATTCCTTCCAAAGAAATCCCAGGGTTGATCTCCTTCAGAATGGTCTAGTCAAGGCTATGGTTTTTCCAGTGGTCATGTATGGATGTGAGAGTTGGACTGTGAAGAAGGCTGAGCGCTGAAGAATTGATGCTTTTGAACTGTGGTGTTGGAGAAGACTCTTGAGAGTCCCTTGGACTGCAAGGAGATCCAACCAGTCCATTCTGAAGGAGATCAGCCCTGGGATTTCTTTGGAAGGACTGATGCTAAAGCTGAAACTCCGGTACTTTGGCCACCTCATGCGAAGAGTTGACTCATTGGAAAAGACTCTGATGCTGGGAGGGATTGGGGGCAGGAGGAGAAGGGGATGACCAAGGATGAGATGGCTGGATGGCATCACGGACTCGATGGACGTGAGTCTGAGTGAACTCCGGGAGTTGGTGATGGACAGGGAGGCCTGACGTGCTGCGATTCATGGGGTCGCAAAGAGTCGGACACAACTGAGTGACTGAACTGAACTGACTGATGTCAATTTTGTGACATTGATTATAACGTGGATATGTCAAAGAATTACCTCAGCATTATAACAGTATAGAATATAATAAACAGATATAGCAATACATAAACTATTGTTATCATCTTTAAATGGCAGGCTGCAGTAAGATAATTATAAGAATGAATAGTCTTACTAATGTCAAATACAATAGTATTTTCAATAAACTTGTGACAAAGCATCTTCTATTCCTTTGCAACTAATATTGAAGACTTGTGGAAATATGAACATTTTCTCAGATTCATAAAGGCATAATAAGAGATAGTGACATAATTATAATTATATTAAGAAGCATGGTTGATTGGCTGTCAGCACATTTTACATTTAACAATCTTGGGTGTTTTTACATGATAATGGCAGAATGACAGTAATGAACTTGGAAGTTATTCTTAGCAGAGTATCACGGCAGAATGCAATCGATTTCCACACAAGCTATAAGTGCAATCCCCAACCTTATAGGTTATTGTAAATGCAAAGCACAAATTTTCATTCATAAGTACTTAATTAAAGAACATTATTGGTTTACCTGTAATTGCTTTAATTTATCACAGTGTCACAATTTATAAGTAATATGTATTATTCTTCAGTAGTTTTATTGTAATTACACATAATTTACAATTCACACTACTGGATTTCTAATTAGCCTCTAATATTCTTGGTTATAAAAGTGGAAATACTATTTTAAGGAGAATAAGATAATTAACAATGTATTAAATCTATTGGCTATCAAGCATTTACCAAACAATAAAGTCAACTAATTCAGGCTATTTAGTTGATGAGTTATAAAATTTTATAAAGTTATGGAACTCCTTGATGTGCTAACAGTAATAAGTCTCTGTTTCAAATTAATCTTGGTAGCAATCTAGGTCACGTTCTATTTAACAAAGCAACATAGTTACCACCTACTTGTGTGTGTTGGGGTGGCTGGCGCTGGGGAGATGCACAGGATACTCAGCTATCATAATCTCCAAGTTACGGGATTCAGTAAATTGAATAGTGAACAATCCAGTCAGTGGAATGCTTTGTGTTTCTGAGGTTCGGGAAAGATAATGCGGTAGTTCAGTAAAATCACTGTTTGGAATTTTGGTTGAAACTTTTTTTAAAAGCTATGTGATGGCACAAGGTAATTATAAACTGAAGACACATGACCTGGCCCTTTTTCTTAAAGATAATTAATGAAAGACACATGACTGGTTCTAAACATTATATAGAGCATGCAGCCAGCCACCTATACAGTGTATTTTGAAAGTTCTTCAAATTTCAGTGCCTCTAAATGAACCAGAAATTTCTCCCATTAAAGACAGTACTTTGGATTAGGCATTTATCCAGAAACCTTCTGTAAATGAACATATACTATGTGGCACAGATGAAGCATTCATCTTTGGTCCCTATTATTGAATTCATAGGACTTTATTTTTTAAATGAGATAGTATCAGTCAGAAGAAGGGACTAAGAAAATACTAAATTGGAAAAAGAAGAGAAGAGTAATAAATTCTGTTGAAGACTAAAGCCTGGACAAAATAACATAAAAAGAGTATGTATGGGAATGAAGGGAAGGGAGGGAATATATGTTCAAGCACCCAAAGGGCCCTGGGAAGCTTCAGTGGCCAGGATAGGACAGAAGATCACTGAAGAGAACTGGGACTGGCATCCAAGACAAACATACCTTGCTGGGTAATTTTTGCCTAAGGCCAACCATAAAATCACCCTGCTAAGATTTTTTTTTCATCTCAGCCCTTGAAGCTATTTTACTTCCTTACCTTTAATGAAAATGAAGCCTTCCATAGTTCAGAATAAAAATAATTGATTATAACTTTGTAAATGGTATCAAAAGATAAAGTCCTATAAATATAAATTCACTTATAATTCACGGCACATCACCATAAGTATCTATCATCTACTACATTCATCTACATTGAAACTTGGTTGTCATGAATAAAATGGGTCCCCTTTCAAAATGCTATGCCAATTATATTTTCAGCCATAGGCAGACATGAACTGTTAATGGGACAAGTTTAGTCTCTGGATTTTTGTCTTGTGATGTTGAAAATAGCCACGTCCCCACCCAGAATCATTTTATATTCAGAGACCTAACCAAAGACCCGAAACACTGTGGCCATTTCAGGCACACAAGGGTTAATAAGTCTGTCTGGGCTCTTACATTAGTGGTGTCATTGTGATGAAATCAACAAAGCCCCATTCTGAGAACTTCCAGGACCAGCTTGGAAGCCTTTTGTGATAATGATGCTCATTGTAACTGGATTTGACCTGTGGTTAACTCATAGTAGCAACTAAAAATGCACGCATTTAACCAGAGAGTATAATTCTAGCCCAAACCAAGGTTTTACTCAGCCTACTAATGTCACCAAAAAGTACTGTGGAATTAATTAGCTAGTTGCATTCAATTGACTCAATATATATTTTTGTGTATATTTTAGGAAAGATGTGCAATTATGATGTGTGGGCCATGTTTCCTTCTCTTCCAGACTGTATGCTCAGATCAGTTATTAGGTTAGATTGTAACTGGGTCTCAATTTTTCCTAGAAAGAGGTTGATGAAGTTGATTTTTTCAACAGTAAAATTCTCCTTTCTTTCTAAGTGCATGTTTGTGTGGTTTTAAATCACCCTTTGAACATATATAGGACTATCACATTAATCGAAGCCAAGAGTTTAATGGGCTCCTAAAGGTAAGGACACGCCATGCCCCAGTTGATTGCTTCTCGATTAGGACGCAGGATGTTCCCCATTCTTCCTTTTGGGTATGACTTGAGTCTATGTGGCGCAGTCCATAAATGATTTTCCATGGCTTTTAAAAAGGCTGTGCATATTAATATTTTAAACTGAAGTAATTGCTTCTTGCTCAGCAATGGTTTTCATTTATGAGTGTTTATCCTCAGCAAATGGAAAGTATGGTTAATCTAAGTTAAAAATGGGTTCTTTAAATAGCTCTAATTACATTCTGTTTATATTTGTATGTATAAGACACTTAAGATTTAATCGGTAGCAGTTCTAACAAACCATAATGTTTATTAGCTAGTTTTAAATTATTGTTATCGATGGCAATGGAACAAGAAAATAAATGACTTGTCTACTATAAAACACAGTAAATAAAAGATGGATCAAGGTTTAAAATGATTTTTTTAGCATATCTTCAAATTTTAAATGAATTTATTCCAAAGAGGTTACATAAGGCAAATTCTTCCTTATCTTTTTTTTTCATTTAAACTTTAAAGGTACAGAAGAAGGGTAGTCTCTAATGTTATCAAGCTAGTTGGATTTTTAGTTTCAAAAATTATTAAGATCTCACTGTTCAAGTGTCAGAACAGAAGGGATTCGATTTTACATTTTAATTCATGTTTATTTTACTAAGATAGTAAAGAAAAAAAGAGTTCTTTGTTCTTTAGAAAAAGAAAATTTTACTAAGAAGAAAGATAAACATCAGAAATAATAGGTTGATTTTTCTTAAATGTTAAAACCCATTTGTTTTAGGTTGATGTCATGCTAGCTTAAATCAATTTAATTTGCTTATACTGTGCATTTTGATCAAGCAGAAAAGGCTTGCTTGGATAATGCCTCCTTTCTCTGAAATCTGTGTAAGGTCTTCACTTATCTTTGGGGAAAACTTCTGAATTACACATGAGTTTTACTTAGTGAATTAAGAGACTCACAGGCATTTTATTGACATTTTATTTCCTATTCATTTCATGGGGATTTTTAAGATCTGGAAAATAAAGCAGAAAAGACAATTTATTAATAACACCTTTCTCTCTGTGGAATTATTAATATAAGCATTTATAATTTTTTAATTACCAGAAATTTATAAAATTATTAGTGTTGTTTTATAAATAAGGAAGTAGTGACAGAAATATTATGACTTCCCTCAGTGGTCAATAAGTACTGTCAAAAGAAAAAACACAGTTTACACCACACTTTTTCACTGTTGTTGTTCAGTTGCTGTAGTGTCCAACTCTTTGGCAACCCCATGGACTGCAACGGCACCCCACTCCAGTACTCTTGCCTGGAAAATTCCATGGATGGAAGAGCCTGGTAGGCTGCAGTCCATGGGGTCACGAAGAGTTGGAGACAACTGAGCGACTTCACTTTCACTTTTCACTTTCATGCATTGGAGAAGGAAATGGCAACTCACTCCAGTGTTCTTGCCTGGAGAATCCCAGGGACGGGGGAATCTGGTGGGCTGCCATCTATGGGGTCACACAGAGTCAGACACGACTGAAGCGACTTAGCAGCAGCAGCAGCAGTTCAGTTGCAGTAGTGTCCAACTCTTTGGCAACCCCATGGACTGCAGTACACCAGGCTTCCCTGTCCTTCACTACCTCCTAGAGTTTGCTCATTGATGTCCATTTGAGTTTTCTCAAATTGATGTCCTTCGAGTCACTGATGTCCTCCAAGCATCTCATCCTCTATTGTCCCCTTCTCCTCCTGCCCTCAATCTTTCTCAGCATCAGGGTCTTTCCAGTGACTCAGTTCACATCACATAGCAAAATATTGAGTTTCAGCTTCAGCATCAGTTCTTCCAATGAATATTCAGGGTTGAACTCCTTGCTGCCCAAGGGACTCTCAAGAGTCTTCTCCAGCACCACTATTGGAAAGCATCAATTCTTCAGCACTCAATCTGCTTTATGGTCCAACTCTCATATCCATACATGACTACAGGAAAAACCATAGCTTTGAGTGTATGCACCTTTGTCAGCAAAGTGATGTTTCTGCTTTTGAATACACTGTTTAGATTTGTCATAACTTTCCTTCCAAGGAGCAAGCATCTTTTAATTTCATGGCTGCAATCACCATCTGCAGTGATTTTAAAGGCCAAGAAAATAAAATCTGTCACTGTTTCCACTTTTTCGCCTTCTATTTGCCATGAAATGATGGGACCAGATATCATGATCTTAGTTTTTTGAATGTTGAGTTTAAAGCCAGCTTTTTCACTCTTCTCTTTCACCCTTATCAAGAGGCTCTTTAGTTCCTCTTCATTTTCTCCCATTAGAGTGGTATCATCAGATGATACCACACTTTCTTACTAGCAAATGTTTAATTAGAAAGCAGTGTGGGGACTTCCCTGGTGGTCCAGTGATTAAGACTCCAAGTTTCCACTGCAGGGGGCATCAGGATAGGAAACTAAGTCCTGAATACCACACAGTGTGGCCAATATACATAAATATTTAAAATTTAAATATTTAAAAAGAAAATGAATATTAAATATTTAAAAAGAAAGCAGTGTGGCTTCCCTATCAGTATAAGTTGGGGTAATAAGAGTACCTACCTTATAAAGTTAGCAAGAGTCCAATAGTCAGGTAGGAAAGCACATGGAGCATGCTGCCCTATACACGTCATGTATTAATGGTATATTCACTTTATCATTCCCTCTAGCTCAGAGCTCTGTCCCAAGAGCTATCTGCCACCCTAGTCTTCTACTTCTTTCTTGCACAGTCTCTTTTATTCTCTCTTTCATTTCCATTCTGATTGCTTCTTTCTCGAGTTTGCTCTGGAGACCTCATGCCTGAATATTAAGCTTCTCAAAGGCAATCCAGTCTCTCTCCCTACCCAGCTTCAGGACTCCTCTCCTGTATTTGTCTTCTAAAACCCCCACAGTCAGGCCACCCCTCAACCTCAAACCTGCTAAAAGATTCCTCTCCAGTGAATACAGCCCCACGTTCTCACCTCATGTCCATGCAGGGAACCCCAAACTCTGGGCCCATCACCTTCCGCTCCTCTTATCTCCCAGGGAGCTGCAAAACTCTCGTGCCCCAGCCAGTACACAGTACTCAGCCCAGCTTTTCCTTCCTCTGCCCTGGTACCTTTACAATGTCCTCCCCATCCTTCAAGACTGAGGACAGTCCCTTTCCAAATCTGCACAAGTCTAGGTTCGAAATACATTTCTTTTTTAACATTCATATGCTACTTACCCTGTTGCCTCCTAGCATAAACGTTCATAAGTCTGCCTCCTCTATTCTGTTCTATCATATCCTTATTCATATCCTCAGCATATAACTGAGGCCTGGCACACAGAAAGTTCTCAAGAAATGTGTGTAAATGGATATTTTTGCATGACTAAGTGAAAGTTGCCCATGCTAGGTGCTGTATCTTCCATGAGTAGGCATCAGGGTGTGAAGTGACCATCAACAGGTAATATATGAATTAATTCATTCATCTGCCAGTTAGTCAATTACTCTATAAAAATTGTGAATGCATTATCTCGTTTGCCCACCCCACCTTCTTTCTCAATGACTATTTCTCTCTGTTAACCATTGCCTGATTTCTTACTACATGCCATGCATGATGTTGGTGCCCATGCTGCCAAGGTGAACAAGACAGCGAATGTCACAACCAATGAGAGTCTTGGAGAATAACAGGGGGGCCAAGCACAGGCAATCAGTACCGCGAGGTGTGAAGGTGTTACAGCAGGGATTGTGTAGAGGGTTATGGAAACAAAGAACAGGGAGTCTGACATAGGCTAGGGGTCACAGAAGAGCTCCCTGAAGATGAAAATTTTAAACCAAGACCCAAGCCCAGGGTGAACCCAGCAGAAGGGAAGGTTGGCAAGCCAGTATCATTACTGGGGACTTTGCTGGGCTTTAGATACAGAGAGAAGAGAGGGAAAAAAAGTTCCCTGCCCCAGCAGAGCTCATAAATAATAAAACAATCTGGGAGTAGTACTATGCAGAGAGCAAGCAGTTGTTATAACAAGGTAACCTGTGGAGGCAATGGCATCTAATTAAGCAGGATGGCTGGAACTTACCTTTCTAAGGAGGTACCATTTAACACGAGATCTGTAGGGTGAGAAGGAAACAGACTTGGGAGCATTAGATACAGAGGGGCCAGCCTGTGCAGAGCTCTGGGGGTGGAAAGAACTTGGACTATGCAAAGAACAGAAAGAAAAGTCTCCATGGCTGGAAAAAAAGTGGTGTGATCAGAGGTCACCAAGGTGGACTCCCCACACTACAGAGGGCCTTGTAAGCCAAGAGAAAGAGTTTGCTTTTCTTTCTAAGTGCACTGGGCAGCCACTCATGGTCTATAAGCAAGAGTGTGGTGTGACCCAGTTTATATCTTAAAGAGGTACTTTGCTCTCTGCAGGAAGATGGTTGCTAGGGTGGGAAGAACAGAAACAGGACATTCAGGGTGATGGTGACTTAGGCCAGGGTAGGTCTGGCGGAGATCAGATGGAAAGAAATCTCTTAGAAAAATAGTGAAACGAGATGTGTGGATTAGATATGGGGACTACGGAAAGAGGAATAAAGAACATAAGGGCAAGAATGGTCGCTATTGTGTGAAGTCCTTTCTGCTAATTCCATCCTCCTGGGTCTTTTTCTTTGGACTTGGAGTCATTTCTCTTATATCGTGGCTCTACTAC
Organism: Oryx dammah; assembly: GCF_014754425.2. NCBI lineage: Eukaryota > Metazoa > Chordata > Mammalia > Artiodactyla > Bovidae > Oryx > Oryx dammah. The sequence continues at coordinate 11,918,412 of NW_024070191.1, forward strand.
AGAACAGAGAAGTTTCTTGGATTCTTTATTATATGTTTAGCTCTTGAGACCTCAAAACAATCTTGAAGGAAAAGGATGTAAACTTGGATCAATTCAATGTGAACTTCAGTCTTGAACCTGACTTCTCAGTTATCCCAGTCCCCTTTCTCCCAAAGTAGAAATATAAAGGCGCCTCTTCAACCTACCTCCATCCCTGTAAAAAGACCATGACCCCACTTAAGACATGGTCCTCAGGTGAGCATGAAGAGTGCCTTTGAAGTATCTCCTCTGTATTCTGTCCAGGTCTCCTCCAAACCCTTCCTGTGTTATGCAGCAGCCAAGGACAGCATCTGGACTGCAGGCAGCAGTCTTGCCTTGTTAGCTTTCAATTCCTACCATGCTTTGAATAGGGTTGTATAAATAAGAAAATCTAAGTGACTTCTGATGTGGAACTAAGCTAGCTTTCCTTGTGTGCTGCTGCACGAAGCTATGCTTGTATTCTAGACTTCCTAGCTAGACATTTTATAGCTAGAAGGTCATGTTACTTATTGCTTTCATTATATAGATGGGAAAACAAAGATATAGAAAATTAAAATAATTGAAAGGATACTATGGTACTCCAAAAAATCATAACCTTTGGAACCAGAAAAATCTGGAGTCTAATTCTAACCATATCTCTTTACCTGAGCAAATTAATTAATCTCTGTATCTTCTTTCAATGTCCTCTTTTTTTAAAAGGGATAATAATTTCTATTTTGCAGAATCATTGCAGGGGTTAGAACAAATGTACATAAAACACATAAACATTTGATAAATAGTATCTGTTTTAATATATTCACTTTCTCTTGTCCATGGCTAAAGAGACAGGGCCTCTTAGTAGCTGATAGAAGCCTAGAATTCATATTTCCCTACTTAATGATCTTTCTCTACACAGTGTACAACCTGATAAAAATGTTCATGGGTCCATGGATTCTCATCAGGAATAATGAGAAATAACAAACAAATATATCCCCATCATGCCTACTTCAGGCCCTTTGAGACTTTTCGGTGCCCTGAAGAATCAGGTAGACAATTTGTAATTTTATTCAGCAGTGAAATGCCACTGTGGTAACAAACACACACACACACACAGCTAAAGCAATATTTCAACTCTAAGCACCAGGTCTGGCACCCAGAATAAAAGACTCTTTTAATAGGAAGAATAATCTATCAATTTTGTGAAAGGGCTGTTGGAAAAGCTGAAGCCCTGCTGCAATAGAAAACATAAATGGTATGTTGTCCTAGTTTTTTGCTGAAAATTGTATGTTAGCACTAAAGAACAAAACTTCTTTTGCCTCAGCCTGCATTTCTGGAATATGCCCTACAGACAACTCTGTATTCTAGGGGTTAATAAATGGCCTCAGAAAAAGAGAGAGTTGGAGCAAATGAAGATAACAATAATAATTATACTAACAGTCTTATGCATTTTCACATTTAAAATACAAAACAAAACAAAACAAACATTTGTTTCTGCCCATGAAAGAAAAACTTCTCTCCTTATTTTTATTGCTTTATGAACTTTATGGCATTTTATTATTCTAAGATATGGTTACAGTCCTAGTCCTGCAGTAGTGAAGTCATGTCTCACTGGATGGGGGTTCAGGGAGATCATTTCTGGTATCAGCCACTTGAGTGTGCTCTAGAATAGGCATGAAGCCAGTCGTTTCACCAAAAACATAGCAGGATTCTAGGAAAAGCTCCTGGAGGTTTTGAAGTGATATCCTCCGTGGAGAGCAAGCCAGGAAGACGTAAGAATCCCAGAGCAATCTTTCAGCCCAGAGTATAGTCACGGCTGCCTGTAAGCCAAGAAGAGAGTTAAAATGGAAAGACTGGAAACTTGCACTCTAACAGCAAAATCGTTTTGCACTTCTTACGTGTTCCGTTTATTTCTCCCATTTTCTTTCACTGGTATATAAGAGCTCCAGCCATCTCAGCTAAGCTAAGAGGAGGGGGCTGGTATCTATTCTCGGGCCAGATATGTGAGGGCTTCCGATCTGTAGTGTGAGTGGAGATCTCAGCTTAACTGGAGAACCCCGAGGCAGAGAGGTACCTGCTGCTTCCTCAGTGGTCAATTTTGGAGAGTCTTGGTTTTATTTTATTAATTTATTCATGTAATATTCTTCAACAACCAGTATTTTACTTCAGTGATCTAACCTATATTCTAAATATTCCTTCATTTTGCTTTGACCTTAATAATAAAAGCTTTCAAAACAAAATAGCAAGCAATTGACCAAGTAGATAAGTATAGATTATTGTTAGGAATCAAAGCAAAGCAGAATATCTTATGCACATATTCTTTAAGTTCTAGCTTAGATATCCTAGAGATTTTTGTTGCACTCTTTTGAAAAGAAGCCACCAATAAAGTATAAAAATTATAATAATTTTGAAATACAGTTAAAATATAATACCCCTGAATATACAATTTTTTAATAATATGGAGTTTGTTCTTTATAAGAACATAAAATAAATGGTGTCAGTCCCTCTCAACCTGAGCATTAATGATTTTTTAACTTATGAAATTAAAATTAGCTTTCCTAATAACCTATTTCAAATATATGGGAAAATACAGATTCTCTCAACTAGCTCATTCCAGGAGCACATGGTTAGCTTTTCTAGAATTATTGATTCAATCAGTTATCTTTTGAGTGTTTATTATATACTGAATCCTGCTTTCCTGAACAAAAAAAAATTATGTCCAATACAGCATATATTCTGATAGGGAAAGATAGATAATAAATAATAACCATAATAACCTATATAGTACTTTTAAAAACTTAATAGGCAATATAGAAAAATAAGGCCAATTATATGAAAGTATACGGGCTTCCCTAGTGACTCAGGTGGTAAAGTATCTGCCTGCAATGCAGGAGACCTGAGTTCGATCCCTGGGTTAGCAAGATCCCCTGGAGAAGGGGGAATCTTATTTTAAAATATTCATTTGAGCTGCTTGTATTGAAAATAAGGTAGAATCTATGATGAAGGCATTACCATAACCCAGGCAAGAGTTGGTTGATGGGAGTCTTAAAACAGGGGATATAGCAGTGTTTCTGTTGGAAGAGGTCAAAGTCTGGAGGTATTTTGAAAACAGACCCATTCAAATTTCCACATGGATTAGATATGGGGTTTGAGAAAGAGAGAAATCAACTATGACTTAATAGATATTGGCCTAAAACTAGGAGAATGGAGTTACCATTGCCTGAGATTCAAAAAACTGCATGATTGGGAATGGGAGGCCGAATCGGAAATCTAGATGTTGCAAATAACCTCTCAAAGGGATTCAAAAAATATTACACGCCCACCAGGCACGCGTGAGACTGTGCCTTGTGTGTATCCTTGCATCAGTGTTAACTCCTGTGATCCAAGAATTTGTTCCATTCAATTCTGGGGTATCTGTAACCATTATGACTCAACTACCTATTCCCTATTCTCTCCTCTTTCCCCGCCCCCCAGAACTTTTATTGGAAATTTCTGTATCTATTATGCTCTATTTCATCTTTTATCTCTTTTTAATTCTCTGTGCTGTGTTTTGAGCATAATTTCATTAAATACATCTTTTAAATTTCATTAAATACATCTTTTAAATTACAGTTCTCTCTATCTGTTGCGTGATCTGCTATTAAACTCATTTAGTTTTTATATCAATGACTATAATTTTCACTTAGACAGATCTTATTTGGTGTTTTAGATCCAAGCATTCTTTTCTGTATTGGTGTGTTCTTTCTACTATTTCTTATTATGATAGCTATTTTAAGCAAAATTATTTTCTAATTCCTTTCTTTGCATTCCATTCTCTTGATCACTTGAGGTACTGATTCTTTTCTTTATATTGGCTTACTCTTGCTCACTGTGAATGATTCCCTTTGGTCATTTCTAGGTTTTTGCTATTGCTGTGAGGTTATCAAAAAGACAGATATCCCCAATGTCCGCATTGTTGAAATGATTCTACAGATTTGGTTGGCCTTTGTTTCACTGAAGGCTCTGGTGGATTCACAGGTCTGAGATGAGTGTTGGAATTTCTGTTCCCTGAGTAAATATCTTAAACCTCCACACCTGCCCTTTGAGGATGCTCAGAGTTAGAATTTCTCACTGGAGCCTTTTCCACGAGAGCACCAAAAAGACAACAGACTTCCTTGCCTCTTTCCTGGAGAGTGTGTAACATTTTTCTGGGCTCTTTTTCACAAAGGTGCGGTCCTTCCAGTGACCTGCTTTAGACTGTGCCTTTGGCTCCCTTCCTCTTCCTGTGTGAGGATATAGACCACATAGATTTGTGTCCTTCAGATTTGTGACTGTGGACAGTCACCTCTTCATCTCTAGGTACCCATCTGTGTTCAAAACTCCCCAGAGGACTTTGGCATCGGTTCTGTTTGTTTCTTCTGTCTAGGGATCCTCCATTTTTTATTTTGAGCTCCATGTTTTTCTGTTTTTTGATATTTATTTTTAATTTTTAAATTTGTCTTTAGCCGTGCTGGGTCTTTGTTACCGCATGGCTTTTTCTCAAGTCGCGGTGAGTGAAGGCTACTCTCTCATTGCGGTGCTCAGACTTCCCCTGGCAGTGGCCTCTCTTGCTGCAGAGCACGGGCTCTAGGGAGTGATCTTCAGCAGCTGTGGCTGCCGGGCTCCAGAGCACAGGCTAAATAGTTATGGCACAAGGGTTTAGTTGCTCCGTGACACGTGGGATCTTCCCGACCCAGGGATTGAACCTGTGTCTCCTGCAATGGCAGGCAGATTCTTTACCATTGAGCCACCAGTGTAGCACCTTGAGTTCTATGTTAATGTGGTGTCTTTTTAAAATTTCTTCTTATTTTTTCTCCAGAATTCCTATCTGTTTGGAGTTAGAAGTCACTAAATAGGATTCATGCACATAAGGTCCTTCAGGCCTCCTAAATGTGTCAAGCATTAGTGTATAATACACCCCTTAGTTTCTAGATCATGGAAAAGCCTTGCATTCTGGGGAGGGACCAGCGTGATGGTTAACTACTAACTCACCCCCTAAAACTTTTAGTATTTCAGCTATCAGTACAACTAAATGGGTGTGTATCAGCAAAAATCAAATAGCATATAACTGAATGTTTTCATTGTTCTCTACACATAATTCATATTGTCATTTATAGCAATTAGATAATGAGCTCAAAGGAAAAACAGTACTCTAAGGGATAGAGACTTGGAAAAATATTTGGTCATTAAATTATTCAAAACTATATGGAACTATCTTCAAGTCTATTTGATTGCTTTGTTTCTTGAAATAAGACAGAATGGGAAAATTAAAAACTATTTTAAATCTGAAAGTCAATTTCATGGACTCATTCTGATGCAAAATGAAATACACAATTATAAAGGTATTTAGGATTATAGTTGCTTGCTTTTTAATTAGTTCAGGCACTTCAAAATTTAATCACAATAAAAAGTTATTAAGTCCAGACTTTTGAAAATAGGTTAATAATGTTGATAGTGGTGCTAAATTTTTTTTTAGAAATTATAAAGGCAGTTTTAGTATGTTCAAAGAATCATATGGATTGCACTTGTAAGAACTGTCAAGCAATTTGGGAGAAAAACATCTCAGATAAATTTTTGTTTAATGTCAACAAATATAACTTGTAGGGCAAAGTAAAGATTTTGGTGTGCAGGCTCTTCTACATACAGAAAGTTGTATAGTACCTGGATTCGGAGGAAACTGTAAAACCCTGTATGTATAGGATAGAGGCTTTAAAGGTTAATGCCAGTGTTCTTGATGATACCTAGAGGTGGGCACTGTATTTGCCTTGCCTTAGAAATCCGCTAAAAAAAAAAAAAAAAAAAGCCTGTCCTGTACAAAATTTCAGTTGTAAGCTCTGAGAATCTAATATATAGTATGGTAACTATAGATCTGTATTGTTTACTTGAAATTTGCCGAGAGTAGATCTTAAGCATTCACACACACACACACACACACACACACAGAGTGATGTGTTAATTGTTATCAACTTTGTGAAAACCATTTCATGATGTGTATGTATATCAAAGCACCATGTTGTACACTTCAAATATATTACAATTTTGTCAATCAAACCTCAGGAAAGATAGGAACTTTTCATTTTAATCTGTCTTAAATCATTCCTGCTCTTCAGTGATTTCCAGCCCTCAGCAAACCAGGCATTAGACCAGAAGGTTTGGTTTATTCAGAAATTGCCTGACTCTGAAGATTATTCTTCTAGTATTAACTGTATATAAAAACAATCGGACAGAAATTTGCTAGGAATTCAGTCATTATGATGGGTAAATTTTTACTTCAGTGCAAATTCAATATATATTTGAAAAGTAGTAGCATTTGCAAACCATTATTAATTAAACCTATTTAGTTAATCTATTTCTTTGGTTCATAAACAGATTCTGGAGATTCTGTGCATTAACTCTTTGCCTGCCAGGACCTGGAGTGAAATGTTGAAAACTGCTGTTTCATGGATGTAGAAAAAAGCTGAACAAGATATGTAAGGGCTTTGTAATTGATAGTTGTCTGTGGTTCAACTTCATGGTAGCCTGATCAACTGACATTCTGCAAAAGCCATCACCCCAATGATTCAATTATTTGGTATAGCAAGTTTCTCCAGGGCCCACAGCCTGTGGCTATGTATCAAATAATGACAACCATAGTGACTCAAATTAGAGCTCCTTCCTCATTCTCATCTCACAGAACCTCAGCCTCCTGTATAGTGCTCCCCAAGTTTCTGGGAGTCTCAAGTTGGACCTCTCTTATGCCCACTAATAAGCCCCAACACAGAGAACTTTGTCCAGTTCTGTCCACTGGCTGTGCCCTCTCTAAGAATAGGGGGTATCTCATTACTCACCAGTTCTGCCCTATGAAAGGCCAAGCTGATGGCTGATATACTAGGCTTGCCAAGTGTCCAATTTCCTCATCTCTAAAATGGGTTTAATCATAGCTGTGCTACCTGCAAGATAATTATTTATTTTCACAATTTTTACTAGTTGTCTAAGCTTTCCAGGTGGCTCAGTGGTAAAGAGTCTGCCTACCAACGCAGGAGACACGAGATGCAGTTTCAATCCCTGAGTCAGGAAATGGCAACTCGCTCCAGTATTCTTGCCTGTCAAATCCCATGGGCAGAGAGAGGAGCTTGGTGGGCTACAGTCCATGGAGTCACAAAGCGTCAGATACAACTGAGCATGTACACATTACATTACATTAAAATGGGCTTAATCATAGCTGTGCTACCTGCAGAATAATTTATTTTCATAATTTTTACTAGTTGTCTACACCTAGTAAAGCCAGGTACAGAGGAAATAAATATGAACACATTGTGGGAATTATATGAGACAGTGTATGTGACTATGCTTTTAGAATAATAAATTTTTTATTGATGTATAGTTGATTTATTGGCTTCCCTGGTGGCTCAGATATTTTAAAAAAATCTGCCTGCAATACAGGAGACCAGGGTTTAATCCCTAGGCTGGGAAGATCCTCTGGAGAAGGGAATGACTACCCACTCCAGTATTCTTGCCTGGAGAATCCCAGGGACAGAGGAGCCTGGTGGGCTACAGTCCATGGGGTCTCGAAGAGTCAGACACGACTGAGTGACTAACACTCTCGTGTTTTTCATAGTTGATTTACAATGTTGCATTAGCTTCAGGTGTACAGCTAAGTGATTCATTCCACACATATATATATATATTCATTTTCGGATAAAATAATAAATTGATGTATACACATAGGGAAGTATTCTTATATATTTGTGGTAGTTTGTGTACCTTGAAAATAAAGAATTAAATACATGTTTTTATTGAAAAATTATATTCCAGTCAGTTCAGCTTAGTCACTCAGTTGTGTCTGACTCCTTGCGACCCCATGGAGGGCATCACGCCAGGCCTCCCTGTCCATCACCAACTCCCAGAGTTTACTCAAACTCATGTCCATTGAGTCGGTGATGCCATCCAACCATCTCATCCTCTGTTGTCCCCTTCTCCTCCCATCTTCAATCTTTCCCAGCATCAAGGTCTTTTCACATGAGTCATTTCTTTGCATCAGATGGCCAAAATATTGGAGTTTCAGCTTCAGCATCACTCCTTCCAATGAATATTCAAGACTGATTTCCTTTAGGATGGACTGGTTGAATCTCTTTGCAGTCCAAGGGACTCTCAAGAGTCTTCTCCAACACCACAGTTCAAAAGCATCAATTCTTCGGCACTCAGCTTTCCTTATAGTCTGACTCTCACATCCATACATGACTACTGGAAAAACCATAGCTTTGACTCGATGGACCTTTGTTGGCAAAGTAATGGCTCTGGTTTTTAATATGCTGTCTAGGTTGGTCATAACTTTTCTTCCAAGGAGCAAGCATCTTTTAATTTCATGGCTGCAGTCAGCATCTGAGGTGATTTTGGAGCCCAAGAAAATAAAGTCTGTCACTGTTTCCACATCTATTTGCCATAAAGTGATGGGACAAGATGCATGATCTTAGTTTTCTGAATGTGGAGTTTTAAGCCAACTTTTTTACTCTCCTCTTTCACTTTCATCAAGAGGCTCTTTAGCTGTTCTTCACTTTCTACCATAAGTGCTTGTCACCTGCATATTTGAGGTTATTGATATTTCTCCTGACAATCTTGATTCCAGCTTGTGCTTCATCCAGTCCAGCAGTTTGCATGATGTACTCTGCATATAAGTTAAATAAACAGGGTGACAATATATAGCCTTGATGCATTCCTTTCCCGATTTGGAACCAGTCTGTTGTTCCATGCTAGAAAAGACAAAACTTTTCTTTTTGTTTTACTAGCCAAGTTTTACAATTCACAAACTAGGTATTTTCAATGAGTGTTTTTGGTTCAGAGACCTATATGAGCACAGGTACTTCTACAATCTGTTCATATTGGTGCCATTTAGTTTTTTAATTAAGTCATTCCTATTTTTAAAGACTGTTGATACAGCAATAAAAAAGGTACATGGTATTACCATTTTCTTCTTTATATATTTAACATTTCCCTGTGTATCTGGAAAATTTTATTTATAAAGTTACAGCAACACAAAGTTAACAAAAAAATACCGAAGGAGATCTGAGAGATATTTGTACCCATTTTATTAGGGAAGTCTTTGCTTTTAAAGTTCTCAAGGGAAAAAAAATGCCCTTTTCACTCTAACGTGTTGACCTTTGAGTTGGAATTAGTGCAGTATCAGTGGCAAAATCTGAACTGTAAAATGAATCTGTGAGGATTAACGGTTTAGCTGTTGCATGGCTAAATGGGTCAAGCTCTCTTAACTGATGGATTTAACTGATGCCACCCAAAAGATGAAAAGTTTAGATTCAGACAGACCTGCCAACTTTCAGTATCTCTACTATATCACACTTTTTCCCGGAAGACTCACAACCTCTCAAGTTTTGGAAAGAAAAATAAATAAATAAATTCACATTTGCAACTCCTCTGCAGAGCCAGACTTATTAAAAGAAAGTAAGCACTTACTCTCTAATACCAATCAGTTCAGGCAGGCACGATATTTATTACTGGGTAACCAAAGTTTGAAAAATATTTAATATAACCAGTACCACTAATCTGCCTTCCACCATAGAACAATTTATTCCAACTTCTAGGAATGCTCCAACATATGCTTAACTTGTAAGGAGAATATGAAGTTCTCCCTTTGCCAAATTTGATTCACAGGGGGAAAAAAAGAAGTAGAGACCATAGTGCTTCTATTAATCATATGCAGAACATTTTAATGGGATAAACAAGGATAAAGTGAATTCAATTTCTTGTAGCCTTAAGACTAAAGAAATGCTTAGACACATTTATCAGCTCATGTAAGATCTTAAAAAAGCAAGTCTCAGACTCAAGTTTTATTTCTAGAGCTTACATGACTGCCTATATAATTCCAGTAGCTGCTTCACAGATTTGTCATCTATCTCACTCCTTTCTTAATTGTAACTGCAAAGCCTAAGAAGTCACCTCATTCTTATTGATATGCCCTTCAGTTCTCTACTGACTTGCTTACAGTGAAAATTAGAATGAGATGTAATGAACACCATCAGTTTTTCTAAACAACCGTAGGTAAGTACATAACTGAATAGACTGGGAAAACTACCTTTATAAAAGTTCTTCTCTCAAGAGAACTGGATTCTCTGGTGGCTATGATGTAATCCTGCCCACCACCAAAATGTAAGTGAAAGTGTGGATGAATGCAGATTTTTCCAGTTAATTTCCACAAAGTGTGTGTTCTCCTGCCTGGGTTTATATTGCCACCTAATGAAATAATCAGCTAGTATGAGGTGGGGGAGTGGTAGTGCAAGAGGGGAGAAACCATCCTAAAAGGTCTATTATCCTGTCAATATGTGCACAGAACTCTCATTAATGTTAATTAGATTTACCCGCCAGTATGAAGGGGAGGCTAGACCTTAAACAGCAAGTTTGAAAAAAACCTAGTGAGTAATGCTAAATAAAGGGGAAAAAAAATTAGAAATCATTCCTGCCTCCAAGCAACCTTAACTCGTGTAAAAGACATTTATGTGGTCATTAACCCAAGCAGAAATTGAACTTGTCAGCATCACATGTAGAATGTATATAAGGGTAACTGTTCATGAACAATTTCTCAAATGAATTAAATACAAACTGGATTTGTTTCTACACAGTAGATGTACCCTGTCCATCATCTTCTTAATAGAACAATTGCAAGAGGTTTAGGCTTTCTAGCTGTTTTTTTTTTTCCCCCACACTTACCTTTAAGGTAGAAGATGAAACATCAAAGAAAGAACAGCTGTTTAAGATTTGACCAATGAACAAAACCAAAGATGTAGGATTATCCCTGTCTTCTCTCTTTGTCACATCACCCATATCCAATCCATCAACAAATCCTGACATTTTCCTTAAAATAAATTGATAGAATACCTTTCTTCACCTATGCCTCAACTACATCAGTCCAAGGCAACATATATCTCACTCTGATTATAGTAATAACCATAACGTGGACCCTAACCCATCACGAGAAGGCCAGAATATCCCTTTTAATATGAAAGTCAAAGATTATCCTTATCTGCTTATACCTTTCAATGTCTGATTGTCTCATTCAGAGTGAAAGCCTTACAGTGGTCCTGAAGGTGGGCACTCATCCCTCTCTGAACCCCCCATCCTTCAACCTTCCTTATTAACCACATCTCTCAAGTGGCGCTGCCTCCTTGGGGTTCTGTAGACATGCCAGGTCATCTCTGGACTCAGAGTCTTTCTACTCACCGTCTCCTTGCCCATCCTACAGGGAATAACCACCTCCATCCCCATCTCCTCTTCTGCCTTCCTCTGTCTTATTCTGCACCATAGGATATATCACCATAATACGCACACATTTGCTAATGTATCTGTCTGCAACTATCTGATCTCAGTTGAATGTAGGCTGCATGAGGGAGCATCATCGGGGTTTCCGCTACTGACCCAGCACCCCCGACAATGCCCCAAACACAACAGACACTCAACAGAAATTTCTTGAGGAAATAAAGCTGTATGTTGTTGTGTTAATTAAGAAGACATTATATTCATTCTCAGTTACTAATAAACAATAAACTCAGTTTTTTTTGAAGCATCTGAAAATTCCTCCATGCTGCATAAGAGGTTATGCAAGAAAATAAAGCCATAGGTCAGCTTTGGGTACCCTAATTTGAGTAACACTCCTTTTTCACATTTTAGATTTCAGATTCACATGAATGCTTGAAAATATCGTAAATACTCAATGCCTTTCATTCTTCAATATCTTACTAGAAGCCCACATGCATTTTTTTTTTTCATTCTAAGTTCATGGAACAAAAAACTACTTATAGCTGATGGCCTTTTTTCTTTGTTTTTGTTAACCCTGGACGAGTTCAGAATCAGAGCTGCAAAGAGAAAAGAACCCATATCTTACATAGCATAATCAGAAGTGCTGGAAACAGGATCTTTAGCAGGAATATACAGACTTGAATTATGCAACCTACCAGGTTTTGTGTGTGACATGTTGACAGAGGTTGACACTTAGTGGGTGAGTACTGTGTAGTTGTCAGCTGGCATTAAGACTTGCAGTGCATTCTGCAGTCAAAATAAAGGAGGAATGACAAAGTCCATATTTGAAATCTACACTCCAGCACAGTGGCAGCCTAAAGCATTGTTGATTGTGCTGTAGAACCCAGTCTCTCTCTGGTCTGCAGAGTAAGAAGATGGACACATTTAAGCTTAAACTGGCTATCTATTAACTAGTCACTCCTAACTGCATTTGGTTCTTGGTGGTAATAAAAAATACATTTCATCATCAAACTTTTATTTACTTTAGTTAATTTAACTCACATATAACAAAATAAATGAGAGGAAATCAGAGAAAAAAGGTAGCCAGAACAAGAGAGGATACCCATTATAATTTTAGTAGTTCAGAGAAACATAACAGAAACCTGTAACACTATGGTAAAAGAGTTCAAGGAGTAGGAAATTATCTTTATACTCTGTGTTTTTAAAGATACATATTTAAAAGTCTACAATATTACACTATTATACTACATGGTGTTATAGTTACAGAATTAGACTTTATTTAAAAAAACTGTGATTTATTGCATCCTTGTCATAGTGCCTATTGTGCATAAAGCAAGCTTTTAAGCTCATAAATGTAATTAGGGGTGTGATCAGTGGAAATACTTTTATATTGTTATAAAGCTATTTGTGTTGCCTTTCTTTGGGAACTGAATTACTATGTGTTTCTAAATTGGGATTTCCTTCTTCTTCATCTTCTAAATTGTAGAGGTTGTGCTTTCTTTGTTTGTGTGATGAATAAGAGCATTATCTGAAAACTGTTGCATAAGCCACACTCCATTTTAGGTAGACTTGGAAATTCAGTTTCTTCTTTCTCTTCTAATTGAATGAATAGACTGAGGGTGTCTTCTACCTGTCTGACACTGGTAACTGAATTACTGTACAACACATTAAGTAAAGAAAATGCAAAGCAGCAGCAATTAAATTATGTTCTCATGTTCCAGAGAGGAAGCTCTTTACAGGCAGAGAATGAGGAGAGAAAATGATGTAAAATGATGTACATTAATATCAGGAAGGGAAGAAAGCAGACATTTCACTAGACTTTGAGCTAATCCTGCAAAGGACTAAAAAGAAATAATGACTCAGACTTGGCTTAAGTTGTTTCCACTTTGGGGTACTTCCAACTCAGCCAATACACAGTACACAGGATACTTAAGATCAAGATACACATGTGCAGAGGAGGTTTTGTAGGTTTTCCTAAAGAAGGACCTGAAATTTGGAACTCAGGAGTTTGCAAAAAGTGAACAATCAGCCAGGCAGGGCAGTTCAGAGCAGTTAGGGTCTTTACTTGGACCTCTCAGCTCTTCAGCACTCTAAAGCCTTCGGGAAAGGTCTTTTTGTCCTGGGCTACAGTTGCATTTGTTTACAACTGGCCATGGCTTGATGGAGCTCCTCGTGCTCCTGATTTCACATAAACAGCTCAATTGAATTCATTTGACTCAGTGATCTTGAAAGGTAGACTTTATTTTTATCTTGATTTTACGTATAAATTTATGTGAAATACAATGGGTAATGTTGGATCAATAATGGCAATACCACATATTGTGTATTGGCTAATTGGTAGGTACTCTCCTAAGCACGCTCCATATTCTATCCAATTTCCTTCTCAATGTAACCTCAAGAAGTGGATGCTCTTAACATTCTGTGTGATTTGGATGGTGATGAAAATGATTATGATGATGACAACTTTTGCGAAGGTCAAGTTACCATACATAAGCACCTGAACACAAAATGAAGATATTTTATACCCACACTCCTTATATACATGTATATACATGCATGCACATGCATACACACACACAAACATACACACACACACAAACACACACACACAAACACACACACACCTCCCCCACCATTATTATATCTTCTTGCCCAGGCTGTCCTCCCAGGTCCATGGATATGGTGAAATAACCAACAAAGTCATACCTATTTATACTTAGACCTGCATGCGTAAGGTAGAAAATAGTGTACATGAAGGAATTTTATAAACCATGAATGACAATATAAACTCAACTTTGTACCTTTTTGAACTTTTTATTCAAGGTTATTGAGGTGTGATTTACCTACAGTCAATTCATTCAAGTGTATATTACAGTGAATTTTGACAATTTATACATCATTTAACTACTATTACAATCAAGATAGAGAACATTTTCATCAGCCCAAAAAGTTTTCTTATAAGCCTTCCCAGTCAGTCCTACCCAACCATTCTCCAAGGCAACCAGTGATCTGCATTCTGTCAGAAGAGATTAGCCTTTTCTAGAATATCATATAAATAGACTTATACTGTATATACACTCTTGTGTCCATGTGGTTGCATATGTAAGTAGTATGTACCATTTTATTACCGAGTAGTATTCCACTGAATACATACACATTCAACTGAATGCATACATCCTATTAAAAAGTTTGTTTATCCCTTTACTTGTTAGTGGGTATATCAGTTGTTTCCAACTTAAGCTACTGTGAGTTGCTTCGATCACTTGTGTACAAGTCCCAGTAAGGACGTATGTTTTCATTTCTTTGGGACAAATACCTAGAGAGGAAATTTTTGAGTTGTATGGTAAGCATATGGTAATTTTATTTGAAAAACTAGAAAACAGTTTTTTTGAAGAGGTTGTACCACTTTATCTTTCTGGTAGCAATTGATGAGAATTCTAATTGTTCCACATCCTCACCAATACTTGATATGGTTAAAATTTTTAATTTAGACATTGAAATAAGTATGTAGTGATATCACTTTGGCTTTAATTTGCTTTTACTGATTGCTAATGATACTGAGCAATTTCATGTGCTTATTGCTGGACTGGAAGAAACACAAGCTGGAATCAAGATTGCTGGGAGAAATATCAATAACCTCAGATATGCAGATGACACCACCCTTATGGCAGAAAGTGAAGAGGAGCTAAAAAGCCTCTTGAGGAAAGTGAAAGAGGAGAGCGAAAAAGTTGGCTTAAAGCTCAACATTCAGAAAACGAAGATCATGGCATCTGGTCCCATTACTTCATGGGAAATAGAAGGGGAAACAGTGGAAACAGTGTCAGACTTTATTTTTGGGGGCTCCAAAATCACTGCAGATGGTGACTGCAGCCATGAAATTAAAAGATGCTTACTCCTTGGAAGAAAAGTTATGACCAACCTAGATATTCCAAAGCAGAGACATTACTTTGCTGACTAAGGTCCGTCTAGTCAAGGCTATGGTTTTTCCTGCGGTCATGTATGGATGTGAGAGTTGGACTGTGAAGAAGGCTGAGCGCCGAAGAATTGATGTGTTTGAACTGTGGTGTTGGAGAAGACTCTTGAGAGTCCCTTAGACTTCAAGGAGATCCAACCAGTCCATTCTGAAGGAGATCAACCCTGGGATTTCTTTGAAAGGAATGATGCTAAAGCTGAAGCTCCAGTACTTTGGCCACCTCATGTGAAGAGTTGACTCATTGTAAAAGACTCTGATGCTGGGAGGGATTAGGGGCAGGAGGAGAAGGGGACGACCGAGGATGAGATGGCTGGATGGCATCACGGACTCGATGGACGTGAGTCTGAGTGAGCTCCGGGAGTTGGTGATGGACAGGGATGCCTGGCGTGCTGCGATTCATGGGGTCGCAAAGAGTCGGACACGACTGAGCGACTTCACTTTCACTTTTTACTTTCATGCATTGGAGAAGGAAATGGCAACCCACTCTAGTGTTCTTGCCTGGAGAATCCTAGGGACAGAGGAGCCTGTTGGGTACCGTCTATGGGGTCACACAGAGTTGGACACTACTGACGTGACTTAGCAGTAGCAGCAGCAGTCTGTTTTGAGTTAATTTTTCTTTATAGTCTTGGCTAGCATTCAGAACATTTTATTTTCCATATGAATATATAGCTTTTCTAGCATCCTATTAAAAAGAGTATTCTTTCCCTCTTGAATTATCTAGGCACCTTTTCGAAAATCAATTGACCACTTATGTATAGTTCAATTTCTTAGGCTGATATTTTTAGGTAAACATCACACATAAATATTGGACAAGATTTTTGGTTTTTAATCTTTCTAACCATTAACCAAGAAATTTATCTCATAGGTTTTGAGTAGGCTAAACTCAACCACCACCATTTTCTTATCTTAGGACATTAATAAGTACAAGATTAGGAGGAATTCTTATTATCTACATTTCCAGATAAGCAGATTTCTACTGATTATCTCACTGAGGAGGAGAGGGCAGAATTTAGCAAGGACTTGGCAAGCATTTTTACTTTCTCTTCTCACTTTGTTCTGTGCATCCCTATCACAGAGGTTGTAGCTATTGAACTGATTGAGCCTGATGCTGAGTCCTCTCTGAACAAATGACATTTGGGTCCACACGTAAAAGGAGAGAATAAGCCTGGAAATTATCTGAAAGACCCAGTCCCAGGCAGAAGAACAGAAAGTCTTCTTATCAGCCTCAGAGGGTTTCTGCCATGTGATTAACAGAGGTGGGACTAAGCCTAAGAAAGAGGCTGATGACCTAAAGGATTGTCTGTGTATAAAACAGGACATGGGGAGAGACAGAACAAATGTTTGAAAAGACCCTGTGGGGGCAGATTATGAAGGAGCTTGACTACTAGACTCAGCAGACTAGCTTAAATTGGTAGGCAATGCCTACCAATTGGGAACCACTTAACTAAGGGCCAGCATGATAGGAAGAGTATTTTAAGGAGAGTAATTCAAAGTTATCTTACCTATGTTCACCACTCAACAATTAACTCTTAATTAATTTTCAAAGTGAATTTGAATCAAGAGTTAGGTGGTACCACCTCAGGAGATTATGACAGTAATGCAGAATAAAATGGTCTCCATAGAGACAAAATGAAAGGAATCAAACAAGGTGGTGTTATTGCGTTGCCCAAAAAGTTTGTTTCAGTTTTTCCATTTTATCTTATGGAAAAACCCAAATGAACTTACTGGTCAACCCAATATATACATTCAGCATGTGTATCCCTTGGTAACTAAAATATAAAAGCTGTTCATATTATCATAATATCCCACATGTCTTCTTCAATGGACACCCATGACAAAGTTTGTATGCCCATCTCTCGTGTGTATCTATAGCTTTCTAATGTATGGTCCATGAGGGCAGGGTTTCTTTGTTTGTTTTATTTGGTTCACTGTTATATTCCAAATATCTAGAAGAATACAAAGCACATAGTAGGTATTCAGTAAATGTTAGATGAATGAAAATATTCAGAAGATTCATCTGGAATCAAAAAAGGATACTAAAAACTATAGAATCTTCATCACTGTGTCAGAGGGTTATAGGATGTTTCGTAGATCATTTATACACATCCAAAGAAATCACTTTGCATTCCTCAGGTTCCCAAAGTTAAAAACATACAGAGGAAGTGCCTAATGTCCAAGAAAAAAAAAAAAAAAAAAAAACGAAATAAAAAAAAGCCACATTACGTAATAGATTTCAGATGTTCCAGGCCTTTGCTTTATGAATAGTCCCACAGATGTGTTGTATTTATCTGGACCACATACATTTCAGATCAACAGGCCACAAATGTTTATTAATTTAAACATTTTCTTGTTTGAAGAAAGCAAGTCAAGTTGTGTCAGTAAGGAGAGCTACTGCTCTAGGAGAGTATCTAAAACAGCAGAAAGAGATGGTGAGTTTCTTTTAAATGTTAAGTGTTTGTGTAACTCTGTAAATCATTCTTACTAAAATACTGGTATTTGAAAATGATTTTTTTTTTTTTTTGCTTACTGGCTTCAGCTGGCATTGCTGGAATGAGCAACCTCCTATGTAATCTGACACAGCAGTTCTGGATGCCAGCGTCTGCACTGTATTATGAATGTTTCAGATCCTTGGCTCTAGTGTGAATCCATGTAGACTGTGTAAAGATGCTGTTCTGCATAGTTTATTTTGTCCCTTGGCCATAGAGCAGTAAGCCCTGGACATTACTGTGTACAATGGGTTTTGAATTCCATGCCTGTGGACCATGGCCAGCATCACACACAGAAGTTAATGACCGATTGTTATCTTAGCCCATAGCTTGCATTCTTTTTGATAAGACCATTTCAGCAAGGGGGTGGATCACAAAGTACAGGATTAATTAAGGTCAAATCCCAATGAAACCGGCAATCTATTTTCTCAAGGAAAAGAACTTGGAAGAATCACAGGGTAAATTCTATATACCAAAACCCAATTTTTAAAATAATGTTTAATTAAACTTGAAGCTTAATTCCCTTCTTGTTTAAAGAGACGGCATAGTAATGCAACATAATTTAAATGTGCCCATAGATCAGCAGACGGGAAACATTTATCATTGCTGTGAACTACTGTCATTTACAATGGTGAAGAACCACTCTCAACATCCTAACAATCCAAGCACATCTAAATCATCTAACTATGCTGACACTAGTTTATTAGCATCTGACAGTAAAAATTGGTCTCTGGGAAACCATTGAATTTAGGTCCAGTGGTGTACCGTTATTTAAAAATGTGGATTTTGATAGAGAATGATCAAGGAAGTCAGCCTTGTGGCTCAGTGCACTAACCATTCCAGTTTTAATGCACTGCAAAAATTCCAGTCAGTCCCTACTGGAATTCTAACTCTAGATAAGATTGTGCTGAATTTCCAGATCTCCTGTAAGATGTGCTTTTCTTCCCAGGCTGTAATGCCATTTTTGGCTTAATTGTCTCCTGATAATTTTTCCTATCATACTATGAAGTCCTTTAGAAGAAACTAACTTTCTTTGTTGGAACTCTTAAGTTAAGTTCCGCTGAGCTAAAGTCCTTTGTATATTTCAAACTTTCTTTTATACTTTTAGAAAAGGTAAGTTGTGCTTAAAGACTATACTTAAAATAAGAACATTATGATGAAAGTTGTCTTCTTTCCTTCCTGAATATAGTCTTAAAATCTTTCCTGCTCTGAGTCTATCTTTCCCAATATGAGTAGCTGCAAGGATGATTAAGTACCCCTGCAGAGAAAGTTGAATGTGGAAAAAGTTCAAAGATAAATTAAATGACAGGCCTACAGGTCTTTCTGCTTGTTTTATTTTTTAGGGCTCTGTCACCAAGCAATAGACATTAGTCTTTCCAGCTGGTGGGTGGTTTGTAAAACTAGGTAAACTGTTTGGAACATAAATATTATTCTAAATTAAGGTTGGCTTAATTAGATCAATGATACAGTAATGATCTAAATAAATAAACTCATTCTCTTCTGCTTCAAATATGATTTTTAAAGAATTTGGTGAATTTTTCAACTTTTTTTAAGTTGGGAAAGTTTTTTAGCATTTATTCGCTTCAGTTTCTGCTCCTGAGGATTAACTGTGCTGGTAACTGTCTCACTGTACACCTCTGCTGACCTCCAGCCAAGAATGCATGGCCCTCCCTTGTGTGCCAAACCACACTGAGTTTACCCCCAAGAGAAAATTTAGCACAGAGATAGTCATCCTCCTTGTGTGTCTACTGGATTGTATGTTACAGAAGCCAGCAGCAGATGCTCCTTCAATATCGTATTCCCAGAAACTAGCAAAATACATGTTATGACACAGAGAAGAAAATCAATCAATATTTATTAAACAATGGAATTACCTAGGCAGGGCACAAAGTTAATATATGGTTAACTAGGAGAATGTATATGTAGGTGTTTGTTTATAGAAACAGTGCATTAAATTCATTAATGCCCACCTACAAGTTTAACCAGTATTAAAAATACACTGTGGCACCCACTCCAGTACTCTTGCCTGGAAAATCCCGTGGACAGAGGAGCCTGGTGGGCTGCAGTCCATGGGGTCTCTAAGAGTCGGACACAACTGAGCGGCTTCACTTTCACTTTTCCCTTTCCTGCACTGGAGAAGGCAATGGCAACCCACTCCAGTGTTCTTGCCTGGAGAATCCCAGGGACGGGGGAGCCTGGTGGGCTGCCGTCTATGGGGTCACACAGAGTCAGACACGATTGAAGTGACTTAGCAGAAGCATACAAGTATAAGGATCCTTTGGGATAAGAATCGAAGCTATGGATGTTTCGCTTTGTTTTCAGACTTGAGGTTTTATTTTGTTTTTTGGTTATGGTTATCAATTTTTACTTCAGAACCAAGCATAGAATCCTCCGCATATTGTATCTTCCCAAAAATGTGTCCCTGTTGTTGTTTGGTAATCATTGTCATTGATATTTTAGTCACTAAGCCGCATCAGGCTCTTTTTGCAACCCCATAGACGGCAGCCTGAAAGGCTCCTCTGTCCATGGGATTTCCCAGGAAAAAATGGTGTGGGTTGCTGTTTCCTTCTCCAGGAAAGGAAAGTGAAGTCGCTCAGTCGTGTCCAACTCTTTGCAACCCCATGGACTGTAGCCTACCAGGCTCCTCTGTCCATGGGATTTTCCAGGCAATAGTACTGGAGTGGATTGCCATTTTCTTCTCCAGGGGATCTTCCCTACCCAGCAATCGAACCCAGGTCTCCCACATTGTAGACAGACGCTTTACTGTCTGAGCCACCAAGGAAGTCCAACCCAGGAATCGAACCCAGGTCTCCTACATTGGCAGACAGATTCTTTACCACTGAGCCACCAGGGTTAGCCTTGGTAATTGTTGTTGCTTAGTCACTCAGTCGTATCTGATTGTTTGCAGCTCCATGGAGTAAGGCCCTCCAGGCTCCTCTGTCCGTGGTATTTTCCAGGCAAGAATACTAGAGTGGGTTGCCATTTCCAACTCCAGGTGATCTTCCCAACTCAGGGACCAAACCCATGTCTCTTACATCTCCTATATTAGCAGGCAGATTCTTTACCACTGCGCCACCAGGGAAGCCCCTGGTGATAATCATACACTAAGTGAAAGTGAAGTCTCTCAGTCGTGTCCGACTCTTTGCAACCCATGGACTGTAGCCCACCAAGCTCCTCTGTCCATGGGACTCTCCAGGCAAGAATACTGGAATGGGTTGCCCTTTCCTTCTCCAGGGGATCTTCCCGACCCAGGGATCGAACCCAGGTCTCCCACATTGCAGCCAGACGCTTTAATCTCTGCACCACCAGGGAAGCCCTTAAATACAAGAATCCAAGTACTAACATCAAAGATTTCAAAGGACGAAAGGAAGCCAGGTTGAAAGAAGAAGGGGGAGGAGGCGGGATAGGGATACAAATGTCACTTCTTCAAAGAAGACTTTCCTTGACTCTTCATCTAAATTGTTTCCCAGTGTACTCACTCCTGGTCCTAATGGGCTTTGTCCTGGCTCTTATCTTATCACACTTGGTAATGATGAGAATTTGTATCTGTTGAGCATTGATCTTTCTCACTGAATGACTAGTTCCTGAAGGTGGTGACAGACTCTGTGTTAATAACCCCAAGGTCCAGCTTCTGAGACAGTCCCTGTTACAACAGGAGCTGCTCAATACCTTTGAAAAAAGGAAGGAGAGAAGATAAGGGAGAGAGCAACAAAGGAGAGAGAAAGGAATAAAAGTAAGTGCTTAATTTTAAGTTCAGTTAATAAACTTAATAAATCCAAGCAACAAAGGGCATCCAGCTTTTTTAGTACATCACCTGTATATAAGCCTCCTTTTGTGATTTTCTTCTTCCTTTTCTCTCTTTTCATGTGTTAGTGTGGGTAACTTACATACCATGAAAAAGTGGAAAGAAAAAAAAATTAATACATATTACAGATTCTGTATCTCTAGCAATGTATTCTCACATGAAATAATCCAAATAGAATTGCTTAAAAGGCTTTAGAATTTAAAATATATGGATTTGTGTAGGTAAAAGATGTGAGCCCCATACAACTTAAATTGGCACTGAAACTGTCTGTATAAAGTAGGCACTAAGAATAATAAATGCCCAGCTCCTAAAAATGCAAAAACAAAAACAAAACCTATTGCTTATATCTTTTAAACTGGAATCTTGGACTTTATATTGCAAAAGCAAATAAGTATCAAATAAAGTTCAAGGGCAAGTTATGCAAATGGAAAATTAATGGCTTTATTTTTCTCTGTGTTAAGCATCATTTCCTAAACATTTGAAGAAAAGTGTGTATTTAAACCACAGTTAGATTTATCTTTGACATATTTTTTAAAGAAAAATAGGAATTAAAATGCAATTTGTGTATATTCTTGTAGTTAATATTTTTCCCATCTATTTAGCATTAATGTAGGGAGAGCTATTCTTTTAGAAAATGTCAAAAAGAACAAATTACTCAAAATAGTACTGTTGATTATAAGTAAGCTGTTTTGCCTTATTCTAATGTAATGAATTCTGTCAATAACAGGACTTATTTTTTCCCAATTTTTCAAGATAATTTTAGTGACTCAAGATTGGAAAAAAAAGCTAAAGGATACGGAGAAAGCGATCTCAATGGAAAATGTTTCAGTACCCTTATATACCAGCTAGCTATTTCTCGAGGGCAATTTTAAATCTAAGTCAAGTCACAAATGGATTGAGACTGGTGATCTCACTCTCCCCTTTGGAAAACTATGCATATCGCAAAATCGCTATACATTTTGACATAGTTGGCAGCCATTGCTTGAAATAGGCCCTGAATCAACTGAGCATGGAAACTCAGTTTGCCTGGGGATATACTGGCCTTTAAATAAAGAGGGTTGTTATCAACTTCTGATAGAACAATGGAGAAATCTCCCAGCGTCTATAATTTTGTGTATACTGTAACTATAACAGACAGCCTTGGTTTCAAGTCATCAACTGCTCATACAATGATTATATATACTTTTTAGGCTAGAAGTATAATAAATGGGCTTTTAAGCTGACTTGAACACATTTTTTTTTAAAGAGTACTGATTTCATTAAATATTTTCTTTTATTTCTCCCAGAAGGTTATTTTGGTGTTATCTCTCCAGCAACCCTGGTCATACAGAATACCCCCTGCTGATCACAGAGCTCTGTGACAGCCTTTGCATATTGCTAATGGTAACAGCCCATACATGAATAGATGACTTTGGATGCTTGATTTAGCCCAGGGGTGCAAAAGGCCTGCTTAGAGAGGTATGATGAAGCTACTTAGGAACAGTGAGACCCAAATTAGGAATAAGTAAATGTGTAACCAATTATCCATGGGCACATATTACCTTAAAATAATTGGAACCACTGTGTCCATTGCTCAAAGCTGCCTGATGCTTGCTGTCAACTTCTATCCTTGCTTCTGTGCTGGCACCAAGCAAAATCCAGGAGAAGAGGTGAAACACCACAACGTGTGTAAGCCAGACGTCCATGGGAATGTATGACTATTTTCAGCACATTTTTTCCCTTTTTCTAAAAAAAATTTTTAGTTGGAGGATAACTGCTTTATGATGATGTGTTAGCTTCTGCCACTGTTGTTCAGTCACTAAGTTATATCCCACTCTTTATGACCTCATGGACTGCAGCACCCCAGACTTCCCTGTCCTTCACTATCTGCCAGAGTTTGCTCAGATTCATGGTCCACTGAGTTGATGATGCCATCGAACCATCTCATCCTCTGTCACCCCCTTCTCCTCCTGCCCCCAATCTTTCCCAGCATCAGGGTCTTTTCCAATAAGTCGGCTCTTCGCATCAGGTGGCCAAAATGTTGGAGCTTCAGCTACAGTCCTTCCAATGAATATTAGGGTTGATTTCCTTTAGAATTGACTGGTTTGGTCTCCTTGCTGTCCAAGGGACTCTCAAGAGTCTTCTCCAACACCACAGTTCAAAAGCATCAATTCTTCGGTGCTCAGCTTTCTTTATAGTCTAACTCTCACATCCATACATGACTCCTGGAAAGCATCAATTCTTTGATGCTCAGTCTTTTTTATGGTCCAGCTCTCACATTCATACATGACTACTGTAAAAACCATAGCTTTGACTAGATGGACCTTTGTCAGCAAAGTGATGTCTCTGCTTTTTAATACACTGTGTAGGTTTGCAATAGTTTTCCTTCCAAGGAACAAGCATCTTTTAATTTCATGGCTGCAGTCACTATTTGCAGTGATTTTGGAGCCGAAGAAAATGAAATCTGTCACTGTTTCCATTGCTTCCCCATCTATTTGACATAATCAGTCACAAGTACACATATGTCCCCTCCCTCCTGAACCTCTGCCCACCCCCACCCCATCTCACTCCTTTAGGCTGTCACAGAGCACAGTGAATTTTATTATTTTTACCATTTATTGGATCTTTAGATGAATAAAAAAAGAATTAGTTTTTCAAGTTTTCAAACATAATTTTTTTGTTTTTGTTTTTCAAGTATCTGAACCATGATTTTCTTAAAATCTTATTTTCTCCAGGATTTTCTTTTTAAAAATCCATTATTTGGGATTTTTCAAAAGATTGGTTCATACAACTTTGAAAGAGTAAAAATCTTGCTTGCTCCATTCTTGGCCTCCTGCTGGTATAGTAAATGATGACCTATGAATATTGGTGTGGAAAGATAAAATTTAAATTTTAAGCCAAAATCCTTATTTAAAAAAAAAAAAATTAAAGCCCAGAACAGATTAAGAGACAGTGAGACTGAGGAAGAGAATAAGGAAGGAAGAAACAGGAGACAGCAGTGGAGGGTGGGGAGTGGAGATAAATGAGGAATTTGGAGTTAACAGATATACACTAGTGTATATAAAATAGGTAAACAGTAAGGTCCCACTGTTCAGCACAGGGAAGTATATTCAGTATCTTTTAATAATCTAAAATATAAAAGAAACTGAAAATATATATGCATAACTGAATCCCCTTGCTGTACACTTAAGACCAACACTACATTGTAATTAACTGTACTTCAATACAAAAAGTAAGAATAAAAGAAAGGAAGAAAGACACTTGTTTACTGACATGGTCAGAGTATAATTTTCATAATAACTATATTATCACTCAGTTTAGAGGCAGGTTAAACTATATTAAGGTGGTACTCCAATCTATCTATATATATATAGCTAACAAATTAGACACAAGCAAGGCGCCTAAAATACTCGTACTGTATTTTAAGTTATTCTAATTGCCTCTCCCACTCTAATTTTAATGCATCCAAATCGTTTTTAATCATATAAATGAAGTTTGAAAATGTCAGCCAAAATACAAATTCCAGAATTTTCTTAACAGCATATAGTTGAGTAAAATACTTGTAAGATGGGTAACCAGAGCTGATGCCCCTACTCTTTATAGTGTGACTTTGTATCTGCCTTAACTACATTATGCGATCACATCCAATAGGTGGCAGCCTGTTGAGTGATTGGGGATTGTTGTATGTGTTCCTCGTAGTGGACAGCATGCAGGCAAGTCTGTTCCCCAACTGAAGGGATTAAGGAAAGGAATGTTGTTTAGATAAAACAAGTTGTATCCATGCCAAACAATATCCAGCTGTACAGCCTAAGAGCCCATTATCTTACATGTGATAAAACAAACCAGCCTAAGTTGTATAGCATGATGATTGCCTTTAAACACACACACGCACACACACACACGCACACACGCTGCTTGCTCTCTGCCTTCAACATAAAGCTTACAGTCACAGCTAACGGTATAGAAGATACTCAAAAGATGCTTAAAATAAGAGGCACTTTTTTTCTTGCCAGGTTTTTAGCATCTCAAAATTCAAATGCCACTATTCAAATACCAATTTCCTGATCAACCCATAGACTGAAGGAAATGAAATAAAACTAAATAAATGGTATATACAGATTTTTTAAATGAATCTACACCTATCTATGGAGTGATTAGTGATTTTCTTTGATATTGAACTGTAATGTTTACTCCAGTGAGTGCAATTCTACCTTTTTAATCTCAACCCTTGATTTCAAATGTATCTCAAGACTTTCCAGACAGGGAACTTTATTTTATTGAATGTTTTAACGTGGATTGTGAGCTGGTTTCTTTGAATACGTTTTAGAATCGATTTCTTCTGAAGATACAGCATATTACCACTGTAGCAAGAGAAATAATCAGATTTGGCCATACCAGTTGTACGAGAGCTGTCTCAAACAGACGGGGAGCTCAATTCTTCAATAGCTCTAAACAAATAAAATTCTAAACAATGCTATACTTCAGGAAGACAAGTAATACATTAAAATAAATCAATGACTAGTTGAATATAAAGAAGATTCTAATTGCATATTTTGTTTTCTGAACTTCCCTCTTGCTCTCATTCTCTCTTTCTCTCTCTCTTAGTCTGTTGTATAATCCTTTAGAGCCAGTGCCTGCATAAGGCAATATTTTGTTGTTGTTAAATTTCAAAGCTGAATCTGTTCAGAACAAAGAAAGCTGTTTTGAAACTTTGATATCATCAAGTTCCCATTCTAGAAGGTATATGGACACTTCAGGCCAAATGTGACTCTGGTTCCCTAAGACAATATAACAATTGGAATTCAGAGAGAATTGGAATTTTTGCATGTGAAAACAGTGTGTTTGCCTCATAGCTTCAGTCAACAAGCTCTGAATCTGTATGGCTCAAAGTAAGTCCTTCAATCAACTGTGTATATTAAATCTGACTCTCTGTCTTCCAAGGCCCCTGGCAGTGGGCAGAACACAAAGATGAAAGGCTTGGTTAGAAGAGATAATTAAAACTTAATGGGTGCTTGTTGTATGAGTAGGTGCAAAGAAAAATGATCACTTTAGGTATTCACAAGGAATTTATAAAGAGTTCTATGAGTCATGAGTAATTCATTTTGGATCGTTAACACTAGGAAGATGACCCCTAAAAGACATGGGTCAATGCTAAATGCCTGTCTCTCTCTTCTGTTATGTTTTATAGGGTGTTTTACAGTTAATGTAAGAGAAAAACACTGCATCTAAGACAGCCAGGGAAAACCCAAGTGCTCTGACCTCTAGAAATTTTGTATTGAATTGATTCAGATTAAAGCAGTGACCTTTTGACTTTATGATGTCTCTCCTAAAAGGCCTCCAAAGATTGAAGGGTATGATATGTACCTTGGGTTGAGGGTGGGGGGATAGACTGATGAGACTGATTAGGACCTTTGGCCAGATGGCTTCAGGAAACCGAAGTCTCTTTTGCCTTAACTGGTGGCCACAGAGGCACTTGCTCCATGGCACCCAGCCACGGTCTCTCAGGAAATGATGGAATCACCAACAAGTAAGACGTGGACTTGGGCAGTCAGAAAGATGAGGACTAGTTTTGCAAAGCTTTCAGAGCCTCCACCTCTGGTAAGCTACAGTATCTACCCCGTGGCAGCAACTTTGGTGTGTGTGTCAGATGACTCGAGCTTGAATGAGCTTTTTCATACACATTCTGTTTGAAGAGCAGTCTTGCTGTGTTCTTTCCTTTTGTCATTCATGTGTCTGTACAGGCCTGTAGCCCTGCTTTCTCCCAATGCCGCCCATCCCTCCCTGATTCTGTTCTTCCTTTCATCATCTCTCCCCCCAGCCCCCCAGCACTCTAAGTTTCTTAATGTGGTTAGGAAAAAAAAAAAAAGCACCATTCAGATACCAAATTGTATGTAGATGGAGTTAGTTTCTCCTTCTCTATCTGATATTATTTGTTTATTGCACACACTGCTGAATATTGTCAACATATGACAAGTACCAGCAGGAACTCAACTAGAAAACACGCATTTGCCACAGGTGAGAGAGTAAACATTGATAGAGGGGCAAACATTGCAGAAAACAAACATGATAATTAAAATGGAAAGGGAAAGAGAATGTGGAATAAGATTTACTTTGGTTGGTTGAGTTTGAGGAGTCTCTGTTTGGAAAGCAAGACCTCTTTCATAAAAAAGTTCAATGTGGTATTTGTATAAATGGCCTTTGGGTTTTTGTTTTTGTTTTTCTTGACAGTCTGAAGTCTATAAGCCAATGCAACATATGAAGAGGTCTTAGAAGATTTATAGTCAGAGCATAAAGTTAAGAGTAAAATTCTCAAACTTAAAAAGCTTACCTCTTCTGTTAAATATTTTAAATATTTCCTGATACAATTTGGTTTTTTAAAAACGTAATTATGAAACTATGAAAATAAATTCATTTACGAAGGTAGAAACAGGTCATAATCGTTGCTTGCAGTTGGAGTAAAAAGTGAAATGTTAGTTTTTACTAAAAAAGAGAAAAAAGCAATCACACAATTCACCTTCTGATCACTTGATCCTTTGTTTTCCCTCTTCTCTCCATGGGTAAGAGGCCTCAGGACTTCTTACTTAGAGGGGTGGGTACTTTGAACGAGACAATAAAAGGCATGAATGTTTTAAAGTTTATTATAGACATTCTCAGGTATAAACAAAAGTGGTGAGTACATTTTGCCCATCTCATTTCATTTCTTCCCTCTACGTTATTTGTTATGTATTTATTGCCAAAGAACTTTAAAGCAAGTAATCCCATCCACATATACTTTTAAATAAAGTGTTAAAGACTTATCACTTGTTTGTTTTTATAATACCACCATGCCATTATCACACCTCACACAAAATACATGCCTAATATCAGCTAACATTCAGTCCATAGTGAAATGTATCTAACTGTCTCAAAAATGTTTTTACTATAGTTTAAGTCAGGATCCAAACAAAAGTTAAGCAGTTTTGTTCTTCTGTATCTTGTGTATCCTATAATAATCTCCTTCCCTTTTATTTGTTGGTGAGATCCAAAACTTTTCTGTTAAGACAAGAAATCCATACAAATGGTGCTACATAATCTCTATGGCATCTGGTCCCTTGTCTCTGTGATGCTAAGACTGGTTGGTGGGTTCAGGTATTATCTGCCTTGTTGTTGTTCAGTGCTAAGTCTGGTCCCTCCCTTTTAAAGTTCCCTGTCCTTCCACCTAAAGTCTTAGCATCCTGAGATCATCATTGCCTAGAAATATTATTCCATGAGGGGTGACAGAATAGTGTCCTTTTGAACCTATCATTCTTTTTCACTAAAATGCTTGCATGTCAATTTGACTGTAAACCAGCAGCCGTGTCACTCTTTCCAAAGTTAACAACATAGACTACAATTATTCTTCCTCCCAGATGAAGCCAGAGACCTCATGAGGGGTCATAGCACGCAGTCATCAGAAGGGTTGAGACCAGATGTTGAGGAGAGTGTTAGGCAAGGGGATTTCTTCAATAGATACCAAAAATGATCTCTGTGTCATTCAATTTTGGGTGGGCAGAACAGGAAAAAAGTGATGCCCCAGTCATGAGTCTGTCATCGAGACAGTTGGCCAAGGGCCATGTGGTGGGGTTTCTTTACATAATATTATAAAGCTGTGGGCCAAGCCTTTCACAGCTCTTCTCTATTTGATTCTCTCAGAAGGCCCCAGCTGACGTTGAGCAGATTTCTCACTTTACACAAAAGTCAAGCAGGCAGAGCCTGAAAAATCCATCAAGATTTCACTTGATGTCTTCTGTCTTGTCCAAATCGAGCTGATCCAGGAGACTAAAAAAGGAACTGAAATAAGGTTGTCTCTCAAAAGGCTGGAGGGCAAAGGGAAGGTCCTCCAAAGAATTAGTGAATGCTCAGAGAAGGAAATGCCCGATATAGACATAATTTGAAGACATTGTGAACCCACACCAACCTCATCCCTGAGAAAATAAAAACAAGTCCATTTTTGAAATGTGCATCTTCTCCACAAAGGTGAGGAAATTGACTCTCAGTCCCACTGTGCCTAGAGACACAAAAGTGGAAGAACATTATTTTGAGCTGACTGATGGAGACTCTCCTCTGACCCCCTGTGTCACCTCTTGGAGTGTTTGAGGAATACAGAATTGTTTCTCTGGCTCCTGCAAAACTGACTGTGAAGACTGAATTTCTTTCTTCTCTCTCCCTCCCTCCCTCCGTCATTTTTCTCCTCCAGCTCATGTTCCCTTGCCACACCAACTTTTTTTTTTTTTTTTAAAGGATTGTGGTTTTTCTCTAAGATATTTTTTTGATGTGGACCATTTTTCAGAAAATCTTTATTGAATTTGTTACAATACTGCTTCTGTTTTTTTATGCTTGTGGTTTCTTTTGGCCACGAGGCATATGGTATCTTAGCTCCCAGATCAGGGATCCAACTCACAAACCCCCTGCCTTGAAAAGCAAAGTCTTAACCACTGGGCTGCCAAAGAAGTCCCCACACCAATCATTTTAAAATGTTTTTAATGCAGCTGTTTCAGTAGCAGACACTTGGGATGAAAAGCTTCCTTCCATATCTGGTTTGTCCAGTAGTTACAATTACAGAGGTGATTTGGATATTTTGGCATACTATGCTCTTCCTAACCTTGGGATCTCATTTGAGATACTAGAAGCATAGCAACAGGCAGCGTAGGCTTTGGAAATAGGAAGAGTGAGTTTTCAATACAGTTTTCAATACAGTGAGTTTTCAATACAGTTTTCAATGTAGCCGGCCACCTGCCAGTCATGGACCTTTCCCAGTTTCCTTTTCTATAAGATTGAGATGATAATATTTGCTTTTCAGGGTGATTGTGGGGGCTCTCAATTCTGTATATGCTCTACCTAGAGCAGTGCCTGGAGAAGGACATGGCAACCCACTCCAGTGTTCTTGGCTGGAGAATCCCAGGGACAGAGGAGCCTGGTGGGCTGCCATCTATGGGGTCGCACAGAGTGGGACACGACTGAAGCGACTTAGCAGCAGCAGCAGCAGCAGCAGCAGCAGCAGCAGCAGCAGAGCAGTGCCTAGAGTGTGGAGGATACCCAACAGATGTTAGTTTCCGTTCATTCTCTAAGTCGTGTCCAACTCTTAGTTTTTCCATAGATATTAGTTACTTGTTCTATTTCTAGAACCAATTAAAAACCTATCATGTTTCTTTTCACCATAAAGAAAATCTAATCTATAAATGGGACCCTCTGACTTCTCCATGCTCACTTTCCAGGAATACGGGCATCTCCCTGTTCATCATCGCTTTTCCTGCTGCCTTGGACCTGGTCACGCCCTCATGACTTCTCCCTAAGAGGAATAAGAGAGCCAGGTTAAATTCTCCTGCAATATAGCACAAACACAAACCTGAGCAACACTTCATTGCTGCTCAGTAAATAAGAGGAGGTAGCACTCTACCTACTCAGAGGTGTTAAAAAGCCTAAGCCTGCTCAACTCTGGACTAAGACCATCATGATTTAACCAGTTTGGGCTGCCAGCCTGCCTGAGTCCTAGCACGTCCCTTGATGTAAGTGGAATTTTGCCTTGTTTTAAAGCCCAGATTCATCCTTTGCAAAGACAGAGACTCTACCTTATCCTCTCCTGTCCCTTCACAAAGACTGGGACTCTGCTCCTTAGCACTAGTCCCTTGATCTGTGCCTTGCTACATACTGACGGATTCCCTTCAGGCCCCGGTATTCTGGGTACCAGAGGACCACTCTGGTCCTTCTGCCTCTCAGGCCATAAGAATGGTTGGAGGATATCCAGCCACCTCACCCCCTTTGTGTGTTTGTTCACTTAGATGGAGACCTCTTGCTGCCATACTTTGGAGAGATCTCTCCTGGGCTAAAATGTCCTTTGGCACCTATCTGCAAGTAAAAGTGGTTGCCCAGAGCCTGCACCACCCTTCTTGGCTGTCAAGTACCAGGCTTGGCCCTCCCTAGTAGGTCCTGTCCAATCATACCTGCGTTTGTCTTGGCTGTTGCCACAGGTGAAGGTCAAGTTGAGGTATGGTAGAGACCTCTGAGTTAGGAATCTCTTAATCCTAGAAGGCTCCTCTGCCAATGGCAAGAAGCAAAGACAGAGCCTCTCTCTTTCTTTTTTTCTTCACTTTGCTTCAAGTATTTTTATTTTGGCTTATGCAACAAAACCTCAGTGATGAAAAACATCTAGACTGTTAATAGTGCAGTTTAACCAAAAAGAAAACCACAGATAATACAGAAATTATGTTTTAATGAAAGGAAAAATGGCTAATAATCACACTACCCAGAGGTAATCTGAAATTACTACTTCAGAATAATTTTTTCAATTCATCAAGTGTAAAATTTCAGATACATATAATGATAAGTCCTAGAACCTGCTGTATAACTTTGTGCCTATAGTTAAGAATACTGTATTATATACACTTACAAATTTGTTAAGAGGGTAGATCTAATAACTGTTCTTACTGCAATTAAAAAAAAAAAGTTTAGAATCATTACATATACACACAACACAAACACACACATGCATATATATTTCTTTATAAAACTTGATATTAGCTTATATGTTTCTAACTTCAAAACAAGGAATAAGTTACACATCCAGAAAATCCATTACACGTATTTTTCCCCTGCTAATATTATAAGCATTGGCTAAAATTGATATTTATTCATAATTTCTTGGAAACTGTACCTTGATTACTAATAAAATCAGCAAATTCCTTTATGTTTTATAACAATTCTTGCTAATATTTGATGCTTTGAAAGCTCTTATAGTTAAGGTTGGAAAATTCTGGTTTACTCCTTTCTATGTCATATGACCTGAGTCAAATTATTTAATGGTTCTGAGTTGCTCTTTAAAACTGGGATGTTGATATATATTGACCATTAACATAGTAGTATAAGGTGGTTTTGTCAGTCTTTCTCAACTTCTTGCCAGGTAAAAGTCAGGACATATGACATTTTTTTCATGTATGACACATACCATGAGGATTAGCAATAATACCTATCTTGTCACTCTCATGTAAGACTTTAGAATGCAAATAAATTCAGGATATTAGGTATGTAAAATAAGTAATATTTTCTGTTAAATCTACCAGTGTTTCACAACAAAGATATTGTGATCTAGTGTGCTAAAATACACAATGAATTTGTAAGCACCAAACTAAATAAGGTGTTATTATTTCAGTAACTACATTAAAATGGAAGGTCTATTTCTCACTTTGCAGAAATCTCACCCAGGTGGGTAAACATTTTGCAAGTTTGAAAACCACCTGACAAGAAACAATTAAGAAACTCAGTACTTAATTTGTTAATTTGTTACCTGATTTAAATGAAAGATAAATTAAGCTGTGTTCTTTATTTATTAGCAAGATTCAAGTAAACAAGGTTTAGAAAAATAAATAGAATTGAGCTTCTCTGTGCCTGATTTTAATTATAAAATAACTTTCAAAAACAGCTCTTCATTTGTTCCACTTAGAATAATTTCAGAAAGCATATCTCTGAGTTACAATTGATAGCTTTCAGTTAACACCTTTATCTCAGACTCTTGCTTATTATAAAAATGAAGTAGTATTCTTCTAGACATCTATTCTGACTCTCTCTGATTCTAAAATCTAAATTACCAGTAGTCATTTAAATAATAATGAGCATTAAAATGTGTGTATAAATAATTGCTATATGTGAGATTTCCAATATATGTAAAACCAAATTATAATGAATGGGAATGCATGTCACTGTCTGTGGCATATTTATTAAAAGGCTACACAACAGTATAATTAAGCTTTTGAACTACCTAAAATTATTTTCATCATTGCTCACCTTAGAATTTTTTGACAGAAACTTTATCCCAACTATCAAGATAAAAGAAAAAAAAAATACCCTTTTGTCTATCATCTTAAAACTTTCACTTCCTAGGGTTCAAACCAAAAGATAATGCATCTGCTTAACATCAAGCAGTTTTTAGAACTCTCCTTGAGAATTTTTTTCCACCATCAGTGATTCGTAACCATTTCCTTTATGTGGTCTATGATATATCTTTTAAAGTCTACATTTTAAAGTTATTTCAGGGGCCCACTTAATCAGAGTCATAGAGGCCCTGTGGGTTGCCTTTATCTGCTCCCCACTTGCATTTTGCCTCAGCATTTCTAGGCCTTGTCTGCTGCTAGTAGCTCAAATCATGGTTTGCCAGCATGCCTCTGACCAAAAGAATAGCTCTGGGTTTGCTCCATGCCATGGTACTTGGAGAATTTAAAGTAAATAAGAATAAACTCTATTTTTTGTTAGCTACAAATACATACCTTACAAGAAATGCTCAAAAAAAATGGGCTGGTGAGGTGAGAGGTATTAAAGATTTTTTTTTTTAATGCCACAGTTTCATTCTTGGTCATTTTTAAGAAGCCTAAAATAATTGCCATAGAATAAGCATTTATTATGCACGATAGCAGGTAGTATCTTTAGATCAGGAATGGAACTGCAAAGAAAAACATCAAGCCCTGTAAGGACAGGAATTAGGTCGGTTCTGTTTGCAGCTTTGTTCCCTCTACCTAGCACAGTGCCTGGCATGTAATAGGCATTCAAAATATATTGATTAAATAAATAAATGTATAGGGATGAGGGGAGGAAGAGGAGAGAGTGAGAAATAGCAAGAAAATCAGAAAATATTATCCTCATCCAAAGTCATGGGGCAGCCAATCTGGAAGAATTCAAGGCTGTTTGCATCAATTATGGTCATAAATATCTGGTGGACTTAGCAGAGGTTAAGGAAACAGCAGATAGGATTTTATTTTTTCAACATAATTAATAATTGCATCATCACCATGTCCTCCAGGCTTCCCAGGTGAAGCTAGTGGTAAAGAACCTGCCTGCCAATGCAGGAAACGTAAGAGGCGTGGGTCCAATCCTCGGGTCAGGAAGATCCCCTGGAAAAGGGCATGGCAACCCACTCCATTATTTCCTAGAGAATCCCAAGGGCAAAGGATCCTGGGGGGCTACCTACAGTCCATAGGGATGCAGAGAGTCAGGCACGACTGAAGCAACTTAGCACACACACATGTCCACCTATTATGTTATTTACTATTTCCAGCCAACCTAATAACTCCACCAAGCAAGGTCCCATGCAGAAATCCTAAAACCAACAAGGAAGAAATGACTTACCTGGTGGAACCCCAATATAAAATTGAACTGTGAAAGTCACCAGGGCAGGAGGTGTCTTGGAACACACCCTAGTAGCAGTAGTAGTAGTTTTATACCTAGTAGTCTGTACCTCTTAATCCCCTCATACTTAATGAAATAAGTCAAAGACAAATACGAGATATTTTCACATATAGGTGAAATCTAAAAAATAAAACACAGGAATAAATATAACAAAAGAAAAACAAAGTCACTGATACAGGGAACAAAGTAGTGGTTATCAGGCTTCCTTAATTTTAAAACTGGAAATAAACATTTTAGGGGATTAGGTCCTCCTATTAACCTGCAGTCCCTTGGACTGCAAGGAGATACAACCAGTCCCTTCTAAAGGAAATCAGTCCTGAATGTTCATTGGAAGGACTGATGTTGAAGCTGAAACTCCAATACTTTGGCCACCTGATGCGAAGAGCTGACTCATTTGAAAAGACCCTGATGCTGGGAAAGATTGAAGGCAGAAGGAGATGGGGACAACAGAGGATGAGATGGTTGGATGGCATCTCCGACTCAGTAGGCATGAGTTTGGGTAAACTCCGGGAGTTGGTGATGGACAGGGAGGCCTGGCATGCTGCTGTTCATGGAGTCACAAAGAGTTGGACATGACTGAGTGACTGAACTGAACTGAAGTGACTGATTGATCCTACAACCACAAACAAAAGCGATCACTATTAGGATAAGTGGCATCTCAGATGTAAACATGAGATGGTTTAGGGAACACTGGTTTAAGACCTTCTGGGGCTAATGTCTTGGAAGGCAGAAGGTGTGGGGCATGGCTGGGAGAAGTGCAGCTAGGCAGACTCCAGGCCAGTGAAATCTGCTTGTTACAAGTATTGTGTGTGATGTTTGAAATATGGCGTCTTTTGGTTTGAGTTTCCCTAGAAATAGTCCCTGAGGCAAGCTTTAAAGGGTTTAATTGGAAAGGGCTGCCAGAAAGACCTTTGAGAGAAACTGAAAAAGTGAAGCAGAAAGGAAGAAGGAAACAGAAAGTTCAATAAAGAGGTGTTAGCTTGTGGACCTTTAGAGGCGTCCATGGAATCCTGCCTCTGAGAGACTGCATAGAACAGTCCAGAGTCGTTCTCACCCAAGAGGCAAGCAAGCTGGAGTGCTTGTCCACCACTTCCCCACTGTCACTGGTCCAGGCTTCCCCAGGTGCATCAGCTCCGTGGTGTTTTGGGCCTGTCCTGCCATTTTTCCTGCCTCACTTTTCCAGCCAGGCACCTGCCTTGGGCAAATGGTGAGGGGCAGGTGAAATGAGAAACCCAAAAGGGTGGGCAGAGCAGAGGCCCTGCTGGCACTTCCAGTGGTGTTGATTTTTCACTTTTTACACATATGCTTGGTGTATAATTTCATCGTCTTAAATCAGAAAATCTTTGGTCACAGATCAACATTAATAACAACAAGCCCCATGTGCACGTCTGTAGGGGCTGCTTCTCTGACAGAGTGATCACCACGTGCTGCTCTTCACACCTCTGTCTGGGTGCCCTCCTTTCTCCTGCCTGGCCCTCCCTGTTGCTTGTGCTCATCTCTTGTCTTTTATTTCCTGTTTTACTCTGCTCATGGATCTCCGATCCACCCTTTATCTTCGAGTGGTGCTCACTCTCACCTGGATTAATGGTCGTTACCTACCAGTTGATCGTCACGCTGGCACCAACCCCAAGCACAGCCCGCCTCAGTGCAGGGTCAGCCTTCTAAAAGCTCAAGGACAATCACATACCCTTTTCCTCCTCTGGCATGTATAGGGCTTTCTTATGGCCTATGAATCAGCATGAGCATCTCTGGCTGGCATTCAAGGTCCCCCAGCCCCTACCAGTTTCCCTCTCTTACCTCTTCTTCTTCAAGCCATCTCCTGCGAGCCAGGAACAACAGAGAGACCCCTCACCATTCCTCACTCAGAATCATTTCTCTATCTCTGCTTCCCCAACCAGGCCCGTGATGCCTCCCAAGTTCCACCCACCCCCTACCTGCCCCCCCCCCATGCCTGCTGTAGAGAAACTGTATTATACTGGTTTTTAAACTAAGTTTGGTTTCTTAAGTTTTAGCCATATCCCTTTATTAAAACAGACCTTGTGTCTCCCTTTAGTATAGTCTTTTTAATGAAAAGGTAGATGAAAACCAGGTTGGTAATGTTCAGTGAGAGAGCTGGTATATACTAACTTAAAATGAGCAGCTCACAAGAAAAGGACCTGCCCTCTGAATAGTGCACAGGTCCGAGGAGTTGACCTAGCTGCCTAGAAGCATGTAAGCTGGATCTAACTGGTTTAGTTTAATCATGGCCGCAGCAGCAACTTCTCTGCTACCATATGGGTAAATGACTTATGGTTCCATTCAGAAAGATCACTTAGCAAACTAGCATCATTATTTTTTCTCTTCATGCTACAGAGGAAATGGAGATAAAAGATATGGGGAAGTACTTCCTGGAGACTTAGCAGAGAGAGAAAACAGCATCATCTCTCCTCTCTGTAATAAACAAACTCATTACTCCATCGTTAGAAGGAGAATCAATTATTGAAATGTCAACATTGAAAAATTACTTTGTGGGCTTCCCTGGTGGTTCAGAGGGTAAAGAATCTGCCTGCAGTGCAGGAGATCCTAGTTCAATCATTGGGTCTGGAAGATCTTCTAACAATGAACTCCAGTCTCCCTAAAAATTCTCAAACTCCATGTCACAGAGACCTGAAACCTAAGACCATGTGGCCTGCGGTTATATCATAGACATGTGCCCAGTGGTGGGTTCGTCAACCTTCTTGCTATACTTCGACCCCAGGTTTCAACACAATCTTGACTGAGATAGAATCCCCTGACCACAGGGATAGCACATTTTGAATTCAGAATTAGTCTGATGTGCAGAAACAAGGAAATGCAGTTTCCTATGCTCTATGGAGTTTGTGGATTGATTTATATTCATTACACATGATCATACACATTGACTGATTCACCTGCTCTCTACAAAAAAAGAGAAGTTGGTTCTGCCCAAAAGCTTCTCTGACTGGATGGGATGTGTTAAGTAGACCATAAGGTACAAATCCAGCCCATTAGTGACCCAAGTGGAGTAATATTTTTATGGACCAAACTGTAATCAAAAGCTATAAATGGACTATAAGAAAGGCAGTCTAGGCTGTTGTGTGTTGCAATATCAACAGTAATGGTGCAACATTAAAACTAAGAGCCTGACATAACTGATAAAATAGCAATTTATTTTTAGATCCCTCCTCCTACAGCATTTGCGGTAGTGTTCTAAATATATGTGAAAATCACTGGAATATACCAAATTAAAAATGTTGTTAACTTGCCAGCATGGGTCTGGGACATATCAGCAACCAAAAAAAAAAAAAAGAAGAAGAAGAAATTTTCTACATTATCCTGGAAGGTACAGAAAACAAATCATAAACATAAGAAATAAGTAAATCATAACAAGTTAGAAAGTAACAAGTGGGAAAAAATTACAAGCAGAATGGAATTACAGGATTAGAACAAGGACGATCAAGGCAGAATGCTGTTTCAATGGAGTTCGGGAGCTTCACCAAGAAAGTGACATGTAAACAGAGATGTGAAGATGAGGATAGAGTCAGCCTAGTGGGTACCTGGAGGACAAGCATTCTGGGAGGAGAAAAGCAGAAGAACAAAAGGGAGAGTGCCTATGGGGAATAGAAGTGAAGCCAGGTGGTGCAGTGGTAAAGAATCCACCTGCTAATGCAGGAGACACGAGAGATATGGGTTCGATCCCTGGGTCAGGAAGATCCCTCAGAGAAGGAAATGGCAACCCACTGTAGTATTCTTGCCTGGAGAATCCCATGGACAGAGGAGCCTGGTGGGCTACAGTTTATGAGGTCGCAAAGAGACATGACTGAGTGACTGACACACACACAGGCAGAAGGAGGAGGGAAGACTTTAAATCACAGTGCTGACCCGATTTCTGTGAAAGGAGAGAGAGAAGGATTGGTTCACAAGAGCCTCACACTGTCCTGCACATCTGAGCAAGTTTCAGACACACTCATGGGAAGTCTGTGAGGAAAACCTCTCCTGGGAGGAGTTGAGACGCAGAAGGAGGGACTTCCCTGGCAGTCCAGAGGTTAAGACACCACGCTTCTGCTGCAAGGAGCTCAGCTCCATCCCTGGTTAGGGAACTAAGATCCCGCTTGCCATGCAGCACAGCCTAAAAAAAAAAAAGATGTAGAGAAAAAGATGCCTAGCTTGAACACACCTGCCTTGCACAGTCCTTTACTGGGTGGGAGTGTAAGA
Organism: Oryx dammah; assembly: GCF_014754425.2. NCBI lineage: Eukaryota > Metazoa > Chordata > Mammalia > Artiodactyla > Bovidae > Oryx > Oryx dammah. Next base: position 11,957,314 of record NW_024070191.1, read on the forward strand.
CACAGCTGGGAGCCGGGAGCCAGGTTCTTTTGAAGGGCGAAAGGCATATGTGGTGTGTGCACGTGATGAACAGGAGTTGCTGGGACTACAGCAGAGTAACAGGAGGGATCAGATGCCCGACGGAGTCAGATCATCTAGGGTCTCCTGAGTTATTGTAAGGGCTTCAGCATTTTACTCTGAGTGGAATAAATTAATGAGTGGAAAACACTGAGTGGTTTTGGAAGGTACAGAAGTAAGTGACATGGAGAGTTGGACCATAAAGAAGACTGAGCACCAAATAATTGATGCTTTCGAATTGTGGTGCTGGAGAAGACTCCCTTGGACAGCAACGAGATCAAAGCAGCCAATCCTAAAGGAAGTCAACCCTGAATATTCATTGGAAATACTGATGCTGAAGCTCCAATACTTGGCCTCCTGATGCAAAGAGCTGACTCACTGGAAAAAAACACTGATGCTAGGAAAGATTGAAGGCAAAATCAGAAGGGGATGGCAGAGAATGAGATGGTTAGATAGCAGCACCAACTAGTTTGAACAAAGTTTGACAGATGGTGAAGGACAGGGAAGCCTGTTGTGCTGCAGTCCATCAAGCTGCAAAGAGTCAGAAGAGATTTCAAGACTGAACAACAAGTGATACGAGTTCACTTCTATTTTGAGAGCATCACTCTGGCTCCCATAGAGAAGATTGGTAGGAAAGGGACAGGATAAGAGCAGGGAGATTAGGTAGGAGGCTATTTCAGGGACCCCGGGAAAGGTGAGAAGGGCCAGGCACTGGTACAGCAAAGAAGGTGGTGAGAGGTGCAGTTGTGGATACGTGGGGAAGGTAGAACCAAGGAGATGTGCTGTAAGATTGTCTGTGGAATTAAGACAGAGGGAAGACGGAGGTTGTGCTCCTTTCTGAGGGCTGCCATCACAAAGTGCGGCCAACTGGGCACCTTATAGCTTTGAAGGCTGAGAGTCTGAGATCAGGGTGTTCTCAGCGTTGGTCCCGCCCGCTGGCCATGCCAGAGAATCTGCTCCACAGCACTCTCCTGGCTTCTGAGGGACTCGGGCTTGCCTGGGCTTGCAGGTGGCACCCTGCCTGTGCACTGGTGTCTCCACAGTGTCTTCCCTCTGCTCACGCCGCTCTGGGTCCAAATTTCCATCTTCATGAGGAGGCCGGGCATATCGGATTAGGACTCACTCCAGGGGCCGCATTTTAACTTGATCATCTTCGGAGAGCTTACATCCAAAGAAGGTCACACGGATGGGTACTAGGAATTAGGACTTCAGTATCAGTGGGGGCTGGACAGGAGACACACCTCTACTGTAACAGGATAAATTCAAGAGTTTTACACTAAATAACTGAAAAGCTGGAATTACTATTGATTGAGAAGGGGGAGGCTGTGGGCAGAAAGGATTTGGATAGAGTCAGTTGGAGATGTTTATTAGAAATCAAGTGGTAATGAAGGAGGCAATTTTATCAATATGAAGCAAAGCTCAGGAGGCGAGGCTGGGCTAAAGATGAATTTTGGAGTCATCCCTATACAGATGGATAGGATTGAAAGTCATGATCCTGGGTGAGATAAAGACTAGGGCCCAAGTCCTCTGGTGCTTCAAAGTCTGAAGAGGAGAGAAGAGAAGGAATAAGCAAAGATGACTGAAAAGCATTGAGCCAAAAGAGAGTAAGCAAGGGCGCTATCATTTGCCATGGATTGGAAGCTGACTAGGGAACAGACACTGTGCTCCATGTTGTAGACACATTATCTCTAATTCCTACAACACTACAAAGAAAATGTCATCCTCACTTGGGCCAATTATCCAGCTCAAGCTCAGAGAGAATTGCTTAGAGGCAGAGAATTACTTAGAGGCAGAATGGGATTGTGCTCTAGGACAGTGGTCCCCAACCTTTTTGGCATCAGGGACCTGTTTTGTGGAAGACAGTTTTTCCACATACAGAGTCAGGGGATGGTTTCAGGATGATTCAAGCACATTACATTTATTGTGCACTTTATTTCTATTATCATCAGCTCTGCCTCAGCTCATCAGGCATTAGATCCCAGAGATTGGGGGCCCTTGCTGTAGGGCATGAACTGCAGTGTCTGGCTTTGAATTCCCATTCTGCTTCTTAAATAGCTCTGAAATCTCCTACAAGTATTCTGCTTCTCTGTTCCTTAGATTCCTCAGCTGTTAAATGGCAGAAGTATCTGTCCCTAGGATGGTTATAAGGGTTAGATAAATTAAGACTCTAAAAAAAGTTAATGAATTATTTTTCAGGTTCAGTGAAAACCTTGGTAGATAATAAACACTCTAACCTTACCTGTTAATTCAGTAAACTGGCTACAAATCACACTTCTCCAGAAGAGAGAGGATTTGAACCTAAGATGTTCTGCATTCAAAGCCCATCCTGTTTCTATCAGATCACAGTGAATGTGACTCTTTCCTGATCATTAGCACAGATTAATTAATTCAATTAGAGGAATTGATCATTTGGAAAACATGGAGAGACAGTTTTGAAAGGCTGCATTAAATATGTTTTACTAAATAGGAAATGAAGTTTTGAGAGGATAAAGTGTCATCTAACTGTGAGAAAAATACAAGAGAATCCTCAGAGGGCCCAAGGCACCTGGGTCTAGGGTGGGACAGGCTGGCTTTATTAGGGTCTATTTCTTGGAAAAGAGAGTACTTGATATAAATGTTCCAGGGAAACTAAGAAGAGAAAGGATTTTCTTTCTCTCCTGTCTCTCCTAGGCCTGATCCTTTCCTTCTGGACTCTTACCATCAAGGGTAGGATGCCCAGGAATATCTGTTTAAAGTTCATACTGAAATAAGTAATCAGAATTAGGACAGTATAATGTCCATAAGACTGCAGCCATGAAATTAAAAAGACACTTGCTCCTTGGAAGGAAAGCTATGACAGACCTAAACAACATTAAAAAGGAAAGACAGCACTTTGCCCACAAAGCTCCATGTAGTCAAAGCTATGGTTTTACCAGTAGTCATGTGCAGATGTGAGAGCTGGCCCATAAAGAAGACTGAGCACCAAAGAACTGATGCTCGCAAATTGTGATGCTGGAGAAGACTCTTGAGTCCCTTGGACTGCAAGATCAATCCACTCAGTCCTAAAAGAAATCAACCCTGAATATTCATTGGAAGGACTGATGCTGAAGCTGAAGCTCCAATATTTTGGCCACCTCATGCGAAGAGCCGGCTCATTGGAAAAGAACCTGATGCTGGGAAAGATTGAGGGCAGGAAGAGAAGGGGGCAACAGAGGATGAGATGGTTAGATAGCATCACCAACTCAACGGACATAACTTTGAGCAAACTCTGAGAGATAGCGGAGGATGGAGGAGCCTGGCATGCTACTGTCCATGATGTCTCAAAGAGTGGGACACAACTTAAGGACTGAACAACAATGTCCTCAAGGACCTGACTGGAGAGGATTGAAACAAAGAACACTAGGTATCGAAGACACAAGGAAAGTCAAGGACGGCAAGTGCCCATGAGGGAGTGCTCTTTCCCAGTGATGATGAAGAGACCAAAATATCCCAAAGAAAGTTGCAGTAAAGCAAGGAGAATCAAGTAGTCGCCACAAGATCCGTGAGCACAGATGACAGCAGTGAAGGCTGGAGGAGTAATCAGGCGAAGTGGAGGATGTGAGTCTTTTTAGAGCAGCTGAAAGAGAAAATGAAATCAATGAAAACAGACTCATAAACATTTAGGGCTGGAAGGGCCCTGTGGCATTATCTCCTTGAATTGTTTCAATACAAGAAGGAAACCAAGGCTAGAGAAGTCCAATGACACACCCAAGTTCTCCCAATGAGTTATTGGCAGAACCAGGATTTGAAAGAGCCAGATCAGAAATGAAGGATCAATTTTGATAGGTGTTTTTAAAGAGGGAAAGGAAATTTACTGACCACTTTGTCTTTTTAAAAGAGAAGGAAGAACGGAAAGCCTATATGGAGGGGTCCAGTGGGAATTAAAAAGCAAAAGGATACTTCCTATCTGAACATAGGAAAGTAGGAAATAAAGGACCAGAAATAGCAAAGGGAAGCATGAATCGTGTTCCCTCTTTCTGTGTAAAAGGGCCTAAGACCTATGAAAAGACCAGCATGAGTGAAGGGTTACAATATTTAATACTTGGCAGTAGGGAGACTTTGAAAACTATAGATTACTTCAGCAAGTTTAAAAAAAAAAAAAAGACATGATAGTTATCTTATTTGCAAAAAGAAAAATAGTGCAAATATTTTCTTAAACTTAACTATCCCACATTTTTTTGTTGAAGAAGCAAAATATACACTAAATTAAGCCTGATTTTATAAAAAAAAAATTCCTTGGATGTTTACCATGGTAGGGACTAGGGAATTCAGCATGAAATTTATAGCACTTATATAGAGTTTTTTCCTCCGTATTTCTTATGTTTGTATTGCAGTAATGAAGAAATATGAAAGCCATCTGGTGACCAAATAATATCTGTAAATTCCCATGGATAAAGCCTCACCTTTATATTTCAAAGTTATTAAGTTCAAGGCCTGTTATGGTTCTACTTTTATTAGTTTTTTCCCCATCAATGCAATTATTGATTGATTAATTCTTATTGGCTTTCTAAAGTAGAAAAAAAATTATGGCTGAAGTAAAACCCTTTATAGACAGGGAAAAAGTAAAGTATATAGAGAGTGGAAACCTGAGCAGGGTGTTAAAAGCTTTATCCTAGCCAGGTAGCTCTCTCAGCGTCCAGAGTCTCAGAGTCCAGAGAGGTTTGGAGGGACTAGAGATGCTTGTGTGGGGACCAGTGCTGTTTCTCAAGCTCTTGGCCATGTAATGATGGTCAGCATGGCCCCCAAACTATGTACAGTGTACACAGAGCACTCACACCTTTGCTCTCACTCAGCCCTGCAACCTGTGAGGCAGACATGATGGATGGTACCTTCTAAGAAAACAGGCTCAGCAACGTCGGCTGACTTGTTTTATGCATGTATACATGTGTTTAGTCACTCAGGCTTATCCAGCTCTTTGTGGCCCCATGGATTGTAGTAGCCAGGCTCCTCTGTCTGTGGAATTCACCAGGCAAGAATACTGGAGTGGGTTGCTTTTTCCTTCTCCAGGGGAATCTTCCCAACCTAGGGATCAAACCCAGGTCTCCTGCACTGCAGGCAGATTCTTTACCATCTGGACCACCAGTGAAACCCTGACTTGTTCTATATCATGCAGCTAAACATGACTGATGCAGAATTCAAACTGAAAGGGTCAATGTCTACTTTTTCTCTTTTCTTTTCCATTTCGGACACAGACCACATGATGAGTTTACTGATAGGTAAGTTTGAGGTTCTCTGGGAATATGTGTGTGTGTGGGTGGGTGCGCTCCATAGTGCCCAACTCTTTGTGACCCCATGGACTGTAGCCAGCCAGGCTCCTCTGTCCATGGAATTTCCCAGGTAAAAATACTGTAATGGGCTGCCATTTCCTACTCCAGGGGATCTTCTCAACCCAGGGACCAAACCCTCATCTCTTGCATGTCCTGCCTGATCTGTATTGCAGGCAAATTCTTTACCACCAAGCCACCTGGGAAGCCCCCTGTGGGGATAGCCAGTCCACTAGTTACCAAAAAAGTCGGGTAGATGAAACTTCTTCTTGAAGAAAGTTGCTTGGCGACAAACAGAAGCTAGAAAGCATTTTTCCTGGAGGTCCCAGGTCTGACTTACTAGCTTCACCCTAAGATGGCCAATTTTTTGGCTTTAAGAACCAAGTCTTGCATTTAACGATGGGGGATGTGGGGATGTCAGTTTCCCAACATAAAAGGCAATGTTTTAATCTCCAGGATAACTTGGTATCTATGTATGTTGGTCAGGTTCTCTCTCAGACAGATGGTGGTCTTCTCCAGGGGCATGCATACCTCCTCGAAAGTTGTGATTGTGTCCTGGATAACTCATCTCTCTCTCACATGGAAACTTCCTCCTCCAAGGTCCTAGATCACCTGGGAAATAGGGTCCGGAAGGGCAGCCCAGGCCAAAGCTGGAAGAAAGTTGCAGCTATAAAATGTTTCATATCCAACATGTTAATTTGAAATAGCTAGGCTGAACCATATGAAACTGCAGTTTGGAGGAGATCAAAAATGGTTGAATTGTGGCCGTTTCATATGTTTAGCCTAATAGCTCTGTGCACCATAATCTCATGTAGGATGTTTAATAAATGGTAAAGTGGGCCAAATCACCTTATTTACATTGTCTTGTAATCTCAAATTTCTAATTTTTAAATCCAAAATACCCACTAGCCATTTAACAATAACTATAACACAAATGAACATGTTTGACATTGAATTAACAAATGAATATGTTGACATTGAATTAAGTTGGGTAATTCCTTCACTGTGATATAAGGCAACATTGGATTTGGGCTCTCTTCTTCAAAAAATCCTGAAACTTACCCTTATCTGTTTTCTTTCAAAATTATTTATCCTCTAAGGAATTATATATACTCAAGAGAAATCTACTGAACTAAGCATTAGATGGTTATTTCAAGAAACATGGAGAAACAAGAGAAGAATTGACAGATGCTGAGCATATCTCATCACTGTATAGAGGAAGCCCATGGCCCCAGTGCTCTGGGATGGGCAAGACTAATTTCACTCCATTCCTTTCCTCCTCAGACTGCTCTTGTCTCCTTTAATGATCTCTGCTGCCCATCCAAATCTCACTCATAAGTCCCAAATCTCTTCATGAAGTGTTCTTTTATTACTAGAGCTGGTACACTGTGCTGTCTTCCTCAAAGTCTCTATATACAGTTTAGTATCAGCTTCTTCCCTAGGTAAACTAACTGCTTTAGGCATTCTACTGCCCCTAATGGGCTTCCCTAGTTGCTCAGAGGTAAAGAATCCACCTACAATGCAGAAGACATAGGTTCAGTCCTTGGTCAGGAAGATCCCCTGGAGAAGGAAAATGGCAACCCACTCCAGTATTTTTGCTGGGGAAATTCCATGGACAGAGTAGCCTGGCAGGCTACATTCCATAGGGTCACCAAGGAGTTATTTAGTGATTATACAATAGCAGCATTATCAAAATGTAGCAGATAGCATCTCTGTACTTTAAAAATTTGCATAATACTGGTCAACATGACTATTCAAATCTATCAATACCAAAACATACAAGTATTAAAAACAAAAGGCCATAGGTAGACTATATGAATATTTGATTTTTTAAAAATATATTTCTGGGGACTTCTCAGATGGTCCAGTGGTTAAAAATATGCCTTCCAGCACTGGGGGCATCGGTTCAACCCCTTAACAGGGAACTAGGACCCCACACACCTCAGAGCAACTAAGCCTGCTCTCTGTAAATACTGAGCCCATGCCCCAAAGAAAGATCCCTCATGCCGCAATTAAGACTCAAGGCAGCCAAATAAATAAGTAAATATTAAATATATGTATATGTGTGTGTCTGTGTGTGTTTTCTGAGTAGTTGTGTAGAGAAACAAGTTTTTCATCTAAAAAGAAAAGAAGTACTAACTGACTTTCATATAGTGAGGTGGAAGTTGGACTTTGATAGGTTTTTGGAAAAATGGGTAAGCAAAATAAGAATTTATCATCAGGCATAAAGGGAGAGTTAATAAAAATAGCCCATAATGACACAGAATAAAAAGAGCAGGAGCATTCACAAGAGACTATCACAAAGATAGGAGAAGAGAAAAAGACAGGGAAAAAAGGAATGCATCGTAGACCCACTGGCTTTATGAGGAATGGAAAGTTTTCGTATTATCGTCAGAGTGGTAGCTACCAGAGGCTGCTGACTGATGCCCTGTGGCTGGAGAAGAAAAGATGTCAGGAGTGGATCCAGGAGATGGGCTTCACATGTTTTCATTATGTCCCAAACTGGTGGTGAGACACCCCACTTCAGATAACCTATAGACTGGGATCGAATTTGAGGTGGTATAAAGAGGGAGGTGGCCGGCTGTCTGGAGGTCCTACCCACAGGAGACGATGAACTGGGAGAGAGCAATCAAGCCCTGTGGTCCTGTAGACGTCACGTCAATGGGAGCAGACGGGAAAACAATAGGAATGAAAGACTGCAGCTATCAGAGAAGTAATAGGAAAAGCAGTAAGGGATGACTTCAGAGAAGCGATTAAGCAGAATGAAGTCAATTGCTCCAACATAACAAAAAAGACCACATTAAACAATAACTAATAGCTACTGTGATTTTTTTTTCCAGAGAAAAGGGTCAGTGAAAACTTTTCCAAAAATAAACCTTTTCTCCAATAGAGAAGAAAAAGAATCCCAGGTTCTTAGCATATACTGTACATTTTGGGGACGGAATGTGCAATATTGAAAAGGAAGGTAACTTTAAAGAATTTCAAAGAATACCTCCTTTTACAAAGAAGGATTAGATGCAAGCCCTTCCCTTCAGTCAGATGCTCTCCCCAAGAGGAACTTTGGCACTTCTAGAACTACATTAATCTTTTTCAGTCCCCAGAGCACCATTAAGTACAGGCAGCAGTAATTTAGTAAATTGCATACTCGAAGCCTGAAAGAGTTAACGCGGCTCCAGAAGTGCCTAACATTTACCCTGGGAGTAATTTACACACTGGAAGCATCTGGCTGAATATGGATTCAATTGTTTACTGTACTGTGGGTCTCCCAGAAAGGAGGTCACATGCTTTCTCTTATTGAAAAGTTCTGGGGAACAATTTCTTTCATTTAAAAAAAAAAATGCACCTACTGCCGCATTTTCCTTTGGTAATCTGTTTTCCGGGTCCTGAAAGAAAAGATGGTTGCAGGAAATAAACTGAGATCCTTTAATTTGCCAAAGCAAACGACTTTATTTTAATTTCACCTTTGTTACCCAAAGGTTTGGGGGTTATAGTGTTGGAGTGATAGCAAGAAACTTGTAGATTTGGAAATCAGTCTTTATTTCATCTCTGGAATAAGTCATGCTGTAGATTTGTACGAATGTTTGTATTTTACCTCTCGGCATGCCAGAACACTTTAGCACAGTACTGTTTAATGAAAAATAGAAGAATAGGAAGACATTCACCCATGAATCAATGCCAAATTATTTTCAGCCAGTATGTCAGTATACATGTTCAGGAATACTCTAATGTCAACAGAAGCATCTGAGTAGGTATTCTTTTTTTTTTTTCTTCTTCTGAATGTTACATCCTTAGCACCGTGGACAGTACATAATAGAGAGGGAACTCTCACATGAAAAGATCTTAAGACCTACAGGCAGGGATACTAATAAACAATGATAGAATTTGAGATTGTATAGGATACACATGGAAGATATGATAATCATATCCTTTCCGAGAGTGACTAGAATCTAAGGTTTAGTATATAATTGCTTATACATCTCAAGTGGTTATATCCACAATCAACACCTTCTGCCTCCACAACAGAAACGTGTGGTCATCTTTATTCATCTCATATCCACTTGCTTAAAATCTCTGGGGTTGCTAAGTCATACAAATTTTCCATATTTATATGTTTATATATATATAAGTTCCATATTAAATGTTGGCTCCCTATTTAGGTCAAAGTTTATTAGACCTTTTCAAAAGACTTACTAAGTACAATTATGAATATAAGCAGAGATAATGTTAGAAGATTCCATTTTTTTAACCATTTTCTGTTATGTGTCAACTATATTTCCTAGACAATATTCTGTTTCCGTGTACTAGTCTTATATCCACTGGGATTGATTTTTTTCCAGCAAAGATAATGTTGATTCTTTAAATTTACTTTAAAATAAAATGTTACGCAGAAATACAACACAGTTGAATTCAGTTTTAACATAATGAACTCTTAAAATCCTAAATCTTTGTGCGGTCAAAAAAAGAAAAAGACAACAAAGTGTTTCTAAAATGTGATAAGACACACCCTTGACCTCTCCCTCTTGAAAAGAGAAATCATTTTTTCACTCTGATTATCGTTGTCCTTATGAGAATAAATTCTTACATATATTGTGAGTGGATTCTGTCTTTTTGGCAATGGAATAATGCTTCCCGTTGCTACTTTCATTCTTCCCACCCCCACTTCTCTCTCTGTCCCTCTCTTCTAAGGGACTCCTAAAGCTTCCTGGAGTGTCTTTAATCCTCCTCGGTTCTTTGCATTTTCCTCTGATCTCAGAACAGTTACACAGCACCACTTCACTCCTGACAGCCCCTGGGCCACCATTCTCTCATTTGGACCCTCTGTGGTTCACATGTTGTATTTAATACAAACACAAGTAAATAAATGTATGCACCAAAATTATTGGAGCCCAAATCATATTTGCATGTTCCTTTGGCCATGAAATCCAAAGCAATTTATAGGAAACGTATGCCTATAATAACCCTTGAAAGTAAATAAGGGCAAGGATGCTGTTATTTTCTGTTTTATGGATTTTTAGAAATTTGCATCCAAAAAGAAAAAGTGACTTCCTTTTTCCTCTCTAAAATTCTTGAGTTGTTCTAGCTTGCTTTGAATCATGAATTCAGAGTTATTTGTTCATATTGTGTATATACATGTGTTCCAGTTTATTGTATATTTGAAAAGAAAAAGAACCTTTTGCAAAGGATTATGAACTGTATATTATTTCCCCGTTAACCTAAAGTCAAAAGGCTCAGAGTAGCATGTCCTATAGCCAAGTAATCTCTAACAAATTGTGGAGTAATAATAGTTGGCATCACTATTATATTAGTACATTGAGGCATAAATTTAAAAGAAATGCCAAAATCTCATAGGCTTTTTATGGCTTGCTTTCTGTTGTGTTTTTTTTTTTTAATAAAAGGTGGTGTGTGGGTGCCTTTAAAGCAAATAAATAATTTTGACTTTAAATGTGTACACTGCTGTGTGAAAGTAAAAATAATTCACTAGAGAGACGATTAAGGAAAAGCTTTATAAACAGAACAGAGAAATAGAATTATTCTGGGGGGAAAAAAGGAAACGATCACTCAGTAATTGTTGCACTGGCCAATAGTAACTGCTGCTAATGGGAAGACATCAGATACAATCTTTACAAAAATAAAAAGAAAGAAAGAAAAGAAAGGGGAAATGCTCATTCATCCTTATGTGTCTTGATTTTTCACTCATATTGTGGCTCATTTCTTTCACAAGTGTAGCAATATCTTAATACATGAAACATGTACTTTGCTACTTTGAAATTTTTAACTACAGTAAAAGAATCTTTATAATTGTATCATTTTACATGGTAGCATTCATAAAAGAAAAAAATCAAGCATGTTATAAAATTCCATGCCCCTAGTATATCACATACCCCTGGAAACATCCCAAGCTTTTATTGGAGCAAATCAGCTAAGGTTCCCATGGAGGAAAAACAATGCACTAATATGGGAATCTCAGGACACAGTACTTTTTATCTGCTAGAAGCTGAGACTGATTTACTGATATCAGGTCATTAATCATCACTAGGTAAACTAATCTCCATCTCTGAAATAAGCACAGATTATTCTCTTGGTTTTATGAATGAGGAGAATAGATCAAGGTTTAAACAGCTCACAGAAAACTACATGTGCAGAGCCGGCAAAGAAACCGATGATCAACCAAGTCCTAAATGTATGCATGATACACTCTTGCTTTAATTTCTACATAAACAGAACAATAGGAGTAAACCTCACTTTGGATAATAGGTCTGTCTCAGAAAAAATGCTTGCAAATTGAATTTTTTTCCGGACGATTGTATTTTATTTTCGCTAAACAATGAGGATAAGAGAGAAAACAGGGTTAGATTTTTTTCATAACACAAAGAATCTTTTTTATTCTGTACTGCAAATAGCGTACACGTGTGCAGTCACTAAGTAGTGTCCGACCCTTTGTGACCTCGTGGGCTGTAGCCCTCCTCTGTGGGATTTCCCAGGCAAGAATACTGGAGCGGGTTGTTGTTTCCTTCTCCAGAGGATCTTCCTGACTCAGTGGTCCAACCACATCTCCTGCATTGGCAGGTGGGATCTTTACCACTGAGCCACCTGGGAAGCCCAGTGTGGATAACAAACACTCCATCATTTATCCGTTTTACACCTTTTGAGTGTGAAAGAATGGTTGCTTTTAAATCAAATGCGTCCTATAATTCAATACTTTTATTGTTTTTCTAGTTAAGGTCACCTTTTCTCTTTCCTCACCTATCTCTAATTACCTGCTTTCCTCCTTTATGCATTTTTCATATGCCTCAATCTAGGGCAAAGCCCATAGTTCTGACTGTATCCAAATACTTGGCAAAAGCCACTTGTGTGTATGTATGTGTGTGTGTGTATGCACGTATGTGCACTGGGCACTCAGTCACTTAGTCATGTCATATTCTTTGTGACCCCATGGACTGCAGCCCACCAGGCTCCTCTATCCATGGAACTGTCCAGGCAAGAATGCTAGAGTGGGTTGCCATTTCCTCCTCCAAGGGATCTTCCCTCTAGCCAAATCCAGAATGCACCAGTTAGATGGGCTACAAATTCACATCATCCTATATGGACTCTGATTGGCTGGATGACCACTGGTTTGGATTCCTGTTGATTTCCTAAAACGTTTTCCAATGTGGCCCTTCCACTCAGCCAATCTCTGTCAGCCTCTTCTGTCCACTGACAAGATAAAGGCAGCAGATTTCCTTCATCTTGCCTCTGCTGCACTTCAAAAATTGTTTCAGCTCACTTCTCCTTCCCTTCTCTCTCAAAGGACAATGTCCCCACTGCTTTCAGAGGCCAACTTTTCTATTTCATCTTCCACCCTACTTCATCCTGCAACCCCCACTATGTTGCTTCATCCATATCCCACTTCTCTAGCAAGTTTCGTCTCTTCCAAGAGTTTCAGCTCTGTTTTGAGACTTGCCAACATTTTAGGAGCTCATTTGTTCCCAGCCCCAAACTTGTCTGTTTCCTGGGAAACACCCACATCTCAAAGTCCTGTGGAGGTTTTCTATGATATAAATCCCAATAATCCCAAGCTTCCATTTGTCAAAACGACAACAAACTCCATGGGATGTTCACTTCCCCATCTTGTTCCAAACACCTCTTCTTCCCACCCTCCCTCATAGCCCCTCTTCTTTCTCCTATCACACGTGTCCTCCCTCTATTTGTTTTCTTGGGAATCAGACTCACTGAAGGATTAATAGAGAACATGAGGTATATGCAATCATTAAATGATGGCATAGATATATTGATATATCTGTAGACACAAAAATGTGTTCATTACATATTATTTAGTGGGAAATATTGAATAGATGCTATAAAGATATTCAATAAAATATGAAAAGCAGTTATGGTGCAATGATGAGAAAAATGAATATATGGCATTTTCTTCCAAAGTTTTTGCAATGTTCATAAATTCTCTAAATTAATGTCTCTGATTATAATACATCTTCCTTGAGGTCCCAACAGAATTTCAAAACCAACTCATCTCAAAACAAAATTTATCATGTTCTGGCCAAAACCTGGCTCCCTTCTAGTGTTGACTGTTTTCCACTTGACCTCAACCTACTCCTCTGACCATATTCCCATCTTTCCAAGGTCGTAGAATTAGTGAGTGGCAAAGACAGGAATGGAATCTAGGCTGTGTGACTCCAAATGTCCTGCTCTTTGCAATGTCCCAAGCTCCTGGCAATCAGGAAATGTGAACAAAGCTTCCTTTGCAACTGTGTAAGGGAATCTGATGAGAAAAAAAAAACAAGAGCCCCTGAGGAAGACATGAAAGGCTGCTTCCCCTCCGCATCGTGCACTACACCTGACTGTGGGGCTGAACAATCTTTTTCTCAATTTGATACAAATTCAAAGAAACTGTGCTTCCCAGTTTCTCTGGTTGAAAATCCTTTTACACAGCCTTGACCATTATTCACTGGATCCACTTGGTCCCTGGTTGCAATTGAAACCTGAAGAACTAGAAACCCACTCTATAAATATGCATCCAGTGCGCTGTCCTTCAGCTTGCCATTTAAAATGCAGAACTCTGGCAGAATCACCTTTTGGTTTAGTTATTTTTCTAAATTTCTGTCAGACAACAGCATAAGGAAAATGTCATAGCTGAAGTACACATTTCTACTTCCCTTTGGCTTAATGGTGCTGAGCAAAATATATATATATGTTTATATAAATATATATATATGTTTATATAAATATATATATATAATTTCCCTCGGGATGAGTGACAGTGTTCAAGCAAATGTAATAAGGAGGAGGAGCTCTTGGGTTAAGGCATTGGTACCCAAACGTGGGAGGAGAACAGAGTGATATCATTGGAGAGACTAGAAAAGGATGCTGAGCTGGAGGAAGACAAAGGGGAGAGCTAGAAATGGAAACATGAGTAGGTTAGTAATTAAATGGGGTAGGGGGTTAAACAAGGAAATGGATTTTTTAAAAATGAGAGTCAAAAGAAATTAAAACTCCCAGCCCAATTTCCAAAAGAAATAGGATCTCTCCCTTGCTTCTTGTCCTCATGCCCCGGGTATCTCTGCAGCCTTCCTATCTCATTTCATCAAATGCCTTCCTTCACTATCATATCTTTTTACTTCTTGAACTTCCTAATGTTCTCTAATTCCTTTTGCTTTATTTTATTTTGCCTGTATCATATGTCCTGCTGTGCCATCATTATGATAGCCTAGTTCTCTCCACACAATATAACATATCATCTTTAATCCTTCCATTTTTAATCATCATCCTCTCCTAGTAACTAACCCCTTTCCTATCACTTTTGCTAATCCTCCACTAAGCTGCAGTTATTCACCCAATTGGGGCTTTAATTCAGTGTCAACAGCCTTTCTGCTTCCCTCTGACTTTGCTTAATGCCATCTGCAACGACCAGTTGGTAAAGATGCAAGCCAGGACCAATGCAATTGTCTTTATGGATACCATTTCTCTTACAGTTGATGATGATGGTAATGATGGTGGTGGTGGTAATGGAATAATGATAATAGTATCGAACATTAATTGAATCTGATTAAGTACCAAGCACTCTTCTAGATATTTTGCATAATGTATTAGATATATTCACTTAAACCTCAGAATCTCCTTCTAAAATAGTATCCTAATTACTCCCAGCTAATGAAGAAACTGAAATACAGATGAGTTAACTAACTTGCCCAAGGTCACACAACTCAGTTTTTATTACCATAAATAGGGAGTCTGCTCCTATTTTTTTAAGTGCCCTCTCTTGAGGAAGTTGGCGTAAGTCGATCAGTACTAAATCAAAGTACCGGAGACACCTCTCCATGCCCCAAAGTATCAGTATCCTAGGACTGGACATATCATGTGTCATCACTTCCTGCCCAATGAAGCCCCACCTTTAGTGATTAGGAAATCTTTACTTTCTTTTTTTGAGATTCTAAATACAAGTCCTGACCTAAAGATCATGGATCTCACTCATTTGTTTATCCATTTAATAGAATTTACTGGAAGCTATTTATGTCCCGGTCCATGTGCTGACTTGCCTAGATTATGACCGTGCCCTCAAGGAGATCAGAGTGAAGTAGACCACTGAGGGGGGCAGGCACTGCACCAAGAGGACAATTTCCAAGGAAAGGCAACTGTCCTGAAACCCAGAGAAAACAGCTCTGTGTCCTAAGGCACAAAAACAAATGGAAGGAGAGTGCAGATGGCATTTGCATGAAACTGTATTTGGAAGAGAGTTTGCTTCAGCTGTTGGCCAAAAGGTGTACCTCTCAGCCTAGGCATAAAGAGTGAAGTAGTAAGAATGCAGTACCTGTTAGCAAGTGTGGATTGGTTACAAGCTGGTTTATAAATACTGGTTTACAAGCTGCTGGCAAATCTTTAGAATTTTTCTCTAACATGTCTGTGAAGCCACCTAGACTAAGAGTTTTCAAAAGGATGATTCCAATATGCCAGTAGTATGCTCAAATCTTAAAATCACTTATGACATCTCACTTTAATCAACTTTCTTTTAATTTTCCTTTACTAAGTTTTAGATGATTGTTGACATAAATAGATTAGTGTTGAGTCAAACTGGTTGTCTGTGCACATTAAATGAGAGGACTACCACACCATCAATCAGTTTACGTTAGCTTATCCTGCTTATTAGCAATTATCAGTCTATTTGAATTCAGCTATTGGTGTTAAACTGCCAAAATGTTCTGAGAGAATGGATCTGTCCCACCAAGACTTATCTTGTAATGCATACATCTGAAAAAAAAATCAACAAATAAGTGATTGGAATAATTGAGGAGCAGGTTGGACTTAATTAGATGTAATGTGATACAGAGATAAACATTATTTATGAAACATTATTAGTTTCAGTTATAGTAGTACACTTGCTAAAACTAGGCTAGCTGAATCATATGTAGAAATATTTCTGCTTTACTATATATATAAAAATAATTCATTTCCAAATTATCAATATTTTCAGAATCTAATCAGGGGTAACCTCTACTTATTACACATGCAAATATCTCCTTAAGTATGAAGTGCACAGTGGTAAACAACCACAAAAAGGCAGATTCTTCTAAGCTTGTACACATTTCCTGTATAGTAGTGTATATTCTATTAAAAACACTTTTAAAGTATATTCTTTAGGCTTCATCCAACCTCATCATACATTATAAATAATAAACCTACGGATTCTTAGATGTACAGCCATGGGCCCACTGGCACAATACAAATAAGCAAATTCAGAGTGACCCTGAATACACCACATGTATTACAACTATTTAATAAGTGTACTTGTATATCTTAGAATTCTTAAAAATCTTAGAAATACTCTTAGACTGTGTATGTCATTCTGACTTTCCCTGACTTAAGCTATTTTTTTTTTTAATTCCTTAAATAGCAATCCAGTATCCTCAATCAGGTCTCACAGATGAACAGCATATTCCAGCCAAAAGATTTACAGAAACCAGAGCCATATGTCTTTGAACCTGAAAAGATTACTGTTGTAAAGTCAAGATATTTGATTCTACAGGAGTGACGCAGAGCCACTCTAAAGCCACAGGGGAGAATTGCATGTAAAATCCCACTGAACTGGGTTTCCCCTTTGTATAATCATAAGCAGCAGGCAAGGGGCCATTATGAATAGATTGCTACTGCTCACAGAAGCCCACCCACAGCCTACTCCCTGAAGTTTACAACTAAAGGAACCTGAAAATTAAAAACTCATAATAATAAATAAACACCAATATTCAGCCATGGCACTCCCCGCCTCCTTGCCATAGACAGCCAATCAGTTTGAAAGAACGGAAGGAAAGAAAGCAAAATATCTGAATTATGGCATAGCATTATTGAAAGAAAACAGGTTCGCAAAATATTTTCTAAGCAGACAACAGAGCAGTAGAAAGTGACTGATTCCATGAGGTAGACATGCATAAAATAAACAAAAAGGGTATTCAGCTGTTAACAGTAGTTTATTATCTCTGTGGTGGAATTATAAATTATTAGGGAGGCTTCTCTAATTTCTAAGAATGCAGCATTTAGCATGAGTTGCTTTCATGATTAAGAAATAATTTTAAGGCAAAAGGACAGATATAGTGAATGAACTAATCAACAATTTTTTTTCACATTAAAAAAAAACTCCTGCTCTAATTTCCTCTTTAAAAAAATTGAGATGCTATTTTCTTCCTGTCTTTCAGTGTAGACCGATCCTTTTCCTCTTTTCCTAGCAAACAAGAGCGTTGACTCTCGGCTTCAATATTGATTCCCCTAGCTTGCTTTTTCCATTTCAGTGATCACGGTGAGCAGAGCAGTGGAAATAAGTTATGTAAAAGGTTTCCGCCTAGTTGTTGTTTTAATTAATCGGGGTCCCTGAATGACACACAGGCCCAATCGGGTGGTATGGAAGCTGTCGCAGTTAAGTAATTGGTTTGAACCCAAACGCAGGTTGTGATCAAAAGTTGTCACCATCCAATGGCTACTCATTGGCCCATGCGAAATGGGTTGGTGGTCTCAGCCTAATTCCTTATGGACCAGTGTCAGTCTCATGAAAAGCATTACATAAAGTAGCACTAATTGGTTGACATTCTCAGCGTGAAAGGGTGAATAAAGAGACTGAACTCTAGAATAGCCTTCAAAGTTAGGCCAAGGATGGCAAGGGACAGGACAGTGTTGAAGGCATGACTGTTGGCAGCCATGAGGCTGTAACAGAAAGACAGATGTCTGTTTCCAGAAATCTTAGCCCAACCTTTATTTTCACAGACAACGGATGCTGAACCTAAGGAAATCGAAACTTTTGTAGACTTCTAAAATTCTCAGCCTTTTCCCCTCACAATCCTGCCTTTTACTTAGATATCTCTAGGGAGATCTGAGCAAAGATATTTTACCAAAAGGCGACAGGCTGAAACTGACTTTGCTAAACCTTTAAAGAATTCTCAAAAGGAGATCTAGCTTCATTATTACCAAACAGTGTGTGTTCATCACTTTAATTATAGGAAAAATCAATAGGGCATATAAAAGAACATGGCATATTTTACCTGACATTTGTGCTCGTTCATTTTATTAACCATGCCTTTCTGAGCAGAAATAACAGGTTAGAGTTTACCAAAAGTCTCAGTATCTGAGAGCAAAGATTTCTCTTGCACTCAATTGCCCTCCTGTATGGTGTTTTTACCATTTCAAATGGTGTGTTTTTAGTCAACGAACATGAAAACAAATTGAAACGGCAATAATGGATACATTCTTCCATTAGGGCATCCAGGCAGATTACTAATTCACAAATATTGAAACTAGCACTGATTGAAATGAATGAATTTCTCATAATTTAATAATGCAAATCACACTAACAGCAGAGACCTCCGGTAACTAGTAGTGCTAGAAGAATTACTAGAAATGCCAACTGATTAATGTAATGTTGATAGAGCTATTTATCTTGTTGCTTTATTCAAAAATGCTTCTGCCTTTTATGATATTTATTATTTACTCTGTGTCTCTTTACCTCTTATATGCTATAAATGACTACTTTCTTCTGAAGCAGATTAGGTGCCTGGAATGATGGCAGCTAAATTTTGCAAGCTAATAATTTTGAATTTTTTTTAATCAGATGTGTTTCAATAACTGACACATTGGAGAGCCAGCAGCTGTTTTAAATGTGTAGTAAACATTACTAATAGCATTTTTTTCAAAAATTACAGGAAAAAAAAAAAACTGGCAACATCACTTTATCATTCACACAAAAAAAGCAGGGGAAATGCAAACCTGTTTTTAAAGGGAAAATATCCAGTGAATGTTTTTATATCTAGAACTTCTTAACAGATAGTACTATTTAAGACATAGTTTAAGTAGCTCTATAATTCCAAACTTCTACCATGAAGCTTCATTAAAGTATATAAATTAGCACTACTGTCAGAAATGGCATTAAGTATTCAATAAGACTAGACTTAATGCAATTAATAGCAATTAAAATTATACTTTTATGATGTCAGCCACCAGCATTGTAAAGACATAATTGCCTGTAAGGACTTTTGTACCATATTTATCCTCTAAAACTGTCCAATTTATATGAAAAATGCCAAAAACATATCCCATATGGGTACCATTATCTTCTCGGATTTTTAGAAGTAATCTGTCTTATCCAGCCTGTGCACATTAGGCTAATTTGCTTTAATTAGATTTTTTCTCATTTTGTTAATAGGCATGTTGATGTTACATTTTTATTTTGGAGGTACAGATGCTAACTTCGCTCATTATGTTCCTGTTAAAGGGTCAGTTTACTTTGTGATAAGCTTGGACTTACCCACTTAAGTAGCATCTTTCTTCGAAATATTAGATGATGTAGCTTACTGAACATAAAAACTATATTGCCGTTCTAGTACTAGTGAGCAACTTGAATTCTTGCTAATTAATTAGTAGTTAAATATAAAAGAACAGCTTTGCTGTTTCTGCTGTGGCAAGGCATTTCTGGATGGACATAATAAATTAGATAAAATAATGAACTGGTTTCAGAAACACAGCCATTTGTGACTCCTCAGAGCAGTCATAAGAATTACCATGAATCTATACCTGTGTCTTGCATTTGAGCCAGGAGGGATTAAAAATAAGAAACTCTTTTATTTCCCATATCTCACTGTGTCTCACACCACAAATTTTGAAGACGTTTATTTAAAGTTGATCTAGTATAAAAATTTTCTTGTTATTACTTATCTGTAAAATTTTCTAACTGAACTCCTATAAAGAAAACTAAGTATATGCAAAGAGTAAAACATATAATTAAAAATTTTGTCTGTTGGCTCTCAGAGGACAGAATTTTTTTAAATATAAGTAAGTTAGAAGGTTCAGCAGAGTTCCCAGGTGAAATTAGAGAATTTAGAAATATTCATAGCAGGTTTGTTTTTTTCTTCCATTTGATAAATAGATTTAACTCCAAGTTTGATATGTATTTATATCATGAAAGAGACTCATTAGTCACATGATCATTTTCTATTCTTAGCTTATGTTTCAATTTTTTAATAAGTTTATGCTGTCATCATGAAATAAACTATGCAAAACCCTATAATTGGACAACTGTAAGATTGTAATAAAATCATAGGATTTATTCCAAATCAAAAGTACACTGTGTTACAGAAAGCCATAAATAATTATTAAGTTAGTTCAGGTAAGTTCTTCCAGGAAATCTCCCATGTAAAGAGTATAAGCTGGGTGGTAGAAGAGTTCATCAAGGGACTAGAATTTAAATTATTTAGTTACTCTGAATAAGAAGGAAGTACAATAAAAATTTTGTTAAAACATTATTATTTTAAATGTTATATGGTAGACATTTTATTCTCAATATAAAAAAACATATTTATTCACATATATGTCAGTAAAAAGACATGATCTCTGAATAGTATGACAAAATAGAATCTTCCCGATTCTAACCTTCAAAATAGAATCCTAGCCTTCTGTTAGGATTTTTGTTTTCATTTTTGCTTTGGTTTTTGGTAAACTCAATTTGTACTCTATTGGTCTTGAATTGTTTTCTTGAGGCAGCCAATACTTGTATTAATAAGATCTATGCTTTGAACATGTTCATGTAACTAAAAGAAATAATTAAGAAATCAAAATCGTAAAAAGGAAAAATTCAATTGCATGCTTTGTCCTTTTTAACTGTTTGTCTCCAAGATTAAAGCAGCTTTCACAGGCAAGAACATCTCACTAACAAAAAACAGAGTCAATAACAGAAAGTAGAATAAATGAGGATGTAATGGTCCTTCACAGCCTATCACAGAAACCCTTCAGATTCAATTTGAATGTAACAAGTTCTGTATTCTCTTTTGTCTCTGCTGTATTATAAAGCATAGTGATTATTATTCATCAGAATTGAATTACTCTTGTTTATATTTAGTTTCTTGTTTCTAAGAAAAATAGAATAAATTACACATCTGCCTTTGTCCCATTTGTACAGTGAACATACACTCCAAGTCAGTTGTTCCTTAACAATGGGATGAGTGCTGGAAAGATAGGACCCTGAGAAAATGTATACACAGAAGCAGCCTGGTAGCAAAACATAAGCACAAATACTTCATGACAAGTAATTCTCAACGTGCAACCAGGTTGCATTCCAAAAGGCATTTATACGGAAGTCGGATGTTTAGGTATATATTCCTATAGAAACTATTTTAAATGGTGGTTCTGAGCTTAATTAACCCTGAATATAATTGAATTCAAAAGCAATCACCTGTGTGGGGGATGGGGAAAGAGTATAGGTGTTTCTTAATTGAGGACATGCTAGAAATTAGCCTCTGTGTTGAGCATCTATTGCTGTTGTTCAGTCACTCAGTCACATCCCACTCTTCACCACCCCAGGGACTGCAGCACACCAGGCTTCCCTGTCCTTCACCATCCCCGAGTTTGCTCAAAATCAAGTCCATTGAGTCCATTATGCCATCCAACCATCTCATCCTCTGTCACCCCCTTCTCCTTTTGCTTTCAATCTTTCCCAGCATCAGGGTCTTTTCCAGTGAGTTGGCTCTTTGCATCAGATGGCCAAAGTATTGGAGCTTCAGCTTCAGCATCAGTCCTTCCAATGAATATTCAGAGTTGGTTTCCTTTAGGATTGAGTGGTTTAACCTCCTTGCTGTCTAAGGGACTCTCTAAGTCTTCTCCAGCACCACAGTTCAAAAGCATCAATTCTTTAGTGCTCAGCCTTCTTTATGATCAGCTCTCACATCCATCCATGACTACTGGAAAAACCATAGCTTTGACTAGATGGGCCTTTGTCAGCAAAGTGATATCTCTGCTTTTTAATATGCTATCTAGATTGTCATAGCTTTTCTACCCATTTACAATCCTGTGAGATAGCATAATCACACCATTTTACAGATGAAGAAATTGTCATCTATTTCAGGATTCAAAACCAGATCCTTCATCCCTAACTCAGATATTACCCAGACTTTGAAATAAGTAGGATTCTAGGAGGAAGCCACTGTCTCTTCTGGCAGGTCCCAGACGACTCTGTAGGCACATACGGTTTTTGGTCCCCACCGTGACACCTCATTATACCTTCCTCTCCTCCCTTAAGAAGGAGGGCTCACCCAAAAGTGGGCCCCCTTCTTCATCAGGTGAGCTCTGTCATCCAGAGCAGCTGGCCATAGCTGGGTGTTCAGAGGAAAGCACTGTGATGGTGGATGAGCACTGTTTATGGAACAGCTCCTCGCTATAGAACATCTGCTTACCATATACCAGCTTCCATTGGAGAAAATACTGTGTTACAACAGAAGAGTCCTGTCTTCAAATTTATCTTCTCTCATGGGAAGAAAGACATGGACAGAAACAAATAAGCTGACAGTGAGTGGTCAGAATTATGCTGAAAAGAAAAGGGTGATAGAGAGAGATGAGGGGGATAGAGAGAGTCCCAGGAGAAGTAGGAAATCCAGGTTACCTGATAGAGTTAGGGAAAACCTCCCAAAGAGTTGAGTTAGAGCTGCGACTGAGCGATGGAGAGAGACATCTTCTGGGATTCAGGGAGGGGCTTACAAGCTGAAAGCATCAAGCACAGAGATTCTAAGAGGCAGAAGAGCTTGTCACCAGTGTAGCTGAAGCAGAGAGGGAAAGGAAAAAAGTAGAGGGAACCTGGTGGGGAGAGGAGCCCTGGTCACCATGGGAGTATTTTTTAGGAAAGAGATGCTGACTTGATTGGATTCACTTTTCTTTCCCATCATTCTGTCTGCTGAGTGAAGAATGGACTGTAAGGGCACATGGTTCAGAAAGGGATGGAAGAGACAGAAGTCAAGCTGAGAAACAACTGTGACTTAAGTTTATTGCAACGGTACCTAGGAGAAGTGTTCAGGTCTGAATGTTTTTAGGGGAAGAATTGCTGTTTAGTTGCTAAGTCATGTCTGATTCTTTTTCGACCCCATGGACTATATCCCACCAGGCTCCTCTGTCCATGGGATTATCCAGGCAAGAAATACTGACATTGGTTGCCATTTCCTCCTCCAAGGTATCTTCTCAACGCAGGGATCGAATCTGAGTCTCCTGTGTCTCCTGAATTGCAGGTGGATGCCCTGAGCCACCAGGGAAGCCCAGGGGAAGAATAAACAGGGATCAGCAGTATTTGAGACTGCACTGGGTAAGGAATCAAACATGACCACTAGGTTTGTAGTCTGAGAAACAGGGTTCTGAAGGTGGTATTGACAGAGACAAGACTTGGGGAGGGGCCAGTCTGGACTGGCTTTTCTGAGGACTGTATTATGACAGGGTAACACACAGTGAGTGGATGACTAATGATCTGGAAGTCTCCTTTGCAACCAGAAAGCTTTGATGCACAGAAATAATTTTTGATAGATTTTAGTCATTATGATTGCAAAGTAAAAACTATAGCATAGCGATTGGGGGAAAGGCCAAGGAAAATGTTGGGTGAGTCACATTTGCTATGTACATCAACCTTGCCATTCTTTTCCAACTGTTTTTTACTTGTTTTCTTCAAACAACATGAATTGTCTAACATCTCCATCTGATTTTTTAAATAGCTGGCTTTTATTGGTGTCCAGTGGAGCAAAGGGACCACTGGCTATTTCATCTTGATGGGTTATTTTGTAATTCAGACCTCGGTAGGTGAGTTGCAGATTACCTGTGCAAAGATGATGCCTTTCCAGCAAGACCAGAAACATGGACTACGCAAATGAAGCAGGCGAAAGAGTGCATGCACGCACTTGCTCAATGTTCCTGGAGTGCTATCAAGATGAAAGCTTCTGGTTACTATCATGAGATCATTCCTGGCCTTTTGTTCTCTGAAGGAGAGCAGAGATGCCTAGGAGTCTCTGTGGAGGATCTCTCTCATTTCAGGGAAGGCCATTTCAAAATGCCAGGCAGGAGATAAGTAGAACTGATGCACGTTTGCCAAGAGTATGGAGGTAAAGTCAGTGACAGAGCAGCTCCCCAAGATAATCCACAGCCCAAAGAATGCGTTACTGGGGATTTTGGTACCAGCTACAGTGGAGATGTGGAGAAGGCAATGGCAACCCACTCCAGTATTCTTGCCTGGTAGGCTGCAGTCCATGGGGTCGCTAAGAGTCGAGCACAACTGAGCGACTTCACTTTCACTTTTTACTTTCATGCATTGAAGAAGGAAATGGCAACCCACTCCAGTGTTCTTGCCTGGAGAATCTCAGGGACAGAGGAGTCTAGTGGGCTGCTGTCTATGGGGTCCCACAGAGTCAGACACGACTGAAGCGACTTAGCAGCAGCAGCAGCACAGTAGAGATGTAGTAAGTGATACAATGTAAGTCATGACCTCCAAGTCCTTAAGTTTGTTTATCTGTGAAATGGAAACATTAAGACTCCCCTGTTGTTTTGCTGTTCAGTTGCTCAGTCATATCTGACTCTGCAACTAAGTCATAGGAATTCATATTTAAAACTAGCTAATTAAAAGAAACTAATATATTTCAAGTGTATCTGTACTCTGCGATGACCTAAAGAGATGGGGCAGGTGTGGAGTGGGAGAGAGGTTCAAGAGGAAGGAAATAAATGTATGGATATGGCTGATTCACTTCTTTGCACAGCAGAAACTAACCCAACTATATTCTGATTTTTTTTAAGAGATTAAACTAAAACCCCTTTTATTGCTGCAAGAATCAGGTTTAGGGACTTCCCTGATGGTCCAGCAGTTAGGACCCTGTGTTTCCAATGTAGGGGGTGTTGGTTCTACCCCCTGGTTTGGGAAATAAGATCCCACATGCTGTATAGTATGGCCAAAAAGAAATTTCAAACTAATATATTTTTTGAAAAAATAAAAAGGTTTATAATCTGGTTTAAACAACTAGATTAATTTTCATAAGAATTCTTCTTTGCCTTTTACTTGAAAATTTATGTAAGATTTCACAGTCTCATCGGGGCAAGAGAATCTGTATAGATTCTCACAGTTAAAGGAATTGGTAGCCAAAATAATAGACAACTGGTTTCTACAACAGTTTTTTAAGTATTACTATTTGCCACTAAAATTCTTTAAATCACTGAAGTGCTCTGGAACATATGATCGTTTTCTTTTCTTATGAACATCTGATGAGAGTCACTGTCATTTCCAAATTTATGGCCCTTTCTAAAATCATCCACAAAATGCAAAAGTTTTTATTAGCTGATGATTGCCTACTGACCTGTGTGTTAATTGGGAGTGACTTGTGCTCTGCTGGCGATGACTTTGCCAACCTACAAGGTATCACTGTTACAGGTAGGGTTTATATTAACATCATCTGCAGAAGCCACTATTGAACAAATTGAAAGAATTAGAGTAGGAAGCTCAAAAAGCTGAGAACGTAGGCTTTGTTCTCACCTGTACCTGAATCCATTCCTGACCCCAGGATATCCAAGAGAAAGACATGATTTTCTGCATATCCTAGCCAGAGATTGAGACTAAACCATACCTAAAGACCTAACTGGATAGCCTTTCTCCTAATCATGTGTGACAAGCTGCCTGGTTCCATCCTCAGTAATTCCTCCACTGCCAAGGTTCTGGGAGATTATTTTAAGCCAGACCTGATGACCCAACTCCACCTCATGGTGAGACCCATTCCACAAAATAGTCTCAGGGGACTCACTCAGAACTCACCAGACCCTCCCTCATGATTAACTGCCTCATGTTAGAACTTCCTACCCTCC
Organism: Oryx dammah; assembly: GCF_014754425.2. NCBI lineage: Eukaryota > Metazoa > Chordata > Mammalia > Artiodactyla > Bovidae > Oryx > Oryx dammah. The sequence continues at coordinate 11,983,266 of NW_024070191.1, forward strand.
TTCCACATAACTATATTTTTGTCTTCTATCTTGTGCAAAAGTCTTAGGCCCTCTAGAGGTATCTAGAAGCAGCATAACATACTGCTTAGAATATGGGCTTGTTGATCAGATTGACTTAGATTCCTAGCTCCAAAAATCACTAGTTCTATGAGCTTGGGGAAGATATATTAATAGAAACTCTCTAAACCTCAGTTTTCTTGAATGTGAAATAGTCACAAAAACTATCCTTCATTCACTTCTGGAAGTATTAGAAATACTCTGCGGAAAACAGCTAGCAGACCTCTCACGTCATAGTTCATTCCTAGTTGCTATTTCAGTTCTTTGAGCATGATGTGTATATATGTGTGTGTGAGGATGAACTTTATTTATTTATGTTTTGAACTTTTTATTTTGTACTGGGGTATAGTCAATTAACAATGTTGTGATAGTTTCAGGTGAACAGCGAAGGGACTCAGCCATACATATATATGTATCCATTTCCCCCCAAACCCCCTCCATCCAGGCTGCCACATAACATTGAGCAGAGATCCCTATGCTATACTGTAGGTCCTTGTTGGTTATCCTTTTTTGTTTGTTTGTTTGTTTATTTTATTTATTTATTTATTTTTATTTTACTTTACAATTCTGTATTGGTTTTGCCATACATTTTAAATACAGTATGTACATAACTGTCCTAAACTCCATAACCATCCCTTCCCCTCTGCAACCATAACTAGGGACTTCATTTTGGTTTCCCAAGTCCTTCCCTTTAACCCAAAATTTTGAGCCCTTTAACACTGGCCAAATTTTCCTAGCACCAGCAATCTTGTTTCTCATCTTGTTACAGGATAGGATTGGTTTCACTGAATATTCTGTAGTTCCCTTCTACTGAAAAGAGACTTTACAATTGCTGAGATGAGCATGAAAAGAAAAATCAGAATTTAAAGACTAGGAAGGTACTTCAGGGCACCATGGAAGGTTGTTCTGGAGTGTCCAATAGGTAGATGGGACAAAGGAACCAGAACAAACAGGGAAAGTCCTGAAGTCAGCCTAATGTATTATTTGCTGATTTACTTGGGCCATTTATCTCCTGCATGAAGACAGTTCCTTCACCAGTGAGTCTTCAGATGACTCTGCAAAGATGATAAAGAATGTTACATGTGTGCACAACTTGTGAAGCAATGAGAACATGGTGTTTCCATGGAATACAGTCAGTGACGTAACATTTCTGAAATGAGTTTTCATAAGCTACCAACCAAATGTCGTACAGAACCTCAGAAGCAGAATGAGAAAAAAACCTCCAGAGTTCTTCAGTATAAAGATAGCTTATGTCCCTCTTCAAATTACAAGCCATTCATTCATACTTCTTATTGTGATTGTTAGTCATTAAGTCATGGCTGACTCTTTGTGACTCATGGACTGTAGCCTGACAGGCTCCTCTCTCCATCGGATTTCCCAGGTGAAAATTCTGGAGTGCGGAGCCATTTCCTTCTCCAAGGAGTCTTCCCAGACCAGGAACTGAACACACGCCTCCTGTGTCTCCCGCATTGGCAGGTGGATTCTTTACCACTGAGCTGCCAGGGAAGCCTTCCTGATGACAAGAAAATCTAAAAAGATGTTTTGTTATTATAGAAACACTTGTAGAACAATGCTTTATTCAGGACAGGACATAATGAGGGATTTATTTTCAACCTCAAACTGGCTCGTCCAATTTGATATAAATTCATTATGGAAAAGAGCAGCAGTTCATTAACTCCTAGAAACTTTCCGCTTATTAAGTATTTAATGAGTTTAACCTTTATGTTAAATATAAAATAATAAGAAACGCCATACCTTCCAAACCTGCAATAATCCATAGTTAGTTTCATCCATTTGATGGAAATTATCACCTATAAACATCAGGGATATTAATTTGTTGAAAATCTAGTCTGTGCTCTGGTTGTGGGCTGTCCAGTGGCTGTATTGTTTCTCTTCAATTAGATGGGATTATTTCATTTCCAAAGACTTTTACACAGGTGGTGTAGCTGTTCAGTGAAATATAATCCAACTCAGCCCCTTCTGTATCCAATAAAATCATCAGTCAGTGCTGGGGGAGCAATCATGGAAATAATGAAATAGCAGTAGTGCTGAAAATAAGCAATGGAAAATTCTGCAAAAGCTAAAATTACACCACCGAGACTGCCTTGATCACCACAGCCCATGACTGGCCAAAAATCAGTTCTCCCTAAGAATTGAGAACCTGTCCTTAGAAAGGAAAGTGTGCTCATGTGGTTAAAAATCACCTTCCTGGAGAAAATTCCCTTAGTATGACTCTGCCTGGTGTTCATAAGGTAGTCTCTACTTATCTCATTCACATTATCAAGTGTTTGCTCTTGCTTTTGCGGTGTGATGGCTGTCAGAAGTATTGGGTTCTATGGGTTATTTATCATGAACCTGTAAGGTCTAAGGCACTAGTGTCTGCTTGATCATAGGCTGTTCTTAAAATGTCTGCTGCTGCTGCTACTGCTGCTAAGTCGCTTCAGTCATATCCGACTCTGTGCGACCCCACAGATGGAAGCCCACCAGGCTCCACCATCCCTGGGATTCTCCAGGCAAGAACACTGGAGTGGGTTGCCATTTCCTTCTCCAATGCATGAAAGTGAAAAGTGAAAGTGAAATCGCTCAGTTGTGTCCGACTCTTAGCGACCCCATGGACTGCAGCCCACCAGGCTCCTCCATCCATGGGATTTTCCAGGCAAGAGTACTGGAGTGGGTTGCCATTGCCTTCTCCATGAGGCATTAGAATAAATACATAACAAGCAATATATTCTAAAAGTCTGAAGTATTTCTTGCTTCATTGAAGAGAGTATACAGCCAATTTGGGAAGAGTGGAAAGGTTATCATTTGCTGTACTGGGGAAAAATATAAAGGAAAATCAGCAAAAGTTAGACTCTGCCAGAGCTAGCTATTAAGTCCAAAAGACCACTATCTTGACTCAATTAGGGAAAAGAAGTTGAAGGGTGACTGTGTAACAAGAAAGCCTAAAGTAATAATTTTGAAAATGGGAGTTCAAACAAGTTGGAAAAAAAATGAGCAATGTCAGGAATGTTTTGAAGAATTAATTAAAAGTAGTCTGTTCACTTTAATGCATTAGAGAAGGAAATGGCAACCCACTCCAGTGTTCTTGCCTGGAGAATCCCAGGGACAGGGGAGCCTGGTGGGCTGCCGTCTATGGGGTCACACAGAGTCGGACAAGACTGAAGTGACTTAGCAGCAGTAGCAGCAGTCTGAGTACTGACCAAAGCAGAGGAGGGGAGCTTCCTCTCTTCCTTCCTTTTTATTTTTTAAAATAATCCCTGCAGAAGAACCAACCAGAAACTCTTATTTGTTCTAAAGCTCCAGAACTACCATCACCACCACCACCCACCAAGTTATTTTAATTTAAACTTTTGTCTGAAATGTCTGGCTTTCATCCTGTTATGTAACCTATTTGTGGTCAACCGGTTCAGCATTAGGTAGTTCAGATATAAGATCTGTTCCATAGTTTAATGGTGTATTTAAATATATATTGTTTTTAAACTATTAAATTGGCTGCACAGAGAAGAAGCAAAATAACACAGCAAGTATGGGTGGTCTTTGAAACTATCATTTGTCTTGGCATAAGAAGTGGCCAAGAAGTAGCCTCTGTTTCTTGCTCTAACTATATCCCAACTCTGAATGGAACTAAACTTCTCTGGGCTTCTGTTTTTCTGTCTACTACCCAGAAGCCACCTCAGCTTGAACGCAGTCTGTCACCCCAAGTTACTTCTCAGAAACTAACCACACAGGATAAGAAGCCGAAACTCCTGTGAGAAGATTGATTCTTTTAGGAGCTAGAATTTTTCTTTCAAACCAATGGAATAACACTTGGTAAATTAGAGCTCTGTCAACTACAATTTTTGCCATTTGCCTCCTTTGAAAAAAAATGTGTTCACCATGGTGCTCCCTAGGCACTTAGAGAATGTAGCCGTGTGTCTCTACAGTGTGCTGAGTTCCTTAAAAGAATGTTAGCATGTTTATTTATAGTCATTAAAAATTCAGGGAGAGAAGCAACATGTCAAAATTCAGAGAAAGAACAACAGCCTTTTCAAAAAGACCATTTAGGTGGATTTTATTCTATATGCAGGACCTGGATGGTTTCTCAAATGAAGGCAAAAAAGAGACTACTTAGATCAAGCCAGTTGGCTTCATGATTGTAACTTTGCAAATTCCATAAATCATTCAGCCTGGAACTCTGAGTTAACAACCTATACCAGTAGAGGAAGTTTTCAAATAGACTTTTAAGTGTCATTAATGTTTTCCCAAATTCCAGTTGAACTTGTCTTGTTCAGTTCAGTTGCTCAGTCGTGTCCAACTCTTTGTGACCACATGAACTGCAGCACACCAGGCCTCCCTGTCCATCACCAACTCCCAGAGTCCACCCAAACCCATGTCCATTGAGTCGGTAATGCCATCCAACCATCTCATCCTCTGTCGTCTCCTTCTCCTCCTGCCCTCAATCTTTCCCATATCAGGGTCTTTTCCAATGAGTCAGCACTTCGCATGAGGTGGACAAAGAATTGGAGTTTCAGCTTCAACATCAGTCCTTCCAATGAACACCCAGGACTAATCTCCTTTAGGATGGACTGGCTGGATCTCCTTGTAGTCCAAAGGACTCTCAAGACTCTTCTCCACCACCACAGTTCAAAAGCATCAATTCTTTGGTGCTCAGCTTTCTTTATAGTCCAACTCTCATATCCATACATGACCACTGGAAAAACCATAACCTTGACTAGACAGACCTTTGTTGGCAACGTAATATCTCTGCTTTTTAATATGCTGTCTAGGTTGGTCATAACTTTCCTTCTAAGGAGTAAGCGTCTTTTAATTTCATGGCTGCAGTCACCATCTGCAGTGATTTTGGAGCCCAGAAAAATAAAGTCAGCCACTGTTTCCAATGTTTTCCCATCTATTTGCCATGAAGTGATGGGACTGAATGCCATAATCTTAGTTTTCTGAATGCTGAGCTTTAAGCCAACTTTTTCACTCTCCTCTTTCAATTTCATCAAGAGGCTCTTTAGTTCTTCTTCAATTTCTGCCATAAGGGTGGTGTCATCTGCATATCTGAGGTTGTTGATATTTCTCCCAGCCATCTTGATTCCAGCTTGTGCTTCTTCCAGCCCAGCATTTCTCATGATGTACTCTGCATAGAAGTTAAATAAGCAGGATGACAATATACAGCCTTGACGTACTCCTTTTCCTATTTGGAACCAGTCTGTTGTTCCATGTCCAGTTCTAATGGTCCTTGAATTGGTGCTTTTCACTCTTTATATCTATGGGTCTCAGGCCACTGGTTCTTTCCAAGGACATACCCCTGCATCTATGCTCTTATATGCTTTTCCTTAAAGCAACTGAAACTTGACTTTACTATCATCTCCTAATTAGCCTTCTTCCAAAAGCTTATATTGGCCCTGATATTTGACTTATGTCCTAGACCATTATATTAAGCCTGATACCAATATCAGTAGACTCCTTTTTTTTTTAATATAACTTTGTCACTGGATCAATTGACATATTATACTTTAAAGTGAGATACGTTGTTTTTTTTTTTAATTGAATGGCCACTAGTGATTTGAATAATGGGTATTTTTGGAAATACAAATGGTAGAAGCACAGCATGCAGGTAAGTTAAATACAAACTCTACCTGAGGATCAGCAGGTATTCTTGATGACTAAGTACCCACATTTACTTTCTGGTAGTTCAGCATCTCTCTAATTACAAGTATATTTCATGTCCATCTTATCGGGATTCTTAAAAGAGAATACTATGTACAAATTAGTGTAAGCAGGTGGGCTACCAACATTTTCTTGTAGTTCAGAATACTATGATCTAAGCATACAACCTGCACTTCCTCCCAGTGCTCCTGAAGTTAGACAATTCAGTATAAAGTCTTGGAAATAAAATTAGACCTAATATATTATACTCATGGGTCACTGGCTTAAAACTCACTAAACATATATACATATTAATCATTTTGACAAAGTAACATGTTTAATTATAAGAATACATTTGAAATAAGTAAAATTTGGTTTTCCCATAATGATTTGATTTTTTAAAATTTTTCTTTGGGAGTTGACATATTACTGTTATATGCACAATGACATGCTGACTTTGTTTTCTTGTTATTTAGTCCATTGCATCCTTGAGGTTGATGAGGGTAATTGTATCCCACTAATATTTATTGGTCATTACATTTGCCAACTGCCCCAACTTTTTATAAAGCAGTGGTTAGATTTACAGTCCTACACCCTTTCTTGGCCATGTGCATGCAATTCTTTTGAAACTACTTTAGCTTATAGGTCTTTGACTTGGAAAAGTATTTCTCAATGCATGTGTTTGGTATTCCATTAAGCATTTTAAATATAACATATGGTTTCATTTAGTCAATCCATTCATGAATATTGAAAAAAATGAATCAGACCTTTTAAGACTTAACCTATTTTCTTACTCTCATTATTTTAAGGCCAGTGGAAAAGCACATTCATTTTGCAAGTAAATAGATATGAGGAATATTGGATTTGTAACCATATTGTGGTTGGCTTATGTTAAAAAATATTCTAGTCTTGATAAATAGAGCTCTTTATAAAAGTATAATGAAGTATTACTTTGTTCCCTTTAATTTAGAATCATTGAATTCAATTTCCTTCTGAAAAGGAAAACATTCATGTAATGCTTAATAGTCTCTCTGCATGCATACAAAAATACAAACATACCCATATATATGTAAATGTCTTAAAAATTGACCAACTGGACATGGAAATATGCTTTAGAGAAATAATCAGAATATGGTTGAAGAATACTTTATATGTTCATATATTTTAAGCATGCATATTCCAATACCTACAGAAATTTCTAGTTTAGAAATAATTTTCAGCTGATATGTTATAAAAAGTGCTATAGGTGAAAGTAAAGTAATTAAAATTTGACTTTTTAAAGAAAAAAGTAGTATTAATGTGGAATATGTTCCTGAGAAAAGCTTTGATATTCAACTCGACATTGAAATATTCTCTCTCTTATTTTCTGATGCCTTTAGTGAAATAAGTAATATTGTACTTCGTATAGCAGAGTATTATATTATGTTTTATGAAATGCATACCCCCTTTATATTTTTAGTGTGAAGTATTAAAAAATTACAAACAACAACAAAACTTTTTAGTTCATTAAGCAAGGTCCTATATCTCATGCTAAGAAGTTGTCTTATCCAGAATGAACATGTTTAGACCTCATCTGATGTAAACTCTTAGATGTATTCTATGCAGTTGGTAACTATGGGTCTTTCTTTTGGCTCCTAAGAGACCACTCTCTTCAGTTTCCCTCTAATTTCTCTGCAGCACCTTCCCTAGCCACTTTGCAGAACTGCCTTTCTATTTTCAATCAACATTCTGTATCAGGTGTTTGTATCCTCCCAAGAAAATCCTATCTCTGATAGCAGGTATAGCTACTACCTGTGCTTAGATGACTCAAATCCAGATCTCCAGCCTGGCCTCTCCTTGGACACCCAGCCTATGATTCCCACTGCCCACTAGAATATGCCCAGTCATATCTCTCTCTGAAGCTCAAAATGAGCTCAGGCTCTTCCCCCAAAACCCTGGTGATCTTCTGGTGCTCCCTGCTGGGGTGATAGACAGCCCTATACTCACAGCTGCACAGCAGACAATGGGAGTCATTTTTCATACTAGCCTCTCTCACTCTTCATAGGCAGGTCTATTTGATTTTACCTCATGTATTTCTTAAATCCATTCATGTCTCTCTATCTCTTGCCAAATCCCTGGTCCAAACCCACCTACATCCTGCTTTGTTTATCACCCTAGTTATTTCATTAGACTCTTCACATCGAATGTTGCTACTTTCCAATCCATTCTCTGTGCTGTAGCAAACCAGAGTGTCGTAGTCACATATGTAAACTTCTTGATGACCTCTATATGCTTTAGGGGGAAAAAAGACCAATATTCTTTTTCTAACTTTTTATTTTATATTGGAGTGTAGCCAATTAATGTTGTGATAGTTTCAGGTGGACAATAAAGAGACTCAGCCATATATATACATATACCCAGTCTCCCCCAAACTCCCCTCCCATCTAGGCTGCCCCAGAACATTGAGCAGAGTTCTCTGTACTATCCAGTAGGTCCTTGTTGGTTATCTATTTTAAATATAGCAGTGTATACATGTCCGTCCCAAACTTCCTATCTCATCCCCCTGCTCTTCCCCTCTGGCAACTGTAAGTTTGTTCTCTGAGTTTGTGAAGGACCAATATTCTTAATGCAACATCTAATATTATGAATAGGCTTCTTCCCTGCCTACCTCACCACCTTCATTTTGAGCCACTTTTCTCACTGGTTCCTGCACTTCAATTACTGTGGCATTGTATTTTCTTGAAATAGCCACACTTCTATCTCTAGACTCATAGCCACACTTCTATCTCTAGACTCATGCTGTTCTAGAACTTCACTGTATACCATTTTCCATCAAGAAGTGGAGTCTATTCATCTATCCTTTGAACTCAAGCACGTTGATGATTGCTGTAACCAATAGATTAAGGCAGAAGTGATGCTGTGTGACTTCTGAGGCCAGGACATTTTTAAAGGAATATAGCTCCCACCTGGCTCCTTGCTCAGATAGTCCTACTTTGGAAAATGAACCACAGAGTTGTGAGGAAGTCCGCACCTCACTTATCTAAAGAGACCTCGTGGAGAGGCCTGGATAGGAATGAACCAAGGCCCTCAACCAATAGCATATGAATGACCAGCCTTCTGACTATTCCAGCCTCTAGCCTTTATATTTACCAGTCAGATCCCCAGAGCTCATGGAGCAGAGAAAAGCCACCCACGTTGTGTCCTGTCCAAATTCTTGACCCTTCAAATCTGTGAGCAGCCAATGGTGGTTCTGTGCTGTTAACTTATGGGGTGATTTGTTTTACAGAGTTAATCAGAACCATCACCCTGGCCTTTTTCAGGCCCTTGCTCTTAGACACCATCTCCTGTTTTTAACTTTTCCTCTCCTTTTCTACACAAATCTTCACTAACCACTCGATAATTAATTTTTCCTTATCCTTCAAAAATTAGCTCATATTTCAGCAAAGGGCAATATAGTTATAAAGAATACATGACCAGAAGCCCATGTATCCTGTACCAAAAGAAAGAATGGTGGAATTATCTGACTTGTCATGGCCAGCAGACGCATGGCCTCAGGCATCCTGGAAGCTAAAAGGTTTGCTAAAATCTACAAAAAAGAAGAAGGAGGTCAACCTATATTTCATGCCCAGTATTATGTGCAGGATAACACATTTTCAATCCTTTTTTTGAGTTTTTAGTAATTTCTTAGCTCTTGGTAAGAAATTCTCACTCCAAGTCAAAGTTAAGGTAATTGCGGTCAAGGTTAGAATAACTACTGTCAAAATGGCTACAACTGTGTTTCTCTCACCATAGTCTAGGGAATATTCTACTAGGATGACAGAATATGGCAGAGCTGTGTTAGTTCTAAAGAAAATTGGGAATATACTGGGAGGAGACACAGGACCACTTTAAAAGTTTTTATGTAATTTCTAGATAGTCTGTTTAGTCCCAGTTTTGCTTTCACAAATGTTTCCGTAAGCATGCAGTTTCTTCTTTCAGGAACAATAATTCATCAGAGCACTTTGCCCTTATACCTTTATGATATTCTAGGCATTCCAGCCTCTCAAATAACCCTCCGACCAATTTACTGGTTTGTTATATCATAAAATCTCCACTTTTTTTTTTTTCTGAATGAAGCGTAGGCAGGCAAAGAGACAAATGGGTATGTTTGATCTTGAAACTGCATCCAAAGACATTGTCTCAGCTTGAGCCCAGCAGTTTGTCTTATTACAGGTTATTGTGGTTATGAAAATGAAGCTTTGGGGTTTGTTTTGTTTAGTTTTTATTTCTTTTTTATTGAGGTAAAATTGACATATAGCATTATATTAATTTCAAGTATACAACATCACGATTCACTGCTTGTATATATTATGAAATGTTCACCACAAGTCTATTTAACATTCATCACAAGACATGGTTATGTTTTTCTCCTTGTGATGAGAACTTTTAGATCTTTCAAATATGCATTACAGTATTAACTTTAGTCGTAGTGCTGTACATTATATCCCCATGACTTATTTATTTTACAACTGGAAGTTTGTATCACCTTTTGACTCCTTCACCCATTTCTTTTACCTACATCTCCCACCTCTGGCAACTACCAACATGTTCTCTAAATCTATGAATTTGGGGTTTTTGTTTTTGTTTTAGATTCTATGGTAGGATGAGATCATATGGTATTTCTCTAATTTATTTCTTTTAGCATAATGCTTTCAAGGTACATCCATGTTGTTACAAATGGTAAGATTTCATTCTTTTTTATGCCTGAGTAATATTCTGTTGGTAAATGCACAGCATCTCTTACAACCATTCATCCATCAATAAACACTTAGGTTGTTTCCACACTTCTGCTATTGTAAATAATCCTGCAATGAACACAAGGATGCATTTGTCTTTTGAGTTAGTGTTTCATTTTCTTCAGATAAATACCCAGAAGTGAAATTGCTGCATCATACGGTGTTCTATTTTTAATTTTTTGAGGAACCTCCATACTTGTTTCCATGGTGGCTGCACCAATTTACATTCTCAGCAACAGTGCACAGGGCTTCCGTATTCTCCACATCCTGGCCAGCACTTATTATTTTTTGTCTTTTTGACAGTAGCCATTCTGACAGGTGTGAGGTAATATCTCATTGTGGTTTTGACGTGTGTTTCTCGGATGATCAGTGACACTGAACATTTTCATATACCTATTGGCCATGATCTATATGTATTTTCACATATACAGTTTGCAGGTTTTCATTTCTTTTTGCAATTACATGAGTAGATACACTAAAGTTTATACAATCAAACAAGTGTGCTCCTCTAAACTACTTCCCTTGAGAGGCCCCTGTCTTATCAGCCCTGTTTACCCTGATTCAATGTGAGTTGCAGTGGCCATCAGAGAGGACCTTCGGGTCAAAGAAAAATATCAGTTTCATTACTTTGGGTTCATTGGCCACTTTTCCTTGTGCCAGCATATTTTTCTTTCCTACTTTTTCCCCTTGATCCCACTTTACTTTGTGCCTCTGTTTCTTCTATTGCTAAAGTCAGCAGCTCAAGAAATTGTAGGGACCAGTCTAGAGCTGGGGAAACTCCTCTGGAAAGAAAAGCTATACTGTTGAATCAGTATCTAAGAATGCCAAGGATACTCTGAATTTGACCAAGAAAAGTCAAATTTTGCCCAAAATTATATTTTCATCTTAATGAAAGACCTAAGCTTTCTCTGTGAGTATTCTACGTATAATTTTGACAGTTTTGGTTACCATAAAGTTAGTAAAATGTATGTAAAGACACTACAGGCTGCTATGCCCTGTTGTGCCTAGTCATTCAGTCCTGTACAATTCTTTCTGACACCATGCGTTGTAGCCTGCCAGGCTCCTCTGTCCACTGGGGATTCTCCAGGCAAGAATACTGGGTTTCCATGCCCTCTTCCAGGGTTTCTTCCCAATCCAGGGATCAAACCCAGGTCTCCCACATTGTAGGCGAATTCTTTATCATCTGAGCCACCAGCAAAGACCCATAGGCAGCTACCTACCATTAAGATCCTGCTCTATGATATAGAGGGAAAGTCAGCAAATATGGGGCCATTGTTGACCCAGGGCGAGAGGGAATGGGGAACATCAGTAATCAATCATAAACCCTTTCCCACAAAGTAGAGTAGACTTCCCTATCCTCACCAAGAGCCATGGAAGCAGCCAACACCAACCATCTAAGCTGACTCAGAAAATGCGACTTACGTACCATTTCAGAAATAAACTGAGCCCATTTTATCCAGAAATTTATTATGAAAATCGAGATCTCGTGAGGAACAGAGGATGCCAGCCGGAGAAAGAAAGAAGAACCTAGAGGTAACCCCGGGACACTCCTCAAGTCTGCTCACAGCAGCATGAGACTAAATTAGATTGATGGAGTTGTTAACTGTCATGTTGGAAGGCACAGGCAAGCCGATCCTGAGATGAGAAATAAAACAAATAAGTTGCAGCAAGGACAGATGGGATACGGGACAGTATTCAAAAGCTCAACATTCAGAAAACGAAGATCATGGCATCCGGTCCCATCACTTCATGGGAAATAGATGGGGAAACAGTGGAAACAGAGTCAGACTTTATTTTTGGGGGCTCCATAATCACTGCAGATGGTGACTGCAGCCATGAAATTAAAAGACACTTACTCCTTGGAAGAAAAGTTATGACCAACCTAGATAGCATATTGAAAAGCAGAGACATTACTTTGCCGACTAAGTTCCGTCTAGTCAAGGCTATGGTTTTTCCTGTGGTCATGTATGGATGTGAGAGTTGGACTGTGAAGAAGGCTGAGCGCCGAAGAATTGATGCTTTTGAACTGTGGTGTTGGAGAAGACTCTTGAGAGTCCCTTGGACTGCAAGGAGATCCAACCAGTCCATTCTGAAGGAGATCAGCCCTGGGATTTCTTTGGAAGGAATGATGCTAAAGCTGAAACTCCAGTACTTTGGCCACCTCATGAGAAGAGTTGACTCATTGGAAAAGACTTTGATGCTGGGAGGGATTAGGGGCAGGAGGAGAAGGGGATGACCGAGGATGAGATGGCTGGATGGCATCACAGACTCAATGGACGTGAGTCTGAGTGAACTCTGGGAGATGGTGATGGACAGGGAGGCCTGGCATGCTGCGATTCATGGGGTCGCAAAGAGTTGGACACGACTGAGCAACTGAACTGAACTGAATGTACCTGATGAGGAACTCTGCGGTGGCAGTCCTGGTGGAACTCTCTCAGCTCTTGAGAGCAGACCTCGGGGACATAGACCCATCTTGAAGGGTCAACCTTTTCAACCGATGCATACAGAGATGAACAGAATCTTTAATCAATGGTAAAGTTCATTAAGTCAGTTAAGCCAATCCCAGCTGTATTAGCTATAAAAACAAAGTCTAGCTTGAGTGGAAATAACTATTCTTACAAATAGTCAAGATGAGACATGGAGTTTTAATTTAAAGGACATAAGACATAACCCATTTTCCCAAGGGAATTAAACTGCACTCTACTTTTTCTCTCTACTTTGTTACGACAACCAGTGTTCTGAGCCAACTTTCCAGTGGTAGCTGGTGCCAGCTGCTGTCCAGGGGCTTCCGTGAGAGGCCAGGCCTCCTCCAGGACCACCCAACACTGCTCCCACCCTTCTGCAAAGGCCATTTCATTGTTAAGGATGGCTGAGGCCTCAGCTCTGCATAATGGCAGCCAGGTGGTCTTGCAAGTCCTTAAATCCCCTTCCTCTTGTTAGAATGTTCTTAGCAGGGAGAAGAGAAAAGTCACACTTAAAAATAGCACCCTGAACATCTTTGTTTTTCTCCATTTGGACTTCCTTCTAGATTTCGTAAAACGGCAGCTATCACCAAATACAGTCATTTCTTGTGCAGGTGTTCAAAAACCCCAGTAATTTCATTGTTTCATGGTTCTTAATTCATAATTTTCCAATTTCAAGGTGACCATTTTAATCACACTTTGTCTCCGGTGTATTAAATAACCTTCATTATCTTAGAAACACAGTTTGTTCTTGAAAAATTTTGGGAATTTCTAGGCTTGTATCAATGAACTGCTTCATAAATCAATCAATCTTTACTGGTTATTTTGGACACCTGATATTTTCAGCCACTTAAAATACCAAGGTGATTAAAGATCCGACTCTGATGATTCAGTTTAATGTGGGGTGAGTGGTTCTTTTTCCTGCTTCAGAGACATTTATCCTTCAAGGTGGTATTACCCAGATGACTGAGATAAATAAAGCACTTTGCAGAAATGTGCTCAATAAAGCAAAATTGTATTATATCTATTTTTCTATTTTTCTTTCTTTATAACCTTGAATTTTTCAAGTTTTTGGTGCTATCAAGGCACTTGAGGTTATCTGACCCACAAAAGTTTTCCAAGCAATGAAACTTTTTGCCCCATTTACAAAAATATGCTTGATTCTAAATCTCAAGTAGGATCACAGTTTGCTTTCACTTCCTTGTTAGCATGACGTGTTTTGGGTTTTAGGTTTTTACCTAACATCTTATTTGTAAAACCAAGTTTCATGACTGCTTTGTCCTCATGTCCGCAGATGTCCCCCACTAAGGTCTCTGAGAAAACCCTTGGCTTCTGTGGGAGCTCTGAATGCAAAGCAATTACAGAATTAAGATGTAAATAGAAAATGTAATACAATCCATTGGCCAAGCTCTGTCTCTAACATTATCCACAGGCAAAATATTTTTGCTTAACAGAGTATTGGAAATATGTGCTTAGTTTCAATATGTACTCATAATATCATTAGATAGTCACATCATGAACTAAAAATTATTTCTTTCCCAATGAACATAGGCCATTAACATATACAATTTAGACATTTTCTCTTTTTTGGTAATTTCTTGAAATTTGTTATTAGTATGCATTTTAGATTTTTTCCAGCATTGATTAGTTTTATATACAAAATAATAAGGGGCTTCCCTGGTGGCTCAGATGGTAAAGAATCTGCCTGCAATGCACGAGAGCTGAGTTCAGTCCCTGGGTCAGGAAGGAAGATCCCCTGGAGAAGGGAATAGATATTCACTCCAGTATTCTTGCCTGGGAAATCCCATGGACAGAAGAGCCTGGCAGAATACAGCCCATAGGGTTGCAAAGAGTCAGACCAACTGAGCAACTAACATGTTCACTTTCACAAAATAATAGTGACAATCACTTTCAATATCAACATATGAATTAACTGACAAATACAGCAACTCTCGCCAGCTATCCTTTTACTCCTGATAGTGTTTATATGCTGATGTTACTTTCTCCATTGCCCTACTGTCTCCTTCCCCGACTGTGTCCACAAGTCCATTCTCTGCATCTGAGTCTCCATTCCATCCCTGCAGATAGGTTCACTGAGTTTTACAGTCATTAAGATTAGCATTGTGGTGAAAGGGGCATCATTGTTTATCCTTACAGGCGGTATTTAGCCTGTTCTACTTTGAAAGGAGAATGATTTTTGAGAATCACTTTTTCCCTACAAACTCTTTATTAATAAGTTTAGTTGTGTCAGCATTATAAAATTCAGACACACATGGGAGGTAGGAGGGAGTTTCAAGAGGGAGGAAACATATGTATACCTATGGCTGATTCATGTTGATGTGTGGCTGAAACCAACATAATATTGTAAAACTGTTATTCTTCAATTAAAAATAAATACACAGACACATACATACAATTCATTTGGATACAAACCTAAGAAATATAGTACCATGGGGTAAAATAAAGATACGTGCTTTTTAAACATTTCTTCCTTATAGCTTTTAAACAGTTTTTCCTTCTAGTTGTTACATGTCTTACATGAGGACCATATGATAGAATGACAGACTCCTATAAATTGTCATAGCATTAATTTGCATGCCAAACTTGCGTCACTACTTACAAATGGAGCGTGTTATGAACTCATGAACACGTTCAGAGAGATTGACTAAGACGACTTTCTCTTGCTCTTTTACAAACTTAAGGGATCACTTTATGATTTATTTGTGATGTCTTTAGAGGAAAAATAAAGAGAATAGACGTCTAAAAGCTTCTGAGCAATGTAAGGAGCTTATGATATTATATCAAATGATAAAGCAAACCACAAGAAGTTTATGGTGAGGCAGGAAAATATGTTGCATGTTTGCCTAGAGCTGGAAATGTTGTGGATATTTGGAGTTAGGAAACATCTAATTCTGAATGTGTAGTTGTTTTGTTTGAACCCCTAGATAAATTACTGTTTATTTCTATGGGAGTAATGAATGGTTTGGGTTTTTTTTTGGGGGGGTGTTTTATTGTTGTTGTTTTTGTTTGACTCTGCTCATGGTATGGATGTGAGAGTTGGACTGTGAAGAAGGCTGAGCACTGAAGAATTGATGCTTTTGAACTGTGGTGTTGGAGAAGACTCTTGAGAGTCCCTTGGGCTGCAAGGAGATCCAACCAGTCCATTCTGAAGGAGATCAGCCCTGGGATTTCTTTGGAAGGAATGATGCTAAAGCTGAAACTCCAGTACTTTGGCCACCTCATGCGAAGAGTTGACTCATTGGAAAAGACTTTGATGCTGGGAGGGATTGGTGGCAGGAGGAGAAGGGGACGACAGAGGATGAGATGGCTGGATGGCATCACTGACTTGATGGACGTGAGTCTGAGTGAATTCCAGGAGATGGTGATGGACAGGGAGGCCTGGTGTGCTGCGATTCATGGGGTCGCAAAGAGTCGGACACGACTGAGCGACTGAACTGAACTGAACTGAATGGCATGTGGGATCTTAGTTCCCCAATCAAGGATCAAATCTGTGCCCCCTGCAATGAAAGCACAGTCTTAACCACTGGTTGTTTGTTGTTCAGTTGCTTCAGTCATGTCTGACTCTTTGCAACCTCATGGACTGCAGCATGCCAGGCTTCCCTGTCCTTCACTATCTCCCAGAGTTTGCTCACACTCAAGTCCAGTGAATCTGTGATGCCATCAATCATCTCACACTCTGCTGTCCCCTTCTCCTTTTGCCTTCAGTCTTTCCCAGCATCAGGATCTTTTCCATTGAGTCAGCTCTTCACATCAGATGGCCAAAGTATCAGAGCTTCAGCTTCAGCATCAGTCCTTACAATGAATATTCAGGGTTGATATCCTTTAGGACTGACTGGTTTGATCTCCTAGTTGTCCAAGGGACTCTTACAGTCTTCTCCAGTACCACAGTTCCAAAGCATCAATTTTTTGGCACTCAGCCTTATTTATGGTCCCACTCTCACATTGTTACTTGACTACTGCAAAAAAGTCCATAGCTTTGACTATATACAGACCTTTGTTGGCAAAGCGATGTCTGTGCTTTTTAATACACTGTCTAGGTTTGTCATAGCTTTTCTTCCAAGGAGCTGACATCTTTTAATTTCATGGCTGCAGTCAGTGTTCACAGCGCTTTTGGAGCCCAAGAAAATAAATTATATCATTGTTTCCATTGTTTTTCCATCTATTTGCCATAAAGTGATGGAAGCAGATGCCATGACCTTATTTTTTTGAGTGTTGAGTTTTAAACCAGATTTTTCACTCTCTTTCACCCTCATCAAGAGGCTCTTTAGTTCCTCCTTGCTTTCTGCCAATAGGGTGGTATCATCTGCATATCTGAGGTTATTGATATTTCTCCCAGCAATCTTGATTCCAGCTTGAGTTTCATGCATCCCAGCATATCGCATGATGTACTCTGCATATAAGTTAAATAAGCAGTAAATTAACCATTGGACTAGTGGTGAAGTCCCTCTTTTGGTTTTCAATGTTAATTCATTGAGATTGAATTGTTAACTTCTTCCTGGTTGTCTTGTAAATTTCTGTAAGAGAATTCTCAGCCTTTCCTTCTCTGCAGCCATTTGCCCTGATTAGCCAGTGCCAGAATGGCACAAACTTGTATTTGTGTGTTTGTTTTTCTTTCTTTAACTATTTACTTAATTTGGAGATGTGACCTGAATGGAGAAAACCAACAACACAAAAAGAAATGGCTGAGTTATCATCATTTGGCATGGCTAAAATGATTTAAATGGATGGGGATTTTTTTGCTTCAGAGAACCTTTGTCTAACAGTTTTCTTCATAGGAGCTAGGAGAGCCAGAATCGTAATCTCAAATGCTGACATTCCTTGACAAGTTACTTTCCCTGCATTCCTCTGACCTTTATATAATGAGGATAATAATATTTATCTAGCTTAGATAAAATCTCCCATTGCATTTTTCAGAATCCTTCACATTGATAAAGTGATATTCCCTTTAAGACTGCATGCTTCACAAATATGAGTCATTTAACAGTTGTGCATGCATGCTAAGTCACTTCTGCTGCTGCTGCTGCTGCTAAGTCACTTCAGTCATGTCCGACTCTGTGCGACCCCATAGACGGAAGCCCACCAGGCTCCCCCATCCCTGGGATTCTCCAAGCAAGAACACTGGAGTGGGTTGCCATTTCCTTCTCCAATGCATGAAAGTAAAAACTGAAAGTGAAGTCGCTCAGTCATGTCCGACTCTTAGCGACCCCATGGACTGCAGCCTACCAGGCCCCTCTGTCCATGGAATTTTCTAGGCAAGAGTACTGGAGTGGGGTGCCATTGCTTTCTCCATAAGTCACTTCAGTCACATCCAGCTCTGTGTGGCTGTATGGACTGTAGTCTACCAGGCTCCTCTGTCCGTGGGATTCTCCAGGCAAGAATACTGGAGTGGGTTGCCATTTCCTCCTCCAGGGGACCTTCCCAACCCAGGGATTGAACCTGTGTCTCTTATGTCTCCTGCATATGTCTCCTCTTTACCACTAATGCCACCTGGGAAGCTCCTATTTAACAGTCCGTGCTTCCTATTATTAATACATACATGTATCAACCAAAAAAAAAAAAAAAAACCACAGAGAAATTACATTTCAGCACAGATTTTAAAATACAATATAAATAATATTTGTAAGCAGTCACCTTGCATCAGACATTGTACATTATCTCATTTAATTCAAGAGTAATCCTGTGCAACATTTTCTTCCTATTTCATTGTAGAAGACTACTATTATAAAAGTGCTACTTCAGTGGTTAAGAATCTACCAGCCAATACTGGGGACATGGGTTCAATCCCTGGTCTGGGAATTAAGTTCCCCCATGCCATGGAACAACTAAGCCTGCACACCACAGCTAGACAAAGCTGCAACGAAGACCTAGAGCAGCCAAAGGCTTAAAAAGAAAATATAAAGAAAAGACTGTTTAAAAATAATAAAGTGGGAGTGTCCAGACCATAGTAGAAACATCTACAACTTCCCAGGATTACCAGAAGCAAGCCATATGAAAGTCATATCCCATTGACATATACATGAAACTAGCTCATGGAACCCCCAAAGCAGAATTCAGTTGTCCTCTTGCCTGAGCTCATTACCTGGTTAAAGTGTAATCCCTTTAGTGAATATTTGGTGTTTCTTGGCTCCCCAGCATGCTGGGAGCAACCTCTCCTCCCAGTTTGTGGAGATCTGCCCTCCCTCTCTCCAGATTGGAGTGGAACTGAAGCAAAAATTGCAAATCTCCTCTCAGGTGGTGCTAGTGGTAAAGAACCCCTCTGCCCATGCAGGAGACATAAGAGACTTGGTTCGATCCGTGGGTTGGGAAGACCCCCTGGAGAGGGGACTGGCAACCCACTCCAGTAATCTTGCCTGGGGAATCGCATGGACAGAGGCGCCTGGTGGGCTACAGTCCTTGGGGTCGTGAAGAGCTGGACACCACTGAAGTGGCAGCATGTGTGCACACTGAGTCATATAAGCCGTATCCTGCTGCGTCATATGACCTGGTTTCAGCACATCTGGCCAAGCTCCCTCTGGTCCTCTGCTCCTCGCATGTCCCACCTGAGGAGTGAGATGAGATATTGTGGACCGGCTGCCGTTCCTCATGTATACACGTCATGTCTGCCCTTCCCCAATTCAGCTACCTAGATTCGTTTGCACAGTATTTTTTGCTGAATGGTCTTGTTTGTGTGTACCAATGCTAATAGGAAAGGATAAAACCAAAGTAAGACTTCAAACAGATTAGACATTTTACCTCCCAACCAAAACTGACCTGTAGTCTTGACCTCATTTCTCTTGGAAATGTCATGCTAGAAAAAAAGATTGAGTTGAACTTTTTCTATTTTGTTATGTAAGGCTCAGCGGACTGAAGGAAGCCAACAAATTGCTCTGTTTTTATCACTGCACGGAGCCAAGAATCTCTAGCCAGCTCCATTTTAGAAGTATCCATCGCTTTCATGGGCCATTAAATGTATGTCTCCTGACAGTTTAGGAATATCTTAATGTGCTTTAAACGTAATCATTGAAAGTGACTATTTGAGTTGAATCATGTCACTTCCCAACTTAAAAGTCCTCTAGTGGTTTTCCATCACTAATAAACACAAATAATCTTCGCAGTGGGTTTCAGGCACTGTGGGATCCAGTTGCTGCCCTGCTCTGCTGCCCCACCTGGCACCATTTCCTACTTGGCAGTCAGTTCTGCTGTGTCTTGACCCACCAGCAGCCTGCCTCCCCAAGCTTTTGCACATCCTTTCCTCTCCTTCTTCTGTTTCCCAGTCCACCTATTACCTCTACTATTTGTCCTGTTTCCTACAGGAAAGCTTTCATGTACACCCGAGGCTAGAATTGACCCACTATTAAAAATTTTTTTAAAAATAGATTGACCCTCTGTTGTATTCTTCCAAAATACGTTTTTTTTTCAATAAAACAATTTATCAACAACAGAAACAGACTTACAACATAGGGAATAAAAAATATGGTTACTAAAGGGTAAGAAGAGAGGTGG
Organism: Oryx dammah; assembly: GCF_014754425.2. Lineage (NCBI taxonomy): Eukaryota > Metazoa > Chordata > Mammalia > Artiodactyla > Bovidae > Oryx > Oryx dammah. The sequence goes on from NW_024070191.1 coordinate 12,003,676, forward strand.
AGGAAAGATAAATTAGGAATTTGGGATTAGCAAATGCAAACTATTAAATATAAAATAAATAAACAGCAATATCCTATTGTATACATAGAAACTATACTTAATACTGGTAATAAACTACAATGGAAAAGAATATAAAAAAGAATATATATATATATAAACATATATGTATATACATATCAGCAACCCACTCCAGTATTCTTGCCTGGAAAATCCCATGGACAGAGGGAGCCTGGAAGGTTGCAGTCCATAGGGTTGCACAGAGTTAGATATGACTGAAGCAAATAAGCAGCAGCAGCATGCATATGTATGTATGTATATAACTGAGTCATTTTGCTGTGTAACAGAAATTAATACAACATTGTAGATAAACTACACTTCAATTAATTTTTAATTTTTTTAAAAAAACTTGTCTAAATTGTGATGATAATGCACTTATCGCTTGTGTAAAGGTCTTCTAGACTTAGCCTATGAGGGCAAGAGTGGAGCTCGCTTTGTTAACCACGGGGTCCGTTATTATCTAGGAATATTCAACTAGGCAAAAGTTGAACAATGAATATTTGCTGAATAAATAAATGTAAGTGGGAAAATGTTATTTTTAAATGTCAAGAATAGTCAAGCTCTTACTTTCTCCTTTAAATGTTTACTTATTGAAAAGAATGTGTACCATCTTTCTAACCAGGAAAAAAAGTTTCCAAAAAGAAAAGAAAGAAAAAAAGAAACAGCCATTTACTGATTTGATAAAATCTTGACTCCAAGAAAAATACAAATACTCTAAGAATTATTTCTGCTAATGAATTCATATTTTAACAAATATGAATAAATGTAAATATGAATATAATTTCTACCATGGTTTTCTCAATTCATTTTTTTTCCTTTGTATTTCAGTGTTTAGCTTATTCCCAAAGCATTCCAAAGAAGGGAAAAAATTATCTCAGTTTCTAGCCATTTCTTAAATATCATCATAAAATGTCTAAATTTGGGCTCAAAGTCTGAATCAGAAAATAATTTTAAACACCCTTTAAGCATGTATAATAATAACAATAACTCTTGTCTCAACCAGTTTAAAACTTTTATAGCATTTCTGTCCCAAAGTGGCTAGTGGGTAAGATTTGGGTAGGGAGAATCTCTTCCAGTTTGTTTTTTTTTTTAATCAAATATAAAAACACCTCCAGCCTTTTTTTTTCCTCCAAATAAAAAATTTGTCCTAAGCAGATACATTTTTCACAGTGCTATCAACGGCAGGTCTAATTGCTTTTCATGTAAATTAAGAATGTGCACCATACAGGATGCTTGGGGCTGGTGCACTGGGATGACCCAGAGGGATGGTATGGGGAGGGAGGTGGGCGGGGGGTTCAGGATTGGGAACACGTGTACACTCGTGGCAGATTCACGTTGATGTATAGCAAAACCAATACAATATTGTAAAGTAAAAAATAAATAAATAATAATAATAATAAAGAAAATGAATAACAACAACAACAACAAAAAAGAATGTGCACCTTTGTTTAAATAGTAATCTAGGTCAAAATGAGGGAGTGGTTTATTTGTTTTAGCTTATTTGGAGCTTTGAAATGGCACTGAAAGCATGGCAAAAAAGTTCTTCTCTCCTATTTATTTAAACAAGAAAACACTCCTGTTTAAACTTTTTCCTCCTACTTTCCACTTACCAGTAACAACAATCCACTGCACACATCACAAAGGCATTTGAAGATATTCATCAGCTTGGTTATTTTAAACACTTGGGGTTTGGGTTTGCCATTGTTTATTTTTAGATCTTTTATATTTGTTAAAACTTGATGAATCTGAGAATATGTGTAGAGGAGAAATATGGCTTTTGAGTTTATCTCAGTAAGAACTGTAATAGGTTTCTCTTTCCCTCCTGTATACAGACACATTTGGGGGTTTCGTCAAAAAAGATACAGACCTACCATGATTATCAGACAAGGTTTAAACATAGATTATATCACAGGGAGAAATTTCTGACTGGCCTTTTCTGGTTTACGGCACCAGTGAATTTAAGTGTGTGCCACCCATCACTGGCCACCTGTGTGGGGAAAAATTGTATCCCAGCAGGCTCTGCCTCGAACCTGGTGAAAAGGCTGTTCATTTGTCTGTATGTTTATTTTAAATATTTCCTGACAGGAGAGAATTATCTGGACAATATGCACACAAAGGAAGCTTATTTTTAAAGATCAAAGAAATGTTTCTTCTCATTTATAAAATTTGTAGTATTAGTATAAGATATTGTCTCTGCGAAAATCTACAGTATGGGCTTTCCTGGTGGCTCAGTGATGAGGAATCCACCCACCAATGCAGGAGACACGAGTTCTATCCTTGACCCTGGAAGATCCCACATGAGGCAGAGCAACTAAGCCCCTGTGCCTTAATAATGGAGCCCATGCCCTAGAGCCCAGGAGCTGCAACTGCTGAACCCAAGTGTCCTGGAGCCAAAGAGAATCCCTCACACCACAACTAGAGAGTGAGAGTGAAAGTGAAGTAGCTCAGTCGTGTCCAACTCTTTGGGACCCCGTGGACTATAGCCCACCAGGCTCCTCCCTCCATGGGATTCTCCAGGCAAGAGTACTGGAGTGGGGTGCCATTTCCTTCTCCAGGGGATCTTCCCAATCCAGGGATCGAACCCGGGTCTCCCGCATTGCAGGCAGACGCTTTACCCTCTGAGCCACCAGCGAAGCCCCAACTAGAGAGTAGCCTTCACTTACCGCAACTAGAGAAAAGCCTGGGCGCAGCAAAGAAGATTCAGCCAGCCCAAAATAAATAAATAAATAAATTACAAACCCACTGTAATTGCAGTGCCGTGGTTGCCATCCTCTCAAGCCCATGATGCGTAAATGATAAAATAATTTAGAAGCAATCCAGGCCCTGTAAAGGTCACAGAGCTGCATGCACTTAAACCATAGGCACTTTCTATAGAGGGGCCAATTCCTTACTGCCATTGCACTATCAAGTTATTTATTCCACTGTAAGAACATATTACAATAATGTACTCATGATTATACATTTCATTGTCTAAATGTGTTGTTACTAATGCAAAAATATTGAAAGTAAACTATGGATTGAGGGGGGAGAGCAGTATTCAGAAGATTAACTATTGGTCAGAAAGAAAAAGCAGAGGTAGGATTCTGAGAGTAACATTTTTCCTTAAATAGCTATAACACTTCTTTACAAAAATAAGCATTAATAACTAAGGCAGGTATTGTATTTTGTATTTGTTTTGATTATAAGAAAGTGGACTTTTCAAAATGTCTATACTAAATACATCCATACATCAAGATTTGAATAGTGGGGTTGGAGGGAAGGAAAGTGAAACCAAAATGCTATAGCAATTTTATGTAGATTATAAAAGTATAAAATGTTTACTACCTGTTGGGTATGTGGGGTGGATCTTGATGATTGTTTGTTTATGATATATTTACACATATAGTATTCACTGATATTCTAACTGCTTTCAAAAATGATTTAAGGCACCTGAATCTTGATTTAAGGCAGTTAAATTTATAAAATGGACTGTTATTTATATTAGTAAATCTGTGAGATGCATATGGACCATTTAAATAGTCTTCATATTATCCTTATATTGATATGAAAAGGAGACCTGTAAAAAGAAAATGTATTGCACTTGGATATTTTTAAGTTTTGAAATTCAAATAAACAAAGAGCATTGCAAAGATGAGTCATAGAATATTGAGATTTAGTTGGATTGTTCATAATATCCAACCTCTCACATCCTTTTTATTGGATAAATATTCAGATTGGAGGAAGTTGGTTCACAGACTCCCCACATAGTTTAAATTTTAAATTCATATTTGGCAGAAAACACCTTTCAAATACATCTTGTGACATCATGAGATATTCTATAATGATATTTTCCAAAGTCTCCACTATCAAAAGACCTGAAGAGCTGTTTCTATCAGAAATGACTCAAAGTTTATTATTTATATTATTTCATTTTGTGTATTGAGTCCAAAGTTGAAATTGCATTACTGCTGCTTTCATGCAATTGAAAGTATGTAACAACAACCCAAATGAGTGGATTGAGCTTGTTATCAAAAAAAAAAAAAAAGATAAAGAAATTAGTTTAACAAAGTCATGACTGAGAAGTATGTAAGTCATGTTATTTTGATCAGCAAAATCAGTAGCATGTTTCTGGTCTTGCTTTCCATTTTAGTACTAAAAGACCCTCAGGACAGGTAGAAAAATTATGTATTTGAAACTTTAGAATTTATGAGAAAGTGAATTCTGGAACTCACCAGCAGTAGAATTTGCCAGGCTCTGAAATGTCATGATTATGACATTTTCTATTGACTAATACTATCATTTGCTATTGTTCAGGTACCAAGTAACATCCAAGCCTTTGTGACCCCATGGACTGCAGCATACCCCCTAAATCTCACTGAATCCTTTGAGTGTTCTTCAGCTACCTGGGTGTCTCTCTGGTGGTGTGTTTCTCTGGCTTCTGTTACACCTGTTAACATAGTTCCTGATGAGTCTCTGAGCTCTAGTCACAGTACTCAACTCACAAAACATGACCACTCCATGTCTCCTGCTTGAATCCCTTTGAAGCTTTCCCTTGGCCTCAGAATAACAGTTAAAATCCTTAACACGCTCCACTGTGCACTGTGCACGCTGGTCCCTTCCTGACAACCCAGCCTCCTCCCAGAATCCTCCCGTGCCCGGGATTCTGAGCCCCTGGTGGCTCTCAAGTCTTCAAGTTCACCAGTCTCCCTTCCACCCCAGGGCCTCTGGCCGAGATCTTCCCTCATTCTGGAAGCTTCTCCACTCCTACGTCTCATGCTTGCTCCATTGGGCCCGGATAAATCACATCGTCTTCCTCAAACAACCTGCTCTGAGCCTCTCAGGTCTTTCTGTGGGCGGTCTTGAGGCGCTTGCCATTGTCCAATGTGCACAGCTTTGTTTGTGTGATAATTTGATTAATATCTGTCCCAGCTACATGAGGATAAAGGCTGACTCTGTCTTTGCTCATCTTTATCCCTAAAACCTTAATAATGCCTGGTGCGTAATCATAATAGGCACGTAATTATATTTGTTGAGCAAATGAATATACGTATAACTAAGAAGCTAGTGTTCCCATTAGCTAGTTTTATCTTCTCATCACGCAAAGACAACTTGAATGAATTTTTAAAGTTCTTTGTATAGAACCGCTACTCTTGCTTTTCTCGTAAGTTTCTAATATTAAAATGGCAAGTGAGACCCCAAAAATGCTATTAATTTTGCTGACTAGAAAAAAATTGCTTAGATATTTCTCAGCTATAACTTTATAGAACTAGTTTTTCATGCTGAGATTCTTCATAACAAGCTCCATTTGCTTTTTGAAATGATTTCGACATCCACAGACCTCTCTCTATTGTTGTCAGCTTATCTCTTGTTGTGTTAAAAACCACTCTCCTCTCCTAAAATGTCTCTTTTTCTTGTACATTATGTATTTTCATAGAGTCTATATGATATTTATATGTAATTATAGGATATGAAAATAAAGCTTAATAGGGTTCTACATATCTATACTCTGATTCTGTTGAATTGTAAATAATTATAAATAATAATTGTCAATAATTCAAATTATCTTCATCTCCGAATTTAACTCTAATCTGCACCCTCTTCTGTAGACTCTATTACCAAACTTTTCTATTAATTGTATTTTTGTAGTAGGTCATTGCCTGGTATCAGCAAAATTGGGTTTAATAATTTTTCCACATGAGTCACTGGCCGCCTCAAGAGCAAGGCAGTAACTTTTTTGGAATGATGTTTGTCTGCTTTCATTGGCATATTTAAATTTTGTTGATGTACATTTTTTTTCCTATGGCGTTAAGCTAATCAATTTACACAGAAAGAATCTGCATCTTATTGTTTTGCACACTGTGCTTTGTTTCCAGATAAAATTGAACCTTGGTGGGGAGGATAGGATATATTCATTGCAGAAACACACTGAGGATTTATGAAAATTTTAATCACCCTAAAAGATGAAATCTAATGGCAAACAATTATCACGATGCGCTCTCTGCTTTCCTGATTTTACATGAGCATGTTCAGCAGTTGTTCCCTCCTGTTCCCTGTTGTTTCAGGGTAGTCGATACTAATTGAAAAGTTAGTTGGTTCTAGAAGAATGTCGTTATTTTCTTTCTAAAACCAATCAATCAAATATCCCTTGAAAAACATCTATTTATTTATTTTTTTAATTAGGGTATAATTGTTCCACAATGTTGTGTTAGTATCTGCTGTATAATGAAGTGAATCAGCCATAATGTGAGGCCTTCAGTCGTGTCCAGCTCTTTGTGACCCCATGGACTGCAGCCCGCCAGGCTCCTCTGTCCCTGGGATTCTCCAGGCAAAGATACTGGAGTGGGTTACTATTCCCTTCTCCAGGGTATCTTCCTGACTCGGGGATTGAACCTGGGTCTCCTGCACTGCAGGCAGATTCTTTACTGTCTGAGCCACCGGAGTAATGTATGCTGCTGCTGCTGCTGCTGCTGCTGCTGTTGAGTCGCTTCAGTTGTGTCTGGCTCTGTGCGACCCCACAGACGGCAGCCTACTAGGCTCCCCCGTCCCTGGGATTCTCCAGGCAAGAACACTGGAGTGGGTTGCCATCTCCTTCTCCAATGCATGAAAGTGAAAAGTGAAAGTGAAGTCGCTCAGTCGTGCCCGACTTTTAGCGACCCCATGGACTGCAGCCTACCAGGCTCCTCCATCCATGGGATTTTCCAGGCAAGAGTGCTGGAGTGGGGTGCCATTGCCTTCTCCGGAGTAATGTATACATGTAAATAATAATTATAATTTAGAGTTAAACAGCATTTTAAAGTATTAGCTAGTGCTCTAAGTGCTTGCAAATATTAAGTCATGTCATCCTGATAAATGTATGGGAAGGTTTCATTTTCTTCTCACCTTTTTAAAGGCAAAGTGATTAAGGCACAGAGAGACTGTGTGTCTCCCTCAAGGTTATACAGACACAGCTGTTACGTGGTGTAGCTGGAGTTCATTCACAGGCAGTTGGGCTTCAAAACCTGCCCTTTCAGCATTTTATAAATATGGATAGCACAAGTAACACCAAGCGGAACAGTAACCCTAAGGGTGCTGTGAGAGCATGGAAGGTTCCTGTCAGAGCTAGGGCTCTGAGCCCAGCCTGGGTCTTCCCTAAACCTGTAACATGTACTATTGTGGGGTTCATCCATTGACAATTACATATAGAAAGATCCACACAAACTAGAGTTCAAAACCAAAGCAGAGCTATAAACTCTTCACATATCTCCTCCAAGAAACTGAAATATGCATTTTACAAGATGAAATTCAAATCCAGCTTTCAGCGAACTCTGGAATACCCTCTCAAAATCTGGGGTTTCCAGGAGTGATTTGAAGTCCCCTGGCCCCTTTGATAACTCATCTGTAGTGGAGGACTGTTCCCTGAACTTCAGAGCCCCACGCATTCACCCCATCACTCATATGCTCTTCAGTGCACAGTGGCTCCATTCAGAGTCTATCAGGTGTTCAAATCCTATTATTTTGGTTAAAAAATGATTTTTTTTCTTTCAGTAAAAAAATACTGATCTGTGGGCATAGATTGCCACATAGCACAGTTGAGTTATTTTTTTAATATATATATTTATTTTATTGATTTGGCTGCACTGAGTCTTAGTTGCAGCATGCAAACTCTTAGTTGTGACATGTGGGATCTATTAATAGTTCCCTGACCAGGGATCCAACCTGGCCCCCCACCCCGGGAGCTCAGGGTCTTCACCACTGAACCACTAGAGAAGTCCCTGAATTACTTTTTATCCCCCAACACTCTGTGCATACGTATTTGCTCCAGTATAGACCAGCTTCTCTTTATCTCTTAGAGAATGACATCCATTCCTTGACTCCCACACTGTAACTCAATACTTTCAATAGACCTTGATCTGGCCCCTTGAGAACAAATGCAATGGCTATCTTTCCCTTCACTTTCCTTTTTCTAATAGTTATATCAATTATCTCTTAGTCAACCAGATTCAAAGCCTAAAAGTGATCTCTGATTTTCTTTATCTTATATCCTCCATGTATTTTTGTTTCTTTTTTATTTTCATTTTTTGGTAAGAAGAAAAAAAAGAAAAAGGAATAGAGAGAATCAGACTCATTGTTTGACACTTGGAAACCATTGCAAAAGATTATAGTGCTAAAATGAAAGCTAAATGCTAAAACTCAAGGAATGGATTCATTTGATTAATGGCTGTGATTGCTGCTTAAAATTACTAAGTAAAATGCAAAAACAAAAAACCCATGCATTTTTTCCCCTTCAACAGAACCAGAAACAAGTATTTGTAAATTCACACAATGGTAAACATAATTGTGGGTTCTGGGGATACGGTGTGCCCTAAGTTTGTGCTACCCTTAATCTAATTATTATCATTTGTGACCCTGGAATTAGCAACAGGGAACAAGTGGAAGGAGCTTTAAATAAGACGGAAATATGGCAAGTCTTAGATAAATGCACAAACGTTTCACTCTTCATAAAGATGAATATAATTTTTTTGCTTTTACTACTAGAATAAGTAGCAAAAAGACTCTAAGTGGACTCGTCAAATAAAGTTCAGCTTAACACACTACTGGGGTAGACTTTTATGATCATTAAGATTTTTTTTTCCATGTAATTGTTTTAGATCAGCAGTAATCCCTTGGAACAGTACATCTCAATATTTTAAGAGTTTCAGAATTAAAATTATGCACAAAAAATATCAGATCGACTTTTTTCCAGTTTACATATATCATTTATTTTTTTTAGGGTTCCTACTCTTCTAAAGCAAAGTGATTTCAAACTTCTGTGCATCCAAGAAAACTGAGGAACTCTCCAAAGAAAAGAAGGTAAGTCCTGGGGACAAAACTGTCTCCAGATCTATCAAATAAGACAAAAAGGGCTTCTTAAAATATGTAACTTGTTCGTCTTGATAAAATATGACACCTGTGCCAAGCTGCAGTGTACTTGGGTATTGCTGTTGTTCAGTTGCTGAGTCATGTCTGACTCTTTGAGACCCCATGGACTGCAGCACCCCAGGCTTCCCTGGCCATCACCATCTCCTGGAGCTTGCTCAAATTCATGTGCATTGAGTCGGTGATGCCGTCCAACTATCTCATCCTCTGCTGCCCCCTGCACCTTTTGCCTTCAATCTTTCCGAGCATCACGGTCTTTTCCAGTGGCCAAAGTACTGGAGCTTCAGCACCAGTCCTCCCAGTGAATATTCAGAATTGATTTCCTTTTGGATTGACTGGTCTGATCTCCTTGCAGTTCAGGGACTCTCAAGAGTCCTCTCTAGCACCACAGTTCAAAAGCACCAAGTAATGTGTACTTGGAAGCACGTTACTAATGCTGTTAACCTCCATGAATTCACTGTTGGCAATGATTCCAAAAAGTGGAGTTAAGCTAGTTTTTATGCTGTTTCTGATTAAATGAAAGCAATGGCATATCTACAGGTTTTGTTTTTTGTTTTTTAAATTATCTGGATGAGGACATCCTAAAATATATAGAATCTCTGCTTTTTTAACTAGAATTTCCTCCCAGAATAGAATAGACCAAACACATGGATTATAGAGTGTGTGTGTTTCCCCACTTTGTAAGTGACTTGGAAGCTCTCTTGCTCTCAGAAAATCTTAATCCTTTCTGAGCAGCACTTACATGGCAACCTTAGAGAATTAAACTTGTACCTGGTTATTTTTGTTCTCTTCTGGATATAGCTCATTGCGTTTTCTCAATGGTAACCATGGTCGAGTAATTTAAAGCTTTTGAACCTTGCGAACAGTTTCATTTAAAACCATATTCTGAGGGATTTCCTCAAAATGAAAAGTGTTTTCTACTAGAAAGCTATAAAAGAATTTACAATAGAAAACCTGATAAGTGTCCTGCTCAGGATGTGTATACAGTGGCATGCCTAAAAGATCCGGTTTCCTAGAGTAAATCATTCAAAAAGTGCCTGACTGTTTGGCTTACTGGGTTGAGTTCTTTGAGTTTCTTTGACTTCACTTGATTAATGGCTTGTTTCTTCTTTTAATACAAAACTCAGTAAAATTTTCCTTTGGAGAAAGGGATTTTCCAGATTATGAAATAATTATGAAACACAAATATATAAGAATGACAACATATTTACATTGGAAAACTTGAATTACTTGCACATATTTCTTTTTGATACTCTCTTCAGTCAACAACAATATATGTTCTTTTTTAAAATGAAAAAAAGAATCATTGAAAAAATTTGGAGGTTAAGTGCCTACATCTTGAATCTATGACAGTAGCTACAGTTGTGTCACTGATAATTTTATATCTAGGTTGCTAGATTTGAATTAATTTTATATCCAAAACAAGCAATCTTTTTTTCCCCCTCCATTAAAACTGACACAAATTTAGTACTCACAGAAGAAGTTTTTTTCTTTTCAGCTTAGAGAAAGGCAAATAGAAAACAGAAGGGATACTTTTTAACAATGAAGTTATGGTCTAATTAGTTATATGTGTTGCATATAATAGTAGCAAATACTCTTGTTTTCTTTTAATATTCCTTTCAGGCACTTATTTTTTGCTTTTTCTGGTAAGGGTGTCTCAAAGAACAGTGGCACAAGAGTCCTTTAATAAAAGTTCTTTTGGACACACATAGACTTCCTTACATACTCAGTAATTAACCAAAGCAGAAATAAAACTCTGGAGTGAATAGCTATTGTATTCCACCTCTTGCATGCAGGATAATTTTCTCCCTTGATCTCAGTTTAAATAATGGTGAGATTCCTCTGTTAAGATAAAATAGACATATTTATATGTCTAATGCAAAATAAATGGACATATTTATATGTCTAATACGAAATAATTTATATATCTAATAATATAAAATAGACATAATTTTGCATCATGCATTTTCCTCAGTAGCTGTTAAGATTCTCTCTAAGAATTTTAGCAATATATTTTGTACAATCCATGAAATCAAAGACCCTTGGAATATATGTGCAATAGATAGACAGACAGATTAGATGAGAAGTGTTTTATCTAAGTTGCTTGCTGATATTGTTCTCAAATTTTCCTCCTGACTTTTCATTCACATGTGAACCATGACAAAGGCTGTGAAAAACTTACCCCTGCAGTTTGATATTAGACTTCAAGTAAATTACATTTTTAGGATAAGTTGTTATGGAATTATTCTGGAATTAGGTGCCTAGCTCTCATTATGAATGGGAGTTACACACTTAGTTTCAGATACCTTAAGCTGAAATGTAATCATCTATGTATTTTTTCCTATAAAAAGATAACTCAATATTCAGGGAAAAAGCAATACTTGGTTCTCTGAAACCCACCATCGATGAGATTCCTTCAGATCTTCTGCATTTCACCCTAGAAAAAGCTCTTTCTATGGATGCCTCTATCATAAAGCAGGTCAACCTTCCCTTGTCTTGTAAGTACCTTCTCTTCAAACCCTTCTCTTACTTCATGTAAAGCACTTTTTTCCATTTCAGGAGGTTCTCAGTGACAACCATTTAGTCTTCAGTAGCTAACATATAAACTCCAAAGTTTAGTGTTCCTCCGAGATTCACAATGAATGATAGCTTTTCATAGGAGATAGCTGCTGTTATGGAGATAGGCCGTTGCCTTAAAAACACATGTATAAACAAGTATCTTGATGAAGAAACAAAAGGTGTCTTGCACATACCCCCAAAATCTTCCTAAATCAGGCAACCAACTACCTATTTTCTAACCTGGGAAAGACACCCCAACCAAAACAAACCAAAAGAATTCTAAAAGAGTCTGTTTAAACTATATTCACCAGAAAGAGCTTTTCTGTTCTGATTTAGACAAGATATCATGACCATGCTTTAGGGCATAGACTTTAGCTAATATTTTTCAGTGTGGTAGTAAATGTACTTACATGTCCTTAGGTTCCCCAGATATTTTTTATGAAACCAAAGATACATAAACATTTCCTAAATTTAAAAAATTAAAAAGCAATGTTTTATGAAAAGAAGACATGTAAATATCACATAATTTCCCCATATAGAATCATGCTGTTATTTAAAAGTTGGTAAGAAGGATGGAAAACATGTAAGATGTTAAGTGGTCCATTTCAGAAGTGGAGACAAGGCATATCAAAAAAATTGAAATCCAATTGACAAGCCAAAGCGTATCATTTTTTAGGCAGTAAACTCCACCCTTTTCCATGGCTTTAGAAAACTGAACTCAAAATTCTAAAACCTTGGACTTGTATAAAATTTTTATTATAATTTTTTTGTGCTCGATCAATATTGACCAAAAGAGAATGGGGAAAAACCAAGCACCCACATAATACTCAAACTGAATATTCCATCACTGTCCCAACTGGGATGAGACTCAGATTATATGACCATTTGGCAGATAATCTAATAATTCAATGGAATGAAAGAAAGCATAAATTAACAATGTCAAAAAAATATATATCATCGTAAGCCTTTTTGATGACTTTAAGTATCTCTGTGCTCGTTGTTTTTTGGAATCAAAGGTCATCATGGCTGACTGCAGGTTTTACTTTTCGTCTGGGTGGTTTGGTATTTTGCAGACACAGCGTTTGATGCAAGAGAAATGTTAGGGCTTAAAATTTGTGAGATACTGGTAACTTTTCGCTGTGCTTCTTGGTCCCTTGCTCCTGCATAAGAAGGCTTATCCCAGAGTCTGGACCTAAGCAGTATGGTTCAAGGTGTCCTGTTTGGCCCAAGACTTGGGAAAGAATGACAGAGCTTTCTTAAGCTGCCAGTCTGATTTGAAAATCTGGGCAAGTCTGTACCAAGGGAGCTTTCAAGCTTATTGAGTGCTTTGACCATCCGTGTTTGCATCTGACTTTATATATGCTAAGTACAATATTCATGTCTGTCTTCTGTGATATTGCCAAGGTGACACTTGGCTTCAGTCTAAAAGAGGGGCAGGGTATAAACAAATTTTCTTGTTAAAATATATAACCTATGGGGGAATAAGAACAAAAGATAAAGTGATTAGAAAAAAAATTTCCATTTATTGAGGTTACTATTTTTTTTAAACCATGAATTAAAATTGAATAGTAATTTATTCTATTACAGAGAAGGAGCAAAATCGGGTTTTGGGGGGCTGTCCCAGGGCTAGTGAAAAAACAGCAGAAAAAGCTAATAAAGAAAATACATTGGCAGACTCACTTGAACACTGGCTAGAGAGCACGTCTGAAGTTGATTAGTTCAGTTTCATTCTATATCAGCTATAAAGCATTGCTCTCACAAAGTTAAGGTTGCTGGCTATTTCAGGGGCCCTTAAAAATATCAAGTGTAATTATTTTTGTACCTAGATAGGGGCCATAAGGTACGCTGATGTCACACATCACTTTCTCCACAAGTGTGTGGCCTGGTCATTGTGTCACTAGTTGGCATTTACATAGGTTTGCACCAACAGTGTTTCCCTGGTGTCTCAGATGGCAAAGAATCTGCCTGCAATGCAGGAGAGCAGGGTTCTATCCCAGGGTTGGGAAGATCCCCTGGAGGAAGACATGGCAACCCCACTCTAGTATTCTTGCCTGGAGAATCTGCATGGACAGAGGAGCCTGGTGGGCTACAGTCCTTGGGGTCACAAAGAGCTGGACATGGCTGAGCAACTAAGCCCACACAGCACGACAGAGTGCTAGATCCTTGGAGAACACCAGGGGATGTCTGTGCTGGGGCTGAAACAAGTCTTCATTCCCAAGAGGGTTTATTCTTGTCCCAATTTCTCCTACCACCAGAGTCTTGACCCCATAGGATTCTGAGTAGCTCTGTCTGTGGTAAAGCCATGGTTGTGGAAATGCACAGCCTCATATAAAGCGATGACCCTCTGCTGAGACCAGACCACTCACATTACAGCTTGTGGACCAACCCAAAGGAATCCACCTAAGAAACTCATCTTTAAAACGCCATCAGTAGACAACACTTAGGAGGGAGGCCAAACCAGATGACTAACGGCCGAGGAGCAAATCTTCTGTTTATTGACTCAGGAATCAGAAAATATCTCCCCAGGGATTACATGGATATTATTTTGCTAATAGGTGGTACTGATTTGCCTTCAGTTTTCCAATCAGGAAAAATAAATACATACAATGCTACAGAGGCTATAGTTTGATGTAATGATGAAACTTGGAACTGATTAACTTAGGCTTAAATTTTTATTCTATTCCTTCTGACCTTGAAAACTTGGCAGTGAAAATTCACTTTGCAGTTTCTTAATCTGTAAAATGGAAATAATAACCCCTCTACTGTTATTTTTGGGCTTCCTGGGTGGCTCAGTGGTAAAGAATCCGCCTGCCAGTGCAGGAGACACAGGGTCGATCCCTGGGTCGGGAAGATCCCCAAGAGGAGGAAATGGCAACCCACTCCAGTGTTCTTGCCTGGGAAACCCCATGGACAAAGAGCCTGGTGGGCTACAGTCCATGGGATGCAAAGAGTCAGACTCTACTGAGTGACTGAGAGTGAGTGAGTAACTATTATTTTATGAAGAGAAAATGTGGCTAACATATCAAGGTAGTGAAGTGAAGTCGCTCAGTCGTGTCCGACTCTTTGCAACCCCATGGACTATAGCCCATGAGGCTCCTCCATCCATGGAATTTTCTAGGCAAGAGTACTGGAGTGGGTTGCCATTTCCTTCTCCAGGGGATCTTCCCAACCCAGGGATTGAACCCGGGTCTCCTGCATTGCGGGCAGACACTTTACCATCTGAGCCACCAAGGAAAAGCCCTGTAGTACATATATATATATATATATATATATATATATATATGAATAAAATGATCAAAGTAGTACCTATATATATATATAAAATGATCAATAAGTTACCTGTTATTATTAAGGTAATTAGTTTACAAAAGCCACGTGTTCTAGAACAAGTTTCTGTTTTGAACTTCCTCTTCTAAGATCCATTCGTAAGGGATAGAGTGCAGATATTTTCGACCTTCTCATATTTTTATCATATTTATTGACAGAGAAGAGATGAAATCTAAACTTTACGAGTAGAAGAAAGAATAGAAATAGGCAATGCTGAGAATATTTTTTTTTACATTCGGGCAAGCCTCATCCCAACTCTCGAATCAGACTGCAAAGGGAAGATTTAGGGAGGTGCAATGAATGTTGAAGGTTTTGCCTCAGAAAGTGTAGCCAATTGCCAGTGTTCGGTCTGGGGATATCTTTCTTGTTAGGTTCTAAACAGAAGGCTTGCTGTATGGAAGATTACCAGAAGTAAATAAGCTTAACAAAGAGGAGTGTTAGAACAGCTAGCAAAAAAACCTAAGTGTCCGTGTCTAGCTTCAGAGAACTCCACCACAAAAACAGGCGGGTGTCATTCTGTGTGCTGCTCTGTCCCTGACTCTGGCCAAATACTCTGTGTCAATAGTATTGACACAGTGAAGGTTCCATAAGCACGTGTTGACTGGATGAATAAATGGACGGTTTTCCTGGAAAATAATATTCTAGGTGGTCTCTCTTCTAGGAGCTCGGAGATGACTTCAGTCACAGCATAGTTCTAACCTTGTGTGGAAACATCCACTCAGCATGTTTTGACCTTGACTATTCATGAGTATATTTCTTACCTTGGACACAGCCACTCAGCACACTTTGACTATGACTATTAGTGCCTTTGCTCTCCATGTTCCTGCTGTGTGTGTCTATCTCCAGACTGAGCCTGATTAGAATAAATCTACTTTGAGATCTTTCGATGGATGTCCTTTACAACTATGAAGTTATTTATAAGGGGTAGTTTTCCATAGCTAATGTATTTCTTAATTTGTGAGCCTGACCACATACAAAATGTCATAGCAATGATTCCAGCGATCCATATAGCCGGCAGTGGCCCTAAGGAATAGTCTATGTGAGACTGTGGTTGCCACTCAGATATGACATAAATAAACTTCTTCAAAGCGCCTTATAATTCACCAAAAGTTTCTCATATCAGAATTTATTTAATCATGTTGAATGTTATAAGCTGAAAGTAACTTCTCATAGATGTTCCCCCAATTTTAGTGACTTTTTATTGTGCAAATTTAGATATTAAAGAGTTTAAATGGTAATAACTATTAAACAGTGATAAAATATGATTGTTCCAGAAAGGGATTTTTACCCAGTATCAAAATATTTTTAAGTAGTAACTATTACAAGTAAAGGTAAATAATCAAAGAACAATACCGATGTCATAAATGTCTACCTATTTCTATACCTTCTTTTTTTTCTTTTTGTTCATTCCCCTGAGAATGGTATTTCCCTAGTTCCAGATTTTATGATGTTTGCTTTATTCAAAGACATCAGATAATCACCTTCCTTGTTGATCTGCAATATCTAAATGATACTAATATCAATAAATTGTTTCACTACAGCAATTTTCTACAAGAGTCAGATGTCAAAAAAAAAATCTGACTTGTGAACATAATAAAACTCAGTTGAATTAACGAAGGTGACTTCAGTTGAATAACATGTTCGGGGTAAAAGATATTTTTTGTACCTCTATAAAGGGAGCTTTTATCTTTTCACACATATCATTTAAGCACCGAAGGAAAAAAAAAATCCCTCTCAGACACTGTTTATTGAAGAAAAAATTTCACGAGAGCCAATCTCATTTTTCCAGCAGTGCCAGCAACCTACCATTCTAAAAGGGGAGCAGGTGATGCTTTTGAAAATACTGCCTGCATGTTGCAACACGTTTATTTAAAAATACTGTTTCTATTATTCTTGAACACCTCGAGTAAAACCTCATTGTCAGTGGTGTGATCACCAGGCATGGTAAGTTGTTTTCATGCAAGCAGTTCAAACCCTCCTCTGATGTGGTCAATTAGGGGAGCTTTATATAACTCCTTAGGACCAACTAGGGGGACTTTTGCTGTGATTATTTTTCTTTTCTATAATTGGGTTCTCATTCCTCCTGACCTACTTAGCATGGGGGAGTCAGCCATCAGCTGGTCTTTCTCAGTCACTCAAGGAGACTTGGGCAATGGGGACTGGCCGGCCTCTGTGTGCCGGCCTCTGTGTGCATCTATTTAAAAGTCCAGCTATAGATCTACCTATCATCCACTCTCGCTGTTCAGTTACTCACCATCGACACGCTTCTCGAACAAAAGTTCTTTGGTGCAAGCATGACCTTAGACTAGATTTATACAAAGTGCAATAGCCCTTTATCTGAAGAATAAGGTGTGTAAAGAGAACCCTGGATCAGCACTCTATCTTCTGTATCAGACTTTGACCTCGAGACCTACCTTAATATAGTTTGTAGCCAGTTTGAAGAGTTGCTTTCCTCTCTTCTGGAAAGGGACCATGGGAGGGAGGTGAGCAGAGAAAGTGCTCTGGCTATTCTTCTCTTTGGAGTGGTCAGCAGCCCCAGTGTTTCTTGGAATCATCCCCGTCATCCTCGACTCCTGTTCCAACACTACCCATCAGATTCAACCAGGAAGTTCAGCATGCAAAGTGTGAGCGTACAAAGTATCTTACGTATGTGAGTTGTATGCCTGCTCTTGATGGATTTTTAAGATCACAATTATATTAAATGCCACATCTCAAAATCAAGGTAGAGTGGCACTCAGAGAGAAATCTGATAACTGCTTAAGAGAAAAAAGGAAACTCTGAGAAGGATTTGAGTGTCAGTAAGAGGTGACTGCATCTTAGTTTGAATGGTGTTTATTTATCTTTCCTCTGTGTGTGAGATCGGTGAGTATATATAAATATCTCTGGGGGAATAGCATGGATAGATCAGGGGACAATAGAGAAATGGTATTGATCCTTTTAGACTAATAACGTTAAAACTCAGACATTGAAGAGAACGGTGTTTTTATAATTGATTTACAATATTGTGTTAATTTCTGCTATACAGCAAAGTGATTCAGTTACATATATACATATTGTTTCCATGTTCTTTTCCATTATGGTTTATCATAGGATATTGAATATATTTCTCAGTGCTAAATAGTAGGTCCTTGTTGTTTATCCATCTTAGGTATAATAGTTTGCATCTGCTAATCCCAAATTCTCAATATTTCCCTCATCCATCCCAGAGTGAAGGTTTTTCTGGCCTGCTTTTGAGAAAATTGGCTTAAAGGAGAAATTGAGCCCTGAAAGGCTAGGGTAAACCCTTAAAAGTAAGTTGATTTATTGTCCTATGGCATTGCCCTACGTCCTTGAAGGGATACAGAAAATGCATCAAGCACATATCCAACCTGACCTGCCAAGAGCTTTCAGTCTGTTAAGGGAAGTAAGTCATAAGCAAAATATACCAGATACAGTGATTCATTGACACAGTAGAGGTTCACCTGACATGACATGGGAATTAAGAGGAAGAGGGAGATTAGTGCAGAAAGTTCGTTCTTCTGTTGAAAGCATTTGCCACAGGGATGTTGAAACGGTCTGCAGAGATGACTTTCAGCCACTGGAGGTTACAGTTGCTGGTGGAGGGACCTAAAATGCCCACATTTTGTTGTGGGCTTAGTTCATGTCTGTGCTTGGTATGCCAATTGGTGTCACAGAGAGAGGTATTTTCGAAGACTCGTGAGGCAACTGTTAAAAGCAAATGAAGCATTTTTTCTGTTCTTAAAAAGCACCATTTAGAGAAAACCATAATTCCAAAAGATACATGCACTCCAGTGTTCATTGCAGCACTGTTTGTAATAGCCAGGGCACAGAAGCAACCTAAGTGTCCATCAGTAGATACATGGATAAAGATGTCACACATATATACAATTTATCAGTTCAGTTCAGTCGCTCAGTCGTGTCCAACTCTTTGAGACCGCCTGGACTGCAGCACACCAGACCTCCCTGTTCATCACCAACTCCCAGAGCTTGCTCAAACTCATGTCCACCGAGTTAATGATGCCATCCAACCATCTTATCCTCTTTTGTCCCCTTCTCCTCCTGCCTTCAATCTTCCCCAGCATCAGGGTCTTTTCTAAGGAGTCAGTTCTTCGCATCAGGTGGCCAAAGTTGGACCCTCAACTCCAGCATCAGTCCTTCCAATGAATATTAAGGACTGATCTCATTTAGGATGGACTGATTTGATCACCTTGCAGTCCAAGGGAGTCTTAAGAGTCTTCTCCAACACCGTAATTCAAAAGCATCAATTCTTCGGCACTCAGCTTTCTTTATAGTCCAACTCTCACATCCATACATGACTACTGGAAAAACCATAGTTTTGACTACATGAACCTTTGTTGGTAAAGTAAAATCCCTGCTTTCTAGTATGCTGTCTAGGTTGATCATAGCTTTTCTTCCAAGGAGCAAGCGTCTTTTAATTTCATGGCTGCAGTCACCTTCTGCAGTGATTTTGGAGCCCAGAAAATAAAGTCTGTCACTACTTCCATTGTTTCCCCTTCTATATACTCAGCAATTTTTTAAAAATGCCATTTTTAGCAACATGGATGGGCCTAGAGAGTAGTCAGACACAAAAAGACAAATCATATGATATTGCTTATATATAGAATCTAAAAAAAAAAAAACGGGTACAGATGAACTTGTTTACAATACGGAAGCAGAGTCACAGATGTAAAAGCAAACATAGGTACCAGGGGGTCAGGGGCAAGCGGGAATAAACTGGGAGGTTGAGACTGACTTATACACACAATTATATATATAATGGGGGCTTCCTTGATGCCTCATATGGAAAAAAAGTCTACCTGCAATTCTGTAAACCCAGGTTCGATCCCTGGGTCAGGAAGATCCCCTGGAGGAGGGCATGGTGACCCCCTCCAATATTCTTCCCTGGGAAATCCCATGGACAGACGAGCCTGGTGGACTACAGTCCATGGGGTTGCAAAAAGACAGACATGACTGAGCAACCAACACTTTCACTTCCTTTTCATATATAAAATAGATAAGTAATAAGAACCTCCTTTAAAGCCCACAGAATTCTACTTTGTTCTATATGGGAAAAGAATCTTTTATAAAAAGTGTGGATATATATGTGTGTGTGTGTGTGTGTGTATGTATATATATATATATATATATATATATATATATAAAACTTGTTCACTTTGCTTATACACCTGAAACTAACACAACATTGTGAATCAACTATACTCCAATTTTTTTTTAAAGAGACAACTAGGGAAATTTGAACACTGAATACATATTTGATAATAGTAAAAAAATTTGCTAATTTTGTGATAATATTATAAATTATATCATTACTATATATTATAATATCATGTAAAATGTATTATAAAGTTTAAAGATACAAATCTTTATTTTAAAAAAGTCATTTATTCACTCAAGTATTTTCTAAAGTACCTACTTCTGAGACATGTCAAATAAATATGTTATTGTCTAGGCAAATAATTTATAGTTATAATAAAGATCAACCTGAATGAATAGTACAATTTGATCATTTAAGATTTTAAAGTTTCACACTTTGAGTACTGAAGATTATTGGAATAATTTAGTTACCTCTTCAGAAAGCCATGTCAGAGGTAAAGCACCAAGGGTTATCCTAAATGTTATCCTGTTTATTCGCTCAGGTCAGTGGAACCCAGTGGGGACAGTTTTGCCCCTCTGGAGACAGTTGATAATTTCAGGACACAGTTTTGGGTGTCACAGCCTGGGGGGATGGAGGTGGGGTGGGTGATACTGGCATTTAGTGGGTAGAGGCCAGGGATGTTGCTAAACATTTTTCAAAGCATAGGACAGCCTTGTAGGATCACAAATTTGCCAGGCTCAAATGTCAGCACTACCAAGGTTAAAAAACCCTGACTTAACTTCTCCTTAAACCATTAATTTCAAACCTCATAACAATGAATGTTCTGCATGGAGAGGCCTGATATTCATCTACCCCCTATAAAGGAACAAACACCCCAGAAAGATAACCAGGGGACCTGGCTAGATTTCAATCATGTCATTGGAAGCAAGAGAAAATTGTCCCAAAATTTGGAGGGGAGAAGGAGGAGATAAACCAGAATGAAGACTTCACTGGCTGGAGAAGTGGGCAAGCTGAGACCCCAGTCAGCCGGCTGGATGTGGGCTTCCAGACATCAGCACCCACATGAGAGCTGCATTCGAAGCATCATTTCTCAAGGGGCAGCTATGCTGGTAGTGGCTTGCCACCCATTGCTGCCTGTTCATTTTCAGTGAAGACTGAGATTGTCTTCTTTTCAAAGCTGCCAAGCATGCTTCTTTGACACTCCATGCTTTCATTCAGACCTTCACCCCCAGAGTCCATGCTCTGAGGTCTCCCCATTGGTCCTGACCCCATGCACCATATTTTCCACCCTGCTTGGCCTTCTCCCAGCCACAATCTCTGCTCTGGGACACTGAGTCACCATATGGTCACAGGTCTTATTACCAGTGGTGCATCGGGAGCCCTGAGCTTCTGTAAACTAAGAATGGAGATGTTTCCCCACACCTGTGTTTGTATTCATGGTGATCAGACTCTGGTTCCCTAGGACATGCGTGCATGCGTGCATGCTAAGTTGGTTCAGTTGCACAGTGTTCGACTCTGTGCATTAGGACGTTATGACACAAATAGTCTTTTATAAAGTATCCTGAAAACCTAAATGAGCCTTTGTGTTAGTATATTTCATTGTATTTTTAAGTCTCAAAGACCGGGTTTAAAGGTGGCATTTTACAGAATTCCTTGATGGTGCAGTTGCTGGGACATTGTGCTCTCACTGCCAGGCACCCAGGTTTGATCCCTGGTTGGGGAACTAAGATTCCTCAAGCCACATGGTGCAGCCAAAAAAAATAAAATAAAGATGGCATTTTAACGAGATTTCCTATGAATACATGATACAAAACACTCCCAGGCCGCCTCAGGCAATATTATGGGCTCTCCTACCATCAGAAAAGGTAAAGGGATTTATGATAAAGAACACATTTCCCTCTCATTATCTCATTTGTTTCTCATATGAGCCCCCCAAAATTGGGGCTCTTTCCTTGCAGAGCCTGGCATTGAATGGATGTATAACAGAGCTGATAAATTAATGAATGTCCAAAGTTTTTGAAAATGACAAAACATTCGGATCATTAAAATGACTTCGCCCATGAGTCATAGTTTCTTAGTGATGGATCCAGAGCCCTGGGCAGCCGAATTCTCATCTGGGGCTCTTTCACGCAACGTCTCTGGACCTGTCTTGACCAGGACAGACACACAACCATGGTATCTACAAGGGGGACAAAACTGTTTCCTGGATTCCAGAGTGACCAAGTCACTTCACAGAGAGCACTCTTTAAGAAGTGGTTCTGTATACCTACCTGAGTTTTGCCTGATTGCCTTGCACACCTTCAAGTGGGGAGGTCATTTAAGAGCAATTCCATCAGAGATAGCTCTCCTGTTCTTCAAGGCAGGGGGACCCTGCCTTTGATTTAGTTTGTGTCTCACCACAGGGCTGAGCACACCCTAGGGGCATTTAATCTGTTGATTTGAATTGGTCTTGGAGGCTGGGCTTGGCCTGATGTGAACTTTCACACTGTAGGACTCAGCAGGTCATTGGAACTGATTTTGGTTGAAAACCAAGACCTCTGACAGCTCGAAGCAACTCTCTCTGAGGACCGTGGGTCTAGTCAAAAGATCATAGCTTTGACATTGCTGCTGCTGCTGCTAAATCACTTCAGTCGTGTCCAACTCTGTATGACCCCATAGACGCCCTCCTACCAGGCTCCTCTGTCCCTGGATTCTCCAGGCAAGAACACTGGAATGAGTTGCCATTTCCTTCTCCAATGTATGAAAGTGAAAAGTCAAAGTGAAGTCGCTCAGTCGTGTCTGACTCTTAGCAACCCCATGGACAGCAGCCTACCAGGTTCCTCCATCCATGGGATTTTCCAGGCAAGAGTACTAGAGTGGGGTGCCATTGCCTTCTCCAAGCTTTGACACTAGAGGCTGTTAAAGCAAAGACATGCTCTTCTTTCAAAATTTGTGGGTTGAAGATACAAGGTGACCTAGCGGCAGTTACATTGATCTCCTGCTCGAAAACCAGTGTTACCTAAAGAGTAAAGTGCAAAGTCTATAGCCCAATATTCTGACCCTAAAACTTACCTGTTCAATTTTTCTCTCAATACTCATCTTCATTTTCCATGTGCTTCAAGCCAAGCTGAGCCATTTTCGTAACTCTTTGTAAGAAACTCTTACCATTTGCTTTCTCAGAAATAGCCTGTCTCTCTCTCCCTCCCTCCTGCATCCATCCATGCCATCCTTTCTCTCCTCCTTCCCCAGCCATCCCTATATAACCTACTCTGTCTGATTCATTCACTCTCCTGCTCAACAAGTATTTATTATGCATCTACTATGTGTCAAGCAATAGACACAGTTCTGGGCATACAGGACTGATCAAGAGTCAGGGTCACTTATGGAGTTTAAATGCTTCAGCACCAGCTTACATGAAACAAATTAATTAATTAAAGACTTACAAAAGTGTGATGTATTGTTAGGAGGGACATTCACAGGATCCTATGACAAAATAACAAGAGACCCTTAGAATCACGGGTAACTCTCTGAGGGATGCCATTCAAGTTGAGAGCTAGGAAAGAGCAAAAGGCAGCAAATATAACTCTGAGCGGGGATGGGGGTGGATAGATTTCCACCTTTTAGGATGTTTCCATGAGCAGCCTGAACAGGTGGGCTATTTCCCCACCACCAAGCTGCCCGATCTAGCCTTCAGCTGGAAATAGTACTTCCTTCCTTGAATTCCAATGGGCCATGTCTGCTCCTCCCTTGTGATATGTCTGCTTTCATTTGCCTCACCCCCCCTCCCCGAGGGTACCATGCATGTGACATTCACACTAAAAGTCCCCCATGACAGAGCCACGATGACCCTCACCTGTTTGTGTCCACTTTGCCACACACATCAATATTTTCAAAGCTGATTCAATAGAATGGAAGCTCAGTACTCAACAGAGGCTGAAGAACTTTCTTCGTGGGGCTGGCAGGTAACATGATCCATACTCTATTCTTTCATAAACAGTAGTCCTAATTGCCTTGTCATTTGGTCAACTGTCTTGGTCAAGTAGGAAATGACATAATGGGATGTCATTATAGAATTGAAAAATGATAAGACATTTGCCACTCTGGTAATCAAAAGGATATAATTCTAGAGGTGTGTGGACAAGGGTTATAAACCCATATGCTCTAAGTTGGAATACGGAAATGTATGTATATAATATATGTGATTAATGAAAGCAGAAAGTATTGAAGGAAGACAAATAGAACAACTGTGTTAAAAAATTCATGCACAGGATAAGAATGCAGGCTTTGTGAAGCCATTCGAAGTTACTGGTAACTAAAAGAGTTAAAAACCATAGCATGAAAATTGGTTTCATAAAAGCACAATGTTCTGCAATTGCCTTGTTATGATATTGAATTCTACTTGAGTAAATTAGGAGTGGTGTTCTCTTGTTTAGCTGTCATTAAAGAACTCAGTGGTAAATGTCAGTCTCCCCACCAAGATCCCACTGAGTTTTGTGAAATTCTCCAAAAACCTCTCCAACAGGAGAATTTATAAGCTCTGCATGTTCGACCGTCTTAATGTGTGAAGCTGACTGAGAGATCTAAGACTAACTGTATGCAGCTCAATTCCAATTTGTTTGTTTTTTAACAATGTCTTTGACACGTTACATTATGTCACGTTCCAATCTGAGGGAAAATTACTTCCTGTGTCCAACAAGAAATACATTTGAAGAATCGTGCCAACTACACTGTTATTTTCCTTGCTGTTTTCAATGGCAGGCACTTTGCCACATCTTCTGTCTCCAGAAGATAATTTATCAGGAGCAGAGGTTGTTCCTAGTAAAACAGCCTGGCTTAGGCTGGCATCCTTCTTAGCTGCCCACCTCTGGTTGCAAATCAAAGTGTTTTGCATTTTGCATTATATAATCAGCCTTGAAAAACCCCACAACATGAGCCCCAAGAGTGATATTGGAAAGTTTGCAAATATTCTTTTGAAGAAAGGGACAGGATCCTTCTCTGAGCTAAATGCAGGTAGCTGCATGCCACATCCTCTCAAATAGCAAATGTCCTGGGGTTTCATTTGTCTGTGCCCCTCCACAGTGTTATTCACAGTTAATTTTTAGCAGCATAGTGCAATCTTGCAGGAGCAGAGAAACTGTGTTCACCCCAATCAGTGAACTGACAGAGAAGGGAGGGGGGAGAAGGGCTGGGAGGAAGAATAGAAATTCTTACAGAAGTTTGATAATATCTAAAAGTGAGTTAGGGGTCCTAGTGGGATCCCTCCCTCTTTTAACAACAAAGTGCGGAGTAAAAGAATATGCTCGGCTTACTTTGTCTTCCTATCTTCTTTGATCAGAAAGAACAATCGTATTCGGCTGATTTCTGAAGACTGCTCAGAATAGAGAGATCTCAGTTGCCCCCATCATGGCTATCCTTGTCAACAGGAGACATCCTGGTACTGACACCAACACCTGAGAATATTCCGATGCTCATTGCTTTCTCTTTCATTTTAAAATCCACTGCTGGGAATTCTCTCTACACAATACATTGGATGATAAGTGTTTAGAGGAGGAATGGATCCTGAAGGAGGATAAAGCATGAACCTCAGAGGCTGTGAACAGACATGGGAGGAATCAAATATTTTAAGATTAAAGTCGAAAAATTTATCCAGGGTGTGGAGAGAGATAGTGAGAGGAGCTGCAGAAAGAAAGAAAATAGATTCTGTCCACCTGAGTCCACATCTCTCCTCTGGACCTCTGGTTGATCCTGTGGCCCTCTCCCTACCTGTACACCAGCTAGATTCATTAGGTAATCAGATAGTTGGACAATAAAAGACAATATAATTAGAACTCATCACCCTAAAGGATTCTAAGACAAGGACAAGCTGCAAATCCTCTTGAAGAATTTCTGCTGAGAAACTTAGCACCTTTGTATCCCAGATAAAGGCCTCAAGTTTCATGGGATAGTGCAGATTAATCGTTTTTTAAAAATCCGTTTTCAAAGATACGAATGTCACTGACTATGTTAAATATTTAAAAGAGCCGTCTTAACTAAAGCGCAGGATGGATTGCATGCATAATAAAGTCATAGAACAGGTTATAAGGACTTCAGACTCTGCGAATTCTTAATTTAGTGGGAGAGTAATATCTTAAAAGCTACCTCCATGGATCTTTTGATAATATGGTAAGATGGGTTTTGTTATTTTTAAACAAGAACACGATTCCATTGGAATACATTTGGTTTTATCTCCAAATAGGGTGAGTTCTAGGGTTGTAGATAGTGTGTGGTTACCAGTTAATTGCACGTGAAAAGCAAGATATGGTGTATTTCCAGTCTAGAGCTATTTGCTGTATTTAGTGAAATATAAACTGCATTTTTTGAAATGCAAAAACTGAATTAGAAAAGGGTCAAAAAGCCAATAAGATTTTAGGTCTTATATTGACTGTACTTGATTTTACTCAATTTAGCAACTTACTGAATATATTTAATGAAATTCAGCTTGGGTTTTTGAGAGACTTGCTAGGAATACAGTAAAACTGGCCCCAGATAGAGGAAAAAAGTCATTATACTTTGAATATTAAGTAAATTGGTCACTAGCAAATGTGCACTTGTATTATTTTATAAAGAGAGCACTATAGTAAAAATGATAAATACATCCTCCTTCTAGTATCTTTTTTATAATTGTGATTTAACTCTTCAATTATGTCTAAACCTCTAAGAAATAAATCAGTCCAGTTTTGAGGTGGTGTTTTCATTCTCTAAGAAACTATTTAAAGTTCCTAATCTTTGATTATTAAAATTTTCCTTTCCATTTATGAAGGACGATATTTTAATCTTTGAAGAAGCAAAATGATTCTGTGATAAAAAGCAGATGATAGAAATTTGAAAGCATTTTTTTTCCCAGCTTTGAAGCAGCAAAAACAAATTTACTTATTTTTAATTGGCAGATAACTGTTCTACAATATTGTGTTGATTTCTGCTATACATCAACATGAGTCAGCCATAGGTATACATATATCCCCTCCCTCATGAACCTTCCTCCCATCTCCTACCCGATTCTACCCCTCTAGAATGTTACAGAGCACCAGTCTGAGCCCCCTGTGTCATACTGCAGAGTCCCACTGGCTCTCTATTTTACATACGGTAACTTATAATATCCATGCTACTCTCTCAGTTCATCCCTCCCTCTCCTTCACCCACAGTGTGCACAAGTTGCTTCTCTATGTTTCTGTCTCCACTGCTGGCCTACAACTAGGTTCATCAGTACTCATCTTTCTAGATTCCATATATGTGCATATATACATGATATTTCCAAAATCACAAATTTTGAGGAAGAAGTTATAGCGCTTCCTTGTCTTTTTTTTGGAAGCTAGAGTCAGCTATGTGAAAATAGATCAGAAATAGTATACAGAATCAGATGCTGAGTGTCTGGGGCAAGATTAAAGCAAAAAGAATTGCAAAGAAGTATGATGAAAACGGAAAATTTAGTCCATTTTATAAGCAACTCAATGCACTCTTCATGCTACAGATGCAATTTTAACTAGTATGACTTCAATTTATGATCTCCTAGATTTTTAAGAACAACAAACTTGATTACACTTTTTACCATATTGATTTCTGTAAGCTTTGTTCTGCCCTTATCCCAAAATTTTGAATTATTACAGTATTTGAGAACTGTATCACCAAAAGGAAGTTCATGTCAAAATTCCTAACCAGTTTTACCAGAATGCACATGAGGAATCACAATTTTTTTTGCTGAGGTTGCTTTTTTATTTCAGTAAAATTTCTGAAATAGATATTGAGTTAATTTTACATAAAGAGGAACAACGGTTTTGGCATCCAAGTGGAAGGCAAGTTCAACTAAAAGTATGTTACTGCACACAAGTGCATCTATTCATTTTGAGGAAAATATTCCCGATAGAATACTATGGGGTTTTTAGGAGTAGCCTATGGGTTACCTGGGCTTCCCTGGTGGCTCAGCAGTAAAGAATCACCTGCCAATGCAGGAAATGCTGATTTGATCCCGTCCCTGGGTTGGGAAGATACCTTGGAGAAGGAAATGAAAACCCACTCCAATATTCTTGCCTGGAAAAATCCCATAAACAGAGGAGCCTGGCAGGCTCCATTGGGTCACAAAGAGTCAGACATGACTGAGCATCTAAACAACAATAACAAATGGGTTGCCCAGAACCATCACCTAAATACATTTTCTCTACCAAATCCCGTGTTTGCAAAGTTCAACTTGCTACACACACACAGAAAAACTAAAGATGAATTTTAAGATATCATACAGCTAACATTTCTGATGTCAGTCAACCAAATGTTGCTGATGCTCACTTGCTATGGAATTAAAATGTTCAGAAATGACCTTAAAATATTAGAGGTCATATATACCTTGACATTAAGAAGCATCTGCTGCATAGACACATATATGCATTACCTCTGCTTGTGACACCTGCAATTTATGGCATTGAAACACACGTTAACTCACTAGCTGAGGGTCAAATATCCATGTTCCAACTCTGGAAGCTCAGGATATAGTTCAAAATATGTTTCTGAGGTGAAACTCACCAAATCAGGATTTCACTTGCATAATTCAATAAAATAGTCATTTTCTACAAAATGCCTATATTTGGGTTGCTGTGAGTTGCAGACCAGATCTCTTTCAGGGAAAGAGCAGGGCAGCCATTGGAGATGGTATTGGAGCTAATTTTTGTCCTTTGATTTATCTTGGTCACCCCTAGTTCCTTACACAGCTTTCAGATCACTACTGATGGGGAACTGGGTTCCCAGTGAAAAACTATGGCTAAGTAGTGAAGGACGGTCCTTCCGGGTGATGTGCGTGACTTTGGTGGCAGAGACAGTGATGGGCTAGGGATACTCAGGCATCTGGGTGCTCACTTTTCCGTCTTAGTGCACTTCTGCCTTCCATCATCTGAAATTAAAAAAAAAAAAAGCACAGTTATTTAAAATTTTCTAAGTTGTTGGATTCTTTTTCTTTCTTGGGCTATTGCTTTAGACCTTGTGTGAATTTCACATATCAGTTTCAATTACCCTCCATACTGTACGATATGTTGATAAGTCATATCGCCATACTTGATGAGTACGTTTAAACTGTATTTTTAAAATACTTGTATTTTATACTTGTATTTTTTTAATTTTTATTAGAGTATGGTTGCATTACAGTTTTGTGTTAGTTTGTACTGTACAGCTAAGTGAAACAGCTATACTTATACATATTCCCTCTTTTTTGGATTTCCGTCCCATTTAGGTCACCATAGAGCACTGAGTTGAGTTCCCTGTGCTATACAGTAGGTTCTCATTAGTTATCTCGTTTATCTGTAGTATCACTAGTGTATATATGTCAATCCCAATCCATGGTTCTATTTATTTAGTAATTGGCATAGGATTATGTGAAATCTTTAAAACCAGCCTCTTACTTACATTCTTGCATACCTTTAAAGTAAAAAAAATAAAATTTACATAGTTTATTATACCTAATCAACAGTACTAGACTGCACAATATATGGTATGCAGTACAATCGTATACAGTATTGTATGGTAGTGTACACAATATGGTACAATTTGCTAAGAAGGTAGATCTCATGATAAGTGTTCTAATATAATAGAATAAAATTTTTAAAAATATTTGCAATGTTGGAGATTTTAATTTGTTAGCCAATTTCTAAAAAAGATACATATCCCTGAGTTCACAATTATGGGGTTCCGTTTCAATTCACTTCACTGAAACTCTTGGCATGTATTTGCTTTTGTGTCCTAATTTATGCCAGGCTTTTAGGTTAACGTGCATTTTGCAAAAATACATATCACATAATCAGGAACTTAATCTAACCTAATGATATCTTAACACCTATAAAGAGGACAAGCTCAGCTTTTGTAAATGAGACTCCTTCCCAATTTGGTGTTTGTGTACACAGGTTAATGGTATGGCCAAAAGCATCTCTGTCAAAACAGAGCCGTCAAATTTACATCTATTTTCTATTTTAGCTATAAAATCAGTCAATACATGTCCATGATGATTCCTTGGGAATGACATTGATTTACAGGCTGTCTTGTTTATTTTTCACACGATGACTAAAATATCTATGCATAGTATTACTTTTATATGTAAAGTTATACCACGTTGATGGATTTTGTAGTCGTTTTATGACAAGGCAGTATAAAAAAACCTTTCTTTCCCTGACTACCAGAGAAAGCATTGGGGTTAAATGACAGCTCTCCCCTAGCTATTTGTCTGTCACAGAGAACAGTAAATTGCAGCCTGTCTCAAAGTTGGTGTTTAGACACATTTTGAGATTAATGGTTTTGCATAGACACATGGGACTCCAAGTGATTCTGAGATGAGCTCTATCAAGAATATCCTCTGGTCCAAACTAGGCAGAAAGGCTTTTTAAAATTTAGTACCATCAGCTCCATATAGATGAAATTTTATTGGTAACCAGACTACACCAGTTTTTAAAATTCCATAACGTTCTTTATAACCAAAAAAAAAAAAAAAGAAGAAAGATCTTTAGCTAAACCCATGGTAACTGGCCCCATTAATATCCTGCTTTTATAAATCCAGACCAGAGAGCTATTTTCTTTTTCTACTGAACATTTTCATCAAGCCTATGCATTTGTACTCAAAGAAGCAGATGTCCAAAGAAACTTTTGATATGATAAATGAACAATCACAAAGAAAAAATTAGTTAAGTAGTATGAGTCACATGAGAAAACAATTCTGCTAAGAATGTGCTGATTCATTTATTTTCAATAACATCAGTTTATGTTTAGTGCTGCATTCTAACCTGATAAGTGTTCTTACAGCTGGTGAATTTGAACCCCTTAAAGGTGATGAACTGAATATTGAAATATGCAGAAGTCACACAAAGGAAAAACTGCATAGTAGTTTTAGGCTTGCATTTTTTAGCGGTTATGCTGACTACTTCTATAAATTAATTTCTCTATATGGACCTATCATGAAACTCAGGAGAATAAGAAGTTTAAAGTAACAGATTTACAAAGAGTAATTTCTTTTCCCTTTAGTCTCTCAATGTTGGTTCAAGTAAGCACTTGGATAAAAATAAATTTTAGCACTTAATATTTTAAGCACTTTAGTCATATGTTAAAATTAGGAGTACTTTACTAATGCTCACTCTATTTATTTGGCATTCCCAAAATATAAAAAAAAAATTACGTTTTTGTAAAAGAGTGAAGAGGTAAAATCCAATTTTATGAAGAACTTTTAACAAACAATTCCATAAAAAATATTTACCTGGCAGGTAATCTATGAGAATTATTGAACAAATAAATAGTTATTGAATACCCATTGTGAAAAGGCATTGTACTAGACAAAGTCAGATACAAGTATTAAACATGGTCCCTACCCTCCTTAGCACTGTCACATTAAAACAATGAAAAGAAACATAACAGAAAAAGCAACAGATAGAAAATATTTGCTGTGCTATGTGAGTTCAAATGCAAAGAAGGACCCTTCCAGCCTTGAGAGTCAGGAGCATTGGAGAAAAGCAGCTGAAGAGAGTGGAGTTGGCATTAGGGGTAGAATATAGGAATCCAAGACAGGAAGGGTAGGAAAACAGAAAAGCAGAAAGTAGACTCAAGACCTAAAACCATGGGCTTGGACACTGAACAGACCTGGATTCAAATCCCAGTTCTAACCTTCATCGGTGGTATAATTGATTGACTCTCTCCAGCTTATTTTCCTTGCACAATACCTGGCTGTTTGCACGCATGTATGCATGCTCAGTAGTGTCTAATTCTTTGTGACTCCATGGACTGTAGCCCACCAGGCTCCTCTGTGGGATTCTCCAGGCAAGACTATTGGAGTGTGTTGCCATCTCCCTCTCCAGGGGATCAAGCCAACCCAGGGATCGAACTTGCATCTCCTGTGTCTCCGGCATTGGTGGTGGATTCTTCACCACTGAGCTACCTGCGAAGCCCGAACCTGGCCTGTTGGGCACCTTCAAATATAAAGGAAATAATGTATGTAGAGCACTTAGCATTGAGCCTTCAACAAATATGTAATAATCCTTTAGTAACTGTTAGCTTTAGCTAAAAGTATTAACTTTATTAGGTAGAAAATAGTCAAATTTGGCCTCACAAAGAGATATCATGAGAACTATATCTAAAATTTGACTTTATTGGATCACCAACTATTAGGAACCCAGTCAAAAAAATTATAATAAGGAGGAGACATCATGGAAGCAATATTTAGAAACCCTAGTGATGAGTCTGGCTGCAGTTTTTTTGCCTGAAGTAGTGGTGGGGGTGGGAAACTGGAAAAGAGAAGCTATTCTAGATGCAAAGTGAGGTTGTTCTGATGTAGGGTGTGGGAGTGGGGTTGGAACAAGAGTGTTTGGGGAAGAAATCATGCATTGTGGATTGGATTAGAGAGAACTCCCTAAGAAGAAATCTACTCACCAAAGGCTTACTCTGCCTATTATTGATGTAGCAATCATTGCAGAAAAATTGTACTTTGCTGGTGTGCCTTTTTTGAGATACATGTTTTCAGATGAGGAGAAGTGGGGAAAGCTAGTGGGAGTTGAGCTTCTTACACCCATTTGTTCAGAAATTTCCCTCCAGTTTCCTTCCCCGGGTTTTTTCCCTTTATTTCTCACATCCAACATCCCTCTGAAACTAAATACTGGTGGAAGATTCTATAACTCAGAGAAGGATGAAGCAGACAGATCTTAGCTGTTTTGCCCACTCTGTTACCAAATCATTTTTCTTACTGGCTAATTCACTACAGACTGATAAGCAGGTAGTCTCAAGCTCTGTTGATTACGACTGTGATCCATTCAATACGCTAATGGAAAAGGGCTCTTGGTAGCAAGTATCTGCCAGCTAAATCCGACCAACGTGTATTGGTCATTTTATGCCTTCCTCAAAAGGTACATTCCTAGATTTTCCATCATTTATAAAGTTCCATTCTGAATATAATACCACACTTCTTCTGCTAATAATAATATCTACCTCAATGGAAATAATACTCAAATCATCTGAAAAATGGGGGAAATCATGCCCACATCACAGGTTTATCATAGAGATTAAATGATTTCAAGTAGCTTTTAATTGAGATAAAATTCACAGTAACATAACAATAACCATTTTAAAATGAACAGATCAATGTCACTTGGGACATTCACAACATACAATCACCACTTCTATCTAGTTCCAAAACATTTTCACAAGCCTAAAAGAGAACTCAGTTTCCAGTGAGGTATCAATCTCCATTCCTCCCTCCCTCAGCTACTGGTAGCCTAAAATTGATTTTCCATTTCTATGAATTGAGCTATCCTGGTTATTTTACATAAATCACACATTATGTGCTCCTTGCGTCCGCCTTCTTTCACTTAGCACAATGTTTTTGAACTCCATCCACATTGTAGCATGCATCAGTCTTTCAGTCCTTTTATGACTAAATAATATTCTGTTGAATGTATATACCATATTTTGTTTACACATCATCTGTTAATAAGCGTTCAGGTTGTTTGTGAATAACACCACTATGAATATTTGTGTACAAGTATTTGTTTCAGTACTTGTTTCAGTTGGTGGGGGGGCTATTATATTTAGGAATAGAATCACTGAGTCATAGATTAATTCTATGCTTAACTTGTTGGGGAGCAGCTAGACTGTCTCTCACAGGGGTGTATAACATTTTATACTCCCACCAGTGATGCAGCAGGGTTTCAGTTTCTTCAAATACATGCCAATACATCTTTCCCCCATTTTTTATACTATAGCCACTGTAGTGGTTGTAAGCTGATTTCTCTCTATGGTTTTTATTTGCATTTTCTTAATAACTAGTGGTGGTGAGCACCTTTCCAGTGCTTCATGGCCATTTGTATATCCTCTTCAGAGAAATATCTATTCAAGTTAAGTCAAATAGTTTTATGTATACAAAATACTAAACATACTGCAAAGGAAAACAATAAGCAGTTTATAAAATGTTGTTATTCAGTCACTAAGTCATGTCCAACTCTTTGTGACCCCATGGCCTGCAGCACAACAGACTGCTCTGTTCTCCACTCTCTCCGGAAGTTTGCTCAATTTCATGTCCATTGAGTTAGCGGTGCTATCTAACCATCTCATCCTTTGCCTTCCCGTTTTCCCTTTGCCTTCTCAGCATCAGGGTTTTCCAACATGTCAGCTCTCAGCATCAAGTGGCTGATATACTGGAGCTTCAGCTTTAGCATCAGTCCTTCCAATGAATATTCAGGGTTGATTTCCTTTAGGATTGACTGGTTTAATCTCCTTGCTGTCCAACAGACTCTCAAGAGTCTTCTCCAGCACCACAATTTGAAAGCATCAGTTCTTCCATGCTCAGCCTTCTGTAAATAGCAGTAGTATATAAATAGCAACTAGTAATAACAAGCAGTGGCACCCCACTCCAGTACTCTTGCCTGGAAAGTCCCATGGATGGAGGAGCCTGGTGGGCTACAGTCCATGGGGTCGCTAAGAGTCGGACACGACTGAACGACTTCACTTTCACTTTTCACTCTCATGCATTGGAGAAGGAAATGGCAACCCACTCCACTGTTCTTGCCTTGAGAATCCCAGGGGCAGGGGAGCCTGGTGGACTGCCATCTATGGGGTTGCACAGAGTCGGACACGACTGAAGCGACTTAGCAGCAGCAGTAATAATAGCAACAATAACAATAATAATAAAGAGATTTGGATTTTACTGTAGGTTCCATCACAGCCAAGGTCTGTGACTTTAGCCAAGTCCATTAGGAAATAAATATAGGAAAAGAAAGAAAAGTCCTGACTCCCTGACGTGGGCTCTTTTAAATTTTGTCAACTTTTAGCACACATCAAAATAAAGATTATAGTAAAAATATAAGCTTGAATACAGATGACACATTCACAGAGCCAGACACATTTTTCAATGGCACTGTGGAAGACCCCCTTTCATGGATCAAGGCTCCGGTGGGACCTGCTGTGGCTCTCTCTCCCCTGGGAGCCTCCTTATCTCCAATCCACTCGAGGGTCCTTTCTGTCTTTCTTCCTCTGACGTCCATCCCCCTTCACATCTGCAGCCCTTCAGACCTGAAAGGAGAGTAAGAGTCCAGGGATGAGTGTCTGGCAGCCTTCCATCTAGGAGCTTTCAGAGATATTAGCTTATCTGTTCATTCCTGAGTGATGCTGAAATACAACTGCAGAAACTAGATATGACATCTGTTGCAGAGAACTGTCTTAGATGAATGGAGTGTTCATTAAAGGGCCAGATGATGCTGGCTGGCTTGGACTTCAGCAGCTGATTCATGGCCACAAATGAGTCCTCCTCCTTCCCCTCCTAATAAAGGCTACAATGACATGATTGCATGGATTTAGTGTGAGTGTGAGGCTGAAATAAAAGCCATAATGGCTGTATCACTGACTTACAATGCACTTGACCAAAGTTTTAGAAGATACAACCCAAAGCAATAATTAAAAAAGAATCTTCCTGTCTATATTCAATCCCAGGAGTTGCAGAGGATAGAGGAAACCCCTGGTGGGTTTTTAAGAGCTCTGAGTTACCTGGAAAAACTCCCCCTGAGATGGAGCCAGCTCCGTTTTGGAATCTTGGTGATTTCTCCAAGGCCCTGCCAATGGAGTGAGATTCCCTCACTTTGCTTAGGGACCCACTGTGGCTGGTCTCTGCAGTATAGGACAAGTTTAATCTACTTACCTTCAAACATGTTTTAATTATGTTTTAAAAGTTTGTGCTTCCATTAGCTGACAGTCTGATTTCTCTATCTAGGACTGCTTTTAGGGTTATTTTTTACCATGATTTTAGCCATCATTATATACATGGCACTTGTTCAGTCACTCAGTTGTGTCTGACTCTTTGCGACCCCATGGACTGCAGCACTCCAGGCTGCCCTACCCTTCGCTGTCTCCCAGATCTTGCTCAAACTCATGTCCATTGAGTTGGTGATGCCATCCAACCATCTCGTCCTCTGTCACCCCCTTCTCTTCCTGCCCTCAGGCTTTCCCAGCATCAGGGTCTTTTCCAATAAGTTGGCTCTTTGTTTAGGTAGCCAAAGTATTAGAGCTCCAGCTTCAACTTCAGCTTCATATTCAGCTTCAGCTTCAGCTTCATATTCCTATGAATATTCAGGGTTGATTTCCTTTAGGACGGACTGGTTTGATCTCCTTGTAGTCCAAGGGACTCCCAGGGTCTTCTCCATGGCATCAGTGAACTTGTGCTCTCTGCCAGGGAAGGGAGCCAGAAGTTACTGGGACACCTTCTGTGTGACACCATGCTGAGTACATCGTTCCCAAGACAAGTCCTTGAGATTGGCAGTGCCATCACCCCCACTTTACTTGAATGCTAAGGCTCAGATAGTCCCCGTAGCTCTGTAGTCAGTGGGTAGATGAGTGGGGTTATAAAGGGACCTCTGTCTCACATGAGCCTCTGTTCTCTCCACTACACTCTGTGCAGTAAAACAGGAACACATTTCTAAAGGACTTGCTGTGAGAACCAGCTGGGCAGAGACGTCCATATTTGTTCTTACCCACTTGTAAAGGTCTGAAAAGTAGAGTTGAGAATGACAGTGCGACCTGGTAAAAGCTTCTCATTCTTGAAAATAATGAGAGTAAAGAATATTTATCTTTAAAAATTAAAAAAGAAACACTACCTCTATGTGGAGTTTCATTACCATCCACACTTTTTTTAAACCTAGATTGCTTATACCATGCAATAAACACCGTTTGGTCCCTAGAATGAGAATTAAGAAAAATTTTCATTTTAGCAATTAAACTGTCTAAATGCAACTGATAAATGGGGGGAAAAAAAACCCAGAAATGTAATGTATTTCTGTACTTGATGAAAAGAGCTTCAAATATTATATTCTCAAATGAATACTTAATTAACTTTTGAATAGGCCTATGAACCTTACTTTTCTTTTTATTCTAAGTTTTCCTAAAATATTTTGGTACTAGGTCTTTCCTACCTACCCACATGCACGGTGGTAGTATAAATAAAAACACATTGCTTGTGGTGTGTTTTGATGAATCCTGCAAAACATTTGACTAATGATCTATAAACATGAATAACTTTGGTAGTTAAAGATGAAAAAATATATTTGTGATTTACATTAAAACTTCATGATATGCATTATCTATGAGCACAAATATTAAAAATAAACATTTTCCAGTATACTGAAATAAATTTTTATACAAACCTCCTCATGGAAAATGGATTTAAAGATTAGCAGACTATGAGAGGAAAAATCAAGACAAAAAAAAACAAAATACAGAATTAGAAAATCTTCTAAACTTGTAATTCAGTGCAAGAGGAAGAAACAAAAGTGCTTTGAGAGTGAGGTTAAAGGTGATGAAGAAAAGGTGAAGTTTCATGTCAGTAAGAGACCCAGTAATAGGCAGCAAAGTAAAAAATGGATTTAAAGACTTTGTAGAGGTAACTCTGAAAAAAGAGAATAATAAATGAGGCCGCAGAACTATAATTTGTTTCACAGGGTGCCGAATATTCCAATTTCATTTATGACATTAAAATACCAGCATCCCATTGTACAGGATTTTGATATTATATTACACTGCTTTGTATCATAACATCATAAAATGAATTCAACCATTTTCAGTACATTCTTTCTCAGGCCTTTTGCTTGCTCATTATAACTGGAGGAGACTCAGGAAAGACCTGATTAAACCAAAGCTTCAGGAATTCCTCCCAGCTCCCTTCTGTCTTATATCCCTGATGCCTCATTTTGGGGCTCTGAACTTGAATATTCACCTTGTATTTGTTTATTTGTCCTTTTACCAGACTTAGTCCAGTGTGTAAACTTTATATTCAAGATTTTCCAGGTATCTTATACACCAGGTAGATGTTAATTATTTCTTCTTATTTCCCAAGCCTGGGACCTCCTCAGGGAAATACATATGTCATGCACGTAAACAGCAAACACACAGAGACGCAAACACAACACTGACACTTACAAGATCAGAGAATCAAGTCATGACAGCCCTCCTCTGCTCAGAAAACTGGAAAGACCTCCCAACTGGAAAGGCCTTGAGAGGGTCTAGTGTCTGTAGACACTAGGACTACAGATAAAGACTGAGTTTCTGCCCTTTCTTTATGATGAAGACAGCCAGTTAAACAGACCATTGGAATGCAAGGCATTATAATAATACAGAATGAGAGTTGAGATCACTGACATCCAACTAGGATGTCAGTGAAGGGTTCCCAGAGGTTATACTTGAAGTGAGTGTTAAGTAAGAGTTTATTAAGACAAGGAAGAAACCAGGAGTGTTTCCACACAGAGGTTTCAGACTGTGTGGAGATACAGAAGCATGACATGGCCAATATATCGCTGACTGCAAGGCATTCTGTATGAAGGTGCTTCCAAGTGCAGGCTGCAGCTGTGGGCAGGGAAAATCTACTGTTATTACTTACGCTCATAGCCATTCCTCCCTTGACTCTAAATGCTTTTTGCATAAACATAACATCCTATTTGTTTCTGCAGAGCTCTGCAGTCTCAGATAATGCCTTACAAAACAGAAGGAATTGAATTGAAGATCAAGAATATACATATACAGGCTAAAAATATA
Source organism: Oryx dammah (assembly GCF_014754425.2). Taxonomy (NCBI): domain Eukaryota; kingdom Metazoa; phylum Chordata; class Mammalia; order Artiodactyla; family Bovidae; genus Oryx; species Oryx dammah. Next base: position 12,042,143 of record NW_024070191.1, read on the forward strand.
GAATGAGGAAAATACTTTAAAGCAGTGAAAGATGTCAGTCGTACAAAAATCTAAGACCCAAGGATGGAGAAGAATCAAGATTAATAAAGTATAGTTGGTATTCAGTTACTTCTGAGTGAAAGTGAAAGTCTCTCAGTCTTGTCCAACTCTTTGCGACTCCATGGACTATACAGTCCATGGATTCTCCAGGCCAGAATACTGGAGTAGGTAGCCATTCCCTTCTTCAGGGGATCTTCCCAATCCAGAGATCAAACCCATGTCTCCTGCATTGCAAGTGGATTCTTTACCATCTGAGCCACGAGGGAAGCCTAAGAATACTAGAGTGAATGACCTATCCCCTCTCCAGGGGATCTTGCTGACCCAGGGATTGAACTTAGGTACTCTGCATAGCAGGCAGATTCTTTATCAGCTGAGCTACCAGGAGAGATGGTACTTATTTCTCCTGATTCCAATAATTGTGGAAGGTTCTCTCCAAAAGATCAACTGTTGTCATGGACTGAGAATACACTTGCACAATAAGCTCCCCTTCTATGACTGGCGGGTACCTTTCCACTGTTTCTATTCAGCACCTCCCCAAACTGCTCTGGTTTCCTTTGAGACAAGGAACCTTGGTTCCTTGTTCACGTAACCCTTGGTTCTGCTGGAATGGTTTGCTCTCTGATTCTTCCAAAAATGTGAACCTCAGACCTCCTTTCCCTTTCTTTCCAATCCATGCTCTAATTTCCCCTTGATGGTGAAACTAGAATCCTCAGGACCCACTTTCAAAGTCTATTACTGACACATCAACTGGGAAAAGCATTGATTCCTTTCTCCCGAGAGAATAAAAAACCTGTAGAAATATAAATTCAGGAAGAGTATTCTATTTGAAGAGTCTCAATATATTAATGTACGTGGCTGTTTTACCCTCAAAACATGTTCTTCTTTTACTCAGTGCCAGACACATTGATTGGCACTAACCAGTCTACTTTGAACATTGGTGGTTTTCAATCATTTCAGGAAAAGCTCCAGGCATCTCCAAAGGTGAACAATTGTGTTTTGTCTAATACCTACCTAGCTACAGGCGTCCCTTGTGGCTCAGCTGGTAAAGAATCTGCCTGCTATGCAGGAAACCTGAGTTTGATCTCTGGGTTGGGAATATCCCCTAGAGAAGCAAAAGGCTACCTACTTCAGTATTCTGACCTAGAGAATTCCATGGACTGTATATAGTCCATGTGGTCTCAAAGAGTTGGACATGACTGAGCGAATTTCACTCACTTACTGCTTAGCTACTGCCTGAAAGTGTGAAAGTCGCTCAGTGGGTCCAACTCTTTGCAACCCCATGAACTATACAGTCCATGGAATTCTCCAGGCCAGAATACTGGAGTGGGTCCCCATTCCCTTCTCCAGAGGATCTTCCCAATCCAGAGATTGAACTCAGGTCTCCCACATTGCAGGAAGATTTTTTTTATCAGCTGAGCCACCAGGGAAGTCCTGAGTCCTACCTAATCATGTGTGTAGATTTCAGTCAAGAGTGTACCTAGATCTTTGGTCTGTCCATTCCTGTTATTCAAGACTTAAATAGTGAACACCCCTGATGTTTCTTCTTAATCACTTCTCTTTTTTAGACAAGTGTCATATTTCAGGCCTTTTCAAATGTTTCATAGCTACAAAAGCTTAAGTTTTTGTAATTAAACCTTAAGTTTTTGTAATTAAAAAAATCATAATTAATTAGAAGCCAAAAGAATACTAATATTTGAGCCAGTGTCAAACCATAGGAATGTTTTCTTACTCATTGGTAACTGATTTTAGTGAAAATGATAGATAATGTTATCAATGTCTGATTATCTGTATACAACCCAAGGACATTTCTGGCCACCCAGTTGTCCTGTCTTCTTTCTGTGAAGATATTTCCTTGGGGCATTTTATCTATCTTCAACAGATCTCAATCTGCCTCTGTCTCTCAGTCTCTGTCTCTTTCAGTCTTTCTGTCTGTTTCTCTTTATATAGATACAGGTATAGGTGTTAGTATCAATGTAGATGTAGCCATAGATATATGCTGATATGCAGTATATTTATATACATATATAATAGAAGTATATGTATGCAATTTTAATATATTGCAATATATGTATGTATATATGTGCTTAGTTGCTCTGTTGTGTCCGACTCTCAACCACTGGGGATTCTCCAGGCAAGAATACTGGAGTGGGTTGCCATGCCCTCCTCCAGGATGTATGTGTGTATATATATATATGTATATATATTTATTGCTAATATTTCTCCCAGAATACAATAGCACAGACATTGCTCATCAAATCAGTTACTAGGCCTCAGATGAGCTCTGCACTTTGCAATGCTCCGCACAGTTATGGGTGGGAAGCTGCCTGGGGAGCATGAGCTGTAGAGCAGATGCAGCCCATCAAGAAGGGGTACCACTGTGCAGCATCCTCTGTTACCCCATGTGGGGTCCAGCTGCTCACCACTGGAAAGCCAGGACTTCAGAGACCAGGTTGGTGGAAAGGAAAGTTTGCTTTATTTTGGAGGCTGACAACCAGGGTCAGGGGACAGACTCGTGTCCAGAGGCCAACTCCCCACTGACAAGCAATAGGCAGACACTTTTAAAGGTAAGTTTTAGGGCTGCACAGGCGGAGGGAGAGGGCTCCATGCAGAAATAGCACTGTCAGCTCTGACAGTCATCTTGAAATTGGTCATTTTTTGCCCAACAGTGTCATCTTGATTGTATTAAGTACAGTTAATCTTCAGTTCCAAAATGGATCCATTTGTTCCCATTTCTCTGAGGCCAGGTCTTGGAATTGTGATGGCTTATGTCATGGCTACAGCCTAAGGTCATCACATTCTCCACCCAGTAGGGGTTTCAGTATCTACAAGATAGTTTACAGGATACGGCTCAGAGTATTTTCTATAGCCCTTGAGAAGGAACTAAAAGTCCTCAATTTTACCTTATAACTAAACTATTATTATTTTTTCCGTTTGACTATTTGCCTTACTTGTGCATTTTCTCACTTCTCTGATTAAACTTAATCTTTGGCTGTAGGTTTTCTACAGACAAAAGGCAGGTGGAGGACATGGTGGGAAGGACCATAGGGTCCTGCTCCATTTCACCTCCACCCAATCAATTTTGCTTGACCTAGAAAAACAAAGGAAGTCTAGAATCCAAATAAATTTCTACTTATTGATAATAAAGAAGTAAATGATTTGAAACAATATTTAAAGAAATATACACACTACTGTAGGCACAATCAAGTCCTTTACAGAGCAAATGTCATATTTATCAATTGCTGCATAATTGTTTCCTTAAGGGACTATATGACAAGTAAGGAGTCTTTCTTACGGGAATCCATTCTTTGGGTTGCAAATGTGGATCCAGATGAGGCTCTGAAGTGGGCCTCGAGCTTTTTGCCAATGTTTTGCTTTGTCATTTCATTTCATTCTGTTTCTTCTTCACAACAGCCCTTTAAGGGAGATGTTACAGACTGAATTGTGCTCTCCAAAATTCATATGTTGAAGCCAAAATCCCCAGTGTGACTATATTTAAAGCTCAGAGTTTTATACAGGTCATTAACTTTAAATGAAGTTGTAAGGGTGGGGCCCTAACCCCATAATACTGGTGTCCTTATAGGAAGAAGAAGAGACACCAGAGGAAAGTTCACATGAGGGACACATTGGGAAAGTGGTCATCTCTAAGCCAGATAGGAAGGCCTCACCAGAAACCAAGCCTGATGGTACCTTGATCTTGCACTTCCAGCCTTCAGGACCATCAGAATATAAACTGCTGTGTGTTAAGCTCTCCCAATCTGTGACTTTGGTTTGGGCAGCCCAAGCAAACAAATAAAATAGGTACCAGCCTCTTTAGTAGAAGAGGAAACCTAAAGGCAGAGGAATTGAATAAATAATACGAGGTTGAAGAACTCAAATGGGGATCTTAGTCTGTCTGAAGTCAAAGTCCACAAGTTTCCCCTTCATCACACAGGCTTTCTGCATAAGCACTCAGTCTTGCCCCTTCTCAGTCCTTACCCCAGGGAGAAATCGGGGCTTTCAACACCTTCTTGGTCCATGCAATTTGGCTCAAGCATCATGAAAACCTAGCTTCCCGATGGGCAAGCACAGCTGCACCAGCCATCTCTTAACACACAGGTCAGCACAGAAGCGCCTAAGGATCATCTATTCTAACCTCTTTCCTTAGGCAGAGGGGAAGTGAAGGTCATGGAATTAGGTTTGTGGCTGGCCTTTTCCAACTAGGATAAGACCTTGCCTTACATTTCTGGTATTTAATAGCATAGACATGCTATCCTATGCATTTCTTAGAAAATACTAAAAAATTAGTTATTAAGACTTCTGGCAGGATCCCAGCTGTTACAGCCTGATTTTGACACAGATTTCTGGCCTAAACTGCTTTTCAAGGACCAAATCATTTTTCTCAAAACATAAAACACATGTAACCAGATCAAAACCAGGCTGTAGACATGGACGTGTATCGACAACACTTGCTCAGCAGAATCCCGGATGGATCTGCTCCCTACATATGGAGCAGGGCATCAACACTGTTCAGAGTCCCAGGGAGGGGTAATCGGGAGGCACCCCAGCTCGGCAGGAGTGCTAACAGATTAACTGCCATATATAGAGCATTTCTCTCTCTTGGAATCACATATCATCAGGAGTTACATTGAAATGCATTGTAGCCTATTTTTAACATCTAGGCAAAACTAGAAAAGCATTGTATGAAGGATTTTAAAGAACCCTCTTGGGACTGTAACACAAGCTACCCTTTAAAAAAAAAAAAACAAAAAACCTTCTTGGGAGAAACAGCTTTGGTTTGAGGAAGAATTAAAAATAAAACTCTAGTCAAAAGCCCCAACCAAAGCTGTTGTGGTTCTTGAAGTAAGAAGGAATAGATGGAAACTATAATATTAGGAAATGGGACTGAGGGGGTCAGGATGTTTGCTTTGCAGGTAAGACGTGGGCTCTGAGAAGTTATTGAGGGAGAAAAGAGAAAGACATGCCACGATGGAATTTAATCAGAGGTCCTAACCCCAAAGCAGAGGTTTACCTATGATATCTATAATACTCTAATTAAAGAGTATAAAGTACACACACACACACACACAATCTCCAGTGTTCAAAAAGGAAACAGGTGGATCTCCAGAAAGCTTCAGAAAGAACAATCAGTGGATATAGGTTCAGGGCAAGAGAAGAAAGGTGATTGTATCGGCTCCATCCCAATTAAAGGCTCTTTCAAACTTTAAGTCCAGAGGAGGGCATCATAGGCCACAAATTCCCATGGACACTGAGGTTATGTTGCGTGATGAAATTCTGCCTATCCCAACCAAGGCCACACAACAGAGCTCAGCCCCAATCCACTGCTGGCAAGTAAGAATGCAAGCCAGGATATCCAGGCACTCTGATTTTTAAAGAAACCAAGCAATCTAGATTCTTACGCAAAGTATCCTTTCATAAATGTGAACAGCTAATTTTCTGAGATGTTCAAACACCACATGGACAAAGACTTTTCTGTGGGCTAAATTTTCTCTCATATCTCCAATTTCTTCTACCCTCCTCGACAGACTGCCTTAGTTGTTCCCCAGATTCTCTGTGGTTCCAAGTCATCAGGCTCAGCATCTACACATCAATGCCCTTTTTCATGGTTTTTCTCTTGTACAAGAGCCTTCTAACTCTCCCCATAGCCTCCATGGTGAATTCTGAATGTCTCAGCCTTATGTTCAGGGCTCTCTGTATAGTTCCCATGGCCTCGTTCAATCGTTTTCACCCTGTGCTCCTCAGTGGAAATCTGTGGTTCCAGCTGGAAGTTCTGTCTGCTTGAGAGCTAAGTCACTTTAGTCGTGACTGATTCTTTGTGACTTTATAGACTGTGGCCCACCAGGCTCCTCTGACCATGGGATTCTCCAGGCAAGAATACTGGAGCAGGTTGCCATGCCCTCCTCCAGGGGATCTTCCCGACTCAGGGATCAAACCTGAGTCTCTTAAGACTCCTGCATTGGAAAGTGGGCTCTTTACCACCAGCACCACCTGGGAAGCCCCCAGAAGTTCTGTATATTTTCCCCCAAATAAGATTTGCACATTCCTGAATTCTTACCTTAGTTTTTTATGTATCCTCTTTTTCCTTTTTGTATTTCTTTATGATCAGATTCTTCCTGGTCATCTGGTCCTTCAAGGCATCTCTGATAAGTCCTTTCTTCTGGGCTCCCTTTCCTGACTAACTGAGCACTTCCTCTTTCTCAACTCTTCCATGAAGTTTCCAACATGTCTTTTCTAAGCCCATATATTGTAGAATTTGGGTGTTTTATGGCTGTCTCCTTCACTCAAGCCTGAGAGTTTAACTCAACAGTTAGCAAACCTTTTCTCTAGGAGGCCAAGTAATAAATACTTTGCATGTGATCTCTGTTGTAACTACTCAGCTGTGCTGTTGTAGTAAAAATAAACAAACAAAAAAAAAAACAACAGCTATAAACAAAATGTAAATAAACGGAGGTGACTATGTTCCCACAAAGCTTTATTTTCAAAACCACATGCCAACTTTGGCCTGAGGGTTATAGCTTGCCCACCCTCAATCTACGTGAGCAAGGACTGCCCTATTCCTGTTATTTTATAATAAACAGTTAACAAATATTTGTTAGAGAATGAATTTCTTCAAAACTCAATTCCAGTTTACTTCTTGCATCATCTCTCCTTGGCACTCAAGGACGCAGCAGTATCTTTCACCTCTAAACTTCTGTAAGTGCCTGTTATCCAGACACCTCATGGGACTGTCACCATCACTGTGTGAGAGTCACTTAACGCAGCTATGCTGAGTTAGGCTTGATCTATATAATTTCTAGGCTTCTTTGTTCTCAAACTCTGAGTCAATCCATCATCTTGTACTGCCACCTGCTTGTATATTCTGGCCTTTTCTTTCCTTCTGATATAGCACAAGCTTCTAGAGAATAAGACATACCTAATTTTTCTTCAAAATTGCTAAAATGCCTAACATGTTGTTATTGGCATTATACACTTAATCAATGCCTATTTTAGATCAGTATGGTATGTGATACAGACTCAGAAATAAACAGAATGGAAAGGGTTCTTGCTCCCACTGAAGACAAAGTCTATTGAACCAATGATTGTATGATCCAAAATTGAGATAAATGCTCTGAAAGAGATTCATGGTTTTATACCAACATTTCATAAAGAACAAATCCTGGAGAAAAGTGAGGGGTGGGGGAGGACAGGGACATCTTCCCTGAGGAAGTAATTTTTGAGTGAAAGTTCACTTATTCAAACTATTATGTATAAAATAAGCTACAAAGATATATTTTACAATACAGGGTATATAGTCGGTATTTTATAATAACTATAAATGGAGTATAATGTTTACAGTGATTGTGAATCGCTATGTTGTACACCTATAACTATATAGTATAGTGCATCACTATACTTAATTTATTTAATGGTTTAAAAAAAGACTCACTTATTCAGCCAATATTTATTCTGTGCCTATTATGTGTCAGACACAATTCTGAGCTTGGAATGTAGCCATGATCTAAACAGACAGAAATCCTGCCTTCATAGAACTTCTTTTCTAGTGGGATCTGCAGAATGAATAGAAATTAGACAGAAGGAAAAGAGGATTTTTTAAAAAGTATATCTGGGAAAGAGGAAAAGCATAAACAAAGATCCTAGGTGGGAGAGAACATGATACATCCCAGGAACTGCAACGACAGGAAAGATCTGGCTACAGAGTAGATGCGGCCAGTTGAGAAAAGGTAATATCACCATGTAAGTTTTTTTTTTTCTTTAGAACAGAACACTCTTGAGAGTGACAGGAGCATTACTAATCATTACAACAGCAGAAACTGGCTATTCCAGAAAACCAGATTGTATGGATAGCCTACTTATAGGTCACATAAACTTCTTCCCTGACTACACCAACACTTTTTAAAAAGGTCACTTTGATTACAGTGAATACCTGATTTGGGGAGGAACCATGTCAAGGGGAGGAGGCCAGTGGCTACACTATTGTAGAAATCAAATCATAAGTGAGCGCACCCTCACCCAGGGGGTAGGTGGCAGTAGACATGGAGAGAGAGAATTAGATTCTGTTGGTATTCAGGAGGCAGCTTTAAGAGGGCTCGGTTCAGTCGCTCACTCGTGTCTGACTCTTTGCGACCCCATGAACCGCAGCACGCCAGGCCTCCCTGTCCATCGCCAACTCCTGGAGTTTACCCAAACTCATGTCCATTGAGTCGGTGATGCCGTCCAACCATCTCATTCTCTGTCGTCCCCTTCTCCTCCCACCCTCAATCTTTCCCAGCATCAAGGTCTTTTCAAATGAGTCAGCTCTTCACATCAGGTGGCCAACGTATTGGAGTTTCAGCTTCAGCATCAGTCCTTCCAATTCTCAGTTGATAGTATTTGTTGTATAAATGAATGAAAGAAAGGAAGGGAGTGGGTAGGAATGGGAAAATTGTATGGGAGGAAGGGCAGGGTTTAAAAAGAAATTCAGACACCAAGCCCAACTCTTGGCACCAGGAGCAGCATCCCAAGGGAGTGTTTTAAATGCTGATCCTGATGACTCTGAAGATTGCCATGAGGACCACAGCTCCCATTACTGATTATTAGTGAGAGTATAACTGAGGCTTTGATCCTGGAGAAAGGGTGACAGAGTTAAGTGTTCTCCACTGGAAAATGGGTGCCAATTTGTGCTTTCATCAAAATTGCAGACAGAGTTTGTGGACTTTGAGGAAAACTGGCAGTCTTGGCAGCCTTCACAGCTCAAGACAGAGAGGGAAGACTAAGGAGGTGGAGGGTGGTTTAATAATGACAGTTCAATATTGGACACCAGCACACATTGGCCCAGAATAAAACATAATAGGAAATGACAACCAGGCAAATAAGTGAACAAGAGCCATGATTTGTGGATGTTGATGTTTCAGAGATATTTAGCTGAAATACTCAACCCAAACTATTATATATTTGGAAGCTGAACTTAATGCATAATTCAAAAACCACCTTCACTCACTGAAGTTTTAAATGAGATGTTCAAAGTGTCGTCCAGTCCCAGCTCAGAGTGACTCTTCATCAGTCATTTCTCAGGCCATCGTGGGTGGCCCAGGTAGGAGAATTGTGTTTAGTTCTCTGAAAGCTGTCAGTCAATCTGATTGCATCTGACCAAGGAGACCTCGGTAAAGATGTCACTTCACATTTTACCCTCGGGCAAAGCAGGGAGGAAAGCAGAAGAAACTTGGGTGACCAAGGCTCTCCACTAAAGGTCAAGAATCCTTTACCCCTTGCTCCTAAGGCTTCGCAGTAACCTCACTGTTAGCCAATTATTTTACCCCTTTACCTGGGGGCACCTATTTATGAAACTGTTGTATGTATATTTGCTTGTCTTTACCATGCAAAGATACTGAAGAGAAAAAGACAGCATAAAGAGTGAGTCTCCATGTGTGCATGCGCTACCCATGTTCTTGTTATTATATATAACCCTGATGACTTTTCACCTTTGCATAACCCCCACTTTAAAACCCTCTAGAAAGAAATCTGTGGCAATCATTCCACCTGAGATAAGATGTGAAATTCAGATAGAGACCTGGGTACTGTGAAATGTTGTACCTTGACTTCGTTCAGAATTTCTCTCAAAATATTCAAGTATGCACCCATTCAAAGAGATGTTATAGAAATGCATTGTAAGACTCTGGAAGATGTTTATGACAAATTGTTAGATCAAATATTTGTTATAAAAGAACATGCTCAATAGAAGTGAATTCTTATTCTTCAAACAGGTATGGAAAAATGACTATAAAGACTATTTTTAAAAAGTAATCATCACTAGGTAGTGAAATTAGTAGCAATTTTTTATTATTATTCCTTTTTTATCTCATTATGTTAGTTTCAAGCATAAAGCAAAATTGTTCAGTTACCCTTCTGTATATAGATATTTTTCAGATTCTTTCCCATCATAGATGATTGCAAGATATTAAAGTTCCTGTGCTGTACTGTAGGTTTTTGCTGTTTACCTATTTCATATTAAGTGAAGTCAGTCAAAGACAAGTATCATATGATATCACTTATATGTGGAATCTAAAAAAAATATTATACAATGAACTTATCTACAAAACAGAAATAGACTCACACGTATACTTACAGTTACCAAAGGGGAAAGCAGGGCAAGGAGAGATAAATTAGGAGTTCAGGATTAACAGAAACACACTTCTGTATGTAAATTAGTAACACCTTTTATTTTATTCTTATGAATTATTTTTATCATCTAAATTGTTTACAGTTATCCACTACTTGTGTGACATCTATCTTAAGGTCTTAAAATCTAGCAGTCAATATTCCTCAGTATGCATGGGTATCTCACTACTATGCCATCCAGTGGGGAAACAGGCCGTTTTAGTGTGTCAGGTCTAACAAGGCCAGATGAGTATACTGGTTGAGAACATTCACTACAAAAATGGAGCAGCCTTGTTTGCCACTTTTGGACATTTAATGAATCACATTGTGCCTTGGAGTCCCCTTCATAAAACGGGGATCTGATAGTTGCTAGCTTTAGAGTCATACAAATAGATGAAAACGTATCTATGAATTGTTTCGCATATAGTAAGTTCCCAATATACATTAGCTAATCTTACTGTTACTGTACTCAACCTTATACCAGTCTTGAATAGGTGCCAGGAAGGTTCAACGGTGGAGCATTACATTTTGTGGACAAAAAGTGCTTTAAAGACAGTTATTTCCAGTGACTGATGCCAAACAGATTGTAAGTACAGTGGTTTCTGTGAAACTGTGAGCCACAGGGCCTGACATTCCTTGCCCCTTGTATGCAATTATCTTGCAGTCTCCGTGATATTTTTAAGTAGCTCTGGCTGCCTGCGGATTCCTAGTCTATCAAGTGCCGAAATCCCAGCACTGAACCTGAGGAACAGACTTGATACCATTCCAGGGTTTTTAAGGTCACTCCAGACACTAAACCGAGGCCTCTATTTCTAGACTGTCTAGACTTCTTCAAGGACAGTGATGGCAGTAACAAAACATTTTTGAGAGTGCCATTTTATCAGCATTAAAGAGAATTTGGGGCAACTGTGTATTCCTGGGGAGAAAATTTCACATTTTGGGGAACTGTGTTCAAAAACAAATGTATTCGTTAAAAAAAATTTAAAAGCACAATTATACAACTTACCCCCTTTAGTTGAGAAAGTATAGGAGATACATCAGTCTTCCCAGATGGTGCTAGTGGTAAAGAACTCACCTGCCAATCCGGGAATCCTAAGAGCCGTGGGTTCAATCCCTGGGTCAGGAACCCTGGAGGAAGAAATGGCAACCCACTCCAGAATTCTTGCCTGGAGAATCCCTTGGACAGAGGAGCCTGGTGGGATACAGTCCATGGGCTCGCAAAGAGTTGGTCATGACTGAAGTGACTTAGCACACGTGTGCACACAGGAGATGCATCTGGGTTTAGCCTATTTGGCTGAGTCTTATCTTTGGCCTCTTTGAAGTATAACAGCAGTTACTTGCCTGTATTCCTACTGCGGGCTCCCAAATACCAACTAACTCATTAACTACACACTGTGCTGTGCTGTGTTAAAGCACTTCAGAGGTGTCTGATTCTGTGTGACCCCATGGGCCACCAGGCTCCTCTTGTCCGTGGGGTTCTCTAGGCAAGAACTCTGGAGTGGTTTGCCATGCCCTCCTGCAGGGGATCTTCCCAACCCAGGGATGGAACCTACTTCTCTTAAGTCTCCTGTAGGCAAGTTCTTTACCTCCAGCACCACCTGGGAACTACACATTAAGAGCCACCAAATACACAGCGATTAGATGGGAACATGACATCATGCATATTTTCAATACCAGGGGCACACAGAAGCAGACCTTTACAAGAAATTCTACAGCATAAGCATGTCTGTGAATATTCAATACTCAACCCACTTCATTCTGTGTAACTTTAACAGTCTTTTTAAAGGTGTATCTTATGTGGATTTTATGTGATAGAGGAAAAAAAATAGAAGAGTTCCTTCTTCTTTTTTTAAGGTTTTTGCTTGCTTATATCCCCTAAATGTAAAAAGAAATATGAATCTTGAAAACCATCTGCCATAACATAGCATATTATTTTCTTGACAACATAATATGCTAGACCAGCTCTCTTTTTTGAGATGTCAGATATCTACTTTATTATAGTGAGAAAGTGACAGTCAATTTAAATCAAAATTTATGGAGAACATTAGGAGCTGGAAGGACTTTGGCTAATCACTGTAATGTCCCCAACAAATGGTAAATGAAAGCATAAGGAAATTGAGTTAACACAAGTTAAAAGTTCACATACTTACGGAATTATATGAGAAGACCTACAACTTAATTAAATTATCTGAAACTGCTCATTTAGTTTCTATTGTGCTAGTGAACATTTATGCAATTTTACTGTTAGATATATATTAACTAATAGTTTGGATTGGGTCAAACTGGGAGAACCCTAATGAGACAGAACAGGGGAAAGGTTAATCTATCATGAAGCATCATTCTGAATCTTTATCTTGCATATTATTAGGCAGAGATTTCCCTAGTTAGTTGGTTAGTCTCTTGTATCTATCATTCTGACATTTTGAATAATTGAGAAGTCAAACAGGAATTTTATAACAGGAAAGATAATCTGATGGAGAAGAAACAATTACCTCATCTTTGATTTTTTTTAACTCATATTTGCTTTATCAACTATAGAAGCTCAAGTGATAAATGTATAGAATTTTAAAAATTAAAGACAATGTAAACAAATTTTATACAAAGGACAATTTCATGAGATGCAAAAGACAAATTTTACATATAAGGTCGCACAATTAATATTTGTATCTCTGCTTTGAATTTACTTAAGGTCAATGAGTTGTTAAATCCAAGATACCATGCTGTAGAATTTCTTTCAAAATACTTCTAACTCATAGTGCCAGGTATTCAATACTTGATAATATGTGACATTTCTTTCTTGTATGGTTATCAACTTAACTGTGTTGAGAAGAGTAGAAAGGCTTCAGAACTGAGGTCTGCCACAAATTACACGTGGATAACTCTTTCTGGGGTAAGCCCAGAATGGATCTGCAATCTCATAAAGAAAATGCCAAAGCAGCTGGAAAACTTGTGTGCAGTGAAAGAAATGGAGCCTTTTAATTCACTCCTTCATATACAACTTAGATGTAGAACTTAAAATGATTTCTAAAGTCATAAAACCTTTGGGGAAATTCTGCCTTTTTTTTTTTTTCCTGATGGAACTACATGTAAAGAATAAATTAATTGCTGGAATACTTGGTAACATAGATATGCACACACTAAGAAATGTATGAGAAGAAATATGGCCTCCTGCAGACTTGTTTCTAGCTGCTTGCTGGGGAAGAGGGGGAATAGGCTGCCTCCTCTCCACTGCATTTAGAGAATTAATTCTCATATGAAATGAAAGGTCCCGTCCAATCCTATTTCACGGTAGCTTTGAGTGCTTGACTGTACCCAAACAAGAGACTTCCCTTGATTGTTTCCTGTTGACATCACTTTACACCAGAAGGTGACAATTGTTTTAATAATCACACTAACAAATCTGTTTTGCCATCAGATCAGATTTTTAAAGACAGTATTCATTTGGTTCTTGTCAAGAAGATGCCTTTTAAAATTAGTAGCATTCCCTCGTAGATTTCTTTCTCAAGATGGTTTTTCCACTCCCATTAGCTAGCTGAAATAGTGTATCTCTTCTAGGATAAATGTAATCTGTACTTTTTCTCTGTTTCTCCTTATTAACACCTTGTTCTTTCACCTAAGACAAGGAACAGGATGCCATATAAGGGGTCAACTCTAGTGACGGGATATCATAATAAAGTATAATTACATAATATCATGAAAATTATGAAGAATGCACTTATTTTCTTCCTTACAAAGAAAACTGGTAAAGAATTTCTTCAGTTGCCTGTAATAGCTAAGAAGTGTAGTGTGCTCATAAGATTCATGTCAATACACAATGAAAAAACTGTTCACATGTAAATCACAAGGCATTTTATGTCTAACTTACCTTTTGAGGTGGCAGAATTCCATCAATTCCTCAATTAAAACTGAGTGGAAGATAAGAGCCTTCTTGAGTCTCTGCAATTCACCAAAAAGCCTATCCGCCTCCTTAATCATGTAACAAAATGCACAGAAACCTCCAAATCACCAACACGCTGGAACTGCCTGAAGATTTATCTCCTGAGACAGTTTTCCCAAATCTGTCATCTGAACAGTTTGCCATCCATAAATAGAGAGGAAGAGGAAGGGGCAGAGAATAATGTCGTCTCTGGGAAATCACAGCATTCGTTCCAGATGGTCTCTTTTTTTCACAGCTTAGGTTACCTACATGACAAAAGGCGGAGAGGCCAGGGGTGAGCACTCTTTTTTTTTTGTAAAACTGAGAACTCCAGACATTTGTCATCCAGAAAAAATGCCTGCCTCTCAGCAGGATAGATTTTTAAAAATTTTTCTCAGTGCATGTCTCTAATTGGGCTTCGTCAACTTTCCACACATTCTCTCCCCCACAAGTCCACAGAAGCCAAAGTTCTCCCACATCTTGTCACCAGTGGCAGGACCATAAATCTCACAAAACTGCCAAGAATTGTTTTTCGTATTATGCAATTAACACCCAGAACACAGCAAAACATTTTATAGTATAAAACATATTAAAGCCATAGGAAACAGCATATCAGATTTCTCACTGTAAATTCTAATAATGACTAACATAAAAATGGAGTTATCTATTAATATTTGTTCTTCAATTCACATTTAAGAGAAAAATATTAGTGTCTTTTAGTATCTGTGCAATGCTTATGTCGGAATTTATTATACCAAAGTGATCTGGCATGCCTAAACGAGCGTGAGCAGTATGAAAATTTAAAGATCGCTGAATGCCCATTCTTTAATTTTACTAAAATAATGAAAATCATATATTATTTGGGCTCACTAAACATGTAAATACTAACTCAAATGAGGTATCTATTTTGTATGTATATATTGCGTTTTTCTACTCAGTATTAAAAACCATTTCTCTTGTAAGGCTTTGCTCGCTTATATCCCCTACATGTAAAAAGAAATATGAATCTTGAAACTCATCTGCCAACTCTTTCTAACCTGTCACTTTTAGCAAACTTTTCTCTTTAACTTTGAGGATTGCTAGGAGTTGAAAAGTGCAATGTCAAGCATAGCTTGTAAATTTTAATAGCATAAGCAGAGTAGCAATAATTGCTCTTCCTTTGTAATGGGTTGACTTTAATGTTAGGGTTGTTGTGGGACCTTTTTATTTTTCGGGAAACATTTAGATATAAATATTAGACCATACAAATGGGACTTAGAGCTTTTGTTGCCCAGCTCCTGGCCTCACTCTGGCTCGGGCCTTTCAGTGAAGCCCACTCTGGAGTTTCTTTCAAACTGTGACATATCCAGGTGGGCCATCTCCCGGGTATGGCAGAAATTAACACTCCATCCTCAGAGCTTCAGCCCTGCAAGAAGCTAGTGAAGACACCACTGGGCAAGGATTAGCATTTGCAAATTCTAAAAATCTCTTACTACTGAAAAAAGAAAGAAAACTTGTCTACCTTCCATGTGTCTGTCCACCTCTTGCCACACCCCTCTACCGCCGTGGTGCACAGGCCCTGAATATTGCATGAGAGACAGGGAAGTGAACTATGGCTGAGGAAGAGAGAAGGAGAGAGCTCTGAAATAGATGTGTTAGTTTTCTTTCAAATTCATTTTGTGGGCTTTTTATAGGAAAGTGTTTTCTCTTCATTTTTTGGCTTTATTTTTGGCATCAACTATGTTGGAGTTTGCTTTGGAGTGAGAAAGATTGAACAGTAGATTAAGAGTAAGATGCAGCAATGAACTGCAGTGAAATTAGGTTATGGTTGTGAAAACCTCTATCCTCTTTTGTTTTGTTTTGGAGTTGACCACGTTCCAAGATAAAAAATGGGTCTCTAAATCACAGATTATGGCTCTGGGGAATTGAAACAATATAAACAATCCTACACTGTGAGGCAGAGGACTTAGAAGGTACCAATGTTGCCAGTTACTCACTGAGTATTTTTTAACAAGTCATATAACCTCTGCAGGCCTCAATTTGTTATTTCTAAGATTATTCTAACACCATCAGTGACTATTTTGAGTTCTCCCAAAATGTATTTATTACAAAGAAGAAATACAGCACATTTTTTTTTCTTTAACTTATGTTTCACAAAGAAATTCATAACAGAATATTTCTTCAAGTCCATGGGCTGCCCAGTGCTCATGGGTTTATGGTTCCCATAACTGAACTCAGAGAATACAAATTAAAATGTACTGGTTAAAAGAAATGCTTATTTTATGCAGATTTACACAATAAGTTTGTTCCTACAAGCTAAGTTGTTTTCATTCAGGGTTATTGCAGGTCCATAGATGTGAAAAGATGCTTAAAAATTAAAAGCATATATTTTTAATACTATATTATTTATTTCAAATTGCTATGAGAGTAGGTCTTAAATGCTCTAATCACAAAAAGGAAATGGAAATATGTGATATAAGGCAGGTGTTAACTACCAATATGGTGGTAATCATTTTTTTCAGTATTAAGTACATCAAATCAATATGGACACCTTAAACTTACACAATGTTAATATTCAATTATATCTCAATATAGCTGGAAAAAATAAATTTTAGTTTTCATCACCAAAAAAAAAAATATTAAAAAGTATGCTTTTGAGGGAAACACATGAAATCATGATTGAACGACTCTGAAAGGAAATTGCTCTTCACTGGATACAAGTGAAGGCACATGAAATAATATGAGACCATTGGTGCCTGAGGTCGATGAATATATGAGAAGGAACCATCCAAACTATTCCTCTTCTATCAAGCTTTCAGGCTGGGTCGTGCCAACGTGCACTGGCTGAAGACAGCATTAATATTAATGAAGGGTGGAAGTCTGAGACCTAGGGACTTCCACTTCCCGACCCCCACCTCACTTCCTTTCATGCTAAATCCATTAGTATAGATGGATCTACATTAATAAACAAGAAGGACCAAATAGCTCTCCATCCAGGGACAGTTCTGCATGACCCGTGGTCCACCCTGCCCATATACGGCTGCAACATGTTTGACCTATTGGTGACATTTGTTTATTGATTTACTTACTCTTTGTGCTTCAAGCCAATTTTTCCTTAGGTAGTTTACATTTCTTACACTTGAAATGTATTAAGAAGTTACAATCTCTGACAGGGAAGACTTCAAGAATAAATTGAGGGAAGAGTTTGTCATTCATGCTTGGAACTCTTGGGAGCCTTAGAGACAGTTTGGCACCGTGACCTTCACATAGTAGGTGCTCCATAAACACTCAGTGGAACCGAATTGAATTGTATTATCAGACTCTGAACTGTTTCCCATGATCTTATTATCACCTTTCCATCCCCCTGTAGTTATGGAAACATACCTGAAGATATAGATGTACATATATATTTCTGAAAATAATTTTACACCAGTGAATCCAGATAAAACTTATAGCAAATTTTTCATAGTGAGTTGATATTGAATACTTTAAGGCTTATATTTACAGATTATTTTTGTTATAAATATGAAAAGAATCATAGGGTTTTCTGGATTGTAAAAGAACTGGAGGTTAAAACTATCTTATAATTGGAAAGTAACAGCATATGGGTCATCTGACCTTATGGGCTTCAAAGGGGATCCCTTGTCACCCAAGGGTTTCTTCACGTACCCTAAGTGCTAACAATAGGCAGGATGGCTGATAAAGGGACACAGACCACCCCATCCCTTCAACAGAAAAGTCCACTTCCATGTGTTTATTACAGTAATACATTGGGCTTCTCTGTGAGAGCACATTTGAACAACATGCTTTGCAAAAAAAACTACAGCTACTAATCTTTAGCATGAAAAGAGGGAGTGGAAAAGAACTTTTTTGCAAACAGGAAAGCTTAGGCACAGAGATCTTTGTCAAGGTCATATCACATAACTATGGAGTACATTCATGAGTCATGACCAGAAATCAGGTCTGCTGCTTCCACTGCAGTCGCAGCTTACATGGTAACAGAAGAATGGAAAGAGGAAAATAGATTAGTCTGGGTCACCCCAACATGGATCTCTACAGCAGCAACCACAGGAAGTCAAAGGACTTGACAACCAACCAACAATCAACTAAGACACTAACATTGACCTACACTCCCCACTAGTCACAATAATTTGCAAGAGGCTAATGCCTGGTAAGGCTTTATTGACTTTTAAAAACTAGCAGACTCTCTCTTCTACTGCAGAAGACAAAAATTTCTCTGCATGTTACCCTCATGGCTACTAAAAAATAAACATAATGATTTGTTCACTTTGGGGTGCTAAGATCCTGGTTTTAGTTCATTCCCATGATATCCCAAATACACATATTTGCTTAATTTGTAACTGAGCCCTTCAGTTTCATGTTACTTTTATATGAGGTTTTACTTTCAAAAATCAGTATTACACTTACCTATTTATCTAGTGCTATACTAATTGCTAAGAGTTTTTAGCCAATGCTACTAAATATAAATTATACTATATAGTATTGCTAAAAATATCTTTGAGGAAAAGATATGGTTTATTATTTCACAGCATAGTTTAATACATTTAATACACTACCATATTCATAAAGGCAATATTGACTCAGTCCAACTGTTCTGTGCTCCAAAAACAAAACAAAGCAAAAAATCATTTTCATTATTAACCAACTGAAATCTCATTAGACTTTAAGACTTTAAGTATCTGGAGAATTATTTCTTTGATGATCAGCCTCATGCTTTTAAACTCAGAACCACTCAGTGATAACAAACTCTAAATTCTCTATATAACATCTAAGGTTAACTGAGCTGTACCTCTTGACTGCTCGAGGTGACATTATTTTAAAGACAACAAAGAAATACTTTTTAAATAAAACATTCCCTCAATATCTGGGAATATGTAGGGTGTACTTTTGCGAAGGACAAGCAAAAGCAATAATGTTTAGCAACAGACCACCCCATAGTGGGAACTGCTTTTCAGCCTGGTTTTTGTCAGACCAACAGCTGTTCCATCAGTCAATTAATGACCAGGGACAAAATGCATTTTTTAAAATCAATTAGCAGCCCCTCCAACTGAATAAAGATCCCTGGGTATGCTTTTCAACAAGAAAACAAGAGCTAGGAGTGAATAAAGCTAAGAAGATCATAAATTCTTGGAAGTAGAGTTCTAAAAGCAAAAAAAAAAAAACAACACAAAGTATTGGGGTTAGTAGGTCATACCATGCCCTTGGCAGGACTCCAATAACTCATCCTAGGAAGACAAGAAATATATATATACATTTTTCAGTATATCTACATTTATGTGTGTATGTGTATATCTAGTGTGTCTGTACATATGCGAAGAATAAGATTCCTATTATTTCTTATTAACTGATTTTACTAACAATCTTCTCTGCAAAGAATCTATTGTTATCCAGCCTCTATTCTGCATTCAGTGGCAGAAACATAGTCATGTGTCATCCCAAAATGGGTATTAGAATAGCTATTTATTATAAAATAAAATAAAATAGCTATTTTATTCCCATAAAATCATTCATAATTTTAGTATTAAACATCCTTTCTGGCCTCCTTAGAGAAATAATAACAGTTTACTCAATCTGCCTTCTTAGGTTGTATCTTCCAATCTCTTGTCCTACTTCTAAAATATCATTGTTACCCTAAATCTAATTTTCCTATCATAATGGTTTGAGTACATTAGATGGTTTAACAATATTGAGTTATTACAAGAGGAATTAATAATTTCCCCTTATAATAATAAATTTAGTATTCAGATATAGGTATTTAAATACATTCATTAAGTACATATCAGTTGACCAAATTCCAGTATATGTGAAAATGAAAACCATAATTCCCACTGGGGAAAAAAAAAAAAAGAAAAGGCATGCGCCCTCCCTTAAAGCTGACATACCAGCATACATTCACTTAAAATAATGTGGAGCAGATCAACTTGAGAAAAGCAGCTGAAAAATAAGTAAAACTTGCAAAACAAGTTCAAATAATGAGTCAAGAAAACAAAAACTAGGTATATAGAATGGAACAAACTTCATACCAGGGATTAGTTGGAAGGATGAAAGAGTAAAGAAGTAAAGAAAGGGATGCTGACATAACCTAAGTATCAGTAATCGCTAGAAACACCTCCAACCCTTAGGGCTGAAGTCACCCAGGTGTTATAACAGTAATTGTAGAAAGGAGCTTGCAGCCCTACATCAGGGGAGTAGAGCTGAGATTTCTTCAGCCTGGGAGCTGGAAGGAGGGTCCCTGCATAGTTGGTACTGAAGCCTCTGAGGTCAACAGTGCATGGTGCTTTGATGATGTTTGGGGGCATCATCAGACAGGGCATGATGTCTGGTGATGGTACCTGAGGGGCATGGCATAGCTGGTGCTAACAGTGCTAGCTTCCAGTGTAGGCTGGCACTTAACTCTATTCTTCTATTGGAGTAGTGCCAACAGGATCTCAGAACAAAAATTAAGCTTTTATTTTCCTTCTTCCTGCCTTCCAGTTGTCTACCATGTGCAGAATGTTACAAGATGCCACATGCACGGGAGTGTGGGAGATGTAGTTTGCAGTCTCCCAGCTCTAGCTGTGTGAAGCAGGCTGCAGCAGGATGGACTGGAAACCTAGAGACAAACATAAATAACCAAAGCACCGTTATGTCCGAAATAGCTTGTCAAGACCTGACTTTGTTCTTCAAAAGACAGGTCATATGATGTTTCTAGTTCTGCATCTGTCGTTTGGCCTGGCAGTGGTTAGAGTAAAACAGTTGACTGCATTTTTGAGGGTACACAAGAATGTCACGAATCAGCTGGCATCTGCACATCATGAGACTTTATCTGCCCACGGGGTGTTTTAGGCAACCACCCTTCCAACTCCCAGGGGCAGAAATGCAATCTTTATTCAATGTAAAATACAATTCACTACAACTCAAGGTTAAAGTGGAAACCCTTTGGTTGATACAAAGGCTTTTCAAGTATGTAGGACTCTGAAGTTTGGCCAAATTCCAAATTTATGATGTCTGGTTCATTCAAGCCTTCCTAAGAGTCCCGCCTTGTCCACTGTATACTCGAAAACTGGATCTCCTTCAGATATCCCAGCTTCAAAATCACCTCTCATCTCCACCTCACCTTCATCTCTTAATGCCACTCTATGGAAAGCCAAGTTCTCTGAAAACCATTCATTCCAGTGTATGCTGCTGCTGCTGCTGCTGCTAAGTCGCTTCAGTCACGTCCCACTGGAATAGCTACTTACTCTCCTGTAACCATTTCAAAGATAACTTGTATCTTAAACAGTGCTGGTCATCTCCAAATCAATCCTCTACTGTTAGAAGTTTAGGAAGAAGAGAATGTTGGGGAGCAATAGAATCTCACTTTGGATTTTTCTGGCAAGTGAGGAGGTTCTCCTGAATTACTGAGTATGGAAGTGTATTAAAAGCCCAGAGAAAGAAAGATGGCAGCCACAGCAGCACAGTTTTTCTGTATCTAAGTCCACACATAAAAACAGACAGAACTCACAGATAGCAAGACCGAAACTGCCTGGACAGTATTTACAACAAAGGTGGATGACATATTATCCCATGCACACCAAAACACAAGCAGGTGGAGACAAGCCACTGGTAGCCAAAGAGTCACACAGTATCCATGTTTGTTTAGGAAGATGGTACCCGGGGAGTGTGAGAAGCCCACGGTGTCTGGAAAGGGTTGGAGCAGCGGAGCCACTAAGATGCTCACAAATGACCCCAGGGGCCCTCTTCCAGGATGGGGCCCCTCCAGGGCAAAGCTATCCCTGGGCATACTAGCCACAGTACCTGGGGCCCACTGGTCATTGGGGGAGCCAAAGCTTACATTTCTTCTGAAATCAGAAGGAAAAAATTAGGTCAAGGAAAATATTCATGTTAATATCAACACAGTCATAATTTTTAACATTTTGAATGTAGGAAGAGACCCTCAAGAGCCTAGGGCTCACAGATGCCATGATATAGCCTGAGGTCCCTGCAGAGTGGAAACAGCTGGGAGTGGAAGCAACCATGAGCAGGACGATGGGAACAACAGTGACAAAGTCAAGGGGAAATCCAGAGTCAGCAAAAGAGGAAAACAGCCAGGAAACCCGGGAAAGCAAGTCACTGCACTTTTACAAAAGGCAACAGAAGAGGGAGCCCTGTGAAATTAGAAAAACTACCCAGAATCCAGCCTCATCCTTAAAGTTCAAGAAAACTAATTTCATATAGAAAGGAACAACAGAAAAGTATTGAGGTCAAATCCAGACCATGTTATGATGAGAAAAAGAAAAAACCAAGTAGAAGAATAACATCCCAACAGACAATGAAAGCACACCAGAAAGATGTGTCCTCAAAAAAGATCAAACCACCAGGCTGCTATTAAAACAAGCTAAGAAACATTAAGAAAAATATTAAGGAAATGATACAATACCTGAAAGTGCAACATAAATCTGTTAGAAAATCTCGGAGATAAAGCGACAGACTTCAGGAAAGAATAGTTTAAAGAATAAATTTAAAATCACTTTATTTAAAGTAAAAATCGCTTTAGCAATGAAGACTAAACCAGAAGGAATACCAGCACTTATAGACACAGTATGTAATGTCTCAAGTGAAATAGAAAGCAAAAAGGAGGAATTTTTAAACATCCAAAAGAAATGAAGAAATAGGCAAAAGGGATTTGAGAGAAAATGATCAATATTGAAGGAAAGAAAAGGAAATCAAACCAATGATGAATAGGAGTTGCTGCCGATGAAAACCCAAACAAGAGAACAGACTAAATACTCAGAACAATAACTCAAAATTCTGAGTCCCCTGAACTAAGCATTTAGAGCTACAAATTGAAAGTGTGCACTGCATTCTTGAGAATCCAGAGCAACGAGCATCAAGACTAGTAAAAATTACTGGACTCTAAATATAAAGGAAAAGTTGGGGAGCATCTTAAGAAAAAAATTCATGACCTCTAAGAAAAAAGAAGTTCGATTATCTTCAGACTTTTCAACAGCCATGCTTTATGCCAAAAGAAAGTAGAGTAGCAAATGTATAGAAAATGTTAGCCCAGGATTTGCTGTCTAACAAAACTGACTTTCAAGAGTAGGGGGAACAGGTAAACTGTTATCAACATTAAGAATATTGTTCCCATGAACCCTTCCTAGTAGAGACTGAGTTTATGCCTAGAAAGACATTAAGGTAAGGACTGGTAATAATAAGTTAAGAACTGGTTTAATACATTAAGGACTGGTAATAATAAATAAGGATTGGTTTAATAAATTAAATGTATATTTATCTGTAAAAGTAAGAGGAAATGAGGGTTAACTGGCAGAGATATGTTATGTAATGGTTATCAGCTCTGACAATGTAGTTATAACTATTTTAAAAAATGGGAGGAGAGAGGGCAAAACATATAAAATGCTTTTTTTGAAAGTTTTCAGCTATCATATTGGTAGTAAATTTTTACTTTTATTATGAGACTGTTGTTTGTGTGATATGAGATAAAAACAGATGTGTCATTATGGGACTTTCTTATTTTATCATTTTTGTTCCTTAAGAATTAAAATACAGTGTTTTAAAAAGTAGGAGGGATAAGGTATAATAGAGATGGAACTATGGAAAGCAGGAAGAGATAGTGATGAAATAGAGAAATTAAGTAAAAGCTTTTATAATCTCCAACTTGAATTAGAATATAAACAGGAATTCATGAAATATTATATCTTTAAATGCATGTATATATTTCTGAGCTTTGTGCATTTAAAAGGGCTAGAAACAATGACCAACCTTTTTTCTCACTAAAAGAAACAATTTCTGGGAGAAATGGCTAATTCTATTTCTAGGGCAAAAAATATGCAAGAGGAATCTGGAACATCTTATATTATAATAGAATGTGGCAAAGAAGCTATCAAAAACTAAGGTCACATCGTGTCAAAAGGATTCATTAGCCAGCAAAAATACTCTAGAAGCCAAAGCCTGCACAAATCCACCTCCATAATGATAATCATTGCAATAGGTTAAACCCAGACAATTTGTTTAAGTTCATGAGTTCATAATGATATTGTTTTTTAAATAAGTATTGATGACCATTACAAGATAATGAATTAACTCATTATCTCCAAGAATGGAAAATAAAGAATCCACTGAGGAGCCAACTAGTAGGTGAAGTAGATGTCTATTTATATAAGTATTTCACCCAATATGTAAAAAGGAAACAATAGAATTAGAACATCACTGTTTTTGCAGCCTTCATGAATGAGCAGATGTGGGCATTTTGCATCCGTGGCTGGTAAGATCACAGAAAATTAGAGAATGAGACAGGTGCTTAGTCGCTCAGGCATGTCTCACTCTGTGACCCCATGGACTGTGGCCCACCAGGCTCCTCTGTCTATGGGGATTCTCCAGAAATACTGGAATGGGTTGCCATACCCATATAAGTATTTCACCTAATATGTAAAAAGGAAACAATAGAATTAGAGCATTACTGTTTTCTTCATGAATGAGTAATTGTGGGCATTTTGTATCAGTGGCTGGTAAGATCACAGAAAATGAGAGAACAAGATACTGTGTGCTTCAAATAGTCCTGTCAATGCCAAAAAGCATTATGGAAATGATGACTAATCTAGGAGGAACACTAGGTTATATAAAGACAACTTGCGTGTCTCCAAAGGGATCAAACCTGGATTGGATCCAGTCTTTGGATTCAGCTGTCACTTTGCAGGAAATTCAAAAAACAGAGGAACATATTGATCTGCACTGAGAGTATCACATTTGCAGGATACAGACGATCGGAAAAGCTAGAATACAGGTGAAACCACCCAAGCTCGTCAGTAAAATGTAAAGAAATGAAAGGGATCTGGGAGAAACCTACAGATTAAAAAACATATCAAAAAAAATTTTTAATGGCCATAACTAAGCTACCATTTTTAGGAATGCAAGAAAACTCAAAGAAGAGATTACTCTAAAAGTCAGGATAATAGTTAAGACCAGAGGGAGGGGGTTATGCCTGTGATGGGTCAGGGGAAGTGGCTTCTGTTAGACAGTATTCTCTTTCCTGACCTGGGTGGTGTTTGCCTTATAATAACTTACTGAGCCGCGCATTTGATTTGTATGTTTTCTGTGTCTCTGGTTTACTTTACAATGAAAAGATTTGAAATCTAACAAGCCCAGAGAGCAGCTTTCTGTGTCCCTGTTACTTCTTTTCCTGAAACAACTTGTTTATCTTCGTCCTTGCCTCTAACCCTCCCTAAGCTCCACCCTCTGACTTGTTTTTTCTTTCTTCCTTGTTATAGTAGATGATCAATGAATATTGGTCATGATTACAGATGAGAACATGGTGAATTGACAGCTTGCCCTGCCCACATACTCCTTCTGAGTGAGCAAAAACCTGGAATTCCTTATATCTAGGTCGCTATGCTTTGTCACAGGGTTTTCATCTAAGCCCACCCACAGGTGATAAAGCTAAGGGTCTTGAAAGTGACAGTGAACGTTGATCAGTCCTGTCCAGCTCTTTGCAACCCCATGGGCTATACAGTCCATGGAATTCTCCAGGCCAGAATACTGGAGTGGGTAGCCATTTCCTTATTCAGAGGATCTTCCCAACCGAGGGATTGAACCCAGATCTCCTGCATTGCAGGAAAATTCTTTACCAGCTCAGCTACCAGGAAAGCCCTATACAAGGGTCTATAGATTCATTCATCATACACTTGCTTCAGTTTATGCCACTTACAAGTGCTGGAATCTTGAATTTAAACTCAAGCCATTCAGTGTCAGAGCCCAAGACCCTAAACATAACAACTAGCTAGACCAATACATTTCCTCTCTGTTGGAAAGTATGAATGTGAATTAAGAGAAGGATGCAGATCAAGGATGGACAGACAGCCTTCAGGCCCTATCCAGCCACACCATCTATTTTTACATGGCCCCAGAACAAAAAATATCTTTTACATTTCTAAATGGTAGAAAAAAGTAGGATAATACTTTGTGACATGTGAAACTCACATTTCCTTTTTCATTAATAAAGTTTTATTAGCACAAAGTCACACCCATCCATTTATACATTGTCTATGTTTTGACTTCCCTGGTGGCTCAGCTGGTAAAGAATCTGCCTGCAATGCAGGAGACCTGGGTTCTATCCCTGGGTTGGGAAGATCCCCTGGAGAAGGGAAAGGCTACCCACTCCAGTATTCTGGCCTGGAGAATTCCTTCTCCAAGGCAGCAGAGACTATCTATAAAGCCTACAACAGTAGCAGCAGAGACTATATTGCCTACAAAGCTTAAAATATATACTATCTGGCCATTTAGAGAAGCAGTTGAGTGACTTCTGAGCTAGAGAAGAAATGAGTGAACTCAGAGAAAGGAGAAAACAGCAGTAATCCAAAGCCCCAAGGCAGTGGAATCCGTGAGCAGACAGAAGCTGTGAGTTGAAGAGAGCAGAGGTAGGCTGCCTGGGATTTGTAGAAGCAGGAGACAAAGCAAGAGTGACTGAGATACCGTGATTTTAGGGGAACACACGGCACTTCCAGCGCTTGTCCCGTGAGACGTGTTCTACGCTCGTTCGACAGTGGTTCACTGTCTCAGTTAGTGTTCTGCCTTATTTCTTTATGTTTCCATGTGATAAACACCCAGTCACCTGGGTATAAGTAGAGCACAGCTCTGTTTCTGCTAACCTGAAAAGGTCTAACACACAGCTTGGCTTTAATTCTCTTCTCTCACCCCAGGTTCCCCTCAATCTTCCACCATGACCAGCAACAGCAACAAATGACTTGAGCTCATGATTGCAGAGCTTAATGAGATGCTTACAAATTTTCTAAAATGTAAAATCGTAAGTCATCTTTTCCATTCCAATGCTTTTACTGGAGAGGAGACGTTACCGCCTCAGTTTAAATTATCTAAACATCCATTTCTTCTTGTATCTCCCCACTCAAGTCCCTACTCAGGGGATCTTCCTGACCCAGGGATCAAACCCAAGTCTCCTGTGGCTCCTGCATTCCAGGTGGATTCTCTACCACTTCAACACCAGGGAAGCCCCTCCTAAGCAACAGTGATTAGTAGACAAAGCTTGATAGTTTGAATATTTGGGATTCCTTTCAACACCATAGCCAAGACTCAAAATGCTCTTTTTAGGAATTTAATCTCATTTTATCAAGTGATACAAAACAGCTCTCTCTCAGGAACCCCTCAAACTGTGCTACAATTATTTCAGAATCATGTGTATATGGTGAATCAACTCTGGAATCATTCCTTTCTGTGTCTTGTCTGAAATCTTAAGACCAAATAGGAAGAGAGTTAAGGAGCACAGCCTTGGGTAAGAGACCATATAGGTTGGCCTCTTAGAATCTGTTGACCTTGGTCAGTTTCTTAGCCCTTTTAAACTGCAAGTCTTCTTATCTGCAAACTAGGATCAGATTTGTGCTTATCTCCTAGGGATAGTTGAGGATTAAATGAGATAAAGTACATCAAGTACTTAGAAGAGCCTCTGGCACTCAGTAAATGCTCAATAAATGTTCCTTCACCTCGCAACTGCATTATCTTCTGAACTGAAAACCCTATTAGCAGAGGTGATTTAAGAAAACAGTATTAAAGTGAATTAGCTTTATGAGAAATTGTGGCCATTTTTGTTCTTTCAGTTAAAAATAGAGAATTTCCAAAATAAATCTTTTTACTAGTCTAAAAGTTGACCCCCTTCAAAAAATGTTTCACCATAGATGAAAGGCTTACACAGAATAATACTAAACTGATATTTATTAAATATATATATATATTAATCTGAACAGTTTATAAAAAGTAGACTCATCATCTAAAAAGTCTGTGGACATATACCTAGTGACTTCATTCTAGAGAATTAAAAAGTTAACCCAACTAAGACACATTTCTAATAATGTCCAAGGCATTGGATAAATATTTTAAATATGAGAATCTGTTAAGAATAAAGGCAGAAACCAGTTTTCCTTCATTTCACCTATAAGATTTTAATAATTAAGTGCAAAAAAAGACCAATTTTACATTTTCTGACAGCATTAGTTTGAATTCAATCAACTTACCCAATAATGAAATTTCTTAACCCAAATTTTTAAATTACAGTGAAAGATAAAGTAGAATGGAATGCCAGTGAATGTACAACACATGGCTCGCTTACATCTTCACTATTAGATGAGTCCCAGCTCACAAAGAGCTGCCGTCCAAAGCTACCCATCACTTGTCGTGGTCCCTTTTTTCCAGTGACAGCAAAACCAAAGAAAAGGAATTCTCTTCAGTCAAGTTCAGAAAAACCCCCTGTTTTGAAATCAAAGCCTGACTGTTCTAGTTCTTTTTAAACCAGTATAGATGTACCATTCTCATAATGGTTATGTGAATACAGGGTGACAAATAATACTTGATCTCCAGATGACCCCTTCCAAGTTTTCTGTAATGGCACCCATAAAATTAAGATGAACCCTGTCTTTCACAGATTGACACAGATATGCAAATGACCTTTATGGTATCAGATGTCCTTTTTGTTTTGTTTGCTGATACTACACTCTGCATTCTTCTGGAGTCAGATCCAGGTTTTTGAATGTCAATCACAGCTCTCTCGGTCAATGCAGGTACAATAAAAGGATGAGAAAATATCACCATCTCCCTTTGGCACCAGCCCGGGCTGGCACCAGTGAAGTGCCGGTAAATACTTAACAACCAGTGGGGCTGGGACCTCGTTTGAATAATGAGCCCATTTCTGTGATGTAAATTGACCCAATACTGAGCACCTTGACACTTGGCAATGAGTGCTATGTAAAAGTTGGCTAATATTAGTATTGTAAGTATTAGCATTAGCTGTTCAAAACTGCCAGAGCTGGCCTACCATATGTGGAAATAAAACCAGTACCATAACCCACCTCAAGTGACACCAAGGGTGAGCTAATACCCTGAGATGAAAGCTGAGAGTAGGGAAAAGCTAGAACAGAGGTCCCTGCTGTAATATAGTCTCAGTATGATGAGATTTGCTCACATTGAGCAGTGACTTGGACCGTCCTTCTTAGCTCACTTCCAATTCTTGCCCCACTCCATCTAGTCTGCAGTCGTCTGAAATACATGCTACATCCAGTTGTCTGTATCTATCCCTATTGAAGCATCACTGCCCCTTTGCAAACACTCAGCTTATATTCCAGTGAAGGCTAAAACTCATCCATGGAGTCAGCAATCTCATAGCCTTGTAATGGAGGGCAGGCACCAAAACAATTTTCCTTTTTTTTTCATTAATGACACTTTCTAAGTGAGTTGATGAAAATCGGATCGGAAGCTGCTTGATTTGCTGAGTACTCAGCCTTCCATTTTCTTTCTTAGGATGCTTAACTTCAAGAGACAGGTTCAGTTAGAGCCACTGGATATCTAAAGGACTTATTTCCAAATAGTTTCACAGTCCTTAGAATATTTAAGTCATTACTTTACCCATTTTTTAGATAGGTAAGTGCAATACAATAACATGCTTAGCATTTTCAAGGAGCATAAATCAAGGTTCTTAAAATCACTCTAAGTTTGTTTTGACATTTTCTGTACTTTGTCACAGTCAGAGAAGCACCACATATATGGTATTAATAAAACAAATGACATAACCTTGTACACCCTGATTTAACCCTTACAATAGCTTGAATCTCCATTCAGACCTGCTGGTGGTGCACAGCTCAGTTTGTAGCATCAGCAAATGTCCAGACTGCACGGGTAACGCTACCATTCTCCAAGCCCTCAGCGATGCACATCTTTGCCCTTACCCAGGGCTTCCCTCATAGCTCAGTTGGTAAACAATCTGCCCGCAGTGCAGGAGACTCCAATTCGATTTCTGGGTCAGGAAGATCTGCTGGAGAAGTAATAGGTTACCTACTCCAATATTCTTGGACTTACCTTGTAACTCAGCTGGTAAAGAACCCGCCTGCAATGCAGGAGACCTGAGTTCAATCCCTGGGTTGGGAAGATCCCCTGGAGAAGGGATCCCACTCCAGTATTCTGGCCTGGAGAATTCCATGGACTGTATAGCCCATGACCTCTCAAAGAGTCAGACACGACTGAGCGACTTTTACTTTCACAGGCTCATAAGAAGTCACAGAAAATCTCTCTTATCTGCTGTTAAAATATCTAAGGCTGTGGCAATCCACATTTAGATCTTTAAAATGTCTTCATTATGAAGTCTTGATGGTAAGGCTCTAATAAGGGAACTTCAGATATATGAGATTTTTTTCCTTTGTTTCCTGGAAGCTCTCAGGCCAAGGCAACTGAAACAGAATCACCATTTTCTGTCTACAAAGATAGAATAGGGAAACATGAGATGTCTTTTTGTAATTAAATCAATTTTGTAATTCTACAAAAATGCATTAAGCATTTACACGACTATAGTAGGCATTTTGCTCAGTCTGGGGAGTATGAAATGAACAGGACACATTCCCTCATTTCTAAGCACTGGGATGCTAATATGGGGTAGAGTGGTGGAATCATGGGTGCAAATAATTCCAAAGGTATTGGACAATTGCTATATAAATGAGTTAAAGAGAAAACCAGGAAAGCACACAGGGTGGAAATTATAACTCAGAAGATTATCTCCAAGGTCTTACTGTTTATGTTCTCCTTATTAAGCACCTTGGGACTTCCATTATGAATTACTTAAACTAAGGCATATTCTTACTTTGTTTTTATAGTGGCATGATAAAATAGAAAATTTATCGTCAAAAAAAGCCTATCAACAGTCCTGTTTAACTTGACTTCTTGTGCCTAAAGGATCTTCCTGCCTGCTGTGCTCGGTTGCTCTGTCATGTCCAACTCTTGGCAGCCTCACGGCCTGTAGACCACAGGACTCCTCTGCCCGTAGAATTTTCCAGGCAAGAATACTGCATTGGTTGCCACTTCCTACTCCAGGTTATCTTCCCAACCCAGGGACTAAACTTCCGCCTCCTGCATCTTCTGCTTGGGCAGGCAGATTCTTCACCACTAGCACCTCCTGGGAAGCCCCTTATTGTCTACCAAGATTTCTAAATCATTAGTGGGCCAATTATATTAACTTTAGAATCTGAAGCTAATTTACATAGCCAACATATTAGGCCCCAATTTACAACCTACTTATTTAGGGAACAGAATTTTGTATGATTACACCAATGTTTTGATAAAAAGTACTTCATATTAGGTTCATGCAAATATTGTGATTATGCTATACTCTCTATAGAATCAGTGAGAGTTGGATAATATAGACAAATAGTTTCAGATACTGATTCATTCTCACCATGACAGGAAGAAAAATATTACACTTCACACAGTGATTAAAATGTCTGAAAAAAGAACTTATAAGAAAACCAATGCATTTCAGCATAAAGACAAGGTGAGCAAGACACACCATTGCTTCCCAGGTATGTCTACAGCAGTGCCATCCAGAACAATTCCTATCTACACATCTCAGCTATCCTGGTTTTGTGACTGAAGCTGGGATGCCATACTGATACCTGGTTTTCATTTTCCCTCTTTGTCCTCCAGGCCTGGTTACAGAAAGTATCTTATGAAATGTGTTGATGATTGATAAAAGTGAACTGAAATTAACTTTCTCCCCTATAATAATATAGGTGGATGAAGCATCCTTAGAACAGCATCTTCCAGAACAGAGGTTGGCAAACTAGGGCTTGTGCGCTAAAAGCAGCCTGCCGCCTGTTTTTTGTACAGTCCATAACATAAGAATGGATTCTACATTTTTAAATGGTGGAGGAAAAAGATATTTCCTGACCTGTAAAAGTTATAGGAAATTCAAATTTCAGTGTCCGTGAAGAAAATTTTGTTGGAACACAGCCATGTTTACTCATTTATATCTGATCTATAACAGCTTTCATGCCCCTATGGCAGAGCTGAATAGTTGCTACAGAGATCCTATGGCCTGCAAAGCCAAAAATATTTACTATCTGGTGCTTTAGAGAAAACATTTGCCGATCCCTGTTCAAGAATATAGGTATTCCAGCTGCTCTTTTAAGGATCTTGAAAGCCTCATCCAGAATTAGGGAACAGGGTTTTCAATTTTGGCAGGGGGGTTGATAGTAATAAGAAAAATCTTCCCATCTGTGATGGCACTATGACACCTGATGAGCTTTCAAACTAAAATACTGGAATTCTCTAAAGATGTAAAAAGGTTGAATAGACTCTCAGCAATTCGGCGTAATTTATATTTAGGCTTGCTTGAAGAGATGGGGCTGAATCTGAGGACCAGATAGATCATCCAGAAGGGAACAACTGTAAGGCCATTATAACTTATTTAGAGTAAGTAACTTTTAGACTCTGATTTTGTGAAAACGTATTATCCAATTTCAGGGCCCTTGAACCAGCTAAGAAGCAAAAGTGATATTTTTAGCATTTTGAAAGCTTCCACATCATTTTTTTGTGGGTATTCTCAATGTCTTTGTAATCTAAACCAAAAGATGTCAACCCATAATGGAACACAAATGGTTATATATAATTTTCCTCATAGTTTCATATGAAAATGATTTAGACTTTTATTAAGATGTTTGGGATAAAAGGACTCAATCTTTATTTACAAGTTTTCTTTTTGTAATTAGCGTTCCTTCAGAGCCAGTTTAGTCTGTCAGGTAAATCAGCATTTAGGGACTTTTATTGCTCAGATGCTAATGCCAGCTTCTCTTCACATACACTGTAGTATTCACTCCCAGAAGCAATAAACCATAATGGTCTCACTCACCAAGGCCTTTTAATTCATGGATCATAGACGTGATAAATCGTAAGAACTCCTCGGGTGCCCTCTTGTCTAGAATGGCCTGATTCTTGCAAGCCAAATGCGGAACACCTTTTCAGAGGGCATATGCTCAATTGAATAAGAATATTCACATTCAAGAAGAGAGATCAAGTGTTTATGTGTAATAGAAGGATAATACACTTTGAAGTGAATGTTGACCCCTAGTTTGCTGTGCTTCTATGGATGACAAAGGAGCTTTATCCTAACATACCTTTGAGAATCCACTATTCATCTCCTAAAGGCAGTTTCTGCATTTCAAGGAGGCAACTGCAGGAGATTAATTTTCTTCCTTTGATAGAAGATGTTTTGTTGTTGTTTTCCCACCTTTTCCTGAGATATAATTGACATATAAAATTGCACAGTGTGATGACTTGTATGTATAATTGCAAAATTATCACAGTAAGGTTAGTTAACACCTCACTTTATCTGTCACCTCACATAATTATCTTGTGTGTGTGTGTGTGTGTGTGTGTGTGTGGTGAGAACTTTTAAGATCTCTTAGCAATTTTCAAGTATATAATACAGTATTGTAACCTATCATCACTATGTTGTACATTGCATTTTGAACACTTAGTCACCTTGTAACTAGAAGAGTGTATGCTTAGATCACAGTCACCCATTTCCCCTTCCCTCCTGGCAACCACCAGTCTACTCTCTATTTCTATGAGTTAAGTGTTTTTAAGAGTCCATGTATGAGTGAGATCATACATCAGTATGATATATTTGTATTTCTCTGTCTGACTTCTTTCACTTAGCCTAATGCCCATGCTTTCACAAATGGCAAGACTTTCTTCTTTTTAATGGCTGCATAATATTCCATTGTGTATATTTGTCATATTTTCTTTACTCTTCATTCATTGAAGAACATAAGGTATTTCCATATCTTGACCATTATAAAAAATCCTGTAATGAACATGGGGGTGTGTATACATTTGGGGTTTAATGTTTTTATTTCCTTACCCAGAAGTAGAATTGCTGAATTATATAGAAGTTCAGATCTGGATGCTTTTTATTTATTTTCTTGGCTAACTTCTCTGGCTACAAATTCCAGGACTATGTAGAACAGGAGTGATGAGTGGACACCCTTGTTTTGTTCCTCAGAGGAAAAGCTTTTCAACTTTTCTTCATTGAATATGTTAGTTGTGGCCTTATCATATGTGGTCTTTATTATGTTGAGGTATGATCCTATAGCCAATTTGAGAGTTTTTATAGTAAAAGGATGTTGAATTTTGTCAAATTCTTTTTCTACATCTATTGAGTTAGTCATATAATTTTAATAATTCATTCCATTAGTGTTTCACATTTATTGTATCACATTTATTGACTTGTATATGTTGAACCATCCTTGCATCCCAGGTGGATGATCATGGTATACAGACCTTTTAATGTGCTTTTGAATTATGTTTGCTAGTATTTTATTGAGAATTTTTACATTTATATTTATCAGGAATATTGGCCTATAGTTTTGTTTTCTTGTACTATCTTTATCTGGTGTTGATATCAGGATAATGCAGACCTTATAAAATGAGTCCGGAAATGTTCCCCAATGGAAAATATCTTGGGGAAAATATCATGGCATAACTTAGGACAGGGCAGAATATCCAAGTTCTCTTTGTTGTAACAAACAGCCCCAGGAAGGCTGGAGTCATAGAGGAAGGACCAGTTGAAAAAACTACTGTCAATAGAATTAACATTTAATTCAGCTTATCTTCCAGAGCACATAGACCGCAGGCTGGGCCACAAGTAACACACATGGTCTCGAGGCTCAGAGTTCTGTCTATAAATTTAGAAAAGTCCTAGCTATCATATACAGTGCCATACTTCTTTGTCCTTCTTCTAGTCTTACACTAATAAAACTGCTGTCTCTTTCTCCTTCCTTCCAAATAACTGACCATCACTGACATAACTGTCAACTGAACTCATCCCCAAAAAGCTGCCTTAGCCTCTTCTGGAGCAGCTTCTTGGAGCCATATTCATCACCTGATCCCTCTTCCCTCCTTCATCACCATGTGGGGATCACAAATTTTTGTATACAACATGCATCTGACAAGGTTCTTCAGATGAATAAAAAAAAAAAATAGCCACATCAGTAATAGTGTTTTAAAATATCCTGACCCTTTGTAGCATCAAAGTTAATGTTAGTTTTTAGGATTTCACTGGGTCTTCAGAAAGTAATCAATGACTATTGACATCCTGCAGCACAATAGGTGTTAAATTATAGTGTGCTGTTGTGTGTCTGAAAGGATTTAATTTTACTCTTTTTGAAGGGGGAAAAAAATCAGCCTTCAAGTCTGGTTCCCACTTTTTTCAGTGTTCAATAAATATCAAATATAAACTGTATATGAATTTGAACACATTTGTTTACATGATTTTTTTATTTTTGCGTTTATGCTAATCAACATCCCAGAATTTCCACTCAGTGAGTTCTTTAGAATTAGCCGGTAAGACCTTGGAGTTTCAGTTCAATATTGATTTCTTGTTGAATAAATGCTACTTACACTTAGTAAAAAGGTCAATATTATTGCTAGTTAAGGAACGCCTAGAAAGCCTGTTCTGATGCTGAGAATCTGTATCCAATCTGACATAACATGTTTGCAAGACTTTGTTAATTCTGTATTTAACAATGTTGTAAAATAAAGCCTTGCTTGTCTTCCTCATCTGCAGAGAAAATGTGTAAGATAAAATGTGTAAAGATATTCATATTTTAAAATCTAACTGCTCTTACGAAGTTTAAGACATATGTATGCTTATCTTAAAAAAGTCATAAAAATGATTAAATGATGTGCAAAATAGTTGGTGCAGTTTAATAAAGGACAATTGACTGTTTTATGTAAGTGACCCACACTTGCAGAGACAATATTTGAAAAATCATCCAGTTTGCTTTCTTTGATAAGTCATTAGAGATTTTATCTGTTATCTTAGTTTTAGCAGAGGATTTAAGATCATCCTGTGCTATGCTTTTTTTTCTCTCTCCTGGGTTATTTTTCTTAAGGTCATTCCACAATGGAAATGAGCCTACAAAGAAGGGTAAAGGAAGCATTGCTTTTTTGTAAAGAACTCAGAGAGTGGAGATTGAAAGTTGTGTTTTGGGACTAGGAATAGATTTCATATGTTCATTCTGTCCTTACTCTCTGTTACCAGAGATAATTGAGAGTTGACTGGACTTAAGTGAATAATGAATAGACACCCAGTGCATCTTTTAATATATCTAAGAAAATGTTAGATTACTTTTAAGGAACTAACATCATCTCTTTGTATCTGTATTTTCTTAAATAGAAGCCCACCATCATTAGCAAAAGTTAGTCTGAAACAAATCAGACACCAAAGAAGTATTACAAATAAAATCAAGTGTGTGTGTGTGTGTGTGTGTGTGTGTGTTTAAGGGAAAGGAGGGAGAGAATGAATGAAAGGTACATTTCTAGACTCTGGAAACATCAGGAAGTGATTCACTCTTGTTACTTTTAACCATGTTGATGAAGTATTACCTGAATGAACTGTTTCCAGATTTCTTAACCAGAATATGTTGAGGATATACACATAATTTACCCTTCTCTTAATGATGCAGGTCCATCATTATAACTATTGCACGGTGACTTTCTTAGACCATCTGTTCAGTTCAGTTCATTTCAGTCGCTCAGTCGTGTCGAACTCTTTGCAACACCATGGACTGTAGCACACCAGGCTTCTCTGTCCATCACTACTCCCAGAGCTTACTCAAACCATGTCCATTGTGTCACTGACACTTTTCAACCATTTCATCCTCTGTCGTCACCTTCTCCTCCCACCTTCAACCTTTCCCAGCATCAGGGTCTTTTGAAATGAGTCAGTTCTTCGTGTCAGGTGGCCAAACTACTGGAACTTCAGCTTCACCAGCAGTCCTTCCAATGAATATTCAGGACTGATCTCCTTTAGGATGAACTGGTTGGATTTCCTTGCAGTCCAAGGGACTCTCAAGAGTCTTCTCCAACACCAC
Source organism: Oryx dammah (assembly GCF_014754425.2). Lineage (NCBI taxonomy): Eukaryota > Metazoa > Chordata > Mammalia > Artiodactyla > Bovidae > Oryx > Oryx dammah. Next base: position 12,078,902 of record NW_024070191.1, read on the forward strand.
AGTTCAAAACCATCCATTCTTCAGTGCTCATCCTTCTTTATGATCCAACTCTCACATCCATACATGACTACTGGAAAAACCATAGCTTTGACTAACCAGACTTTGTTGGCAAAGTAATATCTCTGCTTTTTAATATGCTGTCTAGTTTGGTCATAGCTTTTCTTCCAAGGAGCAAGCATCTTTTAATTTCATGGCTGCAGTCACCATCTGCAGTGATTTTGGGGCCCCTCCCACAAAATAAGTCTATCACTGTTTCCACTGTTTACCCATCTATTTCCCATGAAGTGATGGGACGAGATGCCATCATCTTACTTTTCTGAATGTTGAATCTTAAGCCAACTTTTTCATTTTCACTCTCCTCTTTCACTTTCATCAAGAGGCTCTTTAGTTCTTCTTTATCTTCTTCACATCTGAGGTTATTGATATTTCTCCTGGCAATCTTGATTCCAGCTTGTGCTTCATCCAGTCCGGCATTTCTCACAATGTACTCTGCATATAAGTTAAACAAGCAGGGTGACAATATACAGCCTTGACGTACTCCTTTCCCAATTTGGAACCACTCTGTTGTTGCACATCCAATTCTAACTGTTGCTTCTTGACCTTCATACAGGTTTCTCAGGAGGCAGATAAGGTGGTCTGGTATTCCCATTTCTTGAAGAATTTTCCAGTTTGTGGTGATCTAAACAGTCAAAGGCTTTGGCATAGTCAATAAAGCAGAAGTAGATATTTTTCTGGAATTATTTTGCTTTTTTGGCGATCCAGTGGATGTTGGCAATTTGATCTCTGGTTCCTCTGCCTTTTCTAAATCCAGCTTGAACATCTGGAAGTTCATGGTTGATGTATTGTTGAAGCCTGGCTTGGAGAATTTTGAGTGTTACTTTGCTAGCGTGTGAGATGAGTGCAATTGTGCAGTAGTTTGAACATTCTTTGCCATTGCCTTTCTTTGGGATTGGAATGAAAACTGACCTTTTCCAGTCCTGTGGCCACTGATGCATTTTCCAAATTTGCTGGCATATTGAGTGCAGCACTTTCACAGCATCATCTTCCAGGATTTGAAACAGCTCAACTGGAATTCCATCACCTCCACTAGCTTTGTCCATAGTGATGCTTCCTAAGTCTCACTTGACTTAACATTCCAGGATGTCTGGCTCTAGGTGAGTGACACATCCTACTTCCCCTTTATATCAACTGAAGCCAGACAACCGAGCTTTTTTGAGTACCTCTCTCTACTTATAATATTTTTTTCAGTCAGCATTTTGCTTTTCATGTCTACAGATAGACTCTGATATTCTGTGTCTAAACCACTACACATTTCAAAGCCATATAGTCAAGTTTGTTAGAATTACATACAAAGTAAAAGTTGCTGAGAAAGAACTTAGAAGTCCCTACAAGTCAAATGTGTAGTCTCTAGCCTGAGGACTTTTGATTATTTATTTACACCACTCAGAACAATTCCTCTTTTTTTTTTCTTTTTTCTCCTTCCATTCTTTTCTTGATCATAGTCAAAAATGGCCATACCACTGAATTCCGTATAAGAAGGTATAAATTAAGGATGGAATTGAGAAATTTGAAGATTGCTTGCATCATATGTGCATATATAAAATAATTTCCCTTGAAAAAGGTATTTCTATATATACATGTATAGTGTATAATTGATGTATAAAACATTTTCTATTAAGTAAAATTAGTAACAGTAAGAATGAGAATAAATGAGAGTTCCTGTTGCATCACATCATAGCCTGCATTTGGAGTTGTCAGTTTGGATTTTGATCATTTGAATAAGTGTTCAGTCGTATCTTGTTTTAGTTTACATTCCTTAATGACACGATTTGGAACATTCCTTCATATATTTGCTTGCCACCTGTGTATTTTCTTTGGTGAGATGTCTGTTCAGGTTTTTCCCCATTTTTTAATCTGGTGGTTAATTTTCACATTATTCAGTTTTAAGTGTTCTTTACATATTTTAAATAACAGTTTTTTTTTTTTAGACTTATCTTTTGCAAATATTTTCTTCAAGTCTGTGGCTGCACTTCTCATTTTCTTGACATTGTCTTTCACAGAGTGGAAGTTTTTCATTTCATTTCCTCCCTTTGTAGATCATGGTTTTGTTGTTGTATCTAAAAAGTCGCCACTACATCCTAGAATATTAGGTTTATTGCGATGTTACCTTTTAGGACTTTTCTAGTTCTGTGTCTTGCATTTAGGTCTATGGTCAGTTTTGAGAACATGATTTTTGGGTAAAGTGTAAGGACTGTATCTAGATTCACATTTTTGCATGTGGATGTTCAGTTGTTCCAGCACCAGTTGGTGAAATGACTGTCTTTGATTTCTTGTATTGCCTTTGCTCTTTTGTTGAGGATCAGATAACTACATTTACGTGGACCTATTTCTGAACTCTCTATTCTATCCCTCTGAGCAATTTCTCTGTTCTTTTTCTAAAGCCACACTGTGTTGATGGCTGTAGCTTTATGGTAAGTTTTGAAGTTGGGTGATGTTTGTTCTCCAGCTTTGTTCTCCTCCTCAGTATCATGTTGGGTATTTGGGTCCTTTTGCTTCTCGACATAAACTCTAGAAACAGTTCCTCAGTATCCACAAATAACTTGTTGGGATTTTGATTGAGATTGTTCTGAATCTATAGATCACGTTGAGAACTGACATCTTGACATTGAGTCTTCCTGTGTATCAGCATGGATTGTCTCTCCATTTATTCATTTAGTGTTTCTTTATAGTCTTTCACCAGTTTAGAACTTCCCCTCCTGTACATACAGATTTTGTTAATATTTATGTAGACTTACACCTAATTTTGAAAAGAATATATAGAATAGAGTATACAATAGAGCAGGGTAAAGGAAATCAGAGGTTACAGTGGATGGGGAAAGAGTCATTTTTGGCTTTATTTATTTATTTGGCTGTACCAGATCTTTAGTTGCAGCATGTGGGATCTAGTTCCCTGACAAGGGATGGAACCCTAGCCAACCCTGGCCCTACATTGGGAGCACAGAGTTTCAGCCACTGGACCACCAGGGAAGTCCCTCATTTGCCATTTTAAATAAGTCTATCAAATGAAACCTCACTGAGAAAAAGAAATTTGAATGAAGACTTAAAGTAAATTTATCTGGTGTATTTAAGGAACAGCAAGACGTTTGCAGAGTGGAATGAAAAGGGAGGATTCCAAAAGTTGAGGTCAAACACATAACAGAGGTTCAGATCCTGCAGGACCTCAGAAATCATCATAGGGACCATGGCTCTTGTGCTGAGTGACAGGTAGAACTATTGAAGGATTTCCAGCAAAGGCATGATATTATCTAACTTGTATTTTGAAAAGTTCAGTTTGGCTGCTGGGTTAAGAATACACAGTTAGGGGTAGATGAGTGCAGATCTGATGGCTCAGCAGTAAAGAATCTGCCTGCAATACAGGAGACCCAGGCTCCATCCCTGGGTCAGGAAGATCCCCTGGAGGAGGGCGTGGCTACCCACTCCAGTATTCTTGTCTGGAGAATCCCCTGGACAGAGGAGCCTGGCAGGCTGCAGTTCATGGGGTCGCAAAGAGACAACTGAAGCGACTGAGCTCACATGGATGAGTGCAGATGAAAAGCAGAGCTGGGAGGCTATTGCGATAATACAGCAAGAGATGGTTGTAGCTCAACACAAGAGCAATTGAAGTGGAGAAAAGGTCAGAATCTGGATGTATCTTTAAGCTAGAGCTAAAGAAGAGTATCTTCTGATAGATCAGAAGATGGAGATGAGAGAAAGAGGGGGGTCAAATATGACCACCATGGATTTTGGCCAGAGGAACTGAAAGCGCTGGCGCTGCCATTGACCGAGATGGAAAAGATGGCAGAAGGAATTTAGAATTCAGAAGCTCTCGGTCACACATATTTATTTGAAATTGTCTCTTTATAGACAGTCATGTAGAAATGTCAAATACATTATTTCCTATATGAATCTGAATTTAAGGAGTGAGAAAAAGAGATCTGAGGTGGAAATATAAATATGGAAAATGCCAGCACATAAACAGTACTGAAGTTTTGAGACTGGAGAGTTCACCAAAGGATGAATCCCGAAAGAGAAAGAGGAAAAAGGACTGGGCCCTTGGGTCCTCCGTAATCAAAAGGTTGGGGATAAGTATCAATGAAGGAACAGAGAAGGAGTGGTGAGTAAAGTAGGAAGAAAATCAGAATACAGTGTCCTCAGATGTATTCAACAGTCTTTTGGACTCTGTGGGAGAGGGAGAGGGTGGGAGGATTTGGGAGAATGGCATTGAGACATGTATAATATCATATAAGAAACGAATCGCCAGTCTAGGTTCGATGCAGGATACAGGATACTTGGGGCTGGTGCACGGGGATGACCCAGAGAGATGTTATGGGGAGGGAGGTAGGAGGGGGGTTCAGGATGGGGAACACATGTACACCCATGGTGGATTCATGTTGATGTTTGGCAAAACCAATACAGTATTGTAAAGTAAAATAAATAATAATAATAAAAGAATACAGTGTCCTGAAAGCCAAGTGAAGGAAAGGGTATCAGGGAGGAGGAACTGATCACTGTGTCAAATGATGCTGCTGGAAACAAGTGAAATGAAGACTGAGATGGACCATGGAATTTAGCAATATGGAGAGATCTTGGGCTGCCTTGACAAGAGTGGTTTCTGTGGATGAAAGCTTGATTAGATTTAAGGAAGATGGGAGTGGAGCCTTTGAATACATCAAGTATAGGCGATCCTTTAAGAACTTTTTTCTTCAGAGAAGGTAAAAATTATTAATTAAATTAAAAGAGGCAGCAGATGGCAGAGAAGTTTAAAGATTTCTCTTTCTCTCTCTTTTTTTTATAAGATGAAAGAAATAGCTATGTATTTGGGATAATGGCCAAAAAAATAACCAGTGTGATAATATAGATGAGAGAGTAAAATTATTGATAACAAATATGATAACATATTTTAGAGGGATTTGAAAGGCCATGTATAAAATACATATGTAAATTAACAAGTAACAAAGTAATATCTACTCTGTAAATTCACCCTTTTGCATGCCATTCAAAATTCTGACCCACTGTGCAATGATACAGGCTAATCTTGATGTCTTATCTGATTAAACTAACTAGCACTAGCCTATGTATTAGGTTTAACATCCTATCTAAAGTCAGTTATATACCAAAGATTTGCAATAACGTGAATCTCTAACTGGAGGTATGTTGGATGACCTTTTTTTTTTTAACCACTCGTTCAGTCACTCAGTCATGTCCAAATCTTTGCGACCCCATGAACCATGGCACGCCAGGCCTCCCTGTCCATTACCAACTCCCGGAGTCCACCCAAACCCATGTCCATTGAGTCAGTGATGCCATCCAACCATCTCATCCTCTATCGTCCCCTTCTCCTCCTGCCCTCAATCTTTCCCATATCAGGGTCTTTTCCAATGAGTCAGCTCTTCGCATGAGGTGGACAAAATATTGAAGTTTCAGCTTCAGCATCAGTCCTTCCAATGAACACCCAGGACTAATCTCCTTTAGGATGGACTGTTTGGATCTCCTTGCAGTCCAAGGGACTCTCAAGAGTCTTCTCCAACCACAGTTGAAAAGCATCAATTCTTCAGCACTCAGCCTTCTTCACAGTCCAACTCTCACATCTGTACATGACCACTGGAAAAACCATAGCCTTGACTAGATGGACCTTTGTTGGCAAACTAATGTCTCTCCTTTTCAATATGCTATCTACGTTGGTCATAACTTTCCTTCCAAGGAGTAAGCATCATTTAATTTCATGGCTGCAGTCACCAACTGCAGTGATTTTGGAGCCCAGAAAAATAAAATCAACCACTGTTTCCACTGTTTCCCCATCTATTTGCCATGAAGTGATGGGACCTGATGACATGATGTTAGTTTTCTGAATGTTGAGCTTTAAGCCAACTTTTTCACTCTCCTCTTTCACTTTCATCAAGAGGCTTTTTAGTTCCTCTTCACTTTCTGCCATAAGGGTGGTATCCCCTGCATATCTGAGATTATTGATATTTCTCCCGGCAATCTTGATTCCAGCTTGTGCTTCCTCCAGCCCAGCGTTTCTCATGATGTACTCTGCATAGAAGTTAAATAAGTAGGGTTATTACTAAACCCTGGATGGAGGTTCGTGACATTGTACAGGAGACAGGAATCAAGACTCTGCCCAAGAAAAAGAAATGCAAAAAAGCAAAATGGCTTTCTGAGGAGGCCTTACAAATAACTGTGAAAAGAAGGGAAGTGAAAAGCAAAGGGGAAAAGTAAAGATATACCCATTTGAATGCAGAGTTCCAAAGAATATCAAGGGGAGAAAAGAAAGCCTTCCTCAGCGATCAATGCAAAGAAATAGAGGAAAACAATAGAATGGGAAAGACTAGAGATCTCTTCAAGAAAATTAGAGATACCAAGGGAACATTTTATGTAAAGATGGGCTCAATAAAGGATAGAAATGGTAGGGACCTAACAGAAGCAGAAGATATTAAGAATAGGTGGCAAGAATACACAGTAGAACTGTGTATTCTTCATGACCCAGATAATCACGATGGTGTGATCATTCACCTAGATCTTCAAGATCTTCAAGATCACTCACCTAGATCAAGATCTTCATGACCCAGATAATCACAATGGTGTGATCACTCATCTAGAGCCAGACATCCTAGAATGTGAAGTCAAGTGGGCCTTAGGAAGCATCACACGAACAAAGCTAGTGGAGGTGATGGAATTCCAGTGGAGCTATTTCAAATCCTGAAGGATAATGCTGTGAAAGTGCTGCACTCAATATGCCAGCAAATTTGGAAAACTCAGCAGTGGCCACAGGACTGGAAAAGGTCAGTTTTCATTCCAATCCCAAAGAAAGGCAATGCCAAAGAATGCTCAAACTACCACACAATTGCACTCATTTCACACACTAGTAAAGTAATGCTCCAAATTCTCCAAGCCAGGCTTTAGCAATATGTGTACCATGAACTTCCAGATGTTCAAGCTGGATTTAGAAAAGGCAGAGGAACCAGAGATCAAATTGCCAACATCTGCTGGATCATCAAAAAAGCAAGAGAGTTCCAGAAAAACATCTATTTCTGCTTTATTGACTATGCCAAAACCTTTGACTGTGTGGATCACAATAAACTGTGGAAAATTCTGAAAGAGATGGGAATACCAGACCACCTGACCTGCCTCCTAAGAAATCTGTATGCAGGTCAGGAAGCGAAGTTAGAACTGGACGTGGAACAACAGACTGGTTCCAAATAGGAAAAGGAGTAATCAAGGCTATATGTTGCCACCCTACTTTTTTAACCTCTTGAGACCTTACTTATTACATATTTTCTTTTTCAGAGAATAAAATAAGTTGAATTAGTATTATTATCCAAAAAAATGCCCCAAACAGAATCCTAGATCCAAGAAATGGGCAAAAGTCTTTATAAAGTAAAAAGAGTTCACACCTCTTCCCCATCACCCTCAGTTAAACCTGTACTCACCATAAATGACAAAGAATAGGTTCTCTCCAGAGTCCAACACCACAAAAGCAGGGGCTATTTGTAACACTTGTGAGTCAGATTGGAAATCGAAACTGAGTGGTCTACAGTGAAGAATGTGCTAGCTGGGAGCAGACTTGGGCAGGTAGATTCAGGAAGGTTCTTATTAAGGTCTCTGACAGAGAAGCAAAGCATCTTCAGTCCAAAAATATGTTTGTCCTCAAAGTTATCTTCCCCTGGAGAAGGAGATGGCAATCCACTCCAGGATTCTTGCCTGGGAAATCCTATGGTCAGAGGACCCTGGCAGGCTATGGTCCATAGGGTGCAAGGAGTCGGACACAACTTGGCACAAAGTTATCTTCTTGCTTTACCCTTGAAAACCTGTTGGATTCCAAACCTGATTCGACTGACCTGCAGCAATATGCACTTATATAAAATGGTGATCCTTCCCCCTCTCATCTGAAATCACGTTGCTTTAGTGTTTGTTGACTAAATTAACCATACCCGCTGATGGTGCTAAATCTGAAAAAAGAACTCCAAATCAAACTTTGCTGGAGGACCATGCCTATGACCCGTGGATCCCATGGATCCCATGGGGTAAGAGCAGAAGCTCTACCTCTGGACTCGACACCCCGAAGTTCAGACAAAGCCAAGAATTACCAACTCTCACCTTGTTTTGGGGCTTCCCAGGTGGCACTAGTGGTAAAGAACCTGCTTGCCAATGCCAGGAGACCTAAGAGACAGGGTCACTCCTTGGGTTGGGAAGATCCCCTGGAGAAGGAAATGGCAACCCACTCCAGTACTCTTGCCTGGAGAACCCCACTGACATAGGACCTGGTAGGCAACAGTTCACAGAGTTCCAAAGAATCAGACACGACTGTAGCAACTTAGCATGCATGCACCTTATTCTCAGCTCAGACACTCTGAAAGAGAACTTTTTCCTGGACAGAGTAGAGATAGCATGGCATATTAAATTTCAGAGCCCAAATTCATCTTTGCAAAGGGTGGCTTTTTAGACAAGGAGCAGCATAGATAACGTTTAAACGCACATGTGGACTTAAATGCATGTTGATAGGATGAATCCAAGTGAATTTAATTGTAGGACACCATATGCTCCAATTATACTTAAAGTCATGAAAAATCAGGGACTTACCATATAAATGATTAAATAAAAATGATTTTTTAAATATTTGCTCACACAAAGTGCCTTTCTGTTTCTTAAGGATGTGTGCATAAAGGGTTAATATCATATAAGGTAGATGTTTAATGGATAAATTTAAAAGCAGCTAAGAACATAACATCCTGTGTCTAACTTTCATAATTGTGCGTTCCTCCAGAGATAATGGATATCATTATCAGCAGCGCCTGTCCTAGGAAACTTGGCAAGGTTATGATTGTTTGTTACAGCTTTGGTTATATTAACATACACATTAATATTTATAAATATTTGATGTCATGTTAATTTTTCATATAAGATGATTTATGTAATGTTGCTGTGCCCTGTTAGAGGGCATTTGCAATATGCTTCAAAAGAGAGCTGAATTGATGCATGTTCTTTAAGGGGACTTGCCTGTATATCACTGTCCTTACAATGCATTATTCTGAACAAAAGTGTTTCCAAATAAATTATGTGAATTGTGGATTTACTCCATTAACATTTTAAATAAAACATAAAGGAAAAGATCATACTGAAACTATTTACTGCATTTTTAAAAGGAGCTCTGTTCTTTTGAAGCAGGACAAAGTTTACTGAAACACACTTTTTCAAAAACGAAGTCAGCAAGTAAGCAATCCTTTTAAATTTTTGTTTTAAATTTTATTTAGTCTGTATAGCATGCAAACTAGGATATTTAGAAAAGGATATTAACTTGGGATGAGGAAAAATTGCAGTTCTCTTGTGTATCTTTGTCAAATTTCTTTTGCTGAAGTATATTTTATTGTGATCAAATTTAAATATTAAGGAAATTGGATAAAAATTAGGCCAGGTATGTATTATAAATCAAATATAAGTTATTAAATGAATATTTGCTTTGGGTGAAAAAGTTAATTTGTTTTTAGAAAGTTTAAGCTGCTTTAAGCAGAAATTTAGTTTATATATATTATGGTGACTTGAAGCTAATAATATACAGTTAAGGAATTATAGGTTTGTTTAGTAATTATAGTAGACTTTTCTAAATAGTTCATCAGTCTGCATTACCAAATACTATTGTTATAGTGCTCTACTTTTTCATTTTGGATCACAAGAGCCACAGAATAAAACCTGAAGAAAAACTCAAAAGCCCTATTTTATGTGGTAATTCATTTCTCTGTTATAATAGATGTTACCTTTTAATACTTTTTTTTCTGTGTAGAAACTTTTTAGTGTAGTCTGTAGTTATGCTTTTAGCAAAAGAACTATTAATAAAATTTGAGTTTTGGTGTACTTTTTTTTTTCCAACAGTTTAAAATATCCATTTATTGTTCCTCTCTCCCTATTAAAAGAAACTTGAGATTCACATTTTCTTTAAGGAGAAGAACTCAGTATTAACTTATATTTATTTTTCTATATATCCAAAAATGAAACATCACTCTATGGTATAACAATTAGAATTTACTCTGTAAATTTTAGAATTTTGGAAATCTTCATTTAAAGTATATCTATATAAGCCTTGAATTAAATTTCTGTTCTTTCAATTTATCATCATATAATAGTTACTTTTTAATTCATCCCTTACACTAAATTAAGCCCTTGAAAAATTAAAAAATCAACTCGAGAAAGTAGTTTTTATTTGACATTCTAAATTTCAGTCTGCTCATTATCCACTTTCACAAAACTAACAATTAATTTGAATTTAAATGTAATGACTTTTTCCCTCATATTTTCATAATCAAATTAATTCTGTCATCATGATTATTCATATCACAAAAAAGTTATACCAGGTCATGAGGGAGAAAAACGCCTTAATTTAAGGTTACACAGAAAGATCTGTGACAACAAAGCATGTGGAATAAATGAGAATAAGAGTTCCTTTCCCAAGTGATAGCTAGCATTCCACAGAATATATCACTACCAAGTCATTTTGAATTCACATAATAAATACCAAGTGAAAAAGAAAGTTGCTAAGGCAAATAGTTTTTAAAAAGCAGTAAGTAGTAGATAAATTGGGTTAAGCATATATAATATGAGCTAGCACCTAAATAGGCTGAGCTTAGAATATTTGTATTATAGACATCAAAATCTACTTCTATTCCATAATGTGTAATATTAGACAAAGCAAAGGAAAATATGCACATAGGTATTTTTACATATAGACAAACTTATATCAACCAATTCTAATCAGAATTCACCCTTCAAAATTCTTGCTTCCTAAAGAATTATTAAAAATTTTTGAGGTATAATATTGTTTATGATCAAAAAGTTACAAAATAAAGTAACTGAAATTGTCAAATGCATCAGCAGGACCACTTCGTTTGAAAGAGTATGATGTGTCACCAGTCAGGGAAAACCCAGAAAAAATAAAGGGGGCTCTGGCAGTGGCCCCCCACTCCAGTACTCTTGCCTGGAAAATCCCATGGACGGAGGAGCCTGGTGGGCTGCAGTCCATGGGGTCGCGAAGAGTCAGACACGACTGAGCGACTTCACTTTGACTTTTCACTTTCACGCATTGGAAAAGGAAATGGCAACCCACTCCAGTGTTCTTGCCTAGAGAATCCCAGGGATGGGGGAGCCTGGTAGGCTGCCGTCTATGGGGTCGCACAGAGTTGGACACGACTGAAGCGACTTAGCAGCAGCAGCAGGTATAAAAAGATAATCTGAAAAGGGTAATTAGAGAATGAATCCCACATAAAGAATGGTATTATACTTTATACTGCTGAAATAAGCCTTTTGACAACTGAGATTTGTAAATAAATCAGTCTTAAAATTTTCTATGATGCACTGATTCTTTTATAGGTATAAACATGTATTAAGAAAATAGTAAATTAAGAAAACTAAGGTAGATTCTTATTTGTATTATTTTTTAATCATCCAGCAGTGTATGCTGCCAAGTGACTGTGTTAGCTTAGTTTATTTTAAAACAAAAGCAAACTATAAAGCTATAATAAGAAATTTAGATATAAAATATAGATATCTATCTATCATCTGTCTGTTCATCCATATACATAAGTAAACACACATACCAATATGCAGATATATCTGTGGGGATCTCCAAATATACAACTCTATATTGAGTTAGCTAATAATTTTCCTACTGTAAAGTTTCTAATCTAGTCATAATATGGCGAAGAAACAGAACCATAATCAAAATAGCTCACCACTCCAAATTAGATCGTATTATTTTTCTAAATTTAGGCAGAGCAAATGTATGTATGCTTTTTTCTTAAGTATGATTCAGAGAGAGAGAGAGTAGTCTATGAAATCATGATTACAAAAATAACATGCAATTTAATTGAAATCTAGGATTTTGTATTTGGGTCCAATGTAAGTTATCAAGATTAAGAATCGATGACCCTTCCAGATAAAAGTTTAACTAAATTGAAATACTAACCTGCAAAGCAGTTTTTCTAGATAAACATAATTCCACTAGTGGTATTTTCACCAAAATTTGGTATCAGAAAAAGATAATTATAGAAAATCAACACTAGTAAGATGAAATGGACCAAACTCATACACATAAAAATCACATTTCTTTTTACAACTGATTGATCCTCAGTCATCAGGCTTCTGTGTTCATGGGATTCTCCAGGCAAGAGTACTGGAGTGGGTTGCCATTTCCTTCTCCAGGGGATCTTCCCAACCCAGGGGTTGAACCCAGGTCACCTGTGTTACAGGCAGATTCTTTACCAACTGAGCTACGAGGGTGTTAACAGTCACCAAATTGTTCCACCATGGGTTTGAGTAGCAGTGTAATAAATTAAGGCTTTACATCAACCACCTCAGAGGGCACTTTTTGAGAAATCTGCTTCCCCCATCTGAAACAATGAACTTGGTCAATTTGCACATTTTCTGTACTATTTAGAAGAAGTAGTTATTGAATGGGTTCAATATAATGTATCGCTGCAACAAAAGAGAACCCCTTTAGCAATCCTGTATACCTTTCTTTCATCTTTGGATCTGTGCAGATGGTATTAAATAAATGTTTAAAATTAAGATAAAGTTAGAAGGCTTACAGCATGACTTCAGAGAAATGATCATGTTAAGCCTAGGACTAAAATACTTCATAATTCATTTTGGTTTTTACTATATAAGTTGAACTGTAAGAACAATGATTGGTTAGATAGATGAAAGATATTAATTATAAACTCTATGGAAAACTTTAGAATTTTTAGGTGCTATCTCATTTGATTCTCACAATATTATTATTGGGACATAATAATAGATAATGCAAAGATTTTCTCTTCCTTCTTGTGTGGAATTTAACCCAAAGGATGAAATGAAATTGTTACTTGACAAGCAGTTCAGTGTGTTGGCGATAACAGGGCTCTTTAGTGTATGAGGTGTATTCTTGGCCAAGACCATCTTTATAAACTAACTAATTCTTTCAATAGCTCTCTATGACATGAACTGTTTTGACATAAATGTAAAATCTAAAGGTGGTGGGAATTGGTGGCAACAACAAAAAAAATGTTTCCTGTAACTTAACACTCAACATATGGCCTGTCCATACACGTGAAATTAATGCACCCAGTACAGTCAACCATATAATAGTTTATTGGTCATTATAGAGCACAACAAAATATGTTTTATCTGTACTAATATGCATATATTGTAAAGGTAACCAAAATTAATAAAGTGAGATCAGGCCAAGTTCACTTTTTTTATTTATTAATATGAGTCTGTTCTTTTATTAAGTCCTTTCTAAAATAACTCTTCCATCATAATATATCCATAAAGAAGCAAAGATAATGGGTTTATTTTTCTACCCCAGTTTCTGTTATTTATTTTAAATTCTGTCTTTGGGAAGAGTTATGGGTAATAATTTAGGGTTGATCTGTCACTGCATGATTAAGTATAAAAGAAAACCATTCAGAAATCCCAAGAGTGAAAAGTTACAGGACACACGAAGAGTCGATAAGGATGTGTATTTCTTCCTTCCACTGTGATCTACTGCTATTCAGAACAATTGATTAGACAAGTTCATTATTGTTTTGCAACCACACATAAACCATTATTATCCACATTTATTCCCCAAGGTGTTCTCATGGACAAGTTTTCGATGATTTGTAATTTTAAGTAGCAGCAAGCTTACAACTTGCCTGGCTTAACTTTCCTGGTCCTCTAAAGAGAATTACCAACTTCTACAAGCTGAAGGCCATTGGAACAGTTACAGCCTTCCTGGAAATTTTTCATCAGAGTCTCAAATGTTTATCATTCAAAATGTTTATTATATCTAAACCTTAGACTAGTGACTTAACTCTACCCTGCAAAAATTATTTATTGAAGAGAGAATCATCATTCTGGAACTGAGATCTTCTGCAAGTGTAACCTTAAGCCATCTTTTTTTTTAATATTTATTTTTATTTATTTATTTGGCTGTGCCAGGTCTTGGTTTCAATGCAAGAACACAAGGGATCTTTAGTTGTGGCATGTGGGATCTAGTTCCTCGACCAGGGATTGAACCCAGGCCCCAAGCATTGGGAGCATGGAGGCTTAGCTACTGGACCATCAGGAATATTCCTTAAGCCATTATTTTAATAGAGTAATATGTGCCAATGGTCCCAGTAACTTTAACTCAGATAAAGGAATGCCATTATAAAATATGTTATATTGGGGGCAGATTTTATTGTAAATCTGTTTATACATAAGGATAGATGAATAACCTTATTTTGGAACAGGACTTAGAAAGTCTTGTCATTTTTTTCTCACCATAAAATAGTTAACTTTTTACGAAAAACAGAATAAAGCAACAGAGAGAGGTGTTTTCTTTATGGCATTCTCACTTGGGTTGTCTCTCTTTTAAGAGACATTTCTTTCACTAAGCTTGACTTTGTATTTTTGTGTGTACATGATTTTGTCTGTGTGTATAAAAGCTAAACTAGCTTATGGTTCTATTCCTCCTGTTTCTAGTAAGGAGGAAATGTGTGTCATCGCTAAGTGTTCGGGCTTTGGAATCAGAGTTATCAATCCTGGCCCTTCCACTTACCTTGGACAAATGACTTATTTTTCAGTGAACTCATCTTTAAAATAGGAGAAATAATAATAATTATTCTTGAAGTTGTTAATGATGATTATAGGAGATAATGCATGCTAGGTACATTATCTGCAAGAAAGAAGTTATGTAGGCAAGGTGAAGAGGGTGGGAGGGGTAAGGGGTAGGAGGAAGGGCTGAATTTGAGCCAAGTATACTCAATTTGAGCCAGCCAGTAGTTAAGACAATATTAAAATAGTTATTTGAATGTTTCCCCCACTATTCACAATAAGGACTTTAAATATGAAAGGTAAGAGAAAACAAGATCACATCCTTATGTATAACAATGGTACTTTGTTGAAAGTTACATCCCTCAGAGACAAGTAATTGCAAAAGAAGGAAGTGATGGTAGGGTAAAGAGAATGATTTATGTTAAAAATTTAAGGGCTTTTGACTTGAGTGCTACTTCTGAAAAACCATTATCCTGGAAATAGCCTGGGATGCTGATCTGTAAAATGCCTGGCTTCCAAAGACAGCTCATAATTTTTTTTATATATTTACTCTTGATTTCTGTTAAAAGTATACATGTTGAATGAGTCCCATTCCATCTCAAAGAATTCTTTAATTTTTGATAATAAATTGAACTAATACATATTTAAAATTTCATTCAAACTCTATATAATTTTAGAATCATACATGTACTATCAAACAATGTGTTCAGCCAAAATTTGTACCCAGTAATCCAACCATTAACATACATAGAAAACATTATCTTAACTTATAACTTACTGACTTTACTACTCTTAAAAAATGATTCAAAATCCAGCTTTGATGTGTTACTGAATTTTCAGCTGGAATTTCTTCAGACATTCTCACCTTCTTCATTTTGTGAATTTGGGTTTGTTCCTTAAACAGGAATGTGCCATTTTTGAAACTACTTCCACTAGATGTACTTGCAATAACTTCTCCTGATGAGTGAAGTCTCTCAGTTGTGTCCAAATCTTTTGGACCCCATGGACTGTAAGCCTGCCACACTCCTCTGTCCATGGGATTTTCCAGGCAAGAATGCTGGTTACCATTTCCTTCTCCTCTCTTGAACAGGCTAATAATAAAAACTGAAATACCTAGCTGCGTTATGTAAAGTATTTAGCCCAGGGCTACACTTTTCAGACATCCCTGTTCACTGGAATGCTCTGGAAGTCTTATTAAAAATGCTAATTTATTGGTTCCGTCCTTGGAGATTCTGATTCCCCAGAGCTAAGACGGGGCTCAGGAATGTACATTTCATTAAGAACTCCCAGGCGATTCTGATACTCATGGTCTCGAGGTCACAATCAGAAAAACACTGGTCTAGGACTACTACCGATTGTGTCAGCCTGTTTAGTATCAAGATAATCATCAAATTTTAATATGGAACCTCTTCATTATCAAAGTCTTTAAAATACTGTAAAGGTTGATTTCTTTCTAAATAGAATTTTATTGAAGTATAGTTGATGTGCAATGTTACGTCAATTTCTTTTATATAGCAAAGTGACCAATATATGTATTCTTTTCCATATTATTTTCCATTATGGTTTAATCACAAGATGTTGAATATAGTCGTCTCTTCCTCCCAGCATCCTCCAAGTTTATCTGCAGTTTAAGCTCATTGTTCCTTCTCTTTCCCCTAACTCAGATTCTCCCTCTGCCAGTTTCCTCTCTCTTTATAGACTCTTAGCTCATAGTCTTCTCATGGCCTACTTTTTTTCCTCCTAGATATCTTATCCAAGGATAAAGGAAGGGAAAGGCACATCTTGGTCTTTCATAGATTTGGGGGATAAAAGTGCTGGATTTGGAGGCAAGGGCTAGCAAAGAAGTGACCAGTAGACTGGACATTTACTCTGCCCAGGCCAGATTCTTCTTTCTCCCAATCTTCTCTAGAAATGCCAGGCTTCTTCCATTTTCTCCTAAAACCCAGCAGAACTCAGAGCTCCATCTTCATCAGAGAAATGAAAACTCAGATCATGTAGCCTGTCAGAAGTTGCTTGATTCCAACCTGAGTCCTTTAGTCTTTTCATGGCCTTCCTTTACCACTCTCCTTTCTTAGGAATTTATTACCATCCAGAGCAAACCAGGCTCTGTGGTCCTCATGCTGAAGTGAAGCAAAGTGCACAAGAGTTTCAGTCAAGAGAATATCTAAGATGTTAGAAATACCTTTCTGTGTCCCGCTTGGGCAGCTTGTACTCTGAGAGTAGCACTGTTGAAAACAAACTATTCCACAGCCCATGAAGATGATGGTTGAGCCTCTCAGAACAAGCTCATGTGACTGTGATTGAATTTACCTCTGAAATTCAGATTTATGAATGATCCAGTTTCAGAGAGAAGTCAGCTGGAATCAAACACACGCTTGGAGTGAAAGTACGGAGTAAAAGATCAAAATCCTGCATGGCTTTGAAATTTTCTAAAATCTTGAGGAAGTCAGTTTTCTCACCATCTCCATTTCAGATGGGTGCAATAGTCCTGTGATGTGCTTGGCTATTTTGAGGAAATAGTATATGAGCATG
The DNA here is from genome assembly GCF_014754425.2 of Oryx dammah. Classification (NCBI taxonomy): domain Eukaryota; kingdom Metazoa; phylum Chordata; class Mammalia; order Artiodactyla; family Bovidae; genus Oryx; species Oryx dammah. The sequence continues at coordinate 12,096,017 of NW_024070191.1, forward strand.
AATTAGAACCGGAATGGTGTGCATGTGTTGATCGCAATGGTCTTGTTGATGTAAATAGCTCTTCTGGCATTTGCAGACAAAATTTTGACTTCTCAAATCAGCCTCACACACACCACACACACTTGTGGGCAAGATGTGAAATGCCCCCTCTGCTTCCCTGTCTTTAGTTGATATTTCACAGACAAGAAGTTTTCTGTGACTGAACCCTAAATGGTCTGTTAATGATTTGGGATTTTAAACAGTTCGCTCTGAAACCTGGTTCTCGTAATCAAGTTTGACATGAAAATAGTACTGTCATTAAATTCAAGGAAATACCATCGTTTAATGCTTAATCACATTAAATTCAAGATAATTTGTATGTCATGAAGTGCTATTTTGGAAACATGAATTTGAACTTCAGTATTCAACAGACCATGTATCTACACAGACGTTAGACTCAGCACTTTGGTACTGAGTTGTAGTTTCAGGAAGTTGGTATATAAAAAAAAACCTAATTATTAATTATATTTCAACACTTTAGAGAATACACACATGTAATTAAACTGCCAGTGATGACAAACATACCATGATTAATTTCTTATAGAAACACTGTTTCTTTCAAGGGGAAAACTCTTACCCTTTCACCTGTCTCATGAGTTCCTAGGAATATTCCTAGTCTCCAATATGAACAGCGTTACTGTTGTTTATTGTTGTTTCCCCAAGAAGTTCTGATTGTTTGTCCTACACGTTTTTGTGTGTAGATGTTGTCTGGGTGGTGGAGGGATAGCCATTAAGCTGGACTTCTTACAGGGTCAGTTTACAGAGTAAATTCTGAAAGGGCTGAGCAGAAGATTTACATTTTTAAGCTACATCATTCAAATTATATGGTGAGTAATACATATTATAAAGGATATTAACATGTACCTAACATGTCACCCACACCCACAAGGGTGTTTTAGTCCTTTTTAGTGAAGTAAAGAAAATTCCATTTACTTGATACAAATGATTTTGTCTGACTGCTGTAACCTATCATGATACCTTGAGCAAAACCACTGAGGTCATTCAATAAGGAATTAAAATCCATTATTAAAGAGAACCCCATTATAACATTATATACAATCTACAATTCAAATGAGAACACTGTTTCAACATAAAATTAAAAATCTGAACGAGGCTAAAGTATTTTCTAAATCAGAAAGAGCTTAGACTTCACTCCTCAGGTTTCTTAAATATGCTTCCAAGTATCCACTCAAATTTGTGGGATACATCTCTGTCTTCCCAGCCTCCAGATTCCAACTTCTCATAATGCAGAGAATGATCTTCCAGGAGGATCACCTGCCCCAGTGTTGCAAGGCTGTGTTAAACTCCATCCAACTGCTCAGCTCATTCTTATGCTTCTCCAATTTTACTGGATATGATGTTTTTATTGGGGTTCAGGGAAGCATAGCTAATGGCATCAGCAAGCTTTGTAATTTCTCACTGCCAGTTTTCTACACAACTTACACTTTTTGTCAGTCAAACTGCACCAAATTGCTCCAACAATTAATCTTAAAGCGCAGGAGTAGGGGGACTTTTAAATGGACCCCTTCTTGGGATTTTGTGTTTAAAAACAGAAAAGTTCCCATGGGTGAAGGGGGTAAGTTAGCTTGTCCAAGCTCTGCCTCTGCTTCACTCTTGGCTCCTGCTCCCCCCACCCACCCAAAAAGAATGAATTACATTTCTCTTCTTGTCCTTTAAATGAATAGCATAGTTTGGGTGAAATTATCGGGCAATTGCATGCCTTTTATGCAGATAATGCTATTTGATGAAAGCGGTGTTTTGATCTGCTAAGGATAATACAGATCCAGGGTTGGATTCATTGGTAAGAGTAAAGCTGTCTTCTGTGATAACTTCATCTCAGCATGAGGTCAGACGGGGGAAAACTGGGATGGGGGATTAAAAAATGACACAGTCGGAGCAGAATTCAGTTCCCTGCTGTGCCCCTCGCTGCACACTATAGCTTATGTTTCTGATCTGTTATGGTATTGTCTGCCTTTCTCTCTCCGAGCAGAAAGAGATTGCTTAAAACTTTTCTTTTTTCAGCTACAGGGATTAGTTCTGTGCAGCTTTTTTAATTAAAGAAACTGTATCTTTTTCAAGGCAATTTAAAGCAGTTAGGGAAAGACCATCAACATCTATAACTTGGTACTATTATCTGTAACAAAGTGGAGGCTGTAAATTTGATATTCAGAAGAGGCAAGGGGAAGCCTTAGAGTTCTGCTGCGTTTTTAACCTTCCGCGATGGCTCAGATCCCTAAAGGAAGACTAGTAAATAAATTATTTTGTAAAAGTCCTGAATCTGTTTCCGTAAGAAGTAACTTCCAGCCGCTTTGCTTTTTAGCTTAGCTGAGCTTGCTTAATTAAATCTCCCCGATGAGAGCGAAGCGCACTTGAAAAGAGGTAAGAGGAAATAGATTTGCCTCTATATCCTTTTCTTTACCCAGAGATCATTTTTAAACATTTCCATTCGACTGCAAGTGATAACAGTAGAAAATGTCTGCTTAATATGGGTAATTTGCATTTAAACAGTGCAAAGTACAACATTATGGCACTTTATCACCACGAACCTTTGCATTTGTGATAAGTGGTCATCATCTTTATTAATCTGAGGGGAGCATGGATTGAATCTCTCTTCAAGTGATGATGAATTTGTCAAGACATATACATTTGAGTAGAATTTATAGCTCAATTTAACCCACGGTAATGTTGAAAATCCTCAAATGTTTCAAATAAGGCCCGTATGGTTATCAGTTTACAAAGCATACAGGATCTCTGCTTCAGTTGCAACATACACATCTCCAACTAAATTCCATGCCAGATCAATTAGAAACACTCCCCCTGAGAAGACAGGAACAAACAGAGATTGTTTCCCCAATACCAGCTGAACGCTTGTCTTGAAGAAATGAGAATCAGTAATCTCAGGCTCCTCACTTCTTACCAGTAAAAATCCAAAGGAAATTCAGAAGACAATAAAGGTTTCATACATCGTGCCACGCACGTTTGATAGAAAATTCTTAAGAGCATCTGCATATAATAGGTTCTCACTACGTTGTTCCCCACATTTCAATAAATGCTGCATCTACTGAAAAAGAGGAAAATCAAATTGGCTTCTGCCTTTTCCTGATATGTTTGTCTTTACTACTGCTTATGTTTCTGAGCTAAGTCCATTAAGTCCAAAGCTAAATTCATGTGGCTTGCTCTCATGACTCAAACGTTAGACCATGTGCCATTACAAAACAGAGAGGCAGGAAAATAGACAAGCAGACTTAACAAATATATTTTCAAAGTCAATGTTTTATTGGACACACTTTTTTTAAAGAAAGTCAGGATGACTGAATACAAGGAACATATTTTATCCACGTGCTCACTCATTCAACAACCATTTCTTGAGCATCTTCCACATGATAGTGCTTTGTGCTTTGGACCCTGTGGGTTTAAAGAGGAATAAAGCCCATGACTGATGCTCCAGGAGCTCTCCACTACTGGGAAAGGCCCTTAGCAAAGGACAGGGCCATCACTTATTACACACAGAAAATACCAAGGAAGATCATTAACTGGTGCTTTCAACTTTCAGAAGTAGAAAGAAGCGGGCTGAGAGTGCAGGCCATTCCAGAGTAGAAAGTTGGCAAAGGGAGGAGAGGGGAGGACACTACTGGAAAACGAGGAGATTTCCAGTGAGTCTTATACTGAATTATAACCATGTGATTCCTAATTTTTTTTAACCTATGAAAAAGTAAAAGTGAAAGTCGCTTAGTCGTGTCTGACTCTTTGCAACCCCATGGAACTCTCCAAGCCAGAATACTGGAATGGGGGGCTTATTCCTTCCCCAGGGGATCTTCCCAACTCAGGAATCAAACCAGGGTCTCCTACATTGCAGGTAGATTCTTGACCAGCTGAGCTACCAGGGAAGCCCTTTTTCACCTATGCTTACAAGTTAACTCACAGACTGGATTCTGAAATAGCTAACGAACATTGTATCATGAACAAAATTATCCTGTGTCACTAATTTGTGATAAATCTTGCTAGAGCCTACCCTAAATACCCTATATTAAGTTATAGGGTATTTATTAAGTTATTTATTAAGTTATAATACCCTATATTAATTTATACCTAGAATACACTGTATACTATATGTATACCTTAAATACAGTACATACACTACTTAATAGAAAGTTTATAGAAAACATGACAAATTTTACAAGGCACTCCAGGATAACTGTTACTGATAAAGGATACATCTTTTAGTGTGGAATGATGTGCATGCTTAGTCGCTCATGGACTGTAGCCCACCAGGCTCCTCTGTCCATGGGATTCTCCAGGCAAGAGTACTGGAGTGGGTTGCCATGCCCTCCTCCAGGGGATCTTTCTGACCAGGGATTGAACCGGGGTCTCCTGTGCTGCAGGCAGATTCTTCACCATCTGAGCCACCAGGGAAGCCTGTGGAATCATGTAGCAGGTTCTAAACCCATATATGGAGTTAACCCCAAATGTGAAAACATGCCTCTGTGTTCCAAGTCCTTCATAGAACCAAGTCTTTTAGGTGGCTCAAGCAAAACCAAGTCAGCAGTTGGGTTACGTTCCACAGCTGTGTTCTGAAGGTCAGAGGCACTTGCAGGCTTGGTTTATGCAAAGGAACAGAAAGTAATGTCCCAGAAAAACAGGGTCCCATTTAAAGGTTGGTTTGTCTGATCGCCAGGTCACTCCGTGGCCCTAAAAGGCTTGTGCCTTAAGAGAGCCCTATCTTGCTTAAATGAAAGGTAATGAGCAGGTTTTCCACTACAAACAGTCATTTAATTTTACGACTTTGTCAGTGATCAAGTCAGAGTATTTGTGCTGTGGTTTCCCTCAACCCAGCAATCAAGGGAAATAGGTTACTTATTTTTGCAAAGGGGGGAAACAGAATGCCTGATGAGAACATTAGCACTCCCTGACATTGTGCAAGTCCAGTTCTAGCGATGTAGATTGTTCTAGGTTAATTGCTTGCTACATGCAAAGTGATTTGTTTTCCTCAATGACTAGCAGCCCCAGTCTCTGTTTCAAGGGGCTCATTACCTATTTGTTCTCAGTTGAGACATGTGAAGTGTGTTAGTCACTCAGTTGTGTCCGACTCTTGGGACCCCATCAACTGTAGCCCACCAGGCTCCTCTGTCCATGAGATTCTCCAGGCAAGGATACGGGAGTGGGTTGTCATTTCCTCCTCCAAGGGATCTTCCCCACCCAGGGATGGAAGCTGGGTCTCCTGCATTGCAGGCGGATTCTGTACCATCTGAGCCACCAGGGGAAGCCCCAGTTGAGACCTAACCTCCTTCCTATGCATTATTGGCTTTCCTGATCTTTTCAACGGAAGAGCTGGGAGGTCAGGTGCATTTCTTCCCCTTCTCATCATCCTTTGGAGTCTGATCAGTGAGAGAGAATGCAGCCCAGGCAACTCCCCCCTCTGAGTGCCCTGATCAGGCCTCTTCAGCCTCAGCTCCTTAGAGCAGGTGTGGTAAGCCCACAGAATACCTCCGAAGTCCAGCGGTGTTCACAAGCCTCGGTGGAGAGCCTCCTACCTGCCTGTCCAGCGCTCTCCTTCTGCACGCCCGAAAGCCCCCTGTCAAAGGAGGAAGTGGCTGCGGAGGGGACCGTCTGCTCCCCACGGGAGGGAGGCAGGAACAGCTGCCACCCAGGCCCTATGCTCCAAGCTGGAGCTTTAGGACAGAAGGAGAAACCTGACAGCCCCCCAAACAACAGCCTCCCTCCCGCAAGGCTCTGTGAAGCTTATTATGATGGACAAGCATCACCTTCAGGTGGGAAGTGGTTGGAGCCTCAGAGCAGGTGCTGGGGGCCCTGCCTCAGCGGAGGGCAAGAGACGCCCCCCCCCCCCACCCCGCACCCCATCCCAGAGCCCAGGGCACGGTCAGACCCTTCCCAATTGAAAAATGAGCTGGCGAGTCTGCCCACAGGCTTCCTCCCCGACTCTTTTCAGAAGCTTGCAAGGGCTGAAGGCCTGCATTTCCAGGGGAGAGAGTAGGGGCTACGAGGAGGGGAGCGTGGCAGCATTTTTTTTTCCCGGAGAGCTGCGTATCAGTGTGACAAGGGGGCCCCAAAGGAGGGCGATGCCGCCAGCTCCGTCGCATTATCCCCCCGCACGACCGGCTGCGTTAACCCGGCAAAGTCACCCGCAGCAGCCCGCCAGAGTTTGCAGTGAGCGGCCAGAGGTTTGCAAAACAGACAGCGCCGTCTTGCATTTCTCCTTCTTGCTCGCTAGAGTTTTTATTGCAGCCGAGGGCACCGCGTGAGCAGGGGCCCCCATCCTGGCCCTCCCCCGACAACCGCTCAGCGAGGCAAAACGCCTGATGGTCACGTAGCAAGCTGCCTGCTTTCCAGGGATTCATTTGGAGGAGAAAGCGTGCGCTGGAGTTTGGCACCGCACAACACCAGCTTTTCCTAAGGGCCTCAAACGATGGAAATTCTTTGTTAGGGACGGAAAAATAAAGGAAGAAAAGGCGAAGCCCGAAACATAACACGCTGGATTGCAGGCTGCGCTTCCTCAGGCTTGAGTTCGTTGCTCAAGACACCTGCTGGCTTTGTCCACCAGCGACTCCTGGCAGAGAGTGCAAGGGGCCCGTATTAATGAGTTCTAGAGTCTTCTGTCTGCATCCAATTAGTGTGAATGTTCAGCATCACCTACTGAAAAACTTTGAATATCCTGTATCAGGGAGCTGGACTCCAGACAGGCTCCAAGATTTATTACCATTTCTAAATTTTATGAGTTCTATTGTTTCCTATGCTTATTACCAGCATTAGCTCTAATGAGGGTTCTGGGGGCAGGGGGAAGAGCTGAAAAGGAGAAACACTCACCCCAGCTCCCACCTGTTGTACCAGTAATTTAGCTCTTCTAACCCCTTTGGGATGGGTCCAGGTGTCTTTTCCATGTCTGTGTCTGTTCTGTGTGTGTGTGTGTGTGTTCCCAGATAACAGGGCATGAAAGAACCAGGGCAGGCTGTTACCTGGATATGCTATGAAAGTTTTGAACACTTAATATGTTTTCATGGGAACTAGCCTGCAAACTGTGATTTATAAATCAACCTTGCAGTTTCCTTCTGATCTGGTCAGGGATGCGAATTTTAAGTTTGTGCGGATGTCGGGCACATCTCCAGTGTCCCTTCCTAACTGACAAGTTCTCTTAAGAAAATGAGAATGAAGAGAATGAAAGGAGGCTAGTAATCTGCTCCCACCACCTTGTTGTTGCTGTTTTGTTTTTTCAAATGTGAAATACACGTGGCAGGAAGGAGGCTGATCCACCCCCAGGGCGACTATAGATTCTTCCCTCAAAGATGTGTGTGTAGTGCTTTAGAATCACTGGTGCCCCAGGAGGCCCGGGAGCTGGTCTGGTTGCTCAAGTATGATTGCTACTTCTTAACGCAATGCGAGGCAGTGCGCTTTGTCACTTAGCAACTTCGGGAACTCAGACTCAGGGACTCGATACACTAATTCAAGTTCACATATTCTTCTTGTCATTTCGATCCCCAAACTTTGGCGAAACTCTATCCTAAAGGTTCAGGCTTTTCTAGGAGGCATTGTTCTTGTTTTCCGAGGGCTTAGTCTGTGTCTGATTCTGCACCTGCTTACAAACGCAAGTATGTTTCCTCCGGCCCAAGTAGGGTTAGATGCAGGTCGGTGGAATCCTCTGTTCTGAAGTTGAGCGCGGAGATGGAAGGAGAAGGCTCCGGGGCCCCTCTGCCACGTTTCCAAGAACACGTTTGGGGGGCGCGGTACACTATTCCTCAGCAGCCCCTAGCCCCCACCCCCAATACGCTAGGGCGCCCCAAAGAGGAGCCATGCGCGCTCCTGTCCTCCTGGAGCGAACATGTCCAGATTCAGCCTTCGCTGGTCCCGAACCGAAAGGTGCCCGCCGGTTCGCCGGCCGAAGAGCCTGCGGTCTGCTCTGCCAAGGTCTCGGGCTGGCTGTTTCAAAACTCCGGAGCAGACCGAACTTGGAGGGAGCCCTGTCTTCCTGCGAGGGTGGGCTGGGGCGGAGAAGCCCGAAGCCCGGAGTTTCCTGGGAAACTTGAGTGAGTAAAAAGTGACAGAGCCTAGTGCACAGCCGTAAACTTTTTTATTTCTTTCCAGAGCAAGCATCGTCTAGGCAGGGGTGGCCTTCGGTTGCTAATTTGAGGGGAGAACCGGGAGAGGGAGAGAGAGAGAGAGAATGATTGCGGAGTGTGCAGCCTCTGGGACTCCAGAATCCGTGCCCGGACCGGGGCGCGTTTGCTGCAGTCCTGGAGCTGAAACCCCAGGGCGGACACTTGTTCTCCAGCAGCACCGTGTCGGGGCTGCTGATGAAGCCTGAGTGTTTAGAGACTCAGACTTTCCCTGTCCGAAGGTCATTTACACTTCTCAGCCTCGGACAAGAGGTCACTCTGGAAGGGAAGGCGCGGGTCATTTTCAGAGGCTCTGTGAAGGACGGGCCGCCTACCGGGGGGTGGAAATCCTTAATTACACCCTTTTGCCTCATAATCTATCTTCCCAGCAGTGTCTTGCACTCCCACCTCCTCGGGTGACTCAGCTGACCTGAAATGCCCACCCTAAGGAAGATCAAGAAAAGTAGTTTTGGAAGAAGGTTAGAGGTTTGATTACACAGAGAAGCGTTTACACTTAGGTCCAAAGCAATTACCGCCCCCTCCCCCGGCTCCGCCTCCGGGCCCGTTGAGGAGGAGAAGGACAGACCCCCTCCCCTCCCCACGCGCCTACCCCAAGCAGTTTGCTGGCGTGTGTGAATTTCAGTGGGCGCTGTTTAAGTTCGTTAGTGTTTGCAATCAGCGGCCGGCAGACCCCTCGTCGGAGCCGCAGAGCTGGCCAGAGCCATTCATCAGCGTGAAGTGTTATTCATGGATGACCCCTAAATCACGGCCGGAGTAGTAGATGTCCTGATTGGTCGCAGCATGGGAGCCTCGGTGCTTTCCCGAACCCGACGCGGCCGGGAGGAGGGCGGGAGGAAGGGAGGGGCGGCGAACGTGGTTCAGTCCGGCAAATCCCATTTGATAGAAAAAGGCAGTAAACGGGGAATCTCTCTTTCCGAATAAAGGAGAAGGAGAAGAAATAAAGTACCTGTCATCTTGACAAGTGGCGGCACGGAGGAGTCCGGGATTATAAATGATCGCGGCCGGTCCAGCTCGCCCCGCGATTGGGCTCTCCCGCGAATCCGCACGGGGGAAGCGCATGGTAGGCTCCTCGGTTCGGCTCTTGCACTCTCTCGCGCGTACACACACACACACACACACACACACGGACACGTGTACGCGCCTGGGGCCCGGGCACTCTCAGCCCGGCGCGTCTCCCACGTCACCCCGTTCAGGTCCCGGGTACCGCTCCCGGGCCCTGCGCCCGCCCGGCTCGCGGGCTCACCTCGCTCGCTTCTCCGTGCTCCGGCTCTCCTGGGGGGCCGAGGACCGAAAAACTCCGGCCTGGCCTCGCTGGCCGAGGAGGAGGAGGCGGGAGGGGGCCGGCGGGAAGGGAGAGAGGGAGAGCGCGGGGGAGAAAAAGAAAGTGAACTCATTGGCGCTCCGCGCGCGCTGCCCTCCCCTCGCCGCGTCCCTCGTCCGCCGTGGCCAGGCGGTGCGCAGGGAAGGAAGTTGTAACACTTGCCGAGACCCCCCTCCTCGCACCCCCTTCCCCGCCTCGCTCTCCCGGCGGGCTCCCTCCCCCGCGTCCGGCTCCTTTGAATTTGGCCAAGTGCGGGGTGTGTGTGTGTGTGTTTGAGCGTGTGTGTGTGTGTGTGCGCGCGCGCGCTGCTCGGGTGGACGCGGCGGCGGCGGCGGCGGCCGGGCAGCGAGCGGGCGGCGCGGCGAGCCGAGCGCGGTAAGTGCGGCGCCGCCGCCGGCGCGCCCTCCTTCCTTTCGGGGGTCCTAGTGCCCGGGCCGTGGCGCCCGAGCCGGAGGGAAGGTGGGCGGGAGGCCGGCCCGGCCGGCGGCGCGGTTCCCCGAGCCGTGCTGGGTGGCGCCGCCAAGTTGGCCAGCCCCGGGGGCCCGGAGCATCTCGGCAGCGGGCAGGCTCTCCCCGGGGCTGGCCTCCCGGGTCCCGGCCTCCCCGTGCCCGCCCCTCCCCTCGCGCCTGACACCTCGGGCTGTCAGCTCAGGTGGGAACTTGGCGGGTAGCCTCTCGCCCGAGGATCTGGGCGCCGCGCCCCCCTAGATCGGGGAGCCCCGGGCTGCCTGATTCCCCGGGAAAGGCAGCCGGGCCGGGGCGCTCGGTGGGGGCAGGGAGCCCAGCCCGCCCTGCTCTGGTTGTGGCGATCGCCAGTTTCGTGGTGCGGCCCCTGGTCCTCTGTCTGAGTAGGAAGGAGTCTCGCAAGATCCTGTGGGGCGTATAGCGAGTGGGGAGCCTGGGATGTCACCCCTCTTCCGGGGAAGTGGAAAATTGGCTTCTCCAACTCTCGGGGAGCCAAGTTGAGAAGGACTGAAGGCAGAAAGGGGCTGGGGTCGTGTAGGGAATGGTGGGTCTTGACTGCAACTTGAGCTCTTTGAAACTCCGAGTGAGGCTGCAGGCAAACAAGCAAATATCCCGAACCAGGCATAACGAGCACAGATTTCTGAGTCTGCAACTTGGTCTCAAGACTGTATCGTGTTTTACAACAGAGTAAAATATTTTTACAACAGCTTCAACTATCTTAGATAGAGGTGGGTTCGTGTTCGTCCGATCTCTGCTGAACACCTTATGCAGTTTGAATTCCGTGACTGCTCACCTTTAAGGTGGTTGCAGTGGCAACCTGCTACTAATTCTTATTGCGGAGGAAGGGTAAGGAGTAAGTTTACCCTGTTATCCAGCAAATACTTTTTTGTTTGCTGAAGTCATTGTAATTTAAAGCTAGAGGAAAGTTTCCGGGGGACTTTGGGGTAAGTGCAGTGGAAGTGAAGAGGGAGCGCTGTCCAAACACTTTTACAGGGCCCCAGACAGCCGAGATACCGAGGACAGGACTGTCTCTTCATAATACTCTATTTCTTATCTTGTGACAATGTATTTGTCAAACATTTGCAGGCTCTGGCAGAATCCACTGGGTGGTCTTTTCACTCGAAATAGAAATATGTTCAGGCATTACCTTTCCCTTCTGTTGTCAAAAGGAAAAAAAAAAAAAGACAGGACTGGCATCTTTTGAGAGCTTGGAAGAGTATCCCAAAAGATGGTATTGCAACCGAGCAGAACTTGGTGATTTGATTTCTTTGGGGAGTTTGTTTAAAATACCATGTACACATATACACCCCCCCGCCCAGATGCCTACCTGGAGAAGTACTTGTAGTCTTTTTAGTGTATTAGGAACAGAGTTTAGAATTAAGACTGTGTAATTAAAATTCATGATAGATTTTCATATTTCAGTTGAAACAAAAGATTTCACAAATATGCCAACAGTCTTGCTTTGTGCATTCCTTAATACATTCTTAATCATCTAAAACTTTTAGCTTGTATTTCTTAGTATATGAAATTCTTGGAAGAGCCTTGAAACTTTTGATTTGTGATTCTAAATGCAGAGCAAATATTTAATTCTTGCTCTAAGAGTGAGAGGTTAGTTCAGTAATAAGACTTGCTAATCCCACTTTAAAATGTCACCGCATTCACAAATTATTCCTAAATTCTTTAAGGGGGGATGGGGTTATAATGAGTTAGTTATTCTATTGTGTATTTCAGGATTGCGTGTATCTCTCTTTGCTGTTGCATTTTTCTTAACAATCTTTTCTCTTTCCTTACGTGAATTTTAGTGTTCCTCTTACTCCAAGGTACTATTTTTTGTTAGGAGTAAGTATTTTTAATTTTTAAACAATGTATTATGAGGGAAAGTAGTTTCCTTGAGTAAGACACATTTATTATACACATACTACACAATTTTAGTGAAAAATGAACTTATATACTAATATCTATAGTAGTGCTTATATATTTGGAAAATCTGTTAGCATTCTGTGCCAAGAGCATCAGTGTTAGCAGCCCATAGATAGTGAACATCGACCCTAATGAGGACTGCTTGGTTATCTGAGATAACTCAGACGAATTTATAGTAGAATTCTGACTACTTATTTTTTGAAATTGAATCATTTTGCATGGCTGTGTTTCTTTTCTAGAAAGGCATGTTTTAGGTAAATTATAGATGCTTTTCTTACTGTGATCTTGGAGGCGTGTCATGAGTCTGTTGGGTTAGAAAGGAGAACCTGCTTTATTAGTCTGAAGACAAAGAAAGATAAGGATGCTTACCTCTGAATAGATTAAAGCACTTAAATAGAGTGAAAAGTTGTAAATTTATTTGGAAAGAGAACCTAGCTAAACAATAATAATCCAGTTAGCAAGTTCAAGCTGGTCCTTCTTATCTTTGCTTCTGGGAGCCAAGAATAATTATTCTCTTTGTAAAAGAGTCGAGCAAATAAGAATCCAGACGCAAGTGTATTCCTATCATTGTGAGTTGAATGAATATCAAAAATACCTGGTCAACTTTTAAGCTGGATGTACAAGAAATTATATTTTTGCAGTAGCTTTGAAAGTGTGCTTGTAAATGCTGAAGTTTATCCTTTTAATGACAGTACTGGTAAATAAGTCCTGAGGATGATCAAAGTCTGATAGAAAACCACTAGAAAGACAACTTTATTAGTTTACTAATATTGGTTGTATAAATATATTTACCTTCCTTCTGTTAAGCTTTATTTTTTACTTAAAAAGACCTGGTCTCTGGGTGGCTGAGGAATGTCATCCAGGTATTACACTTATGTGAATCAGTGTCTTCAGCAGCATTAATGAATCATCTGCCCTTTTATTGAAGATGTGCTGTAAAAATCTATTAAGCATGTTCAGTTATGCATTACTTATCTACCAGTGTTTTGATAGTCAAATGTCCATTTTGACTCTTAGGACAACACACATAGACGGAGAATAGCCGGAAAGGATACAGTAATTTGCTATCAGACTTTTACTCTGATCTGTAACCAATTATACATTCCTTTGAATTTTCCATTAAAGTTATATTTGTTTTATAAAGTGGGATGAGAGTGGAGAATTTAACATGCATTCAGAATAAAGAAGTGCACTGCAAAGCTAGTATAATAATACCATGCTACTGGAAAGTTTCAGCAACTGAGTCTTAGAAATTATCTCATGGAAGCTTCTTTGAGGACACGTTCAGAACCTGATTTTGGCGATACCAGCTATTTTAAGAGTCCTGATAGAACTTTTATGAGTAACAAAAGAAAAAAACTCTTACTTTCAAAACTGATTAATTGTTGTGTCTTATAAAAACTGATTTATTTCATACTTTTTTATACCGAGCATTACCATTATGAAGCTCTCCTTCTAATTGAGATTAATGTTTCTGAGCAAAGAAGTGGTTTGGAGGGCTGCATTCATTTTGAGTGCTGTTGTAATCAATTTTAGATACAGCATTCCACAATGGATCAGTTTGCATCCAGAGCTGCCTTATTATATAGAATTAACTTGTTGGTGATTGATAGTAATACTTCTATATCCTGAGAAGTCATTTGTTTCCAAACAAGTGTGATGGCTTGTACAAGTCTCAAAATACTGCTTTTCATAATTAAAACATCCTTTGAGGGACCTAAGTTGAACTTTCTCTAAGAACTAGAATTGCATGAAGAAGCAATTCATTAATATGTTTTCAAATAAAATAGCCTCTCCCCAATACAGTAGGCCTCAAGGTGTGTTTTCTTGCTCATCAAAAGGTTTTATCACTTTTGGGGTGTAAGTGGCAAACATACATTTAGGTTATTTCCTTTTTTATTTATTATCAACATTCTAGTTGAATTTTTGAAGGATTTCTTAGAATTATAGATCTACATCTCATACATGTATTATAACTTATTTCACAAGGCGGTAGGTATAATCCTGACAATGAAAGGTAATGCATGTGGAGGTAATTCTTTATCCTCTTTGGAAACCTGGAAAAATGGTGACTGGTGTTGTCCCTACTGTGATATTTGCATTTGTTTCTTAGTTGTGTCTAGCCAGTCTCAGCTTTATCAGCTTTTCATTCTTTTCTGACAGACCACATTAAGATTTTCTTGGGCTTTGGTCCATATTGCATTGCTTACTGGGCTACATGCTTGTAGTCTCAATAAAATAAAATACTAAAAGCATGAACTATAAGATTAACACAGATACGTATTCTAATATAGCCAGAGTGTGCAGGATTTTTAAATAAAGGTGGAACTGCTTTATAGGTTCATATGAAGTTCCATAGTGGCATTGTCTTTGGTTTTCAGGGAAAAAAGACTTTGTAGGAAAAGTGTTTGTTGTGTTTTCATTTTCTTCTCTGTATTAATGGATTATTTACATTGCATCAGTGTTTTTCCAGTTATGGACATTCACTAAAAACAATTTTAACACTAAACTAATGCCCTTAAATAGCCATTTTCAAAGCATTCTTCTAGCCAGTCATTAGAACATAGACTATCAAAATGCAGAAACATGCTGTAAGATGTATAGATGTTTCATATACCAAACCACAATAGAATTCATTCACTGAAAGAATTTTGTTGAAATTCTTTTGCTAGTTTTGATTCAATAACTGATGACTGGCTAGCTAGAACAAGCTACGTAGTAGTCTCATAAAAGATAGCATCCATTCAAACCTGTTTGTTTCTACTTTAACTAAATCTCTGTACAAATAATGTCAGTATCATAGAAGGTACTCATAAACCATGTGAGTAAAGAATTGAAACCATATCAGATATTAGATGATGATGATGATGTTGACGAAGACTTTTACTGCCCTGTTGATACTTTTGCAGTCTTGGAAGGGCTACTTCTGACTTTTCAAACAAATCTGTGATAGGTGGCAGTCTTAACTGAGTTCCATGACTTCAGTGAAATAATAGATGGTTCTAATGCAATAAAGAGCATGTATAGGATGAAATGTATCATTCTATCAAACTATACTATAGTTGTGTTCTTTAGTGTAGATTAGGAGTTGATAACCACTTATGGGGATGTGGCAGTTTAAAAGTCCTATTCTGCGCATTTGTGGTCCTCTGGCTTACCCTAGGGTATGCAAAACAGAGAGCATCCTTTTTGAAAATGAGGTGTTTTGAGAAAAACAGGTACATATATTCCCACTTGGATATACATGTTCAATTATAGAAAAGTTAGTGTGAGATGCTGTTTACTGACAAAGTATCTTCAAGTACTGTACAATACTTTTTATTTCTATTAGAAACACGGGGGAGAAGGGGGAAGATATGATTTGGGTTTCCAGGGGAGAGCATCATATTACTTAATAGTAATCATACTATCACATTGTTTCATAATAATAATTTTATAAGTGGGTCTACTGGATCTCTGCCTCAAAACCAAAAGAATATGCAGAAAGAGACCAGAGGAAAAAAGAGAGGGGGGTTGAGGGGGAAGGGAGGGAGGAAGGGAGAGGGGAGGAGAGGAAGAGGAAGAGGAGGCAATATGATTATGAAAATCTGTTACAAAAAGTGATGGTCTTTTGAGCACTATCTGTGTTTAGCAGCATATTTGACAGGAAAAGCAGTCTATAGAGGGCATATTTGGTCATGTAAGTTAACTAGGTAAGTACAAGAGAAAATTAACTTCTAGTTTTTTTTTTTCACTTTTAAGTATCTGCATTTTAAGTCCCTGCATGGGAATTTGAACTTCATTGTCTTTTTTAAAAAAATTCATTCAAGAAATTCTAAATATTGTATATGGTTCTTCATATTGTTGAGAAAAGGAAGCGTATTAACAGCTCTGTTTTATAAGCATACTTTCTTTGTATATGGGACTTATCAGTAACTTATAATTTAATAATTATAAATTTTATGCAGAGATGTATAAGAAACATTCGGATTATTTTAAAGGCTCATTTAGGAGGTAACTAATGAGATCACTTATCTTTGAAGATCAGGCTTGTAACCAATACATTTGCATCATACTGCCATTTCTTCAGTGATCAGTTACACTTGCCAGAATTGTTGTGATAATTCCTCTTGAGATGGCCATAATTTAGACAGAAATAACAGCATGGTGACGACTGTCTGCCTTCAGTCCAATTCTAAGCACTTCTGAATAGTGGGGTGATGTGAATTTGTGGTCTCTGCTTCGCCCAGGAAAAAAAGAGAAAAGCTATTCTCTTATTAGAATGGATGATTTCACCTCAAGTTAAGCTTGACGAATCTTTTATGATTAGAACTGTGGAACCCTATCGGTGTGAGGGGGGTGCAGTATCTTGATAACAGGGGCGTTTCTAAAGAAGAGGTCCTTTTTTCCTCAAGAGCATGTTAGCACCTGCGCTGTGCTCAGCATTTGGCTTCTCTGCTGGAGAGGCATCTTAGGACAGCTCATGGACTTGGATCACACATTGGAAGGTATGTTCTACAGACAGTCATAGGACAGGATTGAAATGACTTTCATTTAAGTTTTAATTTTTCATGCAACATGAAATTCATGAAGTATTTTAATGTATTGCAGGAAGCACATGCAGATACGTTCATGTTGGGATGTGTTTATTTCGGTAATTACCATAGTGAACCTATTGAAAAGTATACGTATGGTTTATTCTCATCTGCCAAATGCTCTTTTGAAGTATAGCATCTCTGCTAATACTTGTATCAGAGAATTTGGAATTTGTCAACATGGAAGTGGGAAAAATTGGCGAAGAACTGGTACTTTTAAATAGCTCAAAAAAAAAAAAAAAAACTGCTGGCACAGGGCTTGTCATTTAAAAGAATTATGAAAACCAGGAGAAGACAGATGTAAATTTTATTTCTTCAGAATTTATAATAACTTCCAGCTAAAGAAAGCTGACAGTCCTATAGTTCTAGAAGAACAAACGTGACTCTTTTCCCCTCCGAAGAACAAAAAAAAGTATCTTGAACAGCATTATTACATTTTTATAAGCAAAAAATGAAATGAATGTTTGAAAATGTAAACTCTTTCCTCTTGCATTTTGTATAATAACCAGAATAAAAAGGTAGGAAAAAACTGCAAATAGTAACTAATCTAGTAATGCAAATAAATGGAGAAAAGTAATTCACTCTAATATCATAAAGAAATAAAAGCTATAGTTTAACCAACCATATTTTGTCTCTTGATTGACACAGATTTAAGGCATTCTTCTTACAGGGATGTTGCTAAATTTTATGATAGCATCAGTAGTAGTTGGAGAAAATTTTGATATAATCAAAAATAACTAAAAGGTTAACCCTTATCATCTTCACTAATACTTTAAGAAATATCCCTAAAGAATTAGAATGCTTTTGAAAATAACCATACCTTCTAGTAAAAATAGAATATATTAGTTACCTTACAAAGCTGTTGATGACTTTGGGTTCAGCAAGGGGTAAAGGCTGAAGTGAACTTCTTGCCTGATATTATTATTCAAATTAGAACAGACATTTTCCATCTGTAATATATTTCTATGTTTATATTTCTACTTTGAGTTCATTTTCAACTTCTCTTTTTCCCGTGAAGCTGCTAGTATATTTCACACTGAAAATAAATCTTCATTTAAACAAATATGAAAGTTCTGACACATAGGTAAGATATACCTGTCAGTTGTTGTTTAGCTACTAAGTCATGAACCTGTCTGACCAGAATTCAGTCCTCACTTGGAGTAACTTTTATATTTCCACTTAACTTTTTCTAGCCAAATATGCATAGAATAGCCTGTTCTATATTTCCTGTGATTAAAAAATAAAATAGAGCAAGCTTCTTATTTAGTGATTACTTTTGCTGCACAATGTTCAGTCTCTGAATGAGACGATTCTGGCATCACAAAAATTTTGTCAACAGTGTTGGCTTGTTGGTTTGCCAACAAAATCTTTTTTCTTTGTAACCAATTTTAAAAACTACATGTGTGGCAGGGACTTTAGATCAATACTTTGCTAAAGATTAAAATACTTTAATATTTACTGTCCTGTGTTTTGATGGTGATATAATTTTTTATTTTATTCTAATTTGTATAATATTAGGTGATGAAGTGTGTGTATAGTGTTATTACTTTCAAGGCAAATATATCATTGCAAACAATGAAATTTTACAATTAGATTTATTTTAACAGTTATTTATGTAAAGATTTGAAGTATAATAAATTGCAGTTTAAAATACAGCCTCAAACAGAAAAGTCCTCATTTTATACTTTTTCAAATTCACATATTGTTTTACTAATGTATGTGTGTGTAAATGAACCTTAAGCTATTTAAACTTATGGCTTTTATCTTTTATATGTTTCCACTAATCAGAACCTCAGATTTGTGTTTATATGGGTATTATGCTCTATAGTCTATAATTAAGAAATTTTAAAATATTAGGAATCAAAACCTTCACTAGCTCCAGACTAAGTTTTTAAAGAAACCTAAAAGGAATTAAGATGACTAGATAAATCTGGTGTTCACAAAATCATTAAAATACTTTGAGTTAGCAAATACCCCATTTTACATAATCTAGATACTTGAAGACTATTTGTTAATACATATGTGTGCAATGTCCACACAGATAATGAAAAAAGTTACTTATTACAAAAATGAGAGATGATTGATGTATTTGTACTATTGTCCTTCAGTTGCCCAGCGTGAATTTGTAAAATAAATGGTACATTTTAAGATACGTCATTTACTGATATTCTGGTTTCAAGTCGTTTACAGTAAGATTCGTGTAATCCTGCGTTTCATTTAAGTGTGATGTCAGCAAGTTGGATCAACCTCGAATCAGTATAGCCATTACAGAAGTCTTATCTTTTTTTCTTTAAGTTTTGCATAAAATCTGCACCTTCCAACAAAATAGTTCCGCTCCACCATGCCAGTGTTTGATATCTTTGATGAACAAAAGAAAGAGAGAAAGGGGAGGACGAGTACTTGTTTTGTAAGGGGCCATCAGTTAATTCTCCTCACATCGTCTGATGAAAGTAGCTTTTAAAAACTGCATTGTGTTTCAGATAGGAATTGTCACAGATCAAGGTTGGTGAATTTCCTACTTAGCTATTAGCAAAGGATAACGTGAGTTGCTTAAGACAGATCATTAATGTATCACACCTTAAATATATTTATCACATTTAAGGTATATGAATTAGTTGCATAATTACCACTTGAGCTTTGCAAAGTTTATAACTCACTTTGGAAATTTTAAATGCTGACAAAAAGCAAAATATTAGCTCCTAGTCTTAGAGACTGTTACTAGTACCTTTGGGGGACTGTTTTATTGTTTATTGTTTTGTTTTTCTTTTTTTAAAAAACAGTCATGTCATTCCTTCTAGGGTATTTCTTATTTAATTTTAAGACTGACAACGTAAGCATGTTTTATTTAGAAATAGATATAAATTATTTGTACATGTTAGGCTTTAAAGTATCTCAATGTGTTCTGGGTGAAGTTTTGGTTCTTTTAGGATTAAGATTCATTGGTATAAATGGCTAATTTTGGTTGAGGAGTGTTACATAGTTTTTAAGTCCTCGTTATTACTTTTAAAAGAATATCCCATCAGGAAGAGGAAGCTTTGTGGATAAGCTGCCATTCTTTGATGAAGGATTATATATTCTCCCCTAATTCTGTGATCCCATAGTCTATTACACAGTGGTTTTATCAAGTAGCACTGGACTAGCCTGGCCAGCATTTCATTTCCTTTAAAAAGTTAATTGGTTCCTTTCCTAAATCTAATATTTATGTAGAACTGTAGTCTAAACATGTGTTTTAGGCGTTGACAGATTCAACTCCTAAAATCCGAAGGTTCATAATTTGATGCAAGATAATGAAGCCCGAGAAGTTTGGGAAGACACTTTTCCCTTCTACCAGATGACCAGTGAACTGATTATTGCCTGGTTCTCAGTCCTTTAAGTGGTTTGCCTACTCAGTGAAGTTTTCTGGGTCCGTGACCAGATTGAAGTTCTTTATAAGCTTTCTCCTTGTAAGTAATAGTGAGGGCAACTTGAGAAAGAAGTAAAAGCATATAAAAATGAAGCTGTCACATATTACAAAGGTTATAGTTAATTTTCTCTGAATGTTTATGTAAAAAGTGAGCATGTTTTGGTCAGATTTTTTTTTTAAAGAAAGAATTATCCTCTTATTTTATTATATTCCCATTTAGAATGAACAATTCCTAAGAAAATTGTGAGAGAAGGGCATTATGTTCAAAGGAGACCTTTTTTGTTCAAAGAATACATTAAATTGAGTAGTCAGGCAGGACAATTAATTGTATTTATATTTGTATCAGTTTTTACTCAGTGTCAATCATAGAAGACCATTTCATCCTGTTCAAGAATCAAATATGAGTTAAGACATTTTCATTATAAAACATAAATGATGCCACCAAAAAGGCACAATTTATTTTAGACAATTAATTTACCTTAATAAATGGGTTCGTATTTCTGAGGCTTATATCTTCTAAACATTTGATAAGAGTAGCAAAGTTTCTGTAAAAATTAAAGAAGTAACTTTTTTTTTTTACAATTAATTCTGGTTTTTCTATACTTATTCATTGAAACATACAGTATAAACTTCAGATGACTTTATAATGTTCATATCCTATTCTGAGTTATTATCTTAGTAAGATTTCATGTCTAGATAAGTATATATCCATTCTGAAAGATATATGACTCAAATATTTTCTATTTTTAGATATTAAATTGAAAGTATTTGTAAGGAAACTACTTTAAAAATTATATTTCATGATCCCTTTAGTGTGACAATTGCTTTTTCAAGCCTTTATAAAAGATTCTAGACTTATATAATTGGAATAAATATGATTTTAAAAAATAAATACTACCTAAAACTAGCAAGAGGTAAGGAAGTTTCAGTTAATAATATTTTTAGAAGAACAAGAATTTAAATAAAACTATAAACTATTTTATATAAATATTGTCCACATATCCAGTTTATTATCAGTAAGACACAGGTTTAATACATTTTTAAATTAATAACCTGTTTTAAAAAGAATCATCACGTTTACCATTTCTGATTCTTACAGAGTATTTCTGTTTTCATTTTGCGTATAAAGTAGTACAGATTAAGGATTTTAAAGAGCAGGCTTTCTTTCTATCTTTCATCAGCTCTGTAGCTGAACCCTGACAATCCCCTTCTTCATTATTCTAAGCCACTATCAGATTCTAATCTTTGCTGTCTCCACAGCTGTTTGAGGATTTTTTTTTTTGCAAATGTAATTACAAATGCATGTGTTTTGTGCACCCCACTTCCTATCAGTGTGGATAAAGAGAGTAGGACGGTGGTGTGTGTAGGTCCGTGGATGAGTCTGCTCCTTTTCAGATCATTATGTCAGCGGTTATTAGGAAGAATTGCAAGAATTAAAACACAACAACTTTGACCTCACTGATACTGGAAAATAAAAATCACTGAAAATTTAATAATTTCTCCAGAAAATGTACAATTTTATGGACTTATGCACCCCTAAATCAAGTGGTTACACATTTCCATGGGTCATTTTTCTAAAGCGATGGTCACAATTTAAGCAAACAGTTCATTTTCACTTTTTAAAAACCCATTAAAACCAATAAAAATATGACATTGTATAAAGAAATTTATTAATCTCTTGCATTTATTTTGATGTACCCAGTTGGGAAATGATCGATGTCACATGAGCACTTAACAAATGTACAGTGATTTACCCGGGTAGATATTAGAGAGAGTGCTTTTCGAAAGAAAATTCAACATATTTGCTTGCATTAATATTATTTATAGAACAAAATTGGAAACTGTAGCTATGTATAGCCTTAAGTCATGTTAAATTTATCATCTTTAGAGGACAGGCTGTCTTTATCTGTAATCTCTCTGTTATATTATATCAGAATTATTTCCCATCTCTGAGTATAACAGGATTGGCTGATCTCTAGGAATATGTACAGGTACTTACTGAGATTAGAAAATCACTGAGGTCACTATCTACAAAGATGTTGTGTATATACACAATTACTTTTGTTTCCTTCTTATTGGAGACTATAGAGATCTGTTGCCTGGTGAAAATTCTTTGGAGTACCAGGAGGCAGGATGAGGTTATGTGTCAGTCAGGCTTCTTTTGGAGAAGATAGCCATCATATGAGCATGATCCATCCTTTTTCGACTTCTTTTCATGTATGCCTCCTGAGTGTGGGAAAAGGTATTCAAATCATCAGGCCAAAATACAAAAAATGCCTAGTTTCATGTTTAGTTTACCCTCAAGGAAGCTTTTAATAATAGTTCAAGGAAATAATTGTACTATTTACTGCTCAAAACTTAAAAAAATTTCCCCTTTTATATTTAATATATTAGAGAGCAATAATGAATCACTGCCATCATCCTCTTAGCATGTACCCTGCTTCACAGGGGCATTTTTCCACTGCCAATTCATTTAAATCAAACCCCATGTGATTTATGAGTGTTCTATGTCCAAGCAACTATGTTCTAAGGGAGATTAAAGGACATAAGACATGATCTTAGATCCCTAGGAAGTTTTCACTTCTGGTTGGGCATTAAGGTTGTTAAAGCCAAAGGAAGTGATGAAAAGATTACTACTGTGGTCAAATTGTACTCTAATAGCCCATGAAACTTTGAAATGCCAGAGAACTTAAGGGAATACCGAAACTTAGAGTTTCTGGCAATGGAAACAACATATAGACCTTAGCAGTACCTTGAAACTCTATGGGACATTAGAAAGGACCCTGGGAGATAACCGCTAACACACATCAGAAGTGCCAAGGGGCTCACAGATTCTGAAAGGACTAGACAGATGAGTGAGTTAGAACAGAAACCTTCTCCACCCCACACACGCACGGCCACCAATGCCCCCAAAAGAGGGGGCTTCGGGAGCCAGTGACCTGGGAACAGCAGAGGTTGGCCATCTGCTGCCTTCCCGGTGGAATCATCTTGCAAAGTGTTTGTCACACACTTGCCCACACCAACACCGTGAAGACAGAGACCCCCCTGCCATCCTGAGCTCAGCACAGGCGCAGCTTGGAGCACAGCACCCGGCCCCAAGGAGGCCCTCAGTAAATAATTGATATGGGATTGAAATCTGCCCTCACTCTACATCAGTGTCAAATGTCCTCACTAGCAAATCACTCCCTTTTCCAAAAGGCTTGTGGCCTCTAAACTCAGGTCACCTTTATCTGGGACCACTCAAATCCCAAAAGTGCATGATTCTATTATTTTCAGATTGCCTGCAATTCCTGTTAAACCTATAGTGCCAACGAAGAGGTCAGCCTTGAGCTGGGAACAGTAAAAGTGGCTGCGGCCTGTAGAACTCCAGAAAAAGGAGTTGATGTACAGTAGAAGTCAGGGGACTTTAGGAGAGGGAACCAGAACAGCAAAGAGAGATCAAGAGATCAACACTCCCCGATGACTTCTTGAATAGGTAACCCACATGAGTGCGATTGACCGGGTTATTTGCATGTTACGTTTTCAGGTGTCCACAGATTACTTTGAGTAGGCTCTCTCATATTCCTTAATGTATGTAGTTCTCTGTGTTTTTTTTTTTTTGTTGTTGTTGTTGTTTTTCCACTTTGCAAAGAGATGGAAGGACAGAGGAATGTTTCATTGGTATGAGAGTGAGTTTGATAATAAATGGCATTGACACAGCCCCAGAGCCAGAGACGCGGGGAGGGACGGACTCTGTGTGCTGCAGAGCATGGGCTTCGTTGGAGAGGGGACACCCCGTTGTACCTCTCAACTCATCGCTGCTCCCGTGTGGAGGTGAAGCAATGTTGCCAGATTGTGAGATTTTTCAAGAAATGCCAGAATATGAATTATATGCAATCTCTAGATTTTTGAATGCTGGCTCATAAAAAAAAAAAAAACCACAAAACACACAGATAAAACACAACATGGCTAAGGCTGGATTTGACAGTTGGGCCACCGTTTTGCAACCTGTGATGTGGAGGCAGCACTCTGCATATGTATTTGGTGGGGACGGGGCACGGGTAAGCAGAGGGTCTCCCCGTGGAGAAATCTGCCATGAGTTTGGAGAGAGAGCTTGGGTCCAGATTGTGGATTATCTTAAATGTCATCTACTTCTCCGCACTTTGGAGAAGAACACGTTTTCAGTTTGCAGTACACTTTTCCCTGCTTTAAAACAGAAACCAGGGCTGCCAGCAAGCCTTCTGGAAGTGTTTCTCGTGCCGAGGCAGCAAAGGGTTAAGTGGCAGGAACAAGTTAGACTTGGACCCTGCCGACCCTCTACTTCACACCCTTCTCTCCTGCATGTAGTCTTCTTCCCATCAGGGATTGGATAGACTAGGTCTTGACACCCTTAACACACCTATACTTCGGGGAGAACTTCAGGAGCCAGCTGTAGCTAATGTGGTGGTGTTCAGTCGCTCAGTCGTGTCCGACTCTTTGCGACCCCATGGACTGCAGCACTCCAGACTCACCCGTCCTTCACTGTCTCCCAGAGTTTGCTCAAACTCATGTCCATTGAGTCGGTGATGCCATCCAACCATCTCATCCTCTGTCACCCTCTTTCCCTCCTGCCCTCAGTCTTTCCCAGCATCAGGGTCTTTTCCAATGAGTTGGCCCTTCGCATCAGGTGGCCAAAGTATTAGAGCTTCAGTATCAGTCCTTCCAATGAATATTCAGAGTTGATTTCCTTTAGGATTGATCCTAAAGGTAATCCTAGAGGAAATCAACCCTGATTAGCTAATCCTAGAAGAAATAGCTAATGTCGTTTTTTGTATGACATTTGAATATGGTCTGAATCCAGATTCTAAAATCTACAGGAAAAGGAAAATCCAAAGTTAGTATGGTATCTTGGGTTAGGTCGTGCCCATGGTCTTCACTGAATAAAAAGAACACTTAAGATTCCTATGGCATGGTGTTTTTCATTGTCTTGTGGTTTCTAAGTTGGGCTTTGGCCCTAAGCGGTTTGCTTAGATCCCTTTTCTGTCATTTATTTGCTCTGTGATCTTGGCTCCCTCCCCTCCATCTCTGAGCTTCACGTCCCCACCTGAACAACAGGTTGGTAAGAAGGCTGGTGACATTGCCATCATAAGGAGCCTGGCAGGTGCCCTGCACTCAGACCATGCCAGGCGGCGAGGACTTCAGTCACTGGAGTGGCTGTTAGTAGAACCTTAGAGGGAACACTGAGTTCACTAGGATAGCTTCATGTGGGTTTTGGAGCCAGATTTGGAGACCACAATTCAAGCCCCAACTGTACTGCTTGGTTAGTTTCACCTTCATGAAGCTGAGATGCTAACAACATCCCCGCATGAGGCTGGTCGTGAGGATGAAGTGAGACCAGGCATGGAGAGGGCTCACATGGTGTCTGATATGTTGCGAGCCCTAAATAGCCTGTGTGAGTGTGTGTGTGTGTCTCAGGAGAGGGCCACACCCTTCTCCAGCAGCCAGACTGGGCCATCGTTAGCTCTAAATTAGGTAAAAAAATAACAACAAAAGCAGTCACAGGGCTACTTCTGTTTACTTTGAATTAGAATCCTAATCCTAGAATCCTACTTTGAATTAATGAGTAACTCTTGATGGTGATGATTCTCTGACCTGCCAAGTTACTGATGAGATGTCGTGTGTTTAAGGGGAGGCGCTGACCTGTGGATACCCAGAAGGGTGCCAGCATGCCATGTCTTACCCAGGGAGTGACATACACAGCCCTGATGAGAGCAGTGGTCCAGAATCACTTAGAGAAGAAAAGGGGGCAGTGCATGTGATGCATTTTGCAAATACTTATGGAAACAGGTGAAAAGGAGTATAAGATTCATCTTTAAAATTTACACATCTCCTACTAATGGCAGGCAACTGGGATATTTTATGGTGGAAAATAGCTCTGTCTTGACAGGGTCAGCGCTTTAAGTATATTTTGGTTCATTTTTTTTAAAGTGGAACTATGTGCTCACCTTTTTTCCACCTTACCGTTGAAATGACCTAAGTGTGTACTATGTTACCTACAATCTTTTGAAGATTCCAGGAAATTTTTCCTTGGAATTTAGTGGCCAGCAGGACTTCCCTGGGGGTCCAGTGGTTAGGGCTGCACCTTCCAGTGCAGGGGGTATGGGTTTGATCCCTGCTCAGCGAGCTGAACCTCTCGTCCTTTTTCAGCTCTTAATCTCTTCATCGAGTTCTATTTATTAAGCATCTCTACGAGTCCAGTGTCAGTTTAGGCTCTGTGAGAAAAGAGTGCAAAAATATAGAAGGCGTATATTTTAGGAGTCCCAAAGGAATGTATAATAATTAGACAGTAGTACTAACAATGTTAGTTGTTCAATTGGAAGATGTAACACGATCTCTATACTCCACAGGAACTCAGGAACAGAGAGCAGTACAGAGGGTGGGGTTAGTTCAATGTCACCTCAACTCCATCATTTCCAAGACAGTATTCCTGATCTCAGGCTTGAGGAGCCAGGCTGCCCCTGCTGTATTTGCAGCCTCTTGAGCACAGGTGCATAAGTGTAAGAACCATCCCCTGACAACCCTGTTCTTCACTGTCCATGTGCCATCCGTCAGCAGCTCCTGCCGACGCTCCCTCCGCTGGGTTTCTGAAGCCGCCCCTGCTCTCCCTCCTCCCCACCATCTCCCTCGTTTGGCTCTCACCATTCCTCATCTTGATGGTGCAGACAGGTGTCTTCTAGCTGGGCTTCCCGCCACCGGGTCTCTCGTGTCTCTAGTCCATTTTCCTAGATTGCCCCAGAGAGGACTCTCCCTAATCTTCTGATCTAAGCGTATCACTCTCCTGAGCTCACACTGGCTCCTCTTTACCGGCAGGAGGAAGCCCAGATTTCTCAGCTTGGTCCTTGGGGTATATTCTGCATGGTGTGGCCAGGACCCTGCTGACCCCACCTCCTAGTGGGTCTCTGGTGCACAGTGTGGGGCACACAAGTCCACTTACTCTTTTCCCAAGCACAGGACAAGCCGTCCCCCCTTCTCTAGGTACCAGGTGAAACATTCTCTGTGAAACTGTCCCATGACTGTCAGCAGAATTCCTGGTTCACCTCTCTCTTTCTCTGTCCCTATAGTATAGCATTTGTAGGTAAATGCTATTTATCATTTACCTTGTTCTGCACTTTCAGTTTATTAGATTGAAAGAGTTCTAAGGAAGGAATGTAAAGATCATACAAGGAAGCATCTTATTTTAAAATGGGACAAAACCAAGGCTGAGATAAATAAGTAGCCAGGTAGCTCAGTGGTTAAGAGTCCACCTGCAATGCAGGACACTTAGTTCCAATCCCTGAGGAGGATCAGGAAGACCCCCTGGAGAAGGGAATGGCAACCCACTCCAGTATCCTTGCCTGGAGAATCCCATGGACAGAGGAGCCTGGCAGGCTACAGTCCATCGGTTCGCGTAGAGTCAGACCTGACTGAAGTGCCTGAGCACAGCATAGACTATCCATGCATGCCTTTTAGACATCCTTGCACTTATCTCAGCGGCATCCTCCATGAAGCGCTGGCTTCCCTTTGCCCTGTGACACCTTCCCATACCTCTCCCTGCGTCTTAGCTGCTCCTTCTCTGCTGCAGTAGTGTCCTGGCCTCTTCTAGTTGGCCCACAAATACCAGAGTTCCCCAGAAACTAGCTCTTAGCCCTGCCTTCCCAGTGTATCAGTTCCCCCAACCCCCATGATATCATTGAGTCCCATGGTTTCAGTGCTGACCCCATAGGTAAACAGTTTACAGTGATTCCACTCAACACACCCCCTAGCCAAAGATCTATGCATCTAGGGGACCGTATAATGTATCATCTGAACATGGATAATGTGAGAGTGAAAGTGGGCTGGAAATGGTGAGATACCAGCACAGCGAGCACACGCCGAGTAGTCCTGGGCCAGCACGTCCATCCGTTGGTCATGCTGGGCACACGGAACCACTTGGCATAGGCTCTTAGGTGTGTCAACCGCTCCTAAAACTAATGTGAGAGCTGAACTTGGGATCTTTCCCTGAAGACCTCAGCCTCTCCCACTGACCCCAAATGCAGGGGACAATATGACTGTCTGCCTAGTTATCAGAGCAGAAACCTTGGCCATTTCCTTCTCTACACTCTCTGTTCCAGTTCATCACAGTGTCTAGTTTATTCTTATGTGACTTTCTAAATGCTTCATGAAACCATATGCTTCTTTTGTCTCCACCGCCTTGCTAACCTGGGGTCCTGTGACATCTGGATGGGAACCTTTCAGTAGCTTCCTGATTGGTTCCTTAGCATTCAGTCTGGACCCCTCTCCAACTCACTGTCTGCATCACAGCCAGAGTGATCTTTTAAGTATGCAGAAAGGATGCTCTCGTCCCTTGCTTAAGACAACACATAATACAACCCTCCTCATGTCTTTCTTTCCCACTTGATTGTGAAGCCCATAAAGCTGGGGACCTTGCTGGTTTGCTCTCCTCTGTTTTATCAGCAACATGACATGGCACATCATATGCAGTCCTTGATAAGCTCTTACTGCTTAAACGGATGGATGAATGAAAGACCCAGCATTCTAAACCCTGGCTTCAGACTGCTAGTGCGAGAGTCTCTATATTCTTTTCCCCCTGAAGATTTTAACCATCTAGAATGTGGATGCTGGGTCATTCTATTATTTACTATTTTATTCTTTCTCATTTTGGAAAATGGAACCTTCCTGTCCACCCTGTGTTTATTCAGTAATTTTTAACCATAACTACACCCAAGAATCAGCTGGGGAGCTCTCAAAACACACCAGTGCCAGGATTTCACCCCAGACTGATTAATGAGACTCTCTAGAGTGGGGACCTGGTCATAATCAGTAAGTTTAAAGAGTTTCCCAGCTGTCTCTAAAGCCCAGTCAGGATCGGGAAATCATTGATTTAAATCTATTCAGCCTTCAAGTTCCATCTCAAACACGATCTCCTCCAGGGAACCAGGGGTCTCTGATTTTTTTTCTAAAGACTTACTAGCATGTAGGGGAGCAATTAAATGGTCAAGACTTAACTATTTTAGGATTTCTCTTCCTACATGAGGCTGAGATTATGCATTATATTTAGGAAGCATCTGATGTGGGAGAAGTTACTTTATAATTTCCTTTTATTTGACCCCTGTGCACTTGTCATTTTGCAAAAAAGACGTAGGAGTCATAAGCAAGATCAGTCTTTACAAACTGATCTGGGATTTGTGACTGCCACTGCGACTGGACATAACAGCAAGTTTTCTTACAAATTCCATCTGAGTCCTCACCCTCTGGTCAGCTGTCTTGAGTCATGTGGTCAACTGAGGCCCAGGTACACATGGTCCATGTTCATTTTGGAGGAGCGAGCTAAGCAGATGTCTTCTTAAACTACTTAGGACACCAGCTTTCCGTCAGGATCTCCGAGACCTTTAGGAAATGTTCTTACAGCTGCTCGGTTCTGTTCTGTTTGCAGCGTGCAGCAAGTTGAACAGAAACCTAAAAGCAAGCTGAGTGAGTCATCTTTCTCTCATCCTTTGTGGGTGGGGCAGGGGCAGGTGGAAAGGCAAATTCTTACACGTATGCCTGTGGTCATTAACCAGGTGACTCCACTGACCCCACATTTAGCACTGCTAAAGGATCTTACATATAGCACTGCCGTTTTGCAAGGATGTTTTCCCACAGGCATAATACAATAGCAGGTTTTTAAAACACAGCTTCTTCAGGTTCAGCAGCAACTTTCTACAGGAAACTTAAAAAGGCAGATAACTTCATAGCACCTTTTCTTAAACTCGTTCTCTTGAGCTTTGGTGCTGCTGTTAGAACTGAAGGTAGAGGGAAGAGACCCCAGAGTCAACAGGCTTTCAGCACCAATGAATCTCGAAGCATCCTTTTTAGGGACATCATCCCGTGGAGCCAATTCTGCCATTATTTTGCAGCTTCCTAAGTGACAATTCACCTCCAAACCATAAAACAGTTAGTAAAAATGCCCAGACTATGGAAGTAATATTTTGAGTAGTTTTCTGGGAACTTTGAAATTTATTTCTAATTACTGCTGCCTTTAAAAAAAAAAACCCAGATGTTTACAGAGGTATCATTATTTATTTAATTGCTAATTTAAGACAAAATATCAACAAGGTAGAGAGAAGCATATTTTGAACTAAGTTGGTTTAGTGGATGGCATTCCATGTTGGCTTTAGAATGGGATATTAAAATGAATTATCTATAAAATGGAGCTAATCAAATGTGGGCTTTGGGGTGCTCTCTATGCTTAGCAATGGATCCACAGAAGCTAAGTGGACTTCAAGTTCAGTATTTATGTAAAACCACCAAGATAACATCTCACTGTGTCATCTTTGCTGGGGCTCAAGCTGACTGACTACAATGGCTGGCATTTTCACTGTTCTCACACTTATAAAAATAAAATCAGAAAGCAGGAGAGGATACAGAAAGACAGCTGGTAGTACAAAATGAAGGCATTTATCAGAAAGGATGCCTTTTTTCCTCTTGAAAACTACAGAAAGTTTGCTTCTTTCAATTATGCTTAGAAGTATAGATTTCACATAATTAGGAGAAAGTTGAATGAATAACGGGAAGTTGAAATACGTGGTTTGTCTGGATAAAATAAGAGTTTAACTTTATTTCTCTGTTAAATAGCTTGCCTCGATATATTGATTATGCTAATTCACAATCTAAGTGTATAATTAGCTTCAGGAAGTATATCACAGGGATAGAATTTGATAAAGAATGGAGTGACACACTGAGAAGAAAGAATTCTTGTGCTTACCTAAGGAAATGACTTATTACTTCCCTTGTAGAGCTACACTTGTTTTATGATATAGGTTATCAGTACATGCATTAAATTTGGATAATAATATAATGATGTTTAGTAAAATGGAAAAGCTTGAATTTCCACTCATACTTTATACATTTTGTAGCTAGGTGAGTTATAGATAATTATAAATTAAAGAGACTAGATTCAGAAGCTGCACATGAAATTAACCACAGCATCATCTTATTGTTCTCTTTCAGTATTTGTAAGTCACTGTTGTGAGTATATTGTTGTGACTAACCACCTCCCTCTCCCCTAAATAAAGTCATCTTCATAAAGGCAGTATGCCATATATACAACTTTAGAATGCATCTTTAAATGTAACACAGATTGTATGCATACGAGCTTGTTCTCATTTGGGTAATTTGTGTTGAATTTTCTTCTCTAAGCTGATGCCTTTTAGTGCCTCAATCAGTCTTCTGATTTTATCTTTTCATTTGTGTGAACAATTTTCCATTTATTATGTGTTCTCAAGAAAGGATACACTATGTACAATTACTTATGACATTTGTTTAGTTTAAAAAATATTTCTTTGTGTGTATATTCACAAGCTTGAAAATTCATATAGTTCATAGTGATTATGGTTTAAAATGAGAATTATATGGGAGAAATACATATGTATTTATATGTATAATATACTATATATATTTATAATATATAAATACATTTATAAATATATAAATGTATGTGTACATATATACATATTATATATGTACATATTCATACTATATATAAGTATGTAGCATATATGTACATATATGTATATGTACACACATATTCATACTTTTGTGTTGATGGATTTCACCTCCAAATGTCTGTACATTTGACTACTATTAATCAATGCTTCTTGAAGATTAATTAGATTAAATTAATTCATAAATCAAATGATTGAAGCCTGAAGTCTAGCTAGTTAGGCTGGTTAATTCTGTCCCCTCAGATAGATTAACTGAATACAAAATTTGCAGTGCAGCATTTCAGAAGACCCTGCCGATTCTATCATCAGCTTTAGACATTTATTGTAAAGATCGTTTTAAAGTCTAATGGAGGTGACATGAGGACTGTCCCCAAAATTCAAACCTGGGTGCAGTTCAAATCTGCACCAGGAAAAAAGTCTGTTGAGACAGACTTAATTCTTCTGAAGAAAAAAATATATAATTTACCACCATCTAAAATATTGATGAAGAAATATGTGAGGGCTTTTAGAAAAGATTTTATCCTACATATAGTATCAGAAAATGCTGTATATTTAAAATCTTTCTTTTGCCCAAATCAAATAGAATTTCCAGTAGCGATGAAAAACTTACGATTTTGGACCATTTTGTTTACCAAATGTCTATTGTGAGATATCTCTGATGGAATAATCACTTCGAGTGTAATTTACTATATGTTTGTTAACAGCAAAAGACCTCTCTGTTGGGGGTTAAGAGTATTTAATCCTTTAAAGCTGACATATATAACATGTAGCTATGTCAGCTACAGCTGTTTCTAAACATCAGTAACAAAATTATAGACAGGTTTTGAAGCTTCTGTGGTGGGAATGAATACATCTGAGGATTCGACTTGCTGACAGTGTTTATGTAATTTAATCTTACCATCTGGTAGAAAGTAAACTTTTTTTTTTATAAAATTAAAGTTTATAAAGTGAATCTCTTATACTTTCCAATTGTTGTGAGTGGCACATTTAAGTGTAGTTTCTGGAAAAATGAATGGAGATTCCATATCCACTATTTTGAGATGAATACTGGATTGCAGTT
The DNA here is from genome assembly GCF_014754425.2 of Oryx dammah. NCBI lineage: Eukaryota > Metazoa > Chordata > Mammalia > Artiodactyla > Bovidae > Oryx > Oryx dammah. The sequence goes on from NW_024070191.1 coordinate 12,128,405, forward strand.
AATGTTGCACTTTCATCTGCATTAGCTCCTTAAACAGTAAACAAACGGGAACTTCAGCTAAAAAGCCTGTTTCACGCTACTTGCGTTCCTCTAAGATAGCATGCATGTTTTTCTTCTTTCCATTTTACACAAAAGAAACCAAGACTCAGCAGTGTTTCTGAGATTATGTCAGTGATCTCAGAAAAACTGATGCCACAAATAAAATACATTGCTAAACTTAAATGATTTCTCCCCAACATTCCCTGATTTTTCCCATTACATAGTAATAGTTATACAATATGCATTTAGCCATGATGTGAGTGGCATAATCCAGTATGTTCACTTTGCAAGTAGCCTTTTCCCTTTTCATAGAAGTCGGCAAATTAGGAGATTTGTGAAACTGACAAATTAGTCTACAAACCCTGCCAAGTTCAAACTTTAAAAATCTGACCTAGACGTTTTTCTTGAAAAAAATACATAGGCTGATGGACTTTTGTGTTTATAGTTGTACCCTGTGTTAAATTGAAAGTCTATACTCTATGTTGATGTAATAAAATTTAATTAGTTGTAAGTCAGGTTCTGGTTTAGTGGTAATTAGTTTAGTGTATAATTATTACATCTAATAGCAATCTGAAATCTGCTAGCATTTTGATCTTTTTCCAAGTTAAGAAAAAAAAAACCTTGAAAGATTTATAACAGAAATAGCAATAATGAAATCACATTAGCTAATTTCATTAGACAAATTATGGACAATGTTAACTGGCAACGTAAAATTTTGGTGATGACATATATGTATCCTGCTGAGCTAGTACATAAACTATTTTAAAATGAATTTTTTTCTTATTAAACATAAAGCAATCTAATGTGACTTTTGATGTTTCTTTATTTTTAAAATGCATTACCTATAATTTTATATAACAGAATTTAATGTTATTCATGTAAAAACTAAAGTATTATGATTGTCAGCCTTTACAAATCAAGAAACTTATTACAAAACTTGAAAATCATTTTTAATTCATTGAGTTCTGACAAATATTTCCAATTTTACTTGTACGTATTGCCTACTTTCAACAGGATACAAAGTAGTTTGCAGCGGACAAAATAATTACACAAAAGTACACTATTTAAATAAATCGTCACAAACTTTTTAAGTTAGTAAGTTAAATAAAGTTAAAAATGTAATGTCTCTCTGAATTACATAGGTAGTATAATATTTAACTGATCTATTTGTAGCAAAGACTAAATGAAGGCCAATAATATTTACTTTTGCTATTTTCTTACCTTTTTCAATCCCTTTCTCCAATAGAAGCACTGTTTTTTCATATGTGATCCAAATACCATCTCATTTCAATTTTTTAATTATGTTTAAAACCTTTTTTTTTTCCTGCAAGTTTATTGTTACTTTTAAAATTTACAACCCAGATAAATCTGTTGTAATCCACAATGCAGTTCAGTACCAAGTGTGTTTTCCACATCAAAGATCATGTGTCTCATTGTTAATCTCTTTGAATTTAAAATGTTTAGCTTAAAGATATAAGAATGTGAAGAGTGCCACCTCTGTACAAGTGGCTGAGTTGGTATCAAAAGGCTATTATATATATAAATGAATTTTTATAGCTTACTAACTGATTTTTATAGACAGATCTAAGGTTTACTACAAGTGTATAGAAAAGAAATTTTCGATTTCTTTGATAATATTTCTTTCTTCTTCATTCTACTTTATTAGTAAAGGGTCTATTTTGACTTCAAAAGAGGTCTTATGATCATTTCCATTTGGCAAGGAGAAAGAAGTGATTTGAAATAAAATATTCATGAACTGACATAATTAAAAATATTAACGGAGACATCTAAATTGGCTTTACAGTACACCATTATAAATATTTATTTAGATCATTGCAAAATGTCTGTCGTGATGTACACATTTTACATAGGATATCATTTCAGTTTTTTAAAATTTGATTTTATATATATTTAAGTTGAATTTATATGAACACATGCTCTTGTGGCATTAATGCTGAGTCTTTATACAAGAAGTATTTAAGGCAGACCTAGTAGGTAAACACCCTGGAAGAGGAAATGACAGCCCACTCCAGTATTTTTGTCTGGAGAATTCCATGGACAGAGGAGGCTGTCCATGGCAGGCTCAGTCTAGGAGGTCGCAAGAGTCAGACATGACTGAGCAGCTAACACATACACAGTTGGTGAACAACACAGAACTGAGGAGGGATAGCAAGGATGGTAAGAGGAGATGCCGCCCACCCCAACCAGCAGACAGGCTTCAGTGTGAGATACATGCTCATTGAAGTTAGCAGTACAAAATATTATATAATCAGGTGCCAAGTGAGAGGGATTTAATAAAAGATGAAGTTGGATTGTTGCTTGAGGCAATTTCTCAGTGGAGGTACCATCCATTCTTAGCTTGGTAATCAACCTTATAGAAATTTGACTTCCTCCTTTCTCTGGCTGTGGATAGATCCATGATCTGTTTACTAATTTATATTGGGGAATAACCCTGTGTCCAAAATGTTGTTATTGATTACCTTGAGAACTGGCAATCAGAGCACCCCCAAAAAACTGAAAAAACTCCAGTCATAAAGTTACTGGGTAAATTTAAAATTTATTCCTTCATCAGTTCAATAAGCTACTGGTTGATTCCTACTCTGTGCGAAGATCCATGTTAAGTTCAGTGAGAAGTGGAATACCTTGGTGGCTGCTGCCATCTAGAAACATGCACTGTTAAGATAATATCTTTGGAGTCCAGACTCAAAGTAATAAACCTGACGTTTTAGTGAATATCTTACCTGAATCATGCCAGAACTTGGAGAACCCTTTCTGTGATATTATAAAACGGATATGCCTGATGTGCAGTGTATTTTAAAATTTTGTTCTGTGTACCCATGTGAATAAACACCAAGAGTTGACTTTGTAACCACATGAATATGAATGAAAATAAGAATCCAAAGAAGATTCTTACATTTTTTTGTCCTGGGTCTTGAGAGTAAATTTTTTTTTTTTTTTAAACCCAGCCATTTCTGTTTCCAGTCTGACTCTCTAACTCTTATGATTCTATCAAGATAGAGTGGAGAATGACAAGCAGGTTTTGTTTTGTTTTTAATTTTTTATTTGAAAATAGTTGTTTTACAATGTTGTGTTAGTTTTTACTATACAGCAGTGTGAATCAGCTATATGTATATACATACATATATATGTATATATATACACACACACACATATATATCCACTCTTTTTTTGGAATGGTTTTTAAAATATATGTTTATGAACAAATCTTTATGATGTTCCCTGAGCTAAGAATTCAGCACCCAAGAAACAGCCCTGAGGGGTCAGGGCTGACCTGGCTCCTGCCCTCATACGCGGACGGTGGCAGTGGAACAGCAGAGGAAAAGTTTAGTAGGAGTTGAGAATTCAGGGCAAAAGTCTGGGGAAAATATACATTCAGTGACATGCGTTTAAACCCCAGCGATAAAGTTGTCTCTGGAAATACTGGCTTCCCGGGTGGCTCAGTTGGTAAAGAGTCTGCCTGCAGTGCGGGAGACCTGGGTTTCATTCCCAGGTTGGGAAGACCCCCTGGAGAAGGAAATGGCAACCCACTCCAGTATTCTTGCCTCGAGAATCTCACAGATGAGCCTGGTGGGCTACACTCCATGGGGGTCATAAACAGTCGGACTCAACTAAGTAACTAACTTTCTTTCTTTCTGGAAATACTTGGAAGACGGCGGGTCAGAGGCCTCCGATTTAGTAAAGTCTTCAATATGGGAGCAATAAAATGATCAGAAACCAGTCCTGGGAATGGAAGTTACCATTGGGAGTTTGTAAAATTGTCAAGGCCATATGCACAGACATTGGCTGGTGTGACCAGCAGTTTCAAAGAAGAAAGAGTGGCAGATAGTATGGAAAGACTCTGAAGAATGCCGTTTGAAGGAGAGCCAAAATTGATTAGGAGGAGATGAATATCATTTGCCTGTAGTCTCAAGGACGTGGTGGTGGGAAATGAGACCTGGAATGGGAAATTTGCAATTTGTTACACAAATCTAACAGTGAAAGGAAGGTGCCCACAAGAGGAATTCCTACAGGAGGTTTAAAAGTAATCTGTGCTTGAAGATTAGACCAATGCCTTTCCCATGTAAGTCCTCCTCAGCTGTATCTGACAAAGATTTTTAGCTTATAAATGTGGACTTTGGGATCACTTTTTTGTTGGTATCAAACAGAAAAAGTTGCTATTTTTTTTTATTAAGACTATGTTATAATATATAGCATTAAGAATATAGTTACTTTTTTGTAAATCGTAAACCATCATTCAAAAAACAGACTTACGTAAATTGATTACTAAAACATTACTTTTTTCCCAGAAATTAAGATTCATTTACTCAAAGATTGTGACTTAGATATCTAATTTAGTTTGATGGTCCAAGTATGTTGTCTCAGGAAATTTCTCTTTATCCATTAACTAAATAAATTTTGATGCTAGGAGTTAGATTGGTTAGACTAGGAATTGTTTTCTAAATTAATAGTTTCATGTAAATAAAAGCAAACATACATCACCTATTAGGAATTTAATTTACATACAATATAAAGTCAGAATTGATTCCTTATTTTTCCTCCTTATTCTTTTGAGATTCTGGAAACACATATGTAAGTGTCTATGGCTGCAACGCATCTCTGGATAATTGCCTATTTTCATTTCATAGCTGGCGTTGTTTTTGTGTTTTTTTTTTTTTCTCCTCTGCTGCTACTGATTGCATCTGAAGAAAGCCTTCTTAGTACTAATTCTCTCTCACATACACACTCACACACACACATACACACACACATTTTAACAAGGAGATTGTACTGTCAAGATCAGATTAACTGAGTAACCCACGATAGTGGAAAAAGTCAGTTAAATACTTAGGGGGAGTAGGAGTCAGATTAAGCCCCACCAGGGAAAGAGGGACAGTTGAACTAATATTAGGACGCAGAGAAAATAATTGAAACTGGAGAACTCTAGTCCATTAATCTGGAGGTTCCTTGTATAACCAATGAGCTTTAATATCCAATTTAATGAAAGATGCTTATTTCACTTGCCAGAGCAGAAAAATTAATTGGTAGCTATAATTTAAGTTTGGTCTCCTTTCTAATTGAAAGAATGTCTAAAGGGAGGGGAAAAAAAAGAAAAACATTTTCATTCCACTCATTTTCAATTTTTAATTCCTTTTTTTTGAAAAGTTTTATTACAAGTATTGACATTTTCATTATTTCAATTGGATATTTAATTTGTTACACACTGTTGGTAAGTAGGAAAAGAAAAACCTCTTGAAAGACAGCAGACAGTTTAATGAACATGAAGTCTATTCTCTGAGTTTGCAGGGTGTGAGGAATCCACCTGTCCAGGAAGAACCTGGCATGTGACAGTGTTTCGGGAAGTACATGTTAAAGCAAATACACGGTCATATATATTTTATCTTTTTATCATGTTAGAAATTAATTTTATTAGTGACTCCTTACAACCCACTTTTTTTTTTTTTTTTTTTTGAGAACGTCATTGGCAGCTGGCTAAACCCTGGTGCTGTACTGAATGAATGATGCTCACATTTTGGGCCGTTTCTCATTTACCTGTGTTACCTCAGGCCTCTGGCCCTCCTAATTTAAATATAAATATATTAATAAATATGCGTATCAAGTATTTCCAGAACACAAAGTCTGCGTGTTAGTGAACACAGAAATATTTCACAGTTTTTATGTCTTTCTTTTCATTACTCCTCTGCATAATTCTAAAATCAAGACAAAATTCCTCTGAGTGAATGCACAGAAGAGCCACCAGAATAAAGAGGCCCAGAGGAGTGTGGCCTATTTAAAACATCTGAAAATAACTTAAAGACCCTCCTGCTTTTCTCCCTCTGCCAAAGAGACAGGGGCAGCATGGGAAAGCTCGTGGCTGTGTCAGCGTCCCTTTCTCTCGTGGCTGGAGGACGGGCGATGCCAGAGTAGTGTGTCCTCTGGAAATGATTCCTTGCCCAGTGTGTCTTCCTGGCGGTGTAGGAAAAGCCAGCACAGTTGGGAAATACCCCATCCACTTCCAAATCGAGCCTACATGCTTTTGCCTGTTTTATGCACGTGGGGTCCCATGGGTGTTTATGGAATGCTGAGGTGATGCCTCTGTGGCTCTGGGAGTAGAGATTGGTCTACACAATTGAAATGACCCACTCTCCGACAGGGAATGAACTGCTCTATGGTAAATTCAGCCATTTTTTCTGTTGTGTGGTGAATGACTTATTTGATCAAACCTAACTATGCCTTGAACAATTTAAATATCTTAACGAATGAGCTAGGTCTTATGAAAGGTACAGGATAAATATTCTCTGCATCCGTGTAGAGACCAACATCTTCAGACACGATAGACATGATGATTAGTAGAACAACTGGTTTCCAGTTGGCATGTAGCAGATCACATTCAGACAATGGAGGATTACTTAAATGACACAGAAGATAATCTAGCATAGTGGTTAAGAGTATGGGCTTCAAAATGAAACTACCTTGTTGACTTATGGCTCTACCACGTACTGCCTTGGGGTTTGGGGCAAATTGTCTACTCTCTAGATAGATAAGTTGGATGGCATCACTGACTCAATGCACGTGAGTTTGAGTAAGCTCTGGAAGTTAGTGATGGACAGGGAAGCCTGGTGTGCTGCAGTCCATGGGGTCGCAAAGAGTCAGACATGACTGAGTGACTGAACTGAACTGATCTGCTCTCTGTGGTTCAATGTTATCATCTTCAAAGTGAAGATAATAATAACATGTACCTCATATGTTTGTAGTGAGGCTGAAGACTCAAGACACATAATTAGCACTCAGCTAACTTATATGCAGAGTACATCTTGAGAAATGCTGGGCTGGAAGAAGCACAAGCTGGAGTCAAGATTGCCGGAAGAAATATCAGTAACTTCAGATGTGCAGATGACACCACCCTTATGGCAGAAAGTGAAGAGGAACTAAAAAGCCTCTTGATGAAAGTGAAAGAGGAGAGTGAAAAAGTTGGCTTAAAGCTCAACATTCAGAAAACGAAGATCATGACATCTGGTCCCATCACTTCATGGGAAATAGATGGGGAAACAGTGGAAACAGTGTCAGACTTTATTTCTTTGGGCTCCAAAATCACTGCAAATGGTGATTGCAGACATGAAATTAAAAGATGCTTACTCCTTGGAAGAAAAGTTATGACCAAACTAGATAGTATATTGAAAAGCAGAGACATTACTTTGCTAAGAAAGGTCCATCTAGTCAAGGCTATGGTTTTTCCAGTGGTCATGTATGGATGTGAGAGTTGGACTGTGATGAAAGCTGAGCGCCGAAGAATTGACGCTTTTGAACTGTGGTTTTGGAGAAGACTCTTGAGGGTCCCTTGGACTGCAAGGCGATCCAACCAGTCCATTCTGAAGGAGATCAGCCCTGGGTGTTCTTTGGAAGGAATGATGCTAAAGCTGAAACTCCAATACTTTGGCCACCTCATGCGAAGAGTTGACTCATTGGAAAAGACTCTGATGCTGGGAGGGATTGGGGGCAGGAGGAGAAGGAGATGACAGAAGATGAGATGGCTGGATGGCATCACGGACTCGATGGACGTAAGTCTGAGTGAACTCCAGGAGATGGAGATGGACAGGGAGGCCTGGCGTGCTGCGATTCATGGGGTCGCAAAGAGTCGGACACGACTGAGCGACTGAACTGAACTGAACTGGTGTCTTTTATTAGTAGCAGTATTCAATAAGTGAACACATAGTATATCCTTTAGTTTGGAAGTGAATATTCTTCTAGAATCACAAGTTCTAAAGTAAGCTGCTGCAATTATTTTTAAAATAATCCCTGACATTTAAATAATGTTTTAAAGTTGGCAAGACTGTTTTCATGTAGATCTTTAAGCTTTGATACACTGTTTTTGTCCAAGCCTTAGGAGATGGGCAGGAGAGATGTTGGAATTTTAGAGATGGTTGGTTTGAAGTGACCCTTAAGACAAGATGACCTATAAGTCAATGATGAGTGACATGAGGCCTGGATGGCCACTGCTGGTAGTCAGGCAGCACTTAATAAAGGATCCTAATTTCCCTTTGCCTCATTTACCATTCATCATCAAACTGTCATCATTAGAGACGCAATCACAAGCTAAATCTTTTTTAATGAGCAGTCAGGATGATCCAACATTGAGCCAGATGAAGTACTCCCGAGCACTTTCATTCTCTCAGTCTGAAAAACACCTGGACTTCCTTGTCAGCTTCACACTCGAAGCCCTTCACAAGAACCATGTGTCCAGGCCCTGGTCCATCTACGGTCCTTTGGATTCATCAAGCTGATGCTCATGAATCATGCTATTTGGGGGAAATTTCTGCTATGAAACCACTCTGAAAATTCCCAAATGAGGTGGTTACAGAACTATCTTGGAATCTAGATGGAAATAAAAAAGAATTTTATTTCATTTAAATTATCAGGGCTTCCCTGGTGGCTCAATGGTAAAGAATGTGCCTGCCAATGCAGGAGACATTGGTTCCATCACTGACACGGGAAGATCCCACGTGCCTCGGAGCAACTAAGCCCCTGTCCCACAACTATTGATTCTGTGCTCCAGAGCCTGGGCGCCACAGCTGCTGAGCCCGTGGCCTGGAGCCCGTGCATCACAAGACAAGCCACTGCAATGAGAAGCCTGTGACTGCAGTTAGAGAGTAGCCCCAGCTTGTGTCAACTAAGAAGAGCCGACACAGCAACCAAGACCCAGCATAGCCAAAAATGATAATCAAACATATTTTTAAATGATCAAATATTTGACACACATTTTCTTTTGTTCTACTCTCAAAACTACTGAAATGCATGTTGCTTATTGAAAGTTTCGAGGTTCAGATGAGCCCACAGTTAAGTTGCTTGAGAGAAGTCATAGGATTTAATCTCTGAGCAAAAGTTACAAATGTCTGTACAATGTTTTATACATTTTGACATGAAGTTTTTGCTCCCATAAGAGTTAGCTTCTGTTCAAACACTGTGTGTTTGATGTATGCAGAATGTTTGTATCTCCTTAGTAGAATCTAAGCACCCCAAGGGCAGGAATGGTGTTTTGTAATTCTGTTACATCCTACAAACCAGAGCATCACATTTAATACCTTCCACCTAGTCAAAAGATAGATGATTGCATTGTACATCCATAACTTAAACTTCTGTGCCTTTAATAACCCCGGATGTCTCCAAGATTTGTGGCAGCTGAGAACATTCAGATAACTAAATTGCCCACTTTTATTCTCTTAGATAGATGGCATCAATTTCTACTGCCTCACCAAAAAATTATGTAGGCCAAGGATAGAACTTTCCTTATAAATTTTACAACCAGCTCCTGAGAGGCTAGAGAAAGATCGTTGCCTTCACAGCACTGTTGATCTTCTTTGTGGCTTTTGTCGTGATTCAAACAATGTGACAGAAGCTGTCCCCCAAGGAGGAGTTTAACAGAATTCAAGAGAGATGAACCTACAAATACACATACTAAGTCTCCATAAAATCCATGTCTTGCATGTTCAGGAATTCTCTTTTTATTAGGCCTTATGATTTCTCATAATATGTGTTTCCCTTCAAAATGGAACAGCAAATTTTGTTAGCTGTGGAATATTTTAGTTAAATGGTTTTAAAAATTAACAAGTTGAACTCATTACTTAATTATTTCTTAGGGAAAAAATAAAACAACTTCATAATCATTTTCCTATAGTATCTGTGAGGCTTCCAACTTTTCTCAAACAATTATCATTCTGTATTTTACCCTGGGACCAATTAAGCTTTCTAAAAAATTTTTTTCTAGTAATTTCCTTTATATCAGCTTCTTAAACAGGTGATGTGGTTATTAGACTTCATCTATACATCCCTGTGAATTTTCAATCCAAATATTTCAAAGCAAAAGTCAGTATTGGAATGAAGGAAACCAGAGTCTGTATTTTAGAGCAGGAAGTGAAATCATTTGTTTTTAGTCCTTTCCATGATTTTAACTCTTAACTATTCACTGATTGGTTTTGTGTCTTCAAGGTGAGAATTTTTTTGTATTAAGTAATCAAAATAAACTTTTAAACTTGCCAAGCAAAAACGTTATCTAAATCTCACATTTAAGTTAGATTTAATTTTGAATGCTTTTAACGACCCCTGTTACTCATTCTCTTGGTGGTCTTTCAAAAGCCAGGTGTCTGGGATTGTCTCCAGGCTGCTCTAAAAGCACCCCGGGCTTTGGATTAATACGCGAGAGCTGCCTTTTATTTCAAGATGCCTATTTACATAATGCCTGTTCATTTAAACTCACTTGGAATGTGTGGCCAGGATGAACCCAAACCAGAGTGGGTCAGCAGTGCACAGGCTTGTTTTTTCATTGAATTAATTTTAAATTATTTCTCTCTTCCAAAGCTGGAATGGGAAAAAAAAAAAAAAAAAAGTTACCGTGGAGGCGTTTCTTAATTCAACTGCTGTATATCTCAATTTTAGAATAAACCCTGGATACTTTATCTCAATACATAATAGAACAGGAATTTTAAAAACTCAGTGTCTATTATTAAACCCTTCAGTACTATGAAGTGTTAGAACTTACATACAATACAACAGAACATATATATTGCAAACCTCAGAGTAATCTCTGTTCTGACACCATCACTTCTTTTGCACAAAATACATTTCCTTAATCCTTTGATTCAAATTTCAAGTTCAAAAAGCATCTTGGGGTATGGATGTGGCTGTGTGGAATATGAAGATTTTTCATGTAACTTTTGTCTTCTAAATATTATTTTTAAATACAGTAAGTCAAACGTAATGTTATGGGATAAGATGCTTCTTTAATATTAGACTTTGACATGAACTTTGAATATGTTAGGAGCTTAGTTAAGAAAAGCCTTAACCTTTGTCATTTTGTTCAGACCTCACATTCAAATCCACTTTTGTGTTCTTTCTCCAGAAGGTTAGACGGTATCAGCTTTGTATTATGGGCAGGGATCCACTTCACTAAATTGCAGCCTGTTTTAAGTATTTACTTAAGTATTTGGGAGACTGAGGGCCTTAATAGTTGCAGTTGCACGCACACCAGAAATATAAATAAAGCCTGCTTTCAGAGTAAAAAAAAAATTTTTTTTTGAAGGATTTTCTTCTTAAAATAATGTGAACTTTGACTTAGGAGAATGCTGCTTTGAGAAGTTTATTTTCATTCACAACATTTTAATGCTTGTTTTTCCTTGGTTTTTACCAAATGACTTGAGCTTGAAAATGTTGATGTTTAGTTACATATTTATAGAGGATGCTGATCTCCCCCGTGTGTCTGCATTGCTTGCTTCTGTGTTTCTCCCCTAGAGCAGAGTTAATGTGATGTTTATCTGCTGTTACACTTTCCCATCTTTTTGAAATCCTGCTTTGACATCTTTCTTTAGCATATATTTATGCAGTGATTAGATCTCATCTTCCTTTATAGCATCTCCAGATGCTGTATAGTAAAGAGAGCATTTTTTTTAAAATTCTTTAGGTTGGATAAGTTTCAGAAAGTCATTCTATGTGAATAAATAGCTAGGCCTTTTCTATTTCAATACTATTCAGTATGCATGTAACCTATAAATTATTTTTATTATGCTTCTGAATAAAAGTCATTTGTTTCTTGGTAACAGTATTTTTATTGGGAACCGTATTTGTTAAATAATACTTCATTTAGCTTTCTTTTATTTTAATAGTATCTCATTGTTCTTTCCCTTCACAAATCACATCCATTCATTAATTTTAATTTTATTTCATTTATTAGATGATTATTATTATTGTTTCTGGCTATCATCTGGCCCCTTAAGACTTCTTAATGAAATTCTGAAATTTAGCAGAGATGAGTTCATTTTTTTGTTAATGGCTATATGAAGGAGCCAGCTCTGTGATGTTTAAAACAAATCAAAACCCAGCAACTAAATAAAGCAACAAGACAATTAAGATTTTGAAAGAATGAAACAACTTGCTCCGGAATTGCAATCAAATAGTCTAAATACATAAACTCATCAGGACTGTTTCATTTCTTCCTTTTCTATCCCCCTTGAACCTTGAACCTAACAATAGGAAATAATAGAAAACCAAAGCCGCGCTATGGCTCACTAACACCCTTAAAAGGCATCTGACTATGACTGGATGTGAATGAGTGTTCCCCCAAATCTTTTGCTGAAAGATGGGGCCTCCTGAGGGAGCCTTTAATTGTTTTCCCCTTTTTTCTCTGCGGGAGCCACAGAGCTCAGCTTAACAAAACCAGTATTAGTGAGGAGATCAAAACCAAACCTCTAATGTGGTCAGTATTTGACCACCTTTTCATAAAGTTAATCAAACCTGTTAAGAAAAAAATGTAAAGTAGCAGAATGTTATATTCTGAAAGGAAATTCCAGAGTATAAAATTCTAGCAATTTGACCCTGTAGCAGGTGTTTACTTAAAGAAAAAAAAAAAAAAAAGCCCACTGATTTTTTTCAGTGAAGCCAATTGGTCAGTTGAGATAAAAGGGTTACTTCATTTACATGTAGATCTGCTTTATAAATCCAAGTCAACTGTTTACAAGATTTGTGTCAGATTGTGTCAGATATTTATATTCAGTGTTGCTTTACTTTCATATCCCATTTGGCAAGTGTAAAAAGATAGTGGGATGCATTATCAATCACCAATAATATTTCATTAAAAATGAATCAGTTGTAAGTATCCCATTATGCTTTTGGCTAATGTTTTGCTTGCTTGTTTAACTTGATTGTAAAAAGAATTTTTTAAAAAAGATTTAATAGATAGTATGTCCTTTGACTTTAAAACACAAATCAGTGGCCACAACTCTGTATGGTCACATGTAATCTCTTATCTGACTGATATAAGGAAATCCTAATATAAATTAATTTTCTCTTTTTGATGAATCATTGATGATGGAAAATAACTGAACCATCCAATTGGATACTTTTAACCCCCTTAGGTCATTGATGAGAAAGGGTAGGAAATTTTTAGACTTGGTTCTAACAAAGGGCAGGTTGTTTTGGATGTCATATCATTGAAGGGCAAGCCCTTGCTTCAAGGATCACTTCTGTTATTCTGCGATGCCTAAATGATCCCAATCGTATTTCATTTCTATTTTGCATGAATGAACTACTCCCTATTAAAATGTTAATATCTCCTGGTCATTTATATCTCATAACTTCTGGTCACTTATTTCTAAGCTTGAACTTTTACGTATCCTAATTTGTCCTATATGAAGGAGAGAACAAGTTCAGAGTGATGAAGCACAGATTTCCTGGTGTTGGTGCAGAAGTTCCAGGAGGTGGGAGAAGGGTTCTAGATGGAAAAATTAATGGCCTCTAGATTGCCCTAATAGCCCTTGAAATGTGTCAGGGACAGGCACAGTGCATTTCCACACTGGCAGGATTATATACATCTCTTGGTGATCTAGTTTTTCCGAATGGCAATGTTATGAGCTCACCTACTGAAGCAGTGATGTCCAGGAGCATAACTCTGACCCCGAACTCCTGGTTCTAAGCTCAGCTCTACTGTTTACTAGTGTGTGTTCTCAGGCAGGTAACTACCATGAGCCTTGGTCTCCTCTTTGGTAAAATTCTTCCCTGCTAGAATTTTTGGGAGGATGAGGTGGTATTATTGAGTATATAAAAAGAACCCACTGGCCCATGGTTTGTTATTTTAAATCACTGACTTTTAAAAATATCCAAATGTTGCAAAAAAGCAAGGAGTTTATAATCAAAACCCAACATACCACTAATCTGTTATGATTAGCAAAGGAAGACTCAGGACAAATCCCTTGTCACCCTTTTTCATTAAATTATTCTAATTAGGAAAAAAAAGATTAAACTCAAAAAGAAGTCAAATAAGTGTGATTCAAAGTGAAATAACTTAAAATCACCGTCATATATTGTGATACATTATGCTGAAATATTAGATTTCAGAATATCTTAATGGACAAACTAGCTCTCTGGCTTCAGCCCTCTGAGAGTTTCTAACCAGAGGTTACTGTGTTTAGTTAAATTTGTTTCAGTTTGTAGCAGTTTTCTTACTCCCATATAGATCAGGATTCATTGCAGAAGTAGATGCTGACTTCTTCATTTTTATTAGTTAGAATGTATTTTCTTTCCTGATTGTTCATATAAGTATCATTATATACCTTTTGAGGGGTTAAATGACTAGTTTAAAGTAAGAAAAGAAATCAGTGGCACAGTTAAATTTCTAAACTGGACATATTTAACCAAAACCTTACTAGAAGCAATTTACTTCTTGATGTTTGACTTACTGTTTTCTCCAAAATGTTTGTCTATGTCAAGAGACTAACAAAGAAATAGTAGTAATTGCTATAGTGGAAATGTCAAAAAGCTGTGAAATTTTGACTAAAACTTGGATGGTTATTTTTTGTTGTATTTGGGAAAATGAGATAAAATGAATAAAACATGATTTATTCTGAATCTTCATTCCAATTAAAATGAGTATGCATCAGTTTGATGATAATATTAGATGAGACTTTAACAATTAACATATTAACAAGGGAAAAAATATGGAATTGCAGAAAATTAAGGGTGAAATTAAGTTTTTCAAAGATGAGAAATGGAGTTGAGAGGTTTCTGGGAAATACTGAAAGCTACCTCCATCACCACAAACCCACCTGGCAGGTGGTGCATTGTTCTTAGCAAGTGCGTGCTGTTGCTTCCGTCTTGTCCAACTCTTTGTGACCCTGTGGACTAGCCTGCCGGGCTCTTTTGTCCATGGGTTTCTCCAGGGAAGAGTACTAGAGTGGTTGCCATGCCCTCTTCTAGGGCATCATCCTACCCGGGATCAAACCCGCGTCTCTTATGTCTCCTGCATTGGCAGGCGGGTTCTTTACCACTAGTGCTAGCCTGCATTGTTTCTAACTGATCATTTAAGCTTTTTGAAGCTTTCGTGCTCAAAAAGAATTGAGATAGAGGTTTTGTCCTTATTTCTTGCTTGTGGAAAGGACCTTGATTATAGTTCATTAATATGCAGTTACAGAACCAAGGATAACTTTGGTAGAAATAATTTCTACTTGCATGAACTCAAGGGAAGTCTCTGAGAATGATAAGGAATGGATTGGGAAAGGATAATTTCCTTGCCTTCTTTTCTGGTTATTTCAGCTGGAGTTTAACACAGTGTGAGACCAGATAACATATGTCCATTTTTTATCAGCATTTTCATTTTTGCCATGTCCTGAACCATGTGCATATTTATCGAACTGTCCTGAGTAGAAGCATGCCAAGATTGTAGGAGTTATTTCTGAAAAAGCAGCAAACCTTATCTAGATCATACTATATTAACACAACATATATTTATTTCACATGTCTGTTTTCTATTTTTTCTCATTCAAGTATGCTAATTTACTTGATCTTTAGTGGAGAATAAAAAAAAACATGTTTCTTCCAGTACCTAATTTAGTAAAGTTGAAAATACATTCCATATTAAATTTAAAAATGTAGTTTACTACATTTATGTAAAATTCAACCTTGATATAGAGAGTAGTAGTTCTGTTTTATTATTCCAAAGTAAATGTTTTATGTATTTTGTAAAATGCTGACCAGCAGTTTGATTCCTCAGCTTCAAAAAGTTCAATATTATAAGAAATGATTTGAAATGACAACAAGAGTGCTTCAGGTTAGACAAGCAGAACGTTTTGGTACAACAAAGATTTTTAAACAGCCTATATGAAAAGGTTATTACATTTATTCCCAGTAGATCTCTAGGTTTCTAAGACTGAAATTTCTGGGATAGAAGTTAATCAAATCCTTTGACTGAGTGTGCAAATCACTTTCCTCGGCCTCTGGGGACTTACATAGGATGTTTCTTTATCCTTAAAGAGTTTACAATTAGATGAAGAAGCAAGATAAAATTATAATCATAACCAAATCTCTAAAATAACCATTGTCTCAAAAGACTTAACCACTTAATAAAATATGCTTCATGATGCTGAAAATATAATTGCAACTATAAAGGGATGCCTGATTATTTTTTAGATAAGGAGTGGATTTCCCATGGCTTGGATGCAAACTTTTAGTTTATGAAAGAATTAAAGTGTGTTTTTAAAATTGAAACAAATGTTTTCAAATAAAGACAGCCAATCTATTTCTGTTGCTGCTACTGCTAAGTCACTTCAGTTGTGTCCGACTCTGCGACCCCATAGACGGCAGCCCACCAGGCTCCCCGGTCCCCGGGATTCTCCAGGCAAGAACACTGGAGTGGGTTGCTGTTTCCTTCTCCAATGCATGAAAGTGAAAAGTGAAAGTGAAATCATTGAGTCATGTCCAACTCTCAGCGACCCCATGGACTGCAGCCTACCAGGCTCCTCCCTCCATGGGATTTTCCAGGCAAGAGTACTGGAGTGGGGTGCCATTGCCTTCTCCATTAGTTATCACATATAACTCAGTATTCCTGGTCTTATTTGGGGGAAAATATAGACTGAATACCTGTCTAATCCTCACAGAGATGAAATGGTGTGTGGTCTTGTGAATGGAAAGATGGATCTCTTCCTTCTTGATTTAAAGTGTTTTGTTATAATCCGATGAAAGTCATCTATTTTATACAGAGTTTGGGTAATAGCACAGAAGCCATCCAATGCAAGTTCTCACTATGGTTTGGGTATCACCCATCAGTCCTAAAATCATTTCATTGGCTCTTTATTATGTCACTTTAATCATCCAAGCAATATAAGCTGTTTTCTCATTTCCACTAACTTCAGTGCTATTGTTGGCTACTGATCAGCTATTGAACAAAGTTCTCGGTTGATGGCATCATAGCATAAACAGAGAGTTCTTTTCAAACACTTATCACTGATTGAACAGAGACTGTTTTACATATTCTTTACAGTGATCTGTTATTTCGACTATATTGGAAACCTGATCAAAGCCAGTGTGAGTCATACTGAATCTTTGACTTTTCTGAATTTGAGGTCAATATTGGAGTGAAGAACTCAAAAAGAAAAAAGAAAAAAAAAAAAAACAAACCCTTTCATTCTTACCTAGACAACAAAGGCCTTTTAGCCATTGCTATCTCGTTAGTCTTTTCTGAGTAGTCTCACCAGACAGAGAGCTAGTCAGTTATAATTCCATCATTACTCTTTCTAACAGCCCTTCAAGCCTTCTGCTCTTCAAAGTAGTGCAGAACAGCGCAGAGCACTGTAGGCATTTGGACTCAGCACTCTGAGCAGGGAGCTGAAACAAAACGATGCCAACTGACTTTAAGGCAATTTCCTTCCCTCTGTGGAAATTTCTGCTTCTCATATTGAATCGATTCACTGAGTGAAACTTGACCTCTTGTTAGAGTGCATACACTTTGCAATGTGCTCAAGTAATTCAAAATGAAATACCAGTTGTATATAGAAAACACAGGAACCTGACTGTAGTATGTCCAGCTTATTTCAAAAATGAGCATGTCTTTAAAAATCTGCTTTTCTATTAAGAGAGCTACATTTACCACACATTAGATGTTTCTGCTCATTGTAAGATAATTAAAGTAATGGATTCTAGCCTGAATTATCGTTGTAAGCACACAGTTAAGCTTGCTTTATATATGGAAGCTGAAAAAGGAAAATGGCACAATTAAAAGAAAAAAAAAGCCTCTCTTTTTTAAGTGGGTGTGTTTGACCTCAAATATTATGATGATCAATTTCCTACATGTGCGTGCACACCCATGTTTGTGCGTGCATGCGTGTGTACGTGTGTAGATGTCCATGGGAGATGAAACATTCATATTTTTGTCAGTATCAAAAGGGAGGGAAAGTTAGTAGATTTATGAGTACAAGAGATAATATTTGGATGAAATTGGTATGTAGTCACTTCTGAAATGCGTAACTGTTTAAATTATTCCTCTTACAAAATTTGCCTGTGTCAAAGATAACTTCTTATATTTATTGATCAATGCCATTGAATTTATACTGAAGGAAAATGGACACGTTTTTAATAAAAGGAGACCCCTTGCTTGTTTTTAATGACAGATTACTTATTTCACTGGAACTTGTTACGTTTGTCACATATTCTTGAGTGGGGAGTAATGTTAAGCCACATCTACATGCACAGAATGAATAGATTCCAAAACAGCCGATTTTTTGACTTCTTGATTGATACTGATGACTGCATTTGTCTTAACTGTCAATTTATGGCAGTGACATGATTTTTTTTTAAATATGTTTATATGAACTCAAATAGCTTGGGTAAGAAATACACTAATGTATCTTATAAATATTATATATATTTGCATATAATTCTATTTTGTTGAATAATTTGTGTTAGGCATATCATTTCTCCAGATTTTCTAATATTCAGGCAGTTGGCATGCGGGTGGAAGTAGGAGGTATTGGCAGAGATTCTAGTGCGTCTTCAGATCTTTAATAAATGTAATTAGTTGAGTTTTATGCCTTGCCTTTTCTTTTTAATAGTGAAGCAATTGCAGTGTAAAAAAGAGCAGTTGTTTGACTATATTATTTAATTAAACAGACTTTCCTCCCTCATTCTTTCAAAAGAAAAGCAGATATTCAAAGCATAAAGAGAAAAAAAAAGAGATTAAAAATAATGGTCTGTAAATTTTGCAAAGTATATAAAGAAACCTCATTAATTCTGGATATTTAAAATATAAACAAAATCAAAACTCGATATGAGAAAAATATAAGGAGAGAAATCTTCTGAAGAAAAACATGCGAAATTCATTCTAGTTCTTTTAAAAAAAACACTTTAAAAAATAACAATAAACAAAAGCAAGACTACTATCAGAATTCATTAGTAAATTAATAGCAGATGGTTCCCTGTGGGACCAAGTTTGTGAAACTGTGAATATCTTTTAAAGGTTATATTTCTCTGTTTATGTACACTCTCCATCTTTGAGTAGCAGAAGGTTTAAATTTTTGTAGAGACTAGTAATTATCTGTCAACTCTCCTTAAATGAAGAATAACACCTAAATGGGAAAGTACCCTTTTTAGAAACATTCTTATCTTTTCTGCCCCTATTTTTTGAAGAGCAGAGCCCAGAAATGGGCTTGCTCATTGCATGAAGGCTTTGCTCTGGTAGCAGAAGCCATTAAAGGAAAGAATTCTTTGGTTGAGCAGAAATTAATTAGGAAAAAATGGGGATGAAAAGGAAAGCTCTTAAGTCAGTGCCTTAAAAAAAAAGAAAGATTCTAACAGCTGTAATATGAGAGAACATACGAACACATTTTTTAATATAATTATATGGAAAAGACATTTTTATATTTCCCTCTTCTGGCATAAAAAGAGTTTTTTGTCAAGCACTAACAATTTATTCCTTATGGAAACTGCTGTATTATTGTCTGATGGCCATTTTAGATCCATAAAACGAAATGGATTAAAGAAAATTAAACAGTATTTTTAAGTGTCTACAGCTTGTGGCATGTTAGCAACAATCTATGTGAAACAGCACCAAATATGAAGCTTGTGTTTCCAAGACTTTTTTGTACTGTAATACTGATACAGTCCTTAAATATTTAACTCTGAAAATTTGTTTCAAAATATAACGGTGAAAAATCTCAATAATTTGGAGGAGGTAAAATGAGATGTGACCGAATGTAAGTAAATGTATGTTAATTGTGTATATTATACATATATATATATATTTTTTTATTCTGTGGCACATTATTTGTTATAGGTATTTTAAAATTTAGATAAATGAAATGAGTACTTCCTGAGTAAAATTGCATTCTAACTCAGAATTGTCATTGAATGTGTGATTTTTAGCTAAACCCACTAAACTCACCAGCCTCAGTTTCCCTGTGTGTAGATGAGATCAAATACCTCTTTTAAAACTCTCAGGACATCTCATGATCCTTTAGTCCTCAGATCATCCTCTGACATTAAGTTAAACACCCAGAAGTGGCTCAGTATTGCTCAGCCCTAGCAAAATCTGTGCCGTGCTCCCTACCGGTGTGAAACCTGCTGTTGGTGGGTCTTATTTCTGGGCTGCAAAGAGTGGCCAGAGGTCCTTTTTTTGAACTGAATTGAGTATGACTTGGTGAGCTACTGTGCTTTTGCATATAATTAAATGAATGAAGACAAACAAAACTGATAAGGAATGAAGGATAAGGCTTGATGGGATCAAATGGCCAGGGTGTCAAAGCTCTAAGTAATTGCAAAGAGGGAAGCATGATTCCTCTAATAATTGGAGTCCCTTGGAGCCAGGCCAACAGCCTTTTCCAAAGGATCCTGACCTGCTGAGCACTCTAGATGTGCAATGAATGTTTGCTGATGGACTCATGTCTACTTGGCAGTCACAATCTCTATGTCCCTTCAATGTGAAACTTCAACTTCATTGCTTATAATTCAGCATCTTTTAAAAACCTGTATGCTAGAGTTGAGAAAGGATTATGTTAAATATGTATATGGTAAAGCCTACTTCAGGGAGAGCTATAAAACATGGAGGGAATGAAAGTTAAGTGGAGAGTTTTTCAAAATTTAAAAAAAAAGCAGAATATTAAAATGAATCCAGTTCTGTTATGGAGATGTACACCCACTGAAATTTATGGTGAAATATCAGTGTTGTTCCTCTTGTGTGTCACATGGTAGAGTGTGACAGGTGACTTTGAGGTCTGATTCTTGGTGGCCCTCTTTATCCCTGTGCTGGAAGACAGTGTAACTTGAGCTCAGTGAGACAACTTTTATGGATTAAGTGGGCAAGATCAATCAAATGGCACCCCTTCATCCATCCTTTGCACTTGGGTCTCATACCAAAATAAAATTCTATGATGCATGAACTCGGTAATGAGTGGGAGATTTTAACTCTAGTCTACTCATTATGGTACAACCAGACTTAGATGTATTAATGTACATATCAGAAAGTTCAAAGTTGGACAAAAGACCCTTTAGGAAACCAGACTTGGAAACCATGTAGCATGCCCCCTTGAGATGAGAAGACTGATTTTGTGGGTGGCATGTAGTCTCAGGCCTGTCCCAGATTCTCTGGAGGATTTCCGAGGCGTACATCTGGGTAAACATGGTTTCAGTTCACCCCCACGTATCCCCAGAGTTGTTGCATTTGGTGGTCTGGAATATTTCCAAAAGGGTGTGGACTGCAGTTTGGAAGAAGCATAATTAGTCTTGCCTATAAATCAGTAAGCACATGTGTGTGTTTGTGCCAGCCTGCATGAGTGTCCGCAGATAGCCTACACATACGTTGGCCCATAAGAGGGACTTACTGATTTGTGCTAAAGCCCTCTCTGTCTAGAATCATCTCATCTGCTTAGAGCCAGATTCGTGGGTAGGGAAGGCAGGTATCTGCATGTTTGAGTACAATTTGCTGGATCTTACCATTAGAATACTTTCTTTCTTTCTTTTTTAAAGTACTTTAATTATTCTTAGAGCTGTTTTGTGGTTTCCCTTTTGAAAAATCTAAAATGATTAAAACTAAAAATTAAAAATGACTAATGAGTTGGGAAGATTAACAAGTATTCTGAGTTTTATAGCACATTTGTTTTCTATAAATACATCATTATATGCATGTGCTTTTATTAATACAAATTGAATGTAGTTGCAAATTTAAAGAAAAAGAAATTTATCATTTCCTCATTTGGGTACTTAAAATTTTCCCCCTAAACATTAATTCCATGGACCCTTAGAATGAGCTGAACAAATACTTTCTAAATTAATTTGCTCTGACAGTAACGACATTCTTAAGTATTTCTGGTATGGCTCTGACTATGTCAGTAATTTAGATCATTACTAAATTAGTAATTTAACTTAGTAATTCAATTTAGATAACTACAGAAAACAGTGTGAACAATCACACAAATATTTAAACGAACATTCATCGTTCTTCATGTGCACCTGACCTCTGAAAGCTTGCTCAAACACCTGGACACAGGAGACTTTCTAGCCCCTCATTTGATGGCATTACAACTGGACATCCTCTAAAGTACCTCATTTCCTGTGGTTTGTAATAGCACCTTGCTGTGCCAAGGTTCATAGGGCACTTGAAGCCAACTGTCCATTTATAATTATACCCTGATGAAAATTAGCATCCCAGTGGATACTTGAGAACTGAATTTACCTGGAGGTGTCAAGTTTAAATGTCAGGATTGTTTTTTATTTTTTTCTCATGTTCCATGTCTTACAAACTGAAATTTTCTATTGAAAAAAATTTATCATCAGTGATATAACCCTAGTATAATTCCAGTTTTGCCCACATAAATAATATGTTGAAAGGGGAGTGGGACAATGTATTGGAGGCTTCCAAGTTTTCATTTAATACTGAAGAAAAAAAATTCCTTTAGTGTTGCTTTAACTTCAGAATCTGACTTGATTTCATTTATCTGACATTGGCATAGATCCACAAGGTAACATACAATTATTTACCTATTTATTGAGCTCCTGCTCTGAGTGGGGCTCTATCCTGTGCAACCATTTTAACCCTGTGTTATAAAAGTCACGTTGATTTTTATTCAAAGCAGTGGCAGAAGGATTTTAGAAAGAAATGTAAGGTCTGAAATTATTTTATGAAAATTTTCATTTTGTGATTAGAGTATTATTCAACTTGGGTTATAAAGAAGATTTCAGCTTTGCTAAAATTTCATTTGTATAATAAGAGCTTGAAATTCTTGGCCTTCATCTGCATAAAAATTGAGTCCCAATTTTTCAAGCTAGCGTTCAAAGCCCTCTTTAATATGATTCCATCCTTATTTCTTTTCTGCTACCCCCTCATCCCTCTGAGGTTTCCTGAAGTCTCCTTGACCTCTGGAAAGTGTATGCTTCCCACTCCTACCCCTCTCCCAAGCTCTGTCCTCCTCTTAGAATGTCCCCTTTTTGCCATTTTCACTCAAGTGCATGCCTGAGATTAGAAAACCATCCCAAAAGGCTGCCTCTCTTAAGGCATGATGACAAATCATCCCACTGGAAATTCCCCTTCCCCACCACATGTTATATCACACTTGGGAGTGCAGTTGGTTTTATCTAGAATTCTTGCAATGAGTGTCTGTTTAACCTTTTAGGATCATTAGGTCCTAGATATTAGGAACAGTATCTGCTAGTTTCCCCTTATATCCTATTTACCAATAAATGCCTCACCATTTTGGTTGAACCTAACATGGATTTCTGGGCTCCTGGACTGAAGTTTGTCCTGAATACTCTTACTCCAAGGATTCTGCTATACATCAGAGATCTGAGGCCTTTTTTTGTATCAGGATTTCCTTCCAACATTGCCACTAGAATAATTGTATTGTTTTCAAGTAGATTAGAATTCTGTTTCAGATTGGAAACTCTAGTCTACTTTGGCATCCCTGATTGGTTACAGTTTGTGCTTCCTGATTGTATGAGTAGAAATTATTATAGTCATTATTACATAATTATTTTAGAGGAAGATTTAGCAAACTGGCCCACAGATCAAGTCAGGGCCCCCTATCTGTTTTGTTTGGCCTGGGTTCTAAGAATTTTTTTTTTTTTACATTTTTAAGTAGATGAAAAGAAATGATAAGAAGAATATTGAATGACATGAGACATTTCAATTATGTGAAATGTCCTGTCTTTAGTGTCCATTAATAATTGTATTGGAACTCAGCCTCCTGGATTTGTTTACATCCTGCTGGTGGCTGCTCTGTGTCCTGATGACAGAGCTAGACAGTTGTGCCTAGGACATGTGACCACCCCCAGAGCCTAATTCCCATCTGGCTCTTTACAGAAGACGTTTTTCAACTTTATTTGAGAGTAGCTGAAAACATATTTCTTGTAAAGATTGTCAGCTCTTTAAAGACAAAGTCCATCTTTGTGTCTCCTCCTCACCCTCCAAATGTATGGTTCTTTGGCACTTCTCTAAATATTTGTTTATTGTTTGGTTTGTTGCTATTTGCCGGAAGTCGGGTTAGAGCATCGTGAAACAGCAGACAGGGTGGTTTACATCAGTAAGATTTGTGCCTTTCATTAGTGACTGGCATGCAGTGAAAGTCAGCAGAGACTCCAGTCATTTTTGGCCGGCTACGTGTTGATTATTATTTGGCTACTTCGGCCCGTTTCCTGACATGTCGTTCTTTCATGTTTTTCAGAAAACATGAGTTCTCCCTTTACAGTGTGGTTTCTATTTATTCCCAAGGGTGTTTCTGCATTAGTTTTTGATTAATGGAATGTTTTCTCCTTTCCCAAGATAAGTGAGGGGGGGAGTGCAACCTATCTAAATTGCATCTGGTGTGTGGATAAGGGCTGGACAACTCCTTTGTGAGCTAAGCACAGTTAAGTCCATGGATTTAGGCTTTAAAAAATAAGTAAATAAACAAAAAGGCACTGGCTCTTTTTTCTTTATGCCAGCCCCAGAGCTCTCCTAAAACTTTTCTCTGTCACTGGAAAAATAAAGACTAAAGTCTTGTGAAATCTTGTTCTATTTCGGCATATGTGCTGAACTGGGAATTACTCACCTAATCCTTCTATCATTATCATATTTTGTTTGCTTGCTGAACTTTAGTGATGGGGTTTCCGAGGCTTCTTTCATCCTGACCTGAAGGTAAGCATTGTTGGTTCCTGTTAGAGTATTATTCAACATTAAGGGCACCATCACGGGATTGAGGTTTAAGGACCCTAGGAGAAGACTCTTTTAGAGAAGTGCATTTCATTGATAAAGAAGGGTCTGAAAAATGAATGGGGAAAAAAATGTCAGGAGTATTAAAAAAAAAAGTGTGTAACATTCATTAAAGTGTTTGTTAAATAATGTATTCAATCTGACTATGTTTCCCAGCCTCTCCTTGGCCCATTATATGTTCTAGTAAATTAAAGCTCGGAAATCTTTGTCAGAGTTATAATACTCAAACTGACATCTAATTCCCCCAGACAATAGGTACAAGCCTGCCAGCCTCTCTAATTCTTTCTAGTCTTTACATTTATTGATTCTTTTGTAGACCTGTTTCATTCAATCTATTACAAACACACTGGTTAAAAAGTGTGAAGTTTACCACATTTGACTGGAGGCATATTAAAAAACAATTGAGTCCCAACATATGTGCCACCCGTCTCAGGGGTGTAGCTCTTAATCTCAGCAACATTTTTATCTATAATTACTACATTAGATTTGAAGTGGCCAGCTTGATTAAAAAGATTGACATGTTTATTTTTTGGCTGACCTCTTTGGGTAGATGTGGATTTGATTTCTCTATTGTGTGTGACCCTGTATTACAAATATTTTATTAGTTGAACAAGAGCGCTTTTTTTTTTTTGAAAATTACCACATTTGATCAGAATTACTTCATCCTTTCATTACAATTAAGCAGGAGATTGCGTGTGCCTGGATTTTCACTAACCTAGAAATTATAAATTGGTTTGTATTTCGGAATGCTTTTTAGAGTTTATGATTATTGAGATTGTCGTTGAAATATTTATAAATACTTCATCAGATGGCCTCCACGTCTTGATGGTGCATGTTAAGCTTTTACAGAATTAACATAATATGCTTCTTATTGTGTGCCATTCCTCAGGATTATGCCTCTTCTACACATCTGATGTTGTAAAACATACTGTGTAAATAATTGATAATAAACAAACAAATTCTACTTTTGCCCTGGTGTACTTTACCAGTTTCAAGACTTTGAAGTCCTGTAAATAATTTATTGCCCTTATTAGTGCAGGCAAATCAAACGGTACCCTTGATCCGAGCTGCTTTTTGTCCTCAGCGTTTCTGAACAGAATTGTTAAGTGATGCTTCTGATTGGTAACTAAACGGAACACCACTGAAAATCACTGTGGCATGCCTGCTAATATATACTGATGCACACAGCATTGCCAAGCCATTGGTAATTACACTAATGGAATTTGTAGACTTACTGGAATATATTCTGAAACCAGGACTTGCTATATCTTTTCAGCGTGTTTTTCGTTTACCTATGACTTCTTCCCCGGTGCATGTTAAGAAGTGAATTTTCACTCAATATGCATTTCTTGGCAAAGATACAAGCATGCTGGAAAACATGAACTGAAATATCAAAAGACAGACTATATAATCTTTTTTTAACTCCTAAAAGCTTAGGCAGTATGCCAACTAGCCAGACTAAATAATCCACAATGGTACAATAGTCTTTCTTGGGTGTGGAAAATGCAAGCATGTGAGAGTGAAAAGTGAAGTTTCAGAAGTTATGAAAGATTTATGACTTAAACATTTTGTTCTTCTCGTGGTCTGTGTTATTTATAATTACATGAATCTTAACCAAAGGTTCCATTGATTTCATAATGAATTCAAATAAAGATTTTAGTTTCTGAGTGACCTTTAAAGGTTGGACTGGTTCTTCATGTTTTTTTTTCCCTAAAAGTTTTCTGTTGTGATGAATTTTTTTTCTTCACCCTGGAAATATTCAGACATAACAGATAGGATTACTTCAGACTGGCTATAACTGCAAGGCAGATGAAATAAAATGTAACTAATACAGTTGTAGACATACACATTTATATATTCAGAAGGACTTCTTTATAATTGTTTCACTCAAACAAGCTTTGTAAGGAGAAATTTTGTCCCATTTTTAGGGGCTCAGCATAACGAGAGCAATGTATACTGTGTCCCCTTTTATGATATTTTCCATCTCTTAGGGGGGTTTGATTTCCAAGAAAGTCCCATAGAAAGTGTTTTTCCTTCACACCACCACACCTGAGGTATCTCCCCTCTGTGATGGGGGTTTGATTACCAGCAAGGGTCAACTGGTCAGGCTCTCCTTTTGAAGTGGATAACAGAGAGTATTTTAAGGCACGGGTCCCCGACCTCCAGGATCTAATGCCTGATGAGCTAAGGTGGAGCTGATGTAATAATAACTGATAAAGTGCACAATAGATGTAATGCGTTGAACCATCCCCAAACCATCCCCAACCCCCTTCCCCCCCGATCCCCTGAAACCAGTCCGTGAAAAAATTGTCTTCCATCACACTGGTCCCTTGTACCAAAAAGTTTGGAGACTGCTGTTTTAAAGTACAATGCCACACCGAGAGGTAGCTTTTCAAATATACCTTTTAAAACTCTTAAAATAACAGTATAAATGCAGCCTATTGTGTGCTCAGTGACTCAGTTGTGTCCAGCTCTTTTGGACCCCATGGATTGTAGCCTGCCAGGCTCCTCTGTCTGTGGGATTTCCCGTGCAAGAACGCTAGGGCAGGTTGCCGTGCCCTCCTCCCAGGGATCTTCCCATCCCAGGGAGCTAACTCCTATCTCCTGTAGCTCCTGCACCACAGGTGGCTTCTTTGCCACTGCACCACCTGGGAAGCCCAAAACACAGCCTGACTACATTTTTAATATTAGCTCATAATCAAGCTGGATATCAATTACACTAATATGAATTTTGAATTTTAATTACTAACTATAACCCTAAATTATCATGTTAATATGCTGTGCAAGACATTTAAAACAAAATGCAAATGTCACAAAAATGAAAGATTTGCCTCCATTGTAAACATTAACTCAAGTTAACTTCAAGCACTCATTATGACTTTTTATGAAGGAAACCACAGCTCTCCATTAGATTCTCAGAAAGAAAACCCCAAAACCTTTAACCTTGAAAACTTAACCGAGGCCCTGGCTAGACCTCAACTCCTGCAAGCAGCTGTCTCTTCGAAATCAATAACCCTTCTGGCAACTTCTTTTCAGGGCCAAGATTAACTGCCCTGGAAAGAGAGCTTATCTTGGATTGAACTCCAGGAAAGAGCTAACAATCCTCTTTGGGTTCTACTTGCTTGTGTCTGTCTGCTTGGAGTCTTCTAAGAATTGTCCCTGAATTTCAGCACTGGAGAATGGTGCTTTCACTCCAATGCCATCCCCTAGGTCCTAGCGCCCAGGAGGAGGGAATTTACTTGAACTGTGCTAGTTGGTGGTGCTACTGGTAAAGAATCTGCCTGCCAACGCAGGAGACACAAGAGATGTGGGTTTGATCTGTGGGTCGGGAAGATCCCGTGGAGGAGTAAATGGCAACTCACTCCAGTACTCTTGCCTGGAGAATCTCATGGACTAAGGAGCCTGGCAGGCTACAGTCCACGGGGTTGCAGAGAGTCAGACGTGACTGAGCTCAAGCACGGCTCTAACTAGCTTAACTAGAGCCATGCCACTGTTTTCCCAAGCCAAGGCCAAGGATCAGAGCTTTATGAAAGGAGTTCCCATAGATCCTCTGATATACTGGAAGTAACACTTAAGTGGTTGACGATGAATTGTCACGTGTCTCAGGGCATTGGCAATAGAGCATCCAGGAAATCAGTGTGGGATTGCTGATTCTAAAGGTCAGCAACTCCCAATGGCCAGATGAAATACACCACATAGGAAAAAGGAACCTCTTCTCAAGGATCAATCTGAGCAAGTTCTGGGGTGGCAGGAGGTGAACCTGGTCCTTGACACCAGCTTCTTGGCCTTCATCTCTATTCACTGTCACCACACTGTCCGGGTGGAAAACTACATGTGTACTCAAATTCTCAGGAGCTGATGGTGGAAGAGGAATAGAGGGCCTGTCCCTGCTTCAGCGGAAGACTTCCAGTCATTCTTTTAGCTATAGCATCACTTTTGTAAGGAAAGTTCTGATCATTGAAGACATTTTTTTTTCTCTTTTTCTTTGTTGTATCATTGTGTACACATTTCAAGGGAGCATGTGAGAAAGTTTTAAGACATACCTTGCTAGCCTCACTCTGTACCCAAATCAAAGACATGTAGAGCAGCCCTGCTTTCAGACGAAGTACCGTGCTTGCCCTGGGCCTTTGTCCATCCCCTTCTCTCCTTTTCTCTCCCTGTGAAATGCTATTTATCAGTCTGGTCATTCTGACAGTAGCAAACGGACTCAACACCTAACTCATAAGAATTCCTTTTTTAACCTTCCTTCACTTTCTTTTCCATCCTCAGAACCCCTACTGTAACTTTATTGCCCTATTATAATTTAACAATATAAGCTCCTTCCAGCAGCTTTCTGTTTCTACCTACTATTACTTTATTTGTGAATCTATTTCCTATACAAATGGCAAGCCCCATTTAAAACTTTTAGTTATGTTTTGAATCTCATTGTCTTGATTCTTTTTTTATTGATGTATAAGTATTAGTCCCCCAGTTGTGTCCAACTTTTGGCCATCCATGGACTGTAGCCCACCAAGCTCTTCTATCCATGAAATTCTCCAGGCAAGAATACTGAAGTGGGTTGCCATTTCCTTTTCAGTTACTGGTGTATAGTTGATTTATAATACTATATTAGTTTCAGGTATATAACCTAGTGATTCAATACTTTTACAGATTATACTCTAAAGTTATTTACAAAATAATGGCTGTATTTCCCTGTGCTGTACAGTACATCCTTGCTGCTTATTTATTTTAGACCTAGTAGCTTGTATATCTCAATCCTCTACTCCTATCTTGTCCCTCCCTCTCTCCATCTCCCCATTGTACTAGTTTGTTCTCTATATCTGTGAGTTTGTTTCTAGTTTGTTATATACATTCCTTTGTTTTGTTTTTAGATTTCACATGTAAGTGATAACATAGAGTGTTAGTTTTTCTCTGTCTGACTTATTTCACTAAGTATAATACCCTCTAGGTCCTTCTATATTGCTACAAATGGGATAACTTTATTCTTTTTCATGACAATAATATTTCATTGTATATATGTACCACATCTTCTTTATCCATTCATCTGTTAATGGGAGCTTGGATTGCTTCCATGTCTTGGCTATTGTAAATAATACTGCTGTGAACTTTGAGTTTGCGTGTATCTTTTTCAATTAGCACTTTCATTTTCTTTGGATATATACCCAGCAGTGAAATTGATGGATTATATGGTAGTTCTATTTTTAGATATTTGAGGAGGATTATCCTAGTCTCCTACAAGTTTTTTAAATGGAATTACACTGAAGAAGTAGACATTCAGTGTTTCACATTTGTTAGGTTGGTTTCCCTAATTGTTCACATCTGAAGTCTAGGCCTGTGGTTAATCCCCTCACTACTCCATATCTCCTAGCAGTGGGTTAAAAATGGTGCCACCATGACCTTCTCCATCATGGGGGGAGCCTGGAACAGGGAATAGCCCATTTCATCCTGGGGGCTACATTCTCAGTTCAACAAGTGCAGTTCTGTTCTTCCCTCTGAGGGTTAATTTCACCAAAGGATACTATCCATAGGATAGAAAAGTTCCTAACCACTGTTTTGATGGCTTAATAAAAATTCAATAAATAAGTATTTCACTATGGTATAATTTAGGGAAATAAATTGTAGCTCAGTAATACAAAAAAAAAGTATAAAATGCTATAGACATGTACTATGGTGAGGGTAAGCATCTTTTGTTTATAAATGGTTGAAATATAGTGACAATAAATTTATTTAATCCAAGAGATTTAGAGCAGATGCTTCCTTGTGGCCTTTGAATAGGGATTCAGAGCTGCTCAGAAACGCATTGCCAGTTTGTTAAGCTTGCTGTCCTGTTTGACAGGGAGATAAAAACTGGGAAGGCCTAGAGTAGATTCCTGACCCAGGACTCTTAACGTGTTCCGTAACAAGTCTACAGATTAGGGATTCATTTGCACTAATGAACTTCTCAAGTTCCCATCACTTAGTTGTCAGTCGTTTACACTTTAGTGTGTACTGCTTTCATCAGGAAATCGGATTACTGTTGCTGAGGGAAGAGGCATGTAGACTGAAGGTGAGGTGAGGTGAGAGGTTATCAGAACTTGGAGCAGTAGGATGGTGGCACCCCTGCGTGGAGCGCCAGAGTCAGAGAGGCTGCCACGCGGGCCCCAGGTTTCCACTAAGTTCCCTCTCAGACACTGAGGTGAACCTCACAGAATGTTGCTGACAGTGTGCCACTTTGATGAGAGGAGAAAGGACAGGTAGCACAAGCCTTAAACGGCTGGTGGTCATGCATGAGGGGAAGTTCGAATGAAGCCAGCAAGCAAAGTCAGGGTGGTGGGAAAGGGTGCAGGTGACAAAGGCAGGCAGGGGTCAGGTGGTGTGGGTCAGATGAGGGGTTAAGGCTGGCTGCCTGGAGACTGAAGACTCCACGACAAGGGACAGAGAAATGGGAAGAAAGGAGTAGTGATAAAAGTGTCAGTTGAGATCCACAGTCGTGATCTGGGAAGTACTGGAAATCAAAAACGGGAGTGGGCGAGGAGCTCGGTGGGGTAAGATCCAATGGGAAGAAGCCAAAGCAAACTGTGACCACAGAAAGTTCTTAACACATAAAGGAAGGTGATGGGCCTTGTCTACTTCTGCTTTCATCTCATTCTGCAAACTATACGAAAGCATATATCAGTAAGATTTGTACAAAAATGTAAGTATAGTTTATTTTTGTGTATGGTGTTAGAAAGTTTTCTAGATTCATTCTTTTACAAGTTGTTGACTGGTTTTCCCAGCACCACTTGTAAAAGAGATTGTCTTTACTCCATTGTATATTCTTGCCTCCTTTGTCAAAGATAAGGTGTCCATATGTGTGTGGATTTATCTCTGGGCTTTCTGTTTTGTTCCATTGATCTATATTTCTGTCTTTGTGCCAGTACCATACTGTCTTGATGACTGTGGCTTTGTAGTAGAGCCTGAAGTCAGGCAGGTTGATTCCTCTAGTTTCATTCTTCTTTCTCAAGATTGCTTTGGCTATTCAAAGTTTTTTGTATTTCCATACAAATTGTGAAATTATTTGTTCTAGCTCTGTGAAAAATACCATTGGTAGCTTGATAGGGATTGCATTGAATCTATAGATTGCTTTGGGTAGTATACTCATTTTCACTATATTGATTCTTCCGATCCATGAACATGGTCTATTTCTCCATCTATTAGTGTCCTCTTTGATTTCTTTCACCAGTGTTTTATAGTTTTCTATATATAGGTCTGGAGAATAGTGTGGAGAGTCCTTAAAAAACTGGAAATAGAACTGCCTTATGACCCAGCAATCCCACTGCTGGGCATACACACCGAGAAAAACAGAATTGAAAGAGACACGTGTACCCCAGTGTTCATCACAGCACAGTTTATAACAGCCAGAATATGGAAGCAACCTAGATGTCCATCAGCAGATGAATGGATAAGAAAGCTCTGGTACATATACACAATGGAGTATTACTCAGCCATTAAAAAGAATACATTTGAATCAGTTCTAATGAGGTGGATGAAACTGGAGCCTATTATACAGAGTGAAGTAAGCCAGAAAGAAAAACACCAATACAGTATACTAATGCATATATATGGAATTTAGAAAGATGGTAACGATAACCCTGTATGTGAGATAGCAAAAGAGACACAGATGTATAGAACAGTCTTTTGGACCCTGTGGGAGAGGGAGAGGGTGGGAGGATTTGGGAGAATGGGATTGAAACATGTATAATATCATATAAGAAATGAATCGCCAGTCCAGGTTCTATGCAGGATACAGGATGCTTGGGGCTGCTGCACTGGGATGACCCAGAGGGATGTTATGGGGAGGGAGGTGGGAGAGGGGTTCAGGATGGGGAACATGTGTATACCTGTGGCAGATTCATGTTGATGTATGGCAAAACCAATAAAATATTGTAATTAGCCTCCAATTTAAATAAATAAATTTAAAATTTTTTAAAATGTAAGTGTATAGTTCAGAGAGTGTTGGGACACACAGCAGAAAGCCAGGTGGTAGAAACGTGGCTGTAAACCTAGGCAGAGCCAGTGTGTTTAACGATGGTGGTCGACCAGGGCTGTGTATGAAGAAGCATTGCAGGGTCTTCCCTGGTGGTCCCTGGTGGCACCTCCACTGCAGAGGACAAAGGTTTGATATCTGCTGGGAGAGCCAAGATCCCACATGCAGTGGAGTGTGTCAAAAAAAAACACAAAGCTTTGCATTTGCACATTTCATCATTCAAAATCTTAGAAGCAAAAGTAACCAGTGGTTAGTTAGGAAAATTAAACTTGCAAAGACAAAATTTTAATTGAGTTCAAAACTGACTGATGTAGAAGTGTTTGTGTGTGATTATATTTGTTTGTTTGTTTGTAAAAAATAATAATAATAGCTTAGTATCCACATTTACTACAGGTATGAAAGTCCAGGTGCAAATCTCAAATCACTAGATGTGTAATACTAGTGTCTGTGTACCCGCATACAGAGATGGCTTTTATAGAATAATACTGAATATTTTAACATATCCCTGGCTTGTGTTTTACCAGGAGGCAATGAGTCATTTAGTTTATGAAAGAAAATCACATTAAATGGACAAAGGTTTCACAGGAAGAGTTATAAAAGGTCCAGAAGTGGTACTTATGGAACAGAACAATGTAAGAAAATATAAACATGTCTTGTGTAATCATAGAAAAAGGATCAGTTCAAATGGACCAATTTTTTTTTACTGGAAATACATAGTACAGAAATAGAAACTTTAAGTATTAGAAATAGTATTATTGAGCTCCATTCATCTTGAAAACTTATTCCACTAACTCCAAATCAAACACTGAGAATAAAGGGTTTAAAGTAAAGGAAAATATATCCAATTCACACTTGAGGAAAATGAAAATACTACAGACCAAGAGAACATTCTTATTGAGCTTTTTTTTTTCCCCCCCAGTGCTCTCATTTTAACCAGCTGGAATTATTTTTAAAGTACATCCAATTCAACCTTTTAAAATGACAGATTTTCCTTTTAATGGGAAATATGTATTTCATCATAAAGATGGAGCACAGTGTCCTTGGCTAAGTTATTCTCTGCAGAAGGATGCTGTCTTTTTCTGCACTTACTCTTAGCCTATAAGGAAGAGCACATATTATAGAAAATTTGCTCCTGCTGTGGGAGATTAGAAGGATACAGACAGACTGATAAAGAACAATTAAAAATGTGCAGTCTCCCCTCCATATCCTGACTTCCTTGTGGTCATGTGGATAGTTATGTAATGAGCAGTGTAAACTGAAACCAGGGGAAGAGCAACCTTAGAAACCAGAGTTCTTTTTTATGTTTAAAGAAGTGACAATAGCAACTTAAAACAAGCAAACAGTACCTTAGAAAAGGTGTCTCCCAAGATCCTTTATTTGGAGGTGTTACTTTCTTACTCCAGGACGTCATCAATCTATATTCATTACAACTTTTTTTTTTTTTGGTAAAAAAAAGCATCTCCATTTTCTGAGGAAAAACAAACAGCTGATAACAGTGGAGCTGAATTAAGCTATCTCAGGGTTTATGTTAGCAAAACTGACACATTTTCAATGAAGATTGACATTCCCGAGATGTGAGCATGACTGATGCTGTTTGACAGAATGGGATCCTTGAGAGGAGGGTAAATATTCCAGGACTGTGGACAACAGAGAGGGCTGAGGTCAATCAGAGATGCTTGTCTAAGGAGGACAAAGGGGCTGGGGTCAGGGACAAGTGCTGTACAGCTGAAACGGGGGGCTGGTGAAGTCCAGCAGCAGGAGGGTGTCTGACATCATGCAAGGGAGAGTCGGAGGTCTGGAGGGGAGCGCAGTGCCCTGAAAGCCTCCTCCACGATGGAAACAAAGAGGTAACTGGTCTCATCCTAGGGCCCTTTATAAGGGGCTTATTTCACTGCCTCGAACAACCAAACATGGAATTAGGGTTTTCAGTATTAGGCATACTGTCTTATTAATTTAAGTACTAAAATTCTGTGGAAGGAAGTACTCAAGGGTCATTTAGGAAATTGAATAATAACTATGCATTTAAAGGTATTTTGGCTGAAACTCCACCCTGAAATATTCTATCTGCACTGTCTCCAATGCTCTGGTACAATCATAGAAAATAAATTGTATCACTGCTTACAAAGGTAAACAAAGACACTTGGTTTGCATGGAAGTGATTCATTCGTTCATCAAATGAAGCAGTCGTTGCTCCTTGTGCTGGTGCTAAAGGTGGTAGGTCAAAAGTGAAATCAGACGCAGAGCCTGTTCTAACTAAAGGATTCAGTGGAATTTGACAGCATGGCACCTTTGCAGCTCCATTGGATGGCAACTTGCATACCTGAAGCAACTCACTTTTTTTTAAAGGGACTGGGAGTTCTTGGTGAAATTTTGGATGCCCAACCAAAGTATATGTTGTTTACTTTTCTAAAAAAATCCGAGGGCCCAGGTGTTCCTTCTCAGGGCCCTGAACCCTGCTGGGGATTGGGGCACAGAGGCTGACCATGCCTGGGAGAGACTGTTGATGGACTCAGTCAAACTCACAGCCAAGCAGGTGAACAGGAAGCCCAGGGGGCAGATTCAGGGAGTCAGGGCCAATGGAACCAGGCAGTGAGGTCAAAGGCCAAGATGGTATGATGAAGAGGGTGGCTAGAAAGCCTGCATGACTTTCCTAAGCCAAGGGAGATGGTGGCATCATTATTAAAGTGGGACTAAATATAAGGTCTGGTCCCTTCTCTTCCTTTCACTCAACCATCGTATAACATCAACTCACACCTCAAGTTCAAGGTGAGAGGTAGCTTTCCCTGAGCATGGTTCATGTTTAGGGTGTTGAAGAGAAAGAGATGCTGTGTGCTTCCTCCAGCCACTCTCCCAACCTTGAACACTGGTAGAAGAAAAGTCATTGGAAGGGAACTTCCCTGGCAGTCAGTGGTCGGATTCCCCTTCCAACGCTGGGGGTGCAGGTCCCATCCCTGGTCAGGGAGCTCAGATCTCATATGGCTCATGGACAAAAAAAAAAAAAAAAACAAAACATGGAACAGAAACAATATTGTAAAAAAAAACTCAATAAAGACTTTTTAAAAAAAAGACATTGTAAGGAAATTTCCTGAAGAAAAGAGGGTAAAGAACACCTGGTGGTTTCTTGAGGCCAGAGCAGAGGCCAGAGCACTGCCTTAAGGTCTGAGATAAATGACAAGGGGGGTTGGGAAACTTGAGCTCCTGTTCCCGGGGCCAGGCCTTGGAACCAAGAGACTTGGCTCTGCACTCACACTCTGCAGCTCTGCTCTGCCCCCCTCTCCTCTTTCCAGCCACCCCCTCCCCAGCCCGAGAGCAGGGGCTTCGATGGCTGCACTGGAGGAAACTACTGCAGTTCTTGTTTCAGTGGAGCATCTTTGGCAGGTGGCCTCCTGTCCTGGGCACAGCCAGCAGCTCATCCAGAAGGACATCTGCTGCTCAGTTTCACCATTGCCCAGGCATATGGCCTTCAGCCCCCTCCCCAACACGGTGGAAACCCAGAAAACCTCCTGAGGTCAGGAAAAGTTTTAGAGCCCAGGAATGACAGGGGAAAAAAAAAGAGCCATGTTTCAAGAAAATGAATTTCATCCACGGTGCAAAGTGGATTCAGGAAGGTGGTCCAGAAGCCATTGCTATCCGAGTTAAACATTAATGAGGCATCAGAGCCCTGATAGTGATGAGTGGAGGGCAGAGATACTGAAGCATCAGAGCCTTAATGGTGATTTGAGGGGAGCAGAGATATGAAGGAAAGTCAACTGGACTCAGTAATTAGTGGACTGTGGGGGACAGTGGAAAGAAAAGAGTCAGAGATGAGGTTTTGAGCCTCAGGATTCCAAAAAACTAAGGAATACAGAGGCAGCTGGATAGAGTCTGAGAGTGACAAGGGGTTCATTCTGATACAGATTTCAGGTAGTGTTATTCTTATGCCGACTGTCAGGGTGTTAACTTTAGGCCCAAGTAAGAGTTCAGATGGGCTTCCCAGTTGACTCAGTGGTAAGGAATCTGCCTGCTCATGCAGGAAACTAGAGTTCGATCCCTGAGTGGGGAAGATCCCCTGGAGAAGGAAATGGCAACCCACTCCAGTACTTTTGTCTGGAGAATCCCGGAGAATCCCATGGACAGAGGAGCCTGGCAGGCTACAGTCCACAGGGTCGCAGAGTCAGACACGACTGAGTGACTGAGTGTGCACACACACAAGAGTTCAAATATTTTCAGAACATGTAAGAACGTTATTTTAAGTGTGTGTGGTATAGTAAATTGAAAATGTGTAAAAACGTTTGGTCCAAACTAATTCACAATAGGCTTTTCCTTCTTCCTTCATATTTATTTATATATTTTTTGAAAGAGTGAATAATTCATAATGAGTATATCTTGAAAATATACTTGAAATAAATAAGTGATCACACACATTTGAGTTTCCTCACAGGAGTCTGTTAGATGCTCTGCACACAGCTCCGTTTGCAATTCACCATTTCTATTCAAGTCTGGTTATCTTAATCATTGTGTCACAGGCTCTGTTCTGCTCAATGACTCCACATAATCAACACACTACAATCTTTCCATTCACACATTTACTTTCCTGGTCATTATTTTAATGAGACGCAGGAAATGGCTCTGGCAGATTCCTGAAAACATTCTCCTACAAGGCTTATACAAAAGTCCAGTGTTAAATTCACTTTCATAGAAAATAATATTTAAATGCAAATAGAAAGTATTTTTTTTTAAGAAGGACATTTTTCTGTTCAATTAAAATTACTGCCTTTCTCCTCCTTGGTACAAAGAGAGATGTTTGTGATCTGGTGAGAGATGTGTCTATAAAATACATTTTCACGTAAGTTCTTCAGGAACACTGAGTCTGGGTGGTTCCCACTCGCCAGGAAGCTTTGGGACTTTCCAATTCAGCTTCTTTCTCCAATAAGATTCCCCGTCTTGTTCATTCTCTCTAGCTTTCTTGAATTGAAAATCATCCCATCTACAGCAAAATACAATCTGTAAATAATTCTGTTAACACTCATTGGATCATTTAATTCCCACTTCAGTGGTGACTCTGAAAACACAATTTGGGCGTGGCAGAATTGTAAAGTAAAATTTAAAAAAAAAAAAAAAAAGATACAAATGTTAACTGTCTCACTTCTTTCGGCTCACGCCCTCCTTCCAATCTTGTCGTTTTTACAACTCTCCTCTTTGTGCATATCGCTGTCCTAACTAAAACAATTCACCTCAGTGAAATAGTCCTTTACATGTAATTAACAAATCATCAAATCCTAAACTGAGCTCTTTGCATCATCACATATAGAAATGCAGACCTCCGAAAGGCTAATGTGCCTCTTCCAGTCCGGTGGCCCACGTAACACCTGTCACTTGTGCCTCTGATAGACCCTGCCTCTCGGTGCAGCCGGCCCCAGGACCCTGGCACCCTGGCACCCAGGCACCCAGGATTCCCCTGGAATAAATTTCCTCCCAGCTGTAGTGGAGTATTTCTATGACTGACTTACACCCAGTCTTTTCCCTCGTGGGTTTCCCCCCTCCAAAAAAAATCAGCAGGCAACATCTGGCAGCCTAGCTCATTCTAAAGCTTCACTTTCGTTCATTGTGCCCTTGGCGCGTCATTTTCCTATAGATGACGCCGTGAACCTTTTATTTATTTGTGTATTTATTTGTTTGCAGATTCCACTTCTCACACTCAACTGCTGTCTTCCCCCTGTGTAAGTTTCTTTCTCGGAAGCTCAGGAGAGCATCTGCAAGGAGTCGCTGTGGGTGCTTTCTACTCACATCAGGTTCCGAAGCCCCCTTCTTGCTCTTGCACACCCTTAAAGTGGATTAGGCAGAATATGAAAACTTTCAGCAAACTGGCGGTTAATTCTGAGAAGTCACGCTTCTCAGCTTCGAAATGTGGATGGGCCTCTCCTCCACCACTGGGTACTCTGTCCTCCCAGGCAAGCCTAAGGATGTAAAAGCAACTTGGTAATTTAGACAGTTTGCCGAAAGGAGGAATATTTAAAAGGAAAACAATAAGTCAGCTAAACTAATTTTGGCATCAAATAAAAATTGTCGCTTTGCTTTTTCCTCATTAAAATGTCAACACTCCAGAGCCTTCCCTGGTGGCCTAGCGGTTATGACCCCGTGCTTCCAATACTAGAAGTGTGCTAGCTTGCCTCAGGCTTGTCTGACTCTTTGTGACCCCATGGACTGTACCTGCCAGGCTCCTCTTTGTATGGGATTTTCCAGGCAAGAATACTGGAGTGGGTTGCCATTCCCTTCTCTAGGGGATCTTCTCCAACCAGGGATCGATTCAGCATCTCTTATGTCTCCTGCATTGGCAGTCGGGTTCTTTACCTCTAATGCCACCAGGGAGCACGGGTTCAATTCCTGGTCAGGGAACTAGGATCCCCCATGTCCTGTGGCCAAAAGATATAAATAAATCAGTGAAGTATGTATTACACTTTTCAAATAAAATGTCCACATTCCTGTTTAGAAAGAAGACTTCAGAAAACAGAGCACAGATTAATTATAAGGTGAAGTGATGAGTAATTACCCTGCATCCTCAGAATAGGCTTTCTGAGCCCTTGCTCTACTATAAGTCTGGGTGTTTCTTCTTTTCTGTGGATGGCTTGCCTCACAGAACCTCAGGGCTGCTCTCATTCTTAAAATGGTAAATGCTACTGCTACCCTGATTTTCCCCACTTAGAAGCATCTCAGATTCAACTGTGGCCTGTCCTGTGAGAAGAAAGCCAGGGGACTGCTTACTTCCTGTGATCCGAGAGAATGTCTCTCTCTTCCCATGTTCAGGGCTGCAATTCTTGACACTAGTGAGCGATTCCTTTATGAATGTCTCTCTCCCGTTCCTAACCCCTGCTATTTTTTGAGAATTCTGCCAACATTCTTTATGATGGCTCTATTTCCCATATGTGTCATGGACTTGGATTCATTCATCCAACAAATATTTGTTGAGAACCTTTCATTTTCCATCCTTGCTAAATGTCAGTTGCTCCCAAGCCCAGTGATTTCTGCTCTTTTCTTCCTAACTTGCAACTCAATTCCAGGTTCTTTTGTCCTGCCTCGCTTCCCAAGAAGTCAGTTTCAGGCTATTTGCTCAAGGAATGAAAAATTAACAGGAGTGGCTTAGGATTCAAATCTGGGGAGTTTCTGTTTAGAAAAAGAATTTAGCATATCTGTCTGAATTCTCTAGAGCTCAAAATTCTCAATCCTTTGAAAAAAAAAAATTCTTAAAACACCGCTCTACTATTATTATCTCTAACTCCCTGCGTGTTTTCTTATGTGATGCATTCAACCTATGTGTGAGCCTCTCAGAAATTTGTTTGCTAAATCATCTGGCAAATGGTCTTGTTGATGTCTGCTGAGCGGCTCAGAGCCTACAGTTGTTAAGTACTTATTACAGGAATCCAGCCGGGCAAATTAAGAAAGCTACGTGTTTGCTTATTATTTTAGGACTATTATGCTATCTTCTGAGGGGACTCCATCTTGGACCTTCTGACCTGAAAGGACTCACTGTTCTTTAGCCAGAGGTTGCTGTGTGGAATCTGAATCTTTGACCTGGTGACAATAAAAATGATTATCTTTATTCAAGGGTGGGGGGCAGGGGATGGAATGTCCTCTTGTTCTTTTCATAGTTCCGCCTGCTGGAAAATACGTATTTAAGCAGCTCAGGGTTCACTTGGTGTGTCATAACTAAGCTGGGAATGTTTTCTACTTACAAATGAAGCTGTTTACTTCATTTTTTAAATTAAGTACTTTATATAAAGAGTACTGCAACATGTGTGCTATCTGTTCAAGGTGACCATCTCTCCCAACCTGTATAAAAAGATCTACACAGAGCTGTCTTGAAAAGTGTAGCTGATGTTTCTGGTACCTATTCAGAAAGTCCATATTACAAATTGAAGCTGCCACATAAGTAACTTACACATCTCACAAAAAATAACAAGGAAGAAGCTTTTTCGAGGACCATTGTTAAAGCAGATGTGGGGAGTGTCTGAAAAGTTTCCCTTTATGTTAAAGATTGGAAAATACGATCAGAAATCCTTTAAGTAAATGAACTGTAGGCTCCTTACATATGCCAATTTTCCAAAGCCCAGGCGTTTGTATTGTGGTCTACCCAAAGCTTTGCCTTTGGTACCTCCTTTCTGTGTCAGAGGCATCACAGCTGTGGTTGAAATCCCTCCCCAACAGTGTCAGTGTTGCTCTTAAGCTCTTCCTAAATGTTCATCTGGTTAAAGACGCTGATGCTGACATGGTTGGGAAGAAAATACCTGTGTCGTAGGAGATTAGTGTCTTTCCCCAAACATTGCAGTCGGTTTCACCAGCTTTAAAAATGTAAGTGATGCAAAGGAAACTTGTCCTTTCCTTGTCTACTGGAGGTATTTTTTTAATAATGCAAGCTGCTTAAGCACAGAGTTAATGTCTAACATGCCTTTTCTAGCAACAGACTTTGTACTTTATAAATGCTTTATGATGTTAAATATTTGTGAGGAGTAAAGGAACTTGCCTGTTCAAAATAAAAAGCATTGGACCATCTTGCAGCAATCACATCGTTAAGAAGTCAGATGCCAAATCTGGATGTACCTGAACACACCATTTTCTGTGAATCTGCCTATGGTTCTCTGGTCTGGGCAATAAAAGTTACTTCTTAATCAAGATGCTAAGGCAGGAATCAACAGACTGATTCTTTAAAGGGACAAATACTAAATATTTTAGGCTTTGTGGGTCAAGAGTCTAGATCAAGAATAGTCAATGGGTGCTTAATAAGAAAGAAACCAAACTTCTGCAGGTATTTTTTTGCAAGACGGTAGTGTGCCTCTCTTATAAATTGGATTTTCTTCAAGTGTGGTCTTGGGGCCATCTGATGTCACATCACAGAGTTGGTTTATTAAATGAGCAGATTCTTGGGGCTTCCTGCATATTCTTAAGCTTGTCTGATTAGCCTTACCCTGCTATTCTTACAAACTTGGTTTAGCTGGCAAAGTGTATCCCCTTTCTTTATGAAATCCAGCAGTTTCCTGGACTTTTTCCCTTCGGCCTTCAGATAGCCTCAGCTCCCTGCTTTTAAAAGTAAACATTATTTTGACTCTGCTCTGCTCCCACTACCCCCCACCATTA
Organism: Oryx dammah; assembly: GCF_014754425.2. Taxonomy (NCBI): domain Eukaryota; kingdom Metazoa; phylum Chordata; class Mammalia; order Artiodactyla; family Bovidae; genus Oryx; species Oryx dammah. The sequence goes on from NW_024070191.1 coordinate 12,170,044, forward strand.
CCTGCTTCAAAGTCAGTCTCTTCGAATTGCCTCCACCACCGCCATGCTTTCACATCCTTCTACAATTTCCTTCTTGTTCTCACCACCTATCCAGGGTACTCCCCGCATATTGCCACAATACTCTTTCAGATCCTCAGTCTTTGTTATCTTAAACCCCTACCTGTCATTTGTCACTACTGGCAGCTCCTGTTCCCCAAATACCTCCAGTTTGTTCATACTGTTCCTGGTATATCTGGGGAAGGTCCTAGAAAAAATTGTTACCTGGTCCAGTAGATAATTTCTTCAGATGCTGTAGTCATTTTGCAACTTCATCTTATACCATCAGAAGTGGGTATTAACTGGGCTTAGGAGTCCCGGAGGTAAATAGGTCCTTACCTGGGGCAGGAGTCTACGGCTGTGAGCGGGCCTGAAGGCTCTGCACATTCGAACGAATCAGCCTGCCTATACTCGTGGGTGTTAAGTACTTAGAAGATTGGGAGCTCCAAGCTAGGGCTCTGTTTCTCGTGGTGAGATGCTGGGTGGGTGAGGTCACCTGAGGAGCAGGTGGGGAGAACTGGCTGACTTGCGTCTCCATCTGTACCTGCTCCACAGCCCCGCTGCCCTGAGAGCAAGTGTGAGGTTGTTCAGCAGCTGCTGTACCCGCAGCGCCCTGATTCGCTCGCCTCCACCCTCCGCCAGCAACCCTCCTGTTCCCTTGGGGGTGTCTCCCCCTTCCCAGGGCCACCCTGCAGGTGCCACCCACTCGCATTTGCATCTGCCCGCTGCCTTCTGGCTCCTCCAACCTGTGCACGCCTACCCTGCACCTGCCCTCAGGGCTCACCTTTGGAATTGACTGCTGTGTCTACAACTGCAGCCCCGACCACTCACGCTCAAAAAAAAAAATAAAAACCCTCTCATTCTCAGTAGTCTGAGATGCTAACCAATTAACTTCACTTAGATTCCCAGCAGTTATCTAATTCGACTTATCAAAATTGAAAATAAAAAGTCCCTTCCAAATAGACTTCTTTTCATCCATTTCTCTGGACCCATTTTATTCAGTTGCTTTCCTATGAGCCCATCTCAAAGCTGCAAGCCTTGTAATCACTCTTTATTCCCCTATCACTGTCTAGTATCCCAGTCCTTCAAATGTTTTATTGTTATTTTAATTATTTTACTTGTATTCCCGTATGTGTTTATTTTATAATTGTAAGGTTCATCCAGTTCCTATGACGTGGTGTGTGTGTCCACAATTTTTTAAAGTAGTCTCGCTTCTTTCAGTTTCTTCTCCAGCTTTATTTTGTGTATGGTTGTCACACTCTTCTTAAAACTCCTGGTTCATCGAGCTCTCAGGCCTACTAAGGCTCCCTACTAGCTGGTTGGTAACAGAACGTGTTTTTAATCTTATTTCCTGCACTCTTTATTCTACAGAGCAGATCTTCTGACTCGTCCCCTTCCATATCCTGCACTTACCCCACGCCTCTGATGTCACTCATGCTCTTTCCTCAGTCTGGATACCCTCCCTCCATAGATGGTTCCTAGCAGAAACGGCGACCTTCCGAAGAGAGAAGAACTGAGTTTTCATCTAGGATGTCTCATGCATGCATGCTTAGTCACTCAGTCTTGTCTGACTCTTAGTGACCCCATGGACTGCAGCCCGCCAGGCTCCTCCGTCCATGGGATTCTCCAGGCAAGAATACTGCAGTGGGTTGCCATTTCTTCCTCCAGGGGATCTTCCCAACTCATGGTCTGAACCCAGGTCTCCTGCACTGTAGGTGGATTCTTTACTGTCAGGCCACCAGGGAGGCCCTAGGGTGTCTCACCTGATTGTAAATGTTTATTGAACTCTACCTGATCTCAGGAATGAGCTTCCCAGGTGGCACTAGTGGTAGAGAAATCCACCTGGCCATGCAGGAGACACAAGAGACATCAGCAGGGGTTGGATCCCTGGGTCAGGAAGATCCCCTGGAGTAGGAAATGGCAACCCACTTCAGTATACCTGCCTGGGAAATCCCACAGCTACAGTCCATGGGGTTTTAAGAGCTGAACTCAGCTGAGCAACTGAGCACGCAAGACTCCAGAAATGCCATCACCCGCTGCCTTTAATCCTTCCCCTTCCTCCACAGGTGACCTCTGAGAAGCAGGGCGACATGGGGTGAATCAGGACCAACCAGTCACCACAGGCCGTGCCACTATCACTGCCCCTCATCATCTCTCTTGGATTTATAATCCCATCCTCAGAGGAAATGTCAAAACAAGACAGAAGGCATAGTAGCAGGCCTCCTTTCAAAGTTTGTTTCTCCCTGGCACAAGGACTAGAACCAGAATTCTTTTGAAAACTAAAGATAATATTCATCGAGCTCAAACTCATGAACAAAGGATGTGGTGCTTGTTTACAAGAATTATAAATACAATGCCCACATTGTTTATTTTACTTTTGTCTTTTTTTCTGGTTGAAATTAAAGATGGCATTTTGGGGGAGAGCACACATAAATGAGATTCATATGAGCTCCTATGATTAATTATGCCATAATTAAATATTAACCACACCAGTATGTCTTATATTTATGCTGTGTCTCCCTTTTCTATTTGAAAATCGCTTAATTACATAAAGAAATATGCCAGAAATATAGGCTATATTCTGATTCTGAATTTGAAAAGAAATTTGGTGTGTACATGAAAAGAAATCCCCAATGTTAACCACTTAAGATTTGGTAGATTATTCAGATATTAAGTCTATTGCTACCTACAAAAAATCATAATCAAATAGTTCAGCTTATTAATTTGTTTAAAGGGTCCTAAATCCTTGCATCAGGAAAATATTCTGAGATTAATTTTTTCAATGCGTTCAGCATTGAATCTCATCACAGTGAGACATACTGTGTTTCATGCTACTGAAATACTTTCTGATTTACCAAAGAAAATATATTTTAAATATTTTTTTTGTGGTTTTCTTTACTTATAATGTGACTTTGCACAGATTCCTCAATCCGTGCAGGGCCCTTATTTCATTCGTCTGTAAATCAGAGACATTATAATTCCTGGCAGATTTGTCACTAGGATTAAAAGGGGTCTAATATGTCAAACATGTAGCACAGCTCCTGGCACATATGAAATACAGCAAATGTTGTGTTAATGTCTATTTATTAAGTTGGTTAAAATGTACAATCCATATCTCTCAACTGCTATGAATACATATCCTCTTCTCATTATTAAACTACTTTTAGACATGGAATGGGAGATGTAAATGCATAGGGATTCCCTCATCTCTTTCATAAGGTTTATCCAAGGTTTTTACATTTTTCAGGCAAAGCTGAGATGTAGTGAGTTGTGTTTGGCTCCCCGGGAGCCCGCTGTGATGTGCTCCTTTGCAGTTAAAATCCAGACTTGACCCCCGCCCTCCCTTCAGGGCCTCCGCATGGTTTCCAGAGCTGGAAATCAGACACCAGGCGCATTGGGAGGCAAGTGGAACAAACAAGTGGAAGGGGATGGCAGCTGCAAATATTACACAGCAGCTAAGAGCATGCTTGGGGTCTCTGCAGGCGCCCCGTGGCCCCCTCTGCTCAAGTGTTTGGGGCTCTGAGTAATAATAAAAGGTCAACCATCAGAGACTCTCTTTATCTCAACTATTTGGGAAAAAAAAAAACTTATGTCAAGTGAGCACTTTACATGTTGTTCACCCACTTAGCCGGTGCTCCCTCTGAAGCTGAAATAGATTGCCTCCACTGTCGTCTCACACTGCTAGCTCCCCTTAAAGCTGCTGCTGCCTAATCCTTTGATCCCTGTACCACTGAACTCTTGGAGAGTGTAACCAAAAGGACAGAGTTGAGATTTCAGTATGACAAGTGGAAGAAAATCAATTTCGACTTCCCAAAGATAGACCTAGCGGTGCAAAAGATCACCAGTCACAAATAGACGTTCTTGATGGTGGTCCTGGGTAACTGGAGATGCTGGACGGGCGCAATGCAGTGCCGACCGTAGGAGTCGGGGGTTTTTCTTTACTTAAAAAATGAAAGAAAGAAAGTCTGATGTGGAGACCACACCATGAACATCAGAACCCTATCCATCCTATGATTCCTTGTCTTTTTGCTTGATGTTACAGATTTGAAGCACGCAGGCATTCCACTAGAGGATTTACACATTGATTAGCAGTTAAAAGCATTTGTCTGTAAGTTTAGTTGGAGAACTGTTTCCTACTCCAGGAAAACTAGACCTTCCCTGTAATTGGCGGTCCTATTATAAGTGGCTATTCTGTTAAGCTTCTAAAGAACTTCTAAGAACTTATTAAGTAATTGAATAAAGCAGAGTACATTTAGTACTATAGTTGCACCATATTTCAGAATATCATATAACCTATGAGTCAGTTCAAATGTTATATGGAAGTGATAAAACATGGGATAAAAAGCAAACTGAAAAAAAAAAAATTACCATACCACCCACTAATACATTCCAGAGCCATTTAGTCATCTTTTTCCCTAGTTATACTGTTAAATATTTGGCTACAACTATTTTTATCCTCAGAATGAAGCTATTATACCCCAAAAAGTGTAAAGAAATTAAGATAGGCTTTTCATAATTTATAACGAACACGGTTGTTTTGAATGGGCTTAATTATTATCTCAATTCAATTCAATACAATGATGATTTATTGCCTTTGAGAGCTGTTTGTGAATGTCTCATTAGGAAGAGTTACTAAACGATACAGTACAATCCATATGATGGCGTATTTAATGTCATCTCAGTAATAGAAACACTGCTTCTTAAACTCTATTTCCATGCCAAAAATTCTAATCAGCAAACAAACCCCACTATGATAATAGCATTTAAAAATTAGTCTATATATATTTTTTTGGCTATTGTCTAGAGAGAAGAAATGTAGCTTTTCTTAAATGAGAGGGAGAAACATGTGCCCTTTAGGTAACTAGGGTTTAAATCCACATGGAAATTTGAGTGTATTAGGGAAGCATAGTTGGAGAAGGCAATGGCACCCCACTCCAGTACTCTTGCCTGGAAAATCCCATGGATGGAGGAGCCTGGTAGGCTGCAGTCCATGGGGTCGCTGAAGGTCGGACACAACTGAGCGACTTCACTTTCACTTTTCACTTTCATGCATTGGAGAAGGAAATGGCAACCCACTCCAGTATTCTTGCCTGGAGAATACCAGGGACGGGGGAGCCTAGTGGGCTGCCATCTATGGGGTCGCACAGAGTCGGACACGACTGAAGCAACTTAGCAGCAGCAGGGAAGCATAGTAGATCACTTGTTGGAAATAAGAAATATAATTCTTGTTTCTTGTCCTAGTGTTTCTTAGATATGTGCTTATTCTGGGGTCCCCAGTTCAGTTCAGTCGCTCAGTTGTGTCTGACTCTTCATGACCCCGTGGACCACAGCACACCAGACCTCCCTGTCCATCACCAACTCCGAGTCTGCTCAAACTCATCTCCATTGAGTCAGTGACGCCATCCAACCATCTCATCCTCTGTCGTCCCCTTCTCTTCCTGCCTTCAATCTTTCTCAGCATCAGTGTCTTTTCAAATGAGTCAGCTCTTCGCATAAGGTGGCCAAAGAAAGTGAAATAAATTTAACTATTTATATTTATCTATTTATAACCAGTAGATTTCTTTGGCCCAACATGTAGTCTGTAGTTTAGCCATATCCTTTGAAAATTTGAAGAACTGAACTGATATCATATTGTAATATATGAAGATCTTTAAATATAATCTCTTTAATCGTATGATCTCATTCAATCATTATAGAAGCTATCAACAGCATTGTCTTTCCCACTTTACAGATAAGGAAGCTATGGCATAAATATGCCATAATATAGGAAGATTTAATTTCATTCCCTTCTTGGTGAGAAACATGTATTTACTACTGTGTTTTGGGGTGTCCATAATAAACATTCATTTCAGGAGCTTAAATTCTATTTGTCATATTTATTTTATAAAACACCCCTCACAAACTCTAGGTAATCTTCTCTAAATGTATATAAAGTGTAGCAGAAATAGCATAAACAAGGTGCTTAAACTTGGACCATGATTGTATTGTTAACATAATAATGTTTATGAATAAAGGGCAGTCTTACAATTAACTTGATCTGTAGAGTTAGAGATTTGAAGGTAATGAGGGTTGTAGATATCATCAGTCTGTAAGAATGCACTGTAGATTTTTCTAAGTTATCCACATTCTTGAGAACAAAACAAATACATTAATTTTCTATTATATCACCCTTTCACTAAATCATGGTACACAAATGAAATTCCAGCTAGAGATAAGGAAGGTGTCTGCAGGAGTGTAATCATTTATCTTGATAGCAGGCGTGAAACTCTGCAGGTGAAAGGACACATCAGAAACTTTTGAAGAAGTAGCTCTGAACTAGAGTGCAAATGAAGTGCAAAGAGCTGCCTTGTCACGTGGGCAGTGGGGTTGTAAATGGTATTTTCAAGAGCTTTCCTAGTCGACAAGAACAGGCACTTAGTCTGGTTGACTTCTGAGAACAAACGTCATTAAAGCAAAGTGTGATACAAGTGACTGACTCAATCTTTATTAATGAAAAAAGAAAATATGATGCCTCCAAAATGAGGAGTTGAATTGTGTTGAATTGTGGCAAGCTCCATCTTCACTAAATGACCACTTGTCTAGCTTTTTTAAAAAGATGCAGAAAAAAAAAAAAAGATCAGACAGAGATTTTTGTTGAATCCTCCTTATGTTAGTGTTTTGCTTTTTTTAAAAAAGATATTGTGTTTTAATCTATGTGATTAAAAAAAGAAGGGTTTTTCCCAATTTCCTAGAGCCAATCAAAATGTATCAAAAAGATCATTGTATATTCTTTTTATAATGGTAGCAGAGTCATGGAGTTGAAAATTTGAATCAAGGTGTCTGTAGATGGTAGGGTCACAGAAATCTATGGATTCTATAGGCTTAAGGTACAAAAGTAGCTTTTCCTTGATTCTAAAGGATATTGTTTTTCACAAGCATGTCTTGTTATTCATACCATGAATGCACAACAGAGTAATCTTGACTGCAAAGGACAGTAGTTCACTTTTCGCCTCTGACTCTCAGCCAGATCTCAGATTCCATTGATCTCTAGATACTTTTCTAAGACTGGGGGTCTCTCTTCAGAAATCCCCTCTGAAAACTCACCTTTGAAAGTAATGAAACATTCATTGGAAATGAACACTTAATTGTGAGTGAGGGAAGGAAAGCTAGAGCTGGAGACGAGGATGCAGCTTCAATCCCTTCAAGCCCTTGGGTGGTCTGAGTCTATGAAGAGTTTCTATTCTCTGCTGAAAATCCCTTCTTTGATTTTTTCCCCTAGTTTTTTCTTTCTCAATTACTGTTGAGTTCTGAGCTTCTGGTTCTGTGTCCGGCGTGTAGTTGGTGTTCAATGAATGTTGAACTAAGTGATGATTCCTTTAATAGCATTTAGCTACCTTGTTCAGACAGTGCTGCCATACTTTAATTCCTGGAAACAAGCTAGATCTTTTCTAGAACAACGACAGACTTGCATCCCATTAAAGAACTCCACTGACCATCTTTGTAGGTCATCTTTGTAGCCAAAGTCCTTTTGCAATGAAAATGGGTGTGGTTCAAACACCTCTTTTTTTGTGTATATACATAATTGATGTTTCAGTGTATTTTTAAGTTTGATTGTCATCTCAATCCAAAACTTTTCTGCAAAGTGATTATCTGAATATCACTGCCAAAGCAAAGACAGTGGCCTGTGCGAGATTCACCATATAAGATAGAGTACCATAAAGTAAGATTATGGCACGTGTCTTGGTATTCTCAAAGTGACATATTTAATCTGATTGTCTAACTTACTGGGCTTACTATGTGTTAGGTACTTGTTCAAACATTTTACATGCATTAACTCTTTTAAACTTTATAATCCTCCTATAAGACAGGTGACATTATTATACCCATTTTACAGATGAGGAATCTGGGGCTCAGAGATACTAAATAATTTCCCCAAGGCTACAGAGGCAAGATGTGGTAGGACTGAGACTTGGATACAGATCAGTTCAGTTCAGTTCAGTTCAGTCACTCAGTCATGTCTGACTCTTTGAGACCCCATGAATCGCAGCACGCCAGGCCTCCCTGTCCATCACCATCTCTCGGAGTTCACTCAGACTCACGTCCATCGAGTCAGTGATGCCATCCAGCCATCTCATCCTCTGTTGTCCCCTTCTCCTCCTGGCCCCAATCCCTCCCAGCATCAGGGTCAACTATTCGCATGATGTGGCCAAAGTATTGGAGTTTCAGCTTCAGCATCAGTCCTTCCAATGAACACCCAAGACTGATCTCATTTAGGATGGACTGGTTGTATCTCCTTGCAGTCCAAGGGACCCTCAAGAGTCTTCTCCAAAAAGAAAAAAAAAAAAAAGAGTTTTCTCCAACACCACAATTCAAAAGCATCAATTCTTCGGCACTCAGCTTTATTTACAGTCCAACTCTCACATCCATACATGACCACAGGAAAAACCATAGCCTTGACTAGACGGACCTATGTTGGGAAATGTGATATCTGCTTTTTAATATGCTATCTAGGTTGCTCATAACTTTCCTTCTAAGGAGTAAGCATCTTGTAATTTCATAGCTGCAATCACCATCTGCTGTGATTTTGGAGCCCAAAAGAATAAAGTCTGACACTGTTTCCACTGTTTCCCCATCTATTTGCCATGAAGTGATGGGACCAGATGCCATGATGTTAGTTTTCTGAATGTTGAGCTTTAAGCCAACTTTTTCACTGTCCTCTTTCACTTTCATCAAGAAGCTTTTTAGTTCCTCTTCACTTTCTGCCATAAGGGTGCTGTCATCTGCATATCTGAGGTTATTGATATTTCTCCCAGTAATCTTGATTCCAGCTTGTGCTTCTTCCAGCCCAGTGTTTCTCATGATATACCCTGCATAGAAGTTAAATAAGCAGGTGACAATATACAGCCTTGACGTACTCCTTTTCCTATTTGGAACCAGTCTGTTGCTCCATATCCAGTTCTAACTGTTGCTTCCTGACCTGCATATAGGTTTCTCAAGAGGCAGGTCAGGTGGTCTGGTATTCCCATCTCTTTCAGAATTTTCCACAGTTTATTGTGATCCACACAGTCAAAGGCTTTGGCATAGTCAATAAAGCAGAAATAGATGTTTTTCTGGAACTCTCTTGCTTTTTTGATGATCCAGCAGATGTTGGCAATTTGATCTCTGGTTCCTCTGCCTTTTCTAAAACCAGCTTGAACATCTGGAAGTTCACAGTTCACGAATTGCTGAAGCCTGGCTTGGAGAATTGAAGCATTACTTTACTAGCATGTGAGATGAGTGCAATTGTGTGGTAGTTTGAGCATTCTTTGGCATTGCCTTTCTTTGGGATTGGAATGAAAACTGACCTTTTCCAGTCCTGTGGCCACTGCTGAGTTTTCCAAATTTGCTGGCATATTGAGTGCAGCACTTTCACAGCATCACTTTTAGGATTTGAAATAGCTCCACTGGTATTCCATCACCTCCACTAGCTTTGTTTGTAGTGATGCTTTCTAAGGCCCACTTGACTTCACATTCCAAGATGTCTGGCACTAGGTGAGTGATCACACCATCGTGATTATCTTGGTCGTGAAGCTCTTTTTTGTACAGTTCTTCTGTGTATTCTTTCCACCTCTTCTTAATATCTTCTGCTTCTGTTAGGTCCATGCCATTTCCTTTATCAAGCCCATCTTTGCATGAAATGTTCCCTTGGTATTTCTAATTTTGTTGAAGACATCTCTAGTCTTTCCCATTCTGTTCTTTTCCTCTATTTCTTTGCATAGATTGCTGAGGAAGGCTTTCTTATCTCTCCTTGCTATTCTTTGGAACTCTGCATTCAGATGCTTATATCTTTCCTTTTTTCCTTTGCTTTTCACTTCTCTTCTTTTCACAGCTATTTGTAAGGCCTCCCCAGACAGCCATTTTGCTCTTTTGCATTTCTTTTCCATGGGGATGGTCTTGATCCCTGTCTCCTGTACAATGTCACAAACCTCCGTCCATAGTTCATCAGGCACTCTATCAGATCTAGTCCCTTAAATCTATTTCTCACTTCCACTGTATAATCATAAGGGATTTGATTTAGGTCATACCTGAATGGTCTAGTGGTTTTCCCTACTTTCTTCAATTTAAGTCTGAACTTGGCAATAAGGAGTTCATGATCTGAGCCACAGTCAGCTTCCAGTCTTGTTTTTGCTGACTGTATAGAGCTTCTCCATCTTTGGCTGCAAAGAATATAATCAGTCTAATTTCGGTGTTGACCATCTGGTGATGTCCATGTGTAGAGTCTTCTCTTGTGTTGTTGAAAGAGGGTGTTTGCTATGACCAGTGCGTTCTCTTGGCAACACTCTATTAGCCTTTGCCCTGCTTCATTCTGTACTCCAAGGCCAAATTTGCCTGTTACTCCAGGTGTTTCTTGACTTCCTACTTTTGCATTCCAGTCGCCTATAGTCTGGCCTAATTTTTGTGCTTTTATTCAATCCACAATACAATTAGCTATTATTTTCTGATATTATTTGGAATAGCCCTTTTAAATCATTCTTTATATATTTGTGGCAGAAAAAAATTAAATAATAATGTGATAGGTATTAAAAGTCCCGTAAAGAAAAAGGTAATCGGCCTAAGAAAAATATTTTTAATTAAATATGGAAAGCATGTCAGGGGTGATAAAAGTGTTTCCTTGGAGTTGAGTCAAAAAATAAAGAACTTGAATAAGAGAACCATCACAATAACGATAACACTGAATAACATGTAGCATTTGTGTGATGTGTTCTATATGGACAGCAATGTTATCAGTGCTTTCGTTGCATTTGCTTACATTTATTCAGTCTTATTTTATGGACAACCAACTTACTTGCACAAAGTTACGTATATTAAAAGAAACAGAGTAGGGGTCCCAATCCAAGTAAATCTAACACCCTTATCTGTTTCGAACAATATCCTCTGATTATGTTTATCATCTTGGATATATGGAAGAAAGAATGTATTTGGTGTTCAGATGAACCCTTTAGTCTTTGAAAGATGTTTTAACTGAAATTCTGATTGAATGTGTTATATAAGCTACTATAGCACTTCCAGTAATTTTTGCAGTAATTTCTGATAGCTTCCTGGGTGTAGGTCATTGTGCAAATTCATACATTATCTCACTTAAACTGCCTGCTGACCCTAATGAGTAAGTATTGTTATTATTCCTATTTTCTAAAGGAGAGAATTGAGGCTTAGAGAGGATAAATTGTTCAAAGTCAGGCAGTAGGTGACTTCAAAGCCCATGACTTTTGCTGCCCCACAGAGAGTATTCTACCAAAATAGATTAAGCCATTTTGGTAGGTCAAAAAATGATCTGCTATTGGCAATTTCACATTGCACAATCTAACTAGTGAATGATAATTGATTTAACCCTTTTGTACCTCTAATTGTTAAATGCATCGAGGGAACACCTAATATGTTTGCAAACCTAGTGTTGTTAGTCACTGTGCATAAGAGAAAAAAAATAAACATGAAAATTTTGACAGTAACAGTGCCTTGATTAGTGTGGGTTATGTTAAAATTCATTTTCTTCATTCATGTATACTATCTGGCATTGTAGTTTTTTAAACTAAGATATATTTTGAATAGAAATTAAGTAGTTGAAAATGAGGAAACAGAATTCACTTCTATTAATCTGAATATTGTCAACAAATACATTTGTCAAAACCACATTGCGAAAGTTAAAATCGGAAAGCTTCAAATGGTGGCAGTTGAAATCCAACCTAAGAAAACACATATGATTGTGCTTCTCCAAAATCCAGTTTTAAAATATCCAAGTGATGGTTTAAAATAATTGTTTCAGTTTACATTGCAAACTCATGCAAATTGACATTTATCAAGTTCTGCTGTCACTCAGTCTAATGGTAAAGTCTGCTCACTCTCCTAAAAAAAAAAAAAAAAGAGAAAAAAAAGAAAAAGAAACTCCTGATCTGGAATATCTCTTTTGTATTATTTGTCAAGATTTTTGGTGCTTTAAATGGAATACTCAATATACCTCTGGACAGACTGGATTGTTCTGTTTCCTGGCACATTTTAGAGAGTTTGAGTTGAAATGTGGCTGGATTAAATGAAAACAAGGACTCAGAACCCACGTCTTCTGGCCTTTAGGAGCGTCTTTCATTTTGGTGGCTTGCGAAAAGTCGGCTTGATAGAGATGAGCAGAGGCTGGGCTCAGCTCTCTGCTGTTGGAACCATTCAGGGCTCTGACAGCCGGATCTTTTTCTCGCTCTTCCCTTCTTCCTGCAGTCTCTTCTGGGATTACTCAGAGCACAGCCATTCCAAGCAGCGTCCCAGTGTGGGAATATTGCCCTGGAGCCAGAGCCCCCTTAGATGGACAGTAAATTGTGCGTCGGAAAAGGTTCACTCTAGCTGCTAGCCAGAGACCATTTGACAGGTAGAAACGTTTACTTCCAAGTCAAAAGGTTAGGTAAAAATCATAGCTTTATGATCACATTATGTGATATTTTTTGTAATAACCTAATAGCTAGCAGATGGTGCACTGTACATTCTATGAGTATACTGAGAGCATAATTTCCCCCATTTTTAGTTTTCCTTTAAGTAGCTGGTAATGAATAGTGTGTGATAGAAAACAGTAATCTGTGGCTCTATGTGGGGTATCACATGAAGAATGTTTTTCTTCTTTTTCTTCTTGAGAAATTATTCTTATATGCCGTTATTTAGGATAAGTTTTGAGCTCCCATGTGAGAGACTGGGAGAGACCTCTCTTTAGTGAATAGAAAAATTAAATCAGTGGATTTTATCTCCCAGAACCATCAGAATGACAGCGCTTCAGAGTGAGTTAGCCTCGCTCTCTCTGCATGTCTTTTGGCAGAGTTTTGTTTTACTCCTTCACTTAATCAAAAATAATGAAGATTTACGGGTGTCAAGTTACTTAGACTCCTCAGTGAAAGGCACAGTTGTTCTGTACCTAAGTACCTTAGCTCAAATCCAGTTACACTGCTGCAGAAAAATGTTAACATTTTTAAACAGTTCTTGATTTCATTTGCACAGATCGTTATCAAAATAAGGTGGAATGGGGGTAGGACACTATGCCTTTGTTCCATGTGGTAAACAAGCAATTTTCTCTTTAAATTTTCTTTTTCAGGAACAAATTTTAATTTTTTCTGTTCCCTGCTAAAAGTTAGCCAACTTTAAGCTCAGAGAATCGGGTGAATAATATTAGAATATTTGATCTTTTAAAGGATTTGCCATGACATTTATTTTTTAAAGACCAGATATTTTATTGAAATTGAACTTGAGCAAAGTGGGCTTCGAACCGTGTTTCTGTCCCCAAAATGAAGAAATAATCTAGGAATTAATATAAGGCGGCCATAACCCCAAATCTGGTGGTGGGCCACAGGGGAGAACATTTTAGAATAAAAATACCAGAACTAAATTCATAAAGATTCTAGCAACCCAACAGTTGAAACTATATTAGTAGCTATATTTCCAATGTAGGCTGTGTAATTAGCAAATAATGGTGCAGCCACTATCCTATACATGCTTCATTCTTGCTCAGAGGTCATAATCCTATATAAATTTAAAATTCTGGAATTTGCTAATAGGTGAATGTTTAAATTAATTAAAGAAAGACATCAAGAAATATTTTTAGATCTAAAATTTTCAATCTTTTTTTTTTTTTCCTGGCGTTTGATGTCATATAGACTCAATCTACAAGTAAGACATTTTCGGAGTATCATCGGTTGTCAGCACATATTGTATGCAAATGTCATCCTCACTTTGAAAATACCTTTTGCGTTTTAAGCAAGATCCTATTTTGACAGTTCTTTATGCTTTTGGGGGAGAGTGCTCTTGGAGAGTTTTAAAAAAAAATCTTGATTTTTCGCCTTGGCATATTCATTTTAATGTTCTCATTTCTGTTCCATCACAGTTAACCCCTCATTTAAGTCACCTGAAAGCCCTTGTTAAAGTTCAAGGCTTCTACCAGCCCCCATCAGTGATTACAAGCAAGAGGTTTATACATGTTAAAGCACCAGCATGTAAGTTGTTCTTCAGGATTGCCCTGGGGAGTTTTCTACTGCATTTTTGCCAAATGAATTATGATATGAGATGGCATGAATATTGATCAAATTTCCAAACTGAATTTCCCAATTTTAAGACTGTGGTGTAAACGAACCCACAGGTTGTCATAACCAATTCGATATGTTTTTAACAATAGTCGCTGAAGCATGGAGGTCTTTAAAAATCATCAAAATGTACAAGATTATCTGCACATAGGCTTTCAGCAAACCTCCCTTAACTCCTTCCTCTCTGCATTTCAAACCGACAACAAAATTCGTAGCCAGTAAATGAATTGGTTAGTGTATCTGTGTGTCTGTGGCTTGTATGTGTATTTTGCTTTTTGCTTGTGGCTTTGTCTTTCCTTCTCTCAGTCCTATATATATGGAAATATGGTGACACTGGGGAGAAATGCATTTATATACTTTGTGAACACAGACACATGCTCCAGTGGATGAGTAAAGGAAACTAGTATTGTACCTCAAATGGTATTTCATCTTTGCAAAGTGAATTTGTTTCCTCTAAAGAGAAAAGGAATCACATGTCATGATGAGGTTTCATTTTAAGGACTAGGTTACATATTTTACATTTATGAAAAGTTTCTAAGTTTTTCCCATTGTTCTCATATTTAGTTCTTTACTTTTTAAATTAGTGGTTTTAAATTTATAGGCGGGGATAGAAGGAGCATCTTCCACAGTTTCTACAACCGCTGTAGAGAAATTTCTTGAAATGAAAGCACAGACTTGGGTTTCTTTCGAGTTTTGATTAAGGGGCCTGGTCCTCATCTAGCCTGCTGCGACCTCAAGCCCACCCCTGAGAGAGCTTTTGGAAAGCCATGCTCTGGAGAGGGTCCAGCCTTATTTATCTTCCAGACCTCCTCCCACTGGTTGATCCAAAACAGCTTGGTCTCCAGAAATGGGGAAGGAATTTGGACTCTTTGGGTGGTTTTTCTGTGCACTCAGAACCTTGGCAATCAACAGGAAAGAGAAAAAGAGAAAGAAAGAAAGATGGGAAAAATAAGTTGGAAAGGATGTAATGCCTTCCTTGTTAGTAAATGGGATAAAGAATCTGCCTGCAATGCAAGAGACTCAGATTCCATCCCTCGCAGGGATGGAGGCAGACAGGCTTACTAATTTTGAGACCTTGGGCAACCCACTGCAGCATTCTTACCTGGAGAATCCCACAGACAGGGGAGCCTGGTGGACTACAGTCCATGGGGTTGCAGAAGAGTCAGGCATGACTGAGATATAAACAACATCCTTTTTCCTGCCAATATATGATTCTGCTCTTGTCTTCTTCATTGACTTTCATCTTTTCTTCTCAGAGTTGATTTGGGAAAGAGAAGAATAGCACAAGACATTAAATGTATGCAAAAAAAAAAAGAAAAGAAATCAGTATTAGATTATATTCTAAACAACAAACATATGTTAGAGATTTTTAAATTACATAGTACTGTTAATGATGCTTCTCTGCTAGGCCCACCTATGCTGGCACAAAAAGAGGATTGAAACCAGTTTAATAATAATAATATATGTTTTATACATGCTCACACCTTTCACTTTGTAACGTGCTTTAGCACACCTGGCCGGACTGCATGGTTCCTCAAATCAAAAAGCCCTTTTAAGAAGTCAGCAAGTATTATCTCCATTATATAAATGAGAAAACTGAGGTTCAGAGAAGTTAAGTGCCATGAATAAATCTTCATAGATGCCTTTGTACTAGGTGTTTCTGTATATTGAGTGTGTGTCCTTGGGCACGTGCATGTGAATATAATCATAGAACCTGGCCACAAATGGAGAGAGATTGGTAAAAGAAAGAAATTAAATCAACTGGTAAATTATTAGGACTTCTGTATACAACTTGGCAGCTAAGGGATTACCCTCAGTGCGTTAATATAAGCAGTCAAATGTCTAGCAGGTCTTTTCAATCCAATTAAGAAGATCTGTTGTGACTATATTTGACTGGAGACAATGGAAGAAAGATGGCGAATGTATCCTTCCAAGATTATCCTCTTTGCAAACCTAAAACATTGATTTCCATCTGAAAACTGAGGATAGCATGACTTCTTTTATGTACTTCACAATATAAAAATGATCAACTCATAAATGAAGCTGCTTTCTGAAAGACTTTAATTTTTCAGTTAAGTAAATTTCTTTAATGTTTTAACTGAAAAATGAGGCAACCATTTCTCACAGTTTTTATTTCTGATAGACCCGTGAGATCCTTTAAGTAGTGAATCTGTTCTTTTTCTTGCTGAATATTCTCCTGAACAAGAATAAAAGCAGCAAAATTAGACAACGTATGGATAAGGAACTCCTGGCTTGCTAGTTTTACCAGGGAGAGTAGCCAGATCCTATATTTCTGGCTGGAATCCTCAAATGGGAGAAAAAATTTTTTTTTTTCCTGGCATGAATTGTGTAACAGTTGCTTATGTACCTTGTAGCCTGGAAAACTCTGTCCAAAGTAGTTTTCCCAGTGAAATAATCCTCTCCTTTCAAAGGTGAAAATTATGGATATCAATTTTTACATTTTATTTTTTCAATTTTTAAATATTTTCTGTTGAAAATATATATATTACATGTTTATATTATATAATTGGGCATATACACACACCACTTCCTGGCCCAAGTGAGACAAGGGGAGATATTAGAAGCTGTATACACAGCTCGTAATAAGCCACATCCTGCCAGCCTTGTTTATTTCTGTAGGAAGCCATCAGAGCACAAAAATTAAGAATTTTGGAGGCAGACAGGCTTACTAGTTTTGAGACCTTGGGCAAGTTGTTTTACCTGTCTATCCTGATTTCCTTCTTAGGTTAAATGAAGATGTCTTGATGGATTTAAATGAACCATCCATCAGTTAATACAATCCATCAATAAATATCTTGCAGATTAACTGAAACACACTCTGAATATCATGGAGCCCCATGCCTTGTACATCCTCTTTCCACACTTAGTGACAGCAGTTATGGTTATTTTTGGTCTCAGGATGTATCTAGCATTTAAGTTTTGAAACAGACCCTGAGAATGGGTTTTACTTGGATATGGCATGGAGATAGGGGCTAATAAACACTGGGAAAGCTCAGTGTTCTGGAGAGATGAGATGTGGCTTTGTCTCTGGATTCTGGAATGTGAGTTGCAGGCTGTTAGAAGTTTGTTTTCAAGACGGAGTGATCATGAAGTCCACAGAGGACCACAGGCAAAACAGCCAAGCTTCACTGAGGGAACCTGCCCTCATGACTGGTCCCCGCACTTTTCAAAGGTGAATTATGCAGTAACCAGGGAGCTGGGGCTATGGTATCTGGACCGTTAGAACCTTCTGGGGATGGAACCATAGAAAGTCAGAGAAGAGTGGAGTGGATGCCTTGTAGAGATTAACACAAGGCCTAGGGAAGAATCTTGGGATGGTCCTTTGAAAGGGAAGATTGTCCTTCTACAAAGAGGGAACATGGATAATCATTGGATTTAAAAGGACCAACTAGGGAGGTATGAGATGTTTCTCCAGAGTCAATGAAGGCTGCTTGTGCCTCAAGGAAAAAGCTCTAGGGGTCAGGAAAGAGCATGGCTTTCTTGCCTCTAACATCCATGTGTCTGACAAATGGGTGGACTGTCTGGAGTGAAGGTTAGAACACAATGTCTCACAGGGCACAGAATTTGCTAATTTGCAGCAGTGGTGACTTCTAATCCACCATCACAGACCTAAAACAGCTCAGCTCAGTAACAGGCACCATTTAACAGAGACCTTGAAATATCTTCTAAGGAAGGGACTTTCAGGAAATATAGACTGAGGACAATTATGCTGAGTATTCTGTAATGCACTAGAACCTTTATAACTTACTCTTGTTGGTGGGGTTTGCTGTTTCATCCCTTCCCTTGTTGATGAGCACAATCCTTACATGAAGAAAGACATGTGCCTATTTTCAGAGACAACAAAGACAAAACCTGGGTAGAACGTCTTACTCCATAACTGAGCCAAGAGACAGGAAATTGGAAAAGTAGAGAAGGTAGAGACCTAGAAAGGAAAAGATAAGAATAAGACCGAGTTCCTGGGAGACCTGGCTAAGGATAAGAGGAATACACAGAGACCCAGCCCTTGAAGGAGTCGTGAATCCAAGGGCAGATCTATTTCATTCTTGATTGCTTCAATCTAGGCACCAAAGTTGGACAAGAAAGATGACTAATGCAATTTAATGTGTTTCTATTTCAACAGTGCCCAAATAGGCTCCTTTAACTTCGTTTATCAAGAACAAAAATATTAGTTCAGGAAAACAATGCTAAATGCTAAGTCACTTCAGTCGTGTCCGACTCTGTCCAACCCCATAGATGGCAGCCCTCCAGGCTCCCCTGTCCCTGGGATTCTCCAGGCAAGAACACTGGAGTGGGTTGCCATTTCCTTCTCCAATGCATGAAAGTGAAAAGTGAAAGTGCTCAGTTGTGTCTGACTCTTTGCGACCCCATGGACTGCAGCCCACCAGGCTCCTCCATCCATGGGATTTTCCAGGCAAGAGTACTGGAGTGGGGTGCCATCGAAAGGTAACATGAAAATCACTGGAATCAAGCCACCAATTCTGAGCAAGATTAGATATATATGTGTAAGTAACTGCATTATATAAAAATACAGCTATGGATCTTGAGAACTGTCAAGCCCTATTTGGTGACTGAAGGGTGGACAGGCTGAGTCTCCAGCCTTATCTCTTGAGCAGAGCCCCAGTCCACCTTGATTCTGTGCCAGCTTGCTCTAATTCAGTGACTGGGCGCAGGCTGTGGTCATAATTTATCTCTGCAAGTTACTAGCATCTTCCTGCAGTTACTTCATGGTAGTTCAAAGCTTTCTATCTTAACTCATCCTTTCAACCATAATTCTTGCTGCTGCTGTTCTTTTCTATCGATCTTTGAATTTGTACATTTGAGTATTGCACTAGAGGGCTCAGTGGTAGACCCTTTTTTCTATGGAATAGGGACATAATTACATAATGACTTTTTCTATGTTATAGGGACATAATGACTTTTTCTTTAAACTTCCCCACTTTGCATCTGATGAGCTTGATTTCACTCCTGCAGCCTCTGAGGGTGGGCAGGGCAGTCCTCATTGTCCAGTTTTCCCTCTGGTTTCTCAGAGTAGCCCTTTCCTGGTCTGAGAGTGTAGGTCTGCCTTGTCCTGAGGCCCTGGAGGCCCACTTAGAGTCATGTGACCACAGCATCCTGTCCACAGCTTTCAAGGCCTGAGGCCCTTCCCTGATTGCAGGGGTCATCACTGTGGGCCACAATTAGACCCCTTCCTGAAAGTGTCCCTGATCCCTACAGTTCATGCTCTTAGCTCCTGATCTTTGAGTGAGAAGCAGTGGTTTCTGTGAAACTACTCAGAAATCTAGCTTCAATCTAACTTTATTCTTTTGTGCATGTGTGTGCAGTTTTTTGTTTTTTTATTTCATCTTTTTTTTTTTCAATTTTGTTGTCCTTTCGAAATATTCCTTGTTTCATGGCTTCAGAGCAAAGAAAAAAAAAATCATGCATCCAGACCACTCCTGTGGACAGAAAGTTTTTTCAGCTCTTGGAAATCTACTTTTTCTTGTTACCCTAGCCCTGAGGTTTGAAGCTTTCAAAATGCTTTTTAAAGGAAAGCATATTAAGGGGAAGGGGAATATCCCAGTACTCTGGAAGAATAAGCGGAGAAGCAAAAAAGGACCTTCTAAAATTGAGAAAATCACTTTACTGGCAACACTGCATTTAGGTTTTCTTATGAATAAAATGAGGATGGACCTGATGTTAAGACCCATTGCAGCTCTAAAATCTTTAACTCAAAGTTTGCGAGGTCAACATTGGACAACTTAGTCTTTAAGATTAGAGATTTCCATTCACATCCCTTTCTATTGATTTCTTTCCTGGTGACTCCGCAACGACCAGCCAGGTCCTAGCGTCTCCAAGATGAGCGTGAGCGATGGAGTCAGCCTTGTCACTGCTAACAGATACATTATGTAGTTATCAGGTGTCTCTTCACTAGGTGACAACACAGCACCAAGAACATTTCATTAACAAACACAGGGAATGTGTTCTTATACTCATGCGCACATATGTACTTTTAGGAGGCACTCTCAAGCTTTAGAGGCATAGGAGCAGATTTCAGACACATTGCATTGTGGTAGGGTTTCTATCTTTGTCTTATTCTGTGAGGCGAAATGCCTTTGTCGATTTGAGCAAGAAGGCATCCTTCGCTCCTTCTTTGTAGTTTAGAGGCTTCCAGTTTTGTTGCAGGGACACCTCACAGTGGTGCCTGTTCAGAGATCACAACTGAGCTGTGCTCAGGTGGACCAAGGGGTAGCCTTCACTGTCCTGAACTCCGACTGGCTTGAGACTTGCCACTCCATGGGGCAGGTTGTGTGAAGAAGTTTCTAGTAATGTTGATGATGACTTCAACACCCACGTCTCTTTGCTTTCTATTGTTGCCTTGTGCTTCAGAAAATATGCTGAGCAGAGCAGCTTGATGGAATTTCATTGAGACTTCCTTGACATTACACCAGCAGCATTTTTATTTCAGCTTTAACCTACTTAGTCAGTTTTTTTTTTTTTTTTTCCTTTTCGGTAAACAAATACAGTGCCTTATGTTGAGTTGAGGATTTGGGAGGAGTTTCAGGAAAATCATTCTTCACATTTTAGAGGTTGTTTGTAATAACTTTGCTTATGCTATAAAAATGTTAATAGCTTTTGAAGAATAAAAACCTGGTAATAATTGCCCATCTATAAGCAAAGTCTTACGGTTTCAGCTGCAAACCACGTTCCCGAGTGGTGAAAGAGTAACATAATACCTTCTATTTATGCATGGTTTATGAACTGAATTGCACAAGGGGCTTTGTATTTATGAAAATGCATCTCACTTTGTATGCATCTTAACCGTTTAATATTTGATTTGCCAAGAGGGCAAAATTTTGTTTTTAAAGAGCAGCAGTATGACCTTAGACTATGTGAATACCATTAGGCGCATCTTCAAAGGGTTTTAAAAGATGACTTTGTAAGAAGATCAGACCTTAACTATAGGTCCTCAGACACTCTAGGAATTCATATAACTTAATTTCCGTTTCTCCTGCTGATACCTAAGTCATAATCTGGGTAACAAAGAATTTCCTTAATGAATTGGTTGACTGTGGTACACATAACACTGAGGAATGTTTCTAGTTCTAAAATTTGAAAGGATGGTGTTTAAAGGCACTGTAGTTAGTTATCTCAACACGTGGTAGCTGGTAATTGATGATTATATTTAAAGTGTGTGCACTCATTGTGGTTACTAGTAACATAGCATTTTTATCTACAGATCTCAAAGCATGTGTGAATAAATATGCATTATTTCCCTATTTTAAATAGCCAGAGACACACTGAAAGTTAATTAGATATAAGCAGACAGAGAAATTTTATGTCCCCTGCTTGCTTGGAGCTTCTAAAGAAAAAAAATTCTTCCCAGAAACTGGGATAAAGAACACAATGTACCTGATCTCTAAATAACTGCTGTTCAGAGGCATGGCTCCAGCTCCAAGCTCATCCCCACGGAGCGTACCACGTCCCCCGTGTACATCCTCTGTCCAGGTGGGCAAAGAGTTCTAGGTCAGAGGAAACCTCAGTCACCATCCTTCTGTGCCCTGGGTGACCACATCTAGCCATGCTGCAGGTGAACCAAGGACCGGGGGTGGGGGTGTGTGTGACAACATTTGTCCCATCATTCATAGGACTCCCTTCTGAACCTCGAGTCACCTCTGGATCAGGAAAACATTGATTATAATACCCACTATGCAGCAAGCTCTTTCTTTGCAACAGAACAGTGACCCAAACACACAGTCTCTTGCAGAAGGAGCTGGCGTTCCAGGAAAGATGATTTGTACCGAGCTCCGTTCTACTTATAGCTTTAACACTTCTCTCCGCACCCAGCCTCCGCTTTTGGGGGTATCCCACCCTCTTTAATGAAAGCTTTTCTTTTCCATCCTGTTTTCAGCATAGCCTTATCAGAGAGGGAAATATTTTTGAGCTTTATTTTCTGTCGTTTGTATTATTTTAATTTGTAAAATGTGTGTTATGCAAACACCAGCTAGATGGAACATGGTTTCTCAGACTAGACATCCCTGCTCTGCCTCCTGCAGTCTCATCACGGTGGCAAGTGACGAGGCAACTTTCCCAGCCAAGGAGAGGGGCCTGTCCTACCTTGTGAGGACAGTGTCTTTGCTGGACCAGACCCAGGGGTCCATCACAGTCACTGGCTGCCATCTGCCACACCCAACACTGTCCTGTGCTGGAGGAAGGGGAGAGGGGCGAGGGTTGGCTACCAGGGACTCCTTGTGTTACAGGGACAAAGAACCCCTGAATCTCTTCCTGTTTCCTTCTTATACTTCTTTATCCCCAGAAGATCCCAGAAATGTCTCTCTGATTTAACCTCCATCCTCTTTCTTTGTTCTCGGTGTTGTTTCGCTCACTGAATGTGTGTGTCTCCAGGCCATTGCCCGAAGAGAGGGCTGGACCTGTTCTGGTCACGTCCTTACTGGCCTGCAGTGTACTGACCTACGAACCCAGACCGGATGCTTCACTGAGATGACCCCTGGGGGAAAAGGATAGACCGTAAGGGGAAGTGTGCTTGGGCCCCACAAGCTCTTTTCATATTCCTAGCTATTGTTGTTTTTGTTCCTTAGTTGCTAAGTTGTGTCCGACTCTTTCCAACCCCATGAACTGTAGCCCCCCAGGCTCCTCTATCCATGGGATTCTCCAGCCAAGAATACTGGAGTGGGTTGCCATTTCCTTCTCCAGGGGATCTTCCCAACCCTGGGATCAAATGCCTGTGATTAAATATGATCAGCTCAACTCTGTGACCTGCCTTCATGATCTGCTTTCACTTGAGTACCTTCAACTCTGGACCTCCGTGTCCAGTTGCTCAGGTTTTTGTTTCAAGGGCAGCTGCTCGCGACCTTAAAGTGGAGAGAATTAGGGCCAAGCAGTGCAAGGACATTCTGGCTGAAGGGTGGTGCCCAGGGCAGGAATGTTCCTGGCTCTTGCTCCGTGAGGACCTCTCAGCTGTCACAGGAGGGGCTCTTCTCCTAGAATAGCAGCGAGGTTGCCACCAGCCTCGTGTTCTTTGTACCGGGACTGCACTCCTGAGACAGCTGGTCTGATTGCACATCACCGACATTCCAAGCTTGGGGTGCCCTGGGCCTCAGGGCACCAGCAGACTCTCGGAGAATTACTGACTGCTACTCAGCCTCCCCCGACAGTTTCTAAAGATCTGGGTGTGAGATGAATCTGCAAGAGAAAAAAATAGTAACTGGAAAGCACCTTAGAGATTAAATTGGCCAGAGTCCTGCCTGGTTTGCATATTTTGTGTGTGTGTGTCTGTGATATGCATTTAAAATCACTTTCCTCAACGTTCCACTAAGTCTTCTGGAGAATCCAGGATTTTCATTTCCCACACTATGGGCATCTCTAGAGTTTTATTGTTGTAGCTGTTCTTGTTGGTCTGAGGTCTTCCAGAAATTAATGGTAATTTACATGCAAATGTCCATTCCAGATGGGCTTCCTGACTCTTCTGCCCTACTTATATGATTGAAAGAGCCTAGAATTCTACTTTCATTCAGAACCCTAGATCTGTCTTCTTAGCTGGCCCCAGTGTTGGTTCTAGGGAGAGAGTCCCCCCTTCATTACAGCCTGAGAAAGTCAAGGAGGAAAGGGAAGAAAAAAATTACCCCAGGACCTGCCGCCACCATTATCAGACCAGATAGGAATACTAACCAACAGTCTGGGGACGTCCTTGGAGGTCCAGTGGTTAAGACTCCAAGCTTCCATTGCAGGGGGTATGGGTTAAGTCCCTATTTAGGGAACTCAGATCCCACATGCCACGCAGAGCAGCCAAAAAAGAAAACAAAGAATAAGAATAAACATAACAAATAGTCTGTTGTGTGCCTGTTCTCTTCATCTAGTAAACTCCTGCTGGTCAGTCATTAAAGTCTTGTATAAACAGAACGGGCTTCCCAAGTAGTACTAGTGGTAAAAAACCTGCCTGCCAGTGCAGGAGATGTAAGGACTCGGGTTCAGTCCCTGGGTTGGGAAGATCCCTTGGAGGAGAGCATGGCAACCCACTCCAGTATTCTTGTCTGGGGAATCCCATGGACAGAGGAGCCTGACGGGCTACAGTCCAGGGGGTTGCAAAGAGTCGGACACAACTGAAGCGACTTAGCCCCACACCACATGGGCAGTATACTCTCAGAAATGTACAGAAGGGGGGCATCTCCTTATGCCTCAATTACAGCTCCTAGAGATGGCATTAGCAACCAGAGGCAAGGCATCCCTACCTTTTTTTTTTTTTTTAGGGAAACAGGATTTTATTTTATACTGCACTTTTCTCAATGGTCTTAAGAAACCCAAAGAAATCTCCATTTACTCAGGTTAATTTTTATATTTCCATTTTATATTTTACTTGTTTTCATGTGTTATGTTAGGTTCACCTCATGGAAGCTGGGAAGGTAATTTCCTCCTACTCCCATTGGCAGGATAGCAACATTACAATTGTTTCTCAATTATAGAAACTCTGCACAGAATACTATTTAAGCACCAGCTACCAAAACAAAATGGCTTATTATTTGGCATCTCTACTTTTACTGCTTGGCCAAAATAGGAGAAATCAAGAGAAACTGGACCCCAAGCAGAAGCAAGGAAATCCCCTGATGCCTCTACAAGATTTTTGGCAGGAGGAAATGTGAGCATCCTGGGGGGGACCCACACCTGCACCCCACAGCAGCCGGGTTCTGGCCTGGCTGGTCCCAGGCTCACCACTCACACCCCACTGGGGCTTCATTGCGCCCGGGAAAGGGACTGAGATGTATGGTATGGTTTCATTGGGAAATGCACACTGCAGATTCTCACACGACTGCCTCAAAAACAAACTCCCGAAATACAACCGTTCGTTAAGTTGTGGACTGCCTGTATTTAACACTTTTTGGCAGTGTGACACACTTTGGAAATTGTATGCTTCTTATGGAAGAGGACATTCTGGAAACTGTTTAAAATTCACAAGATGTTGGATTCTCTCTCTAGCATAGATTTCATCTATTCTTTGGCTTTGTGTTGGACACAAAGACAGATCACCATCGCAGATTTTATTTTTTACCCCAGAGATATTCCAGGAATGCCATCTTCCCCATTCCCCAAGATGGGTTTTGGTAAATTCTTTGGCCAAAGGACAATATTCTAGGTGACAAGATACTTCCAATTCCCGCCCCCCCCCCGCCCCCCGCATGGAGCAAAGAATCTCTTTAAGAAGGACTGTCATCTTCCTCTTCAGAAAAAGCCGCAGGAACCAGTCACGTGGTAGAAATCTCACATGAGGTCTGGGACGGGTAAGCGCAGGCTTTTACTGCACATATCTGGGATCGTTTCATCTTGGTTCAGTTGTTCTTTACACTTTTCAACTCTTCCAGCTTCCCAGGCCTCTGATTTTTGTCATCCCTGCTTCCCTTTTCACTTGGGAATTTCTGCCGTGGGTGGTTGATTCCTCTGACTAGTCTGAGTTGTCACAGAGCCTTCCCAGGTGGCACTAGCAGTAAAAAAAAACCTGCTTCCCGATGCAGGAGACTTATGAGGGTTCGATCCCTGGGTCAAGAAGATCCCCTGGAGGAGGGCATGGCAACCCACTCCAGTATTCTTGCCTGGAGAATCCCATGGACAGAGGTCTGGCAGGCTACATTCCTTAGGGTTGTAAAGAGTCGGACACAACTGAAGCAACTTACCATGCACGCACATCCAGGGGCGTCCTGACTCAGGGTTTCTGACAAAGGAGAAACGTCCGAGTTCACTGGGAAGGACTCCCTCTTTCTTCATAAGACCTGCCACTGCTTTCTGCACTAACAGCCTTGGACTTCCTAATTCAGTCTCTCTCTCCGTCTTAGATGTGAGAAGCCAGGCTCACCATCCACAAAGGCCTGCCCGCCCACTCGGAGACAGTGGCCCACCTCTGATGAGGGAACACCCTGAGAGCACAGTTCTCCCCTGACCTTCAGCACGACCCCTGCCCCTTGCCTCTGTGCCAGCAGTTATTTTCCTGAGAAGGATATTTAGCAAGAAAATTCGCTCCTTCTTTCCACCACCAAACCTCCTGCCACATACCATGCTAAATGCTGGAGTCGGAAATATAAATCAGACACAGTCTGTGTTCTCAAGAGCATGTGAACAAGAGAGATCATTGTAATAAAGTCTCCTAAGAGTACCGACAGGCTTACAAACCAGAGGGTCCTGGGAACTGAGTAGGAGAAGCTAGTTTGCAGGAAGATGGGAACAGGAAGGCTTCCTGGAGGAGATGAACTTAGCCTGTGCTGACTTTCAAAGGATGCATAAAAATCAGGCACAGAAAGGACATTCCTCTGAGCCCAAAGGTCATGATAAGCAAAGCGGAGAATGCATGAGGGCACTGGTGTAGAGGATGATGAAGACAATTCAGTGGCGGATTCACAAAACCTCTCCTTGCTTACCCCCTCCTCCTCCTCAACTCCCTATTTCATGACCTCACTGGAGGCCATTGGCCCTCGTTTTATGAATATCCCTGGGGCAGGTACCACACCCCTTGGCACACAAACACCTGTGCTTATTATGACTCTAAAATGCCTCTGGGATATAGTAACAATTTGGGATTAAAAGCATATGGGCATTTAAAGGAGAAAAATAATAATAGGTTAAAAATGTTCTCCATGTCTGTGATCTCAAAAATCTCAACAGGGATGTGGTTACACATGGTCTCTATAAGGATCTTGCAGCCAGAACCTGCCTCCCTCGTGGTGGTTCTTGTCGGAGACTGTTACATGTTAATCGCCAGTGTTCATGCAGACAGGTTGTCTGGTGATTCGGACAAAGATGCAGATGCTGTGCTTTCTGCAATTTCTAAAGAGAGAAAAACTGGCTTCAATGTGCCCCAGGGTTTGGGGTAAGAGTAATAAAGAGCAAACTTGCAGAGAGAGCGTGGCTGCCCTGAAACTAAGCAGGCATGTCACCAGGAGCCTCTCGTGGGCAAACAGAAAGAAGGCTTCTTCCAGGGAGGGACATGAGTCCTGGCCCTGGAAAATGAGAACAAGACTTATCCATGCTTCATTTAGTTGTCACTTGTTTATCAAGGTCCTAAGATGCCCTGGAGAAGGAAATGGCAGCCCACTCCTACTATTCTATCCTGGGAAATCCCATGGACAGAGGAGCTTGGCAGGCTACAGTCCATGGGGTCGCAAAAGAGACACAACTGAGCAGCTAAACAACAGCTACGTGCTGAGAGACAGAAGACAAGTTCGCTGTGGTCCTGTCCACATTAAACTTACAGTTTTGTAGGGAAGTCAGATTTTGAATAAGTCAATGCAAGTGACATGATCGTTTCAGAAGGGAAGGTATAGAACAGAGCAAAAAATGGTAACACCGAAAGTTAACCTGGTTTGGGGTTTCAAGGAAGACCTCAGTGACTAGTATGGAGACAAAGATGGAGCAAAAAGGAAATAGGTTGGGAGAAAGGTGTTCTAGGCAGAGAGAGACAATCAGGACCCCACCACCAGGCATGGGGACAGGTGGCAAGGGCTGCACATGGGCTGTGTCATGGACTGACCCTTCTAGAATAATTGTTGAATGTCCCTAAGGATAGAGCAGTGAATAGAAACAGTCTGAAAGAATCTCTATCCTCCCAGAGCTTACCTATTAGGGGAACTTATCCCAAAGGCAAAGAGAAGCATCAGTGGTTTGATAGAGGGAAGTGACATGATCAAATTCAAATTTACCTTGGGTCATTGTATTAATAAATCTTGGGGCAGGACCATTTGTGAGTAGACAGAATGGAGAAAACAACAGCAGTATCCCTTTTAATCCAGCACCTTAGCCAACCTATAAGTTTCCACATGTTATCTACTGCTTTCTCTGAGAACAAAAATTTCCTGAGATTTTGTAGCTGTTGTTTAAAGATTCCAAGCGAGTGATGTATAATGATCTAAAGCTTCCAAGCTTTACACTGCATAAGATGGCATATTTCTGAAATTAACACTGCTGGAATAGCTTGTTTAAGGAACATTCCTGATGGACACTTGCCTGCAAATCTGCCTGCAGTTACTCTTCTTACTCCCAAATCAGTTCAGTTGATAAGGAATGACAAACTAGAATATGTTTGGTTAAATAGGCCATCTGCCTGTTCATAATATGCACATTAATTCTCATAAACAGTTACTTCAGCCATGTGAAATGCCTGATTGGCCTTCATGATATGGTTATTCATAGGCAGTTACTTCTCTTTCATGTGATTTTATAATGGACTTTATAAACTTTTTTTTTCCCCACAGCATAACTCTTAAATCATTTTATGTGATATTTACATGTAAAATGTTTATGTGTTAAATCATTTACCTGAGAAAATGGTTTAACAAGGTCAGTTTGGGATGAAGTGAGAAACCTTTTTGATGAAGTAAAGCGTGGAGTCCAGAAGAGTTTGAAATAGTAACAGATGACCACAGGTCTCCAAACGTGAAGCCATATAATTTTAATAGTCATCAGTAAAGCAGTGGCGATGCCCAGAGACCTTGCTGAGAATTCTGGATATGACATTAAGCCCAGTAGCTTCTTATAGAATCCTTTAGCCAAAACTCATTCAGGACTTTTATATTTTAGGAAGGTAGTATGGTGGATGTCTTGTTTCTTATATAACACAATTCACGAAGTCTAGGGCCATGTTGACAATTAAACCCTTTAATGTTTCTTCCACAAAACTCATGAATATTCAAATGTAGTCAGATAAATAGAGTGCAAGGCAGCACAAGTTGTTTTGCTATCAAATGAGTTTCCTTTATTCTGTCTTCAGAACTTTGCAGGGTGTAGAATATAGATAAGAGATTGTGGACCTGTAATCAAATCCCTTGGAGATTTCCCAAGTCCAGCCTCTGGTATTCAGATGAAGAAATGGCAAATGTGTCTGGAAATACTAGTTAACCACAAATAGAGTATACAGGTTTCTTTTGTTTACTGTAAGACTCTGGATGACTTTCCTTTTAAATGAGTCAGGGAAATGAATTAATGAAGGAGGAAATGAAGTAACAGTCCACAAGACCCCGAATTGTAAACACCCATCTCTTCTTTCTTAGCTGCTTTATCTTCAAATGAGAGTCTGGGGGCAAATGTGTGTGTTAGTCACTCAGTTGCAGCAGACCCTTTGTGAACCCATGGACTGTAGCCCTTCAGGTTCCCCTGTCCATGAAATTCTCTAGGCAAGAACACTGGAGTGGGTAGCCATTCCCTTCCCTATGGAATCTTCCCAACACAGGGATTGAACCCAGGTCTCCTGCACTGCAGGCAGAGCCTATACCTTCTGAGCCACTGGGGGTCAGATGAGCCCTGGACCTTCCAGCCATATAAGCATTCTATATCAGAACAGCTTCCCAAAAGTTTTCCAGGAGCTGAGTTCTCTTAAAAAGACAAATTTTAATAACTGGAACAAGTCAAAGTCTTTGATTACTCTTCCCTCTGGCTAGAATGTTGCCTCCATCCCAATTTCTCCTACTGGGCTCCTGGTCACCTCTCAGGTCTCAGCTCAGATACAGTCCTCGGGGCTTCCCCACACCGGGCCCCCAGCCAGTGCCCTCTTCCCTGTGGCTCTCTGGGCTTCTTGTGTGTTCACTCCATATTGACCTGAGCCCCTCTCCAGCGTGAGCTCCTCTGGGGCCAGTACCTTCTATTCTCTGCTGAATCCATTACGCCCTAGGACAGTGACCAACAGTCAGTAGGTTCCCCTGTGTAGAAGTGAATCAATAAACAAGTGAATATTTCCATTATTGTTGACACGTAAGAGACCTGACTGATGTGTAAGGACTGATTCATCTCTTTGTCACTTAAAACTATCATAATTTTAGACAATGGGGATGATAGTCTTAGGAAAATTATTTTTTTTTAAATTTTAATGCAAATACATGTAATTTTTCTTCTCTTTTTTATTTGCTTACCTACTCTAGTAGCTCACGCTAACACCTGAGCCTTTTTATGCCAGAAACAAACAAGAGAAAAGAGAGATTGAGATAAAGGGCTGAGATCATAATTTTTGAACAGCTCTTTCTTCTAGAAAAAACACTCTCTGAAAAAAAAAATCTCTGAGAATAGTGTAAGATATATGTCATTTTAAAAGTCTTGATTATAGTTTTGTATAATATTAAAACTGTTGCTCCTTTCAGCATACAATTTGTTGAATTCTTTCCATTATTAGCAAATTATATTTTGTTAGTTTGTAAAAATCAGCAAAGGCATATTATAATACTACAGGTTAACATTTAACAAAAATCTTTGATATTTGTGTCATACAAATAAGTGGTTTCTTCAAGAGTTAGGGTTATCTGGGAGAAAAAAAAAAAAGATGATTGACTTTGTGGAGTTTTCTCCTGGAAAGAGATCTAGTTGAAAATTAGATTGAAAAGATTTAAAACCAAATAGAAATAGAGACAGAGACAAGAAAGGAAAAAAAAAAAAAAAACAGCATGGCTGACGCTAAATAAAGAAGGAAAATCATGACTAATTTTTTGTTTGTTGCTTATAGTAATATTATAAATAACTATGGAATGGCTTCAGTAGAAAATGTAATTCCATATAGCTGATTATAAAGAACCCCCTCCCCAACTGATGAATAGTTCAGTCAATCTAAAATCAGTTACCCTATTTTTAGATTGCTTGACACATTTGGGCTTTCTGAAGTGAAACTTCTCAGAAAAATAAGCTCAGAAGAAATTTCACAAAATAACATTAATTGAAATGTTTAGGGGCAGGGAAAAAAACAGTAGGGTAACAAGGGTAGCATTTTTTGCTCTGCTGATAACTTCATTGAGAGAGAGTTCATAGAGAAAATAAAAAGGATACTGGGCTCTGCCTTAAACACCTTATTTAATAAGACCCTGGTTGGGGACAGCCACCACGAAATTCCAAAGTGAGAGTCACTTGGTATATAGTCACCGACTCTAAGTTTGGAACTATACATAGGCCTCTGGTTCTGGGCCTGTCCTGTCACGGACATCAACTGGGATCAGCCGAGATGCCAGAAGTAACCGTGGATTAAAAGCTATGTTCCTACGAGAGACACAGACGCACGCTCGCCACATTCCTTAAATATTTGCTCCATACTCTCATCATTACCTCTGTCTTATCTGGATTAATCCTTTTCTGGCTCACTTTGATCCCCATCCCCGATGGGGCCCCTCCAATGCTGAATAAATTGTGAAATTGTGGTGTCAGGATTAGAGATAAAAGGGGAGATGGAGACCTTGTGTCATCAGCATACTGATCTCAGGGTGAAAATGCCTTCACTTTTCTCCAAGTTATCTCATGCGAACTCGGAACAGGTGGGTGATTACCAGCAGATCCAGCAGCGGGTTGGAGCCAGGGCTCTCCCTTTGTGCCATTCCCCTGGAGACAGCATGAGGGGTTTCCCTCCATAGGAACAGAGCCTGGAGTGGAGGTGCAACAAATACCGTATTTAATGCAACTCGAGTACCTAATAGTTTGCCTGTTAGTCATATGGGTACCACGTTCCATGTCTTTGAAACCAGACCTGTTTATATTCCCTCAGATTTGGCCCCCAGGGCCCTGTAAATAGGATTGCATTTTTACTGCCCCTTTACACTATTATTCTGAGCTTTCATTCGATGTTTCCTCCATTGAAGCCCACTTGCCATCATCATTTACCACCCTCTAGATCATCCCCTTGCATTCTTTGAGGCTTTGGGCATCTGGTTTGAAGATTTCCTTTCCACGCGGTTCCCTTAATCTTTTGCCATCCTTGGTGATTCAATACGGAAGCTGAAATCTCATCTGTGGAGGCTTGGAATCTTTATGAGACTTGCGGTGGCTTCTTTCTAATTGACTACTGGATTCTCGGTGCCCACTCATAGGAGACACTCAATAAATATTTGTTGAATCAATTAAGTATCCAAACACTTTGATCTCTTTTAACAGCTTTCTTTTCCATTGCTGATAATACTTCCTTCTAATTCACTAAGAAATGCGGGATTCATCACACCTGAATTCTGCTTTCTTTCTTCTTTACCAAAAGGAGGTACTTTCACCTGTTTTTCTGTTTAGTGAAGCTCCATCTTCCTCTGCCCTGCGTGGGATTCCTCTTCCTTCCTCTGGATCCTTGCTTGGTCAATCCTACTTCGACTCTCATATCTTCAGGAGTTTCCTTTTCCCTTTGTTTTCCTGGTCAAGTTATAAAGTGTGCAAATCTCAACCATGTTTATTTTTTTTAATTGAAGTTCAGTTGATTTACAGTGCCGTGCCAATCTCTTGTGCAGTAAAGAGACTTGGTTTTACACATATATACAGTGTGGGGAAAGAGCAAATTAGCCAAGATGACGGTGGTCAGGCCATCTCGCCGCAGGCCTCTTGCCCCATGTTAGGTAAATATGTGGTTATGTAACAGCTGAGACTGTTTATAGCACTGCACAGGTGTAATGTCCTCTATAAGCACCACCTGGAATGCTCTTAGGGGCAACTGGAATTGAGTCCAGGCGAGTCAAGGTGTGTGGAGTCGAGTTGCCAACCTTGCTGCTGCATCAGCCATTAGAGAGGGAAGCATGTCAGCTGCTTCTCCAGCCGAGAAACAATAAATACGTCTGGAGTTCCTGTGGCTCAAGTTTTCTTAAGCTTCCCCACTCGCGCCTTACCTACCCTGGGTTCAACAGACAGTGTGAACAGCGAGACAGTTGATGGAGTCGTCAGAATACAGCAAGACACACAGGTACATTCTTTTTTAAAATATCATTTTCCATATGGTTTATCTCAGGAAACTGGATAGTTCCTTGTGCTATCCAGTAGGATTTTGTTGTTTATCCATTCTAAATGTAATAATTTGCATGCAACAAAGCAAATCAACCATTCTTTTAAAAACACACCTTCAACAGTGCCTCCCCGTGCAGCAGTAGTCTTGTTCTCTTTACAGCAGCATTCTAGAAAGAATAGTAGACACTTCATTACTAGGTGATCCCTTTAAAACCATACCTCCACCTCTGCTGAAATGACTCTCAAAGGTCAACAGTAACTTCCCACTTTCTAAACACAGCGGTCTCTTTTCAGTTCCAATCTAATGGTTTGGTTTGGTTTTTTCCCAATGTTGGCCACTTGTTCTTTCCATCAGTTTACCTTCTGGCAACTTCCTTGGTTCTCCTGTCTGAACACTCTCTCTGAATCCTACCCTGGATCTTCCCACTCTTCATCTGGGTGAGCAATGACGGTGGCTTGTATTGGGGGTAGAAGTTATCAAGAATGGAGAAGAGTGGCTGGTTGAAGAACTATTCAGGTGATAAAATTGACTAGAGTTGATTATGTATAGAAGTGAAGAGAGAGAGAGAGATAACACAAGGTAACCCCTTGGGTTTCTGACATGCGTAACTGGGTGATGGTATCTCAGTGAGACAGGAAGTACTCCAGGTAGATTACGTGAAGGAAGGCTATATGTCAGGACGATATGTCAAGAAAGCCGTTAGCTAGATCTGCAGTTAAGAGGAGCATCTTGAACTAAGGATAAATCTAATTGCCAAGCCATCTGTACAGAGGTAGGCACTGAAGACAAGGACAAGACAGTCCAGAGTAGAGGACAGGATGAGATGAGAGGAGGATTGAGCCTTGGAAACTGGAATCCCAGGAGGGCGAGACGAAGCTCAAAAGGAGACTGAGAAGTAATCAAAGGTGTGTTGTATGGGGGCTTGGAAGCCAAGGGAAACCGTGGTCCAGGATGGTTTAAAATGGGGGATACATCCAAAGGATTGCTGACTGCTTCAGCAGGCTATAGTGTCCCCTGGTGTAAAAATGTAAAGTTGACACTTACATCAGCCAAATAATTTAAAATATATGCCTGTTGACTTCAAATATTGTGTTTATTTTTATTATTGAAGTTCCAGAACTTAAATAAAGAAATCAGAGAAAGGCAGGCCACTTATGGCTGACTGTCTTCTTCCACATGCAAAATAAAAGAGCACTTCAGGAAGGGAATCATACGGCCACCGTAATACATAACCACGAGCATTACAGAATTGTGATCAAGACAATCAAAGCATAATTGGAATTGGTTTGCTTTCGACTGACTTAACTTTAAAATTTTTTTAATTGTATGATCTTGACTGATGGAATTGTTTGGATCAGCTGTACATATCAGAACAGTTCACAGCTCCTCATTATAAGGGCTTTACTGGAGTTTAGGCAGCATGCAAGCCAGTATTCTTTACATGTAGATGCCTTTTATTTACGTGGCCTCTAAGTTAGCTTATTTTCATATGCTTCCTGTTTTGTGATTGTAAAATATGTAAGCTATGGGCACTGGCCTGGTTCTCAGACTGATGGAGAAAGGATGATGTGGAGAGGAAGACAGTGTCTGCTGAAATCCTCGGTTCACCTGGCTCCTCCCTCCAGTGGTACAGGAACCTACGGTCCCTGTAGTGGATCTTAATAACTCCCATGGTACTACCATATGCAGAGAGAACAATTTCGGTGTAGCCTAACGATATATAAACTGTTTAGGAAAACTTTACTACTTCACAGTTTTCTGAAAGGTTGTAAATATCACTTTACTTCTCACATTAATGTCAGTTCAGTTCAGTCGCTCAGTCGTCTCCGACTCTTTGCAACCCCATGAAGTGCAGCACGCCAGCCCTCCCTGTCCATCACCAACTCCCGGAGTTCACTCAAACTCATGTCCATCAAGTCGGTGATGCCATCCAGCCATCTCATCCTCTGTCATCCCCTTTTCCTCCTGCCCCCAATCCTTCCCAGCATCAGAGTCTTTCCCAATGAGTCAACTCTTCGCATGAGGTGCCAAAGTACTGGAGTTTCAGCTTTAGCACCATTCTTTCCAAAGAACACCCAGGGCTGATCTCCTTTAGAATGGACTGGTTGGATCTCCTTGCAGTCCAAGGGACTCTCAAGAGTCTTCTCCAACAGCACAGTTCAAAAGCATCAATTCTTCAGTGCTCAGCTTTCTTCACAGTCCAACTCTCACATCCATACATGACCACTGGAGAAACCATAGCCTTGACTAGATGGACCTTTGATGGCAAAGTAATGTCTCTGCTTTTGAATATGCTATCTAGGTTGGTCATAACTTTTCTTCCAAGGAGTAAGCGTCTTTTAATTTCATGGCTGCAGTCACCATCTGCAGTGATTTTGGAGCCCCAAAAAATAAAGTCTGACACTGTCTCTACTGTTTCCCCATCTACTTCCCATGAAGTGATGGGACCAGATGCCATGATCTTCGTTTTCTGAATGTTGAGCTTTAAGCCAACTTTTTCACTCTCCTCTTTCACTTTCATCAAGAGGCTTTTTAGTTCCTCTTCACTTTCTGCCATAAGGGTGGTGTCATCTTCATATCTGAGGTTATTGATATTTCTCCCAGCAATCTTGATTCCAGCTTGTGCTTCCTCCAGCCCAGCGTTTCTCATGATGTACTCTGCATAGAAGTTAAATAAGCAGGGTGACAGTATACAGCCTTGATGTACTCCTTTTCCTATTTGGAACCAGTCTGTTGTTCCACATCCAGTTCTAACTGTTGCTTCCTGACCTGCATATAGGTTTCTCAAGAGGCAGGTCAGGTGGTCTGGTATTCCTATTTCTTTCAGAATTTTCCACAGTTTATTATGATCCACATAGTCAAAGGCTTTGGCATCATCAATAAAGCAGAAATAGATGTTTTTCTGGAACTCTCTTGCTTTTTCCATGATCCAGCAGGTGTTGGCAATTTAATCTCTGGTTCCTCTGCCTTTTCTAAAACCAGCTTGAACATCTGGAAGTTCACGGTTCACATATTGCTGAAGCCTGGCTTGGAGAATTTGGAGCATTACTTTACTAGCGTATGAGATGAGTGCAATTATGCAGTAGTTTGAGCATTCTTTGGCATTGCCTTTCCTTGGGATTAGAATGAAAACTGACCTTTTCTAGCCCTGTGGCCACTGCTGATTTTCCAAATTTGCTGGCATCTTGAGTGCAACACTTTCACAGCATCATCTTTCAGGTTGAAATAGCTCAACTGGAATTCCATCACCTCCACTTGTTTTGTTTGTAGTGATGCTTTCTAAGGCCCACTTGACTTCACATTCCAGGATGTCTGGCTCTAGGTGAGTAATCACACCATCGTGATTATCTGGGTCATGAAGATCTTTTTTGTACAGTTCTTCTGTGTATTCTTGCCACCTCTTCTTAATATCTTCTGTTTCTTTTAGGTCCATACCATTTCTCTCCTTTATTGAGCCCATCTTTGCGTAAAATGTTCCCTTGGTATCTCTAATTTTCTCGAAGAGATGTCTAGTCTTTCCCATTCTGTTGTTTTCTTCTATTTCTTTGCACTGATCTCTGAGGAAGGCTTTCTTATCTCTTCTTGCTATCCCTTGGAACTCTGCATTCAGATGCTTATATCTTTCCTTTTCTCCTTTGGTTTTCACTTCTCTTCTTTTCACAGCCATTTGTAAGGCCTCCCCAGATAGCCATTTCTTTTTTGTTTGCATTTCTTTTCCATGGGGATGGTCTGGAGAAGGCAATGGCACCCCACTCCAGTACTCTTGCCTGAAAAATCCCATGGACGGAGGAGACTGGTAGGCTACAGTCCATTGGGTCGCGAAGAGTCGGACACGACTGAGCGACTTCACTTTCACTTTTCACTTTCATGCATTGGAGAAGGAAAATGGCAACCCACTCCAGTGTTCTTGCCTGGGGAATCCCAGGGACAGAGGAGCCTGGTGGGCTGCCGTCTATGGGGTCGCACAGAGTCGGGCACGACTGAAGCGACTTAGCAGCAGCAGCAGCAGCAGGGGATGGTCTTGATCCCTGTCTCCTATACAATGTCACGAACCTCATTCCATAGTTCATCAGGCACTCTATCTATCAGATCTAGTCCCTTAAATCTATTTCTTACTTCCACTGTATAATCATAAGGGATTTGATTAAGGTCATACCTGAATGGTCTAGTGGTTTTCCCTACTTTCTTCAATTTAAGTCTGAATTTGGCAATAAGGAGCTTGCAAATCAAGTCATATTGAACTTTATTAACTGTGCTCACTGTCATTTGTGTTTTGATTAAATTAACGAGCATCTTGCTTTTCTTCAGAAAATTAAATTTCCAGAATCTTTCTATTTTAATGTCAACCTTGTATAATCCACAAATGCCTTTAATCCCCTTACATGATATGATACTCTCCAGTTTGAGGAATCAGGGAAAGGCTTCAGAACCATTAAAAAAAAAAAAAAGCCATCAGCTTTTACATTATTGTTCATTTGATGAGCAGAGGTCAATTGCTCTGGGGATATCGACAGTCTGTGACATGCTGAAATCCTTCTCTTTTTACCCGGAAATGGATCATGGGATGAGATTACTTAATCTGTGGACTTTGTTCCTAAAAACGGTTTCAAGGAACCAGTGTGATTGTTTCCAGCAGCAGAGTTCCCTTGAAAAATGATGCCCCAGTGACTCTGCCCCAGCTCAAGTGATAGAGCATCTTCCAACTTCGTTCAGAAAAGCAAAAGAGCCGCGGGAAGGAATCGATCTGCTCTTCCTTCCTTTGTCATTGTTCGTGTCACACATTGCTTTTCAGGTGGTCCCAAGAATAAATCACAGTTTTATCAAGGTTGTAAATTTTGCTTTGATTTTCTGTTGCTCTCCAGCAGTACTTTTCTTTATGTTCTGTCGTACCTTCTAAAGGAAAGCGGGAGTGTCCCACTTTATTTCTTTGTTTAGCAAATGTGGTTTTTCAAACTGTGGCCATGAAGATGCTATTTAGACTTCTAGATGAATGTGGCAGCTTCGGTCCCTGCTAGAATATGTCAGAAGCAGGTATCCAAGCACGTTGGTATGTGACACAGTCATAGGGCAGGAAACACAGGATTCAGGGGCCAACGAGGCACCGGAGACAGGATGCAGCAGGCTTCTGTTGTGAGCTCAATGCTGAATTGGCGTTAGGGCTCTGGGATGGTTTCTTTCTTTCTTTGGGACCATTTTTAAAGTCTCTTTTTTTTTTCTAATGTACCTTTTTAAGTTTATTTGTATGTTAACACCAAAAACATTTTGTTTGGGGATATAGCCAATTAACAATGTTGTGATAGTTTCAGATGAACAGCAAAGGGACTCAGCCGTACATATACATGTATCCATTCTCCCCCAAACCCCACTCCCATCCAGGCTGCCACATAATATTGAGCAGAGTTCCATGTGCTATACAGTAGGTCCTTGTTGGTTATTCATTTTAAAGATAGCAGTGTGTACATGACCTTCCCAAAGTCCCTAACTATCCCTTCCCACCCGACCCCTGCAATCATAAGTTCGTTTTTGAAGTCTGTGACTCTCTTTCTGTTTTGTAAGTAAGTTCATTTGTATCATTTCTTTTTAGATTCCACATATAAGGGATGTCATATGATATTTCTCCTTCTCTGTCTGACTTAGTTCACTCAGTATGACAATCTCTAGGTCCATCCATATTTCTGCAAATGGCCTTATTTCATTCTTTTTAATGGCTGAGTAATATTCCATTGCATATATGTCCCATATCTTCTTTTGAATTTGTTATAGTATTGCCTGTTTTATGTTTTGGTTTTTGGCTGTGAGGCATGTAGGATCCCAGCTTTCAGACTGGGGTTCAAACCGGCACCCCTTGCACTGGAAGGCGAAGTCCTAACCATGGGACCACCAGGGAAGTCCACGAGCTGATTTCTTCATGTTTCTGTTGTTGATCGATAGAACCAGTAAAATAATAACTGTCCTCACTGATTCTTATAGGCTTGTGATAATTCATAAATCCAATAATTTGGGGAAAGTGATTTCTAATTTATGTTTAGTATCCGTATAACATTTATGGTGGGAGTACCTGCTGGGTGTTCACTCTGTTGTAGTTAGCAGAAAATGACTCCTTTCTGTGTATGCCCTCTCTGGTTCTCCAGTAAATATCATGAGAGCTAACTTTTCTCATGTTGAGCAGACAGAGGCACTAAGAGCTGTGGCAGAGGCAGCACCTGTGGGACTATTTTTCATCAATGGCCTGAAATGAGGTTCCGAGACATTGTCTCATCAACACAAGGCACAGAAATCTAGGCATCAGCAAATTATTTAACCCCAGGATCATCCCCACCAGGGGCAGCCCTAAGGCATAGGAAGAGAAAGAATTAGGGAAGGAGTAGGAAGAGGAGGGGGGTGGGGTGGGGGGCAGGGAAAGGGAAATGAAAGAGAAAAGCAAAACAGCACTTATGGATCGGACTCAAGTTATAACCCGTCTTAACTCCCTAGAACAATATATGTTGTGTGTGTGTGTACGTGCATGCGTGCATACTCAGGCGTGTCCGACTCTTTGTGACTGCATGGACTGTAGCCTGCCAGCCTCCTCTGTCCATGGGACTTCCCAGGCAAGAATACTGGAGAGGGTCGCCCATTCCTCCTTCAGGGATCTTCCTGACCCAGGGATCGAACCCTCATCTACCGTTACCTCTAGAGCCACCTGGGAAGAACTTAGAATAACATGTTGGATATAGTTAATCTTTGTCAACAGAAGTTGAGACAGTACACACCCAGCTTGTGAAAGAGTACATGAGGTGGAAATGCATTTGTTTTCCGGGACAGTTGTGGCGTGATTACCAAAGTCCTTATTAACAAGAGATAGGTAAAGAGAAAAGTGCTGGATAATTAGGATCAGAATCGAGCTAGAAGTGTTGGCTGAATCCAGGGATCCCAGTCCTCCTTCTGAAATTCAGCAAAATCATATCATGTAAGAATATGTCTCATCCATATGCAAAAAAGACGTGCAGATCCATGTAGCATCCAAAACAAGGACAGTTCCCACCTGCTCTGTCTTCCTTCCATTTGCCATGCCCTGGTCTAGGCTCTGAGAATGTAAGAATGAGCTTACGTTCTAGGGAGGAAACCGCCAACAAGTAAGTAATTCAATAAGCAGCATAAGTTCAGTTACTGGTGTGAAACTGAAAATAAAACAGAGATATAAGATAGTGACCCGAAGGGGGGAGAAATCAATTTAGTTAGGATCATGAAGATTGCCTCTCAGAGAGGCTGATTTTTAGATTGAAAATTGATGGATGGGAAGGAACTAGATATTCAAGAGGCTATAAGAAGACACAGAGATGGACAAATGTAAAGACACTAACTTAAAAAAATAGTATTTTGAGAGAGAATAGTATCAGCTGGAATCTAGTGAATAAGGAGACTGTGGTTAGATATGGTGTTGGAAAAAGAGGAAGGATGGGGCATGTCACCGTGTGCTGATCAGAACTGAAGCAGTTCCACGAGAACTGACACAGAAAGCCGAACACAAAAATGGTGACAGGTTTTTAAAGCCATATAGAAATAGCAAAGGGAACTGGGAGATAATTATTTTGAGCAATGAGGGCTTAGGGGAGGAGAGCCTTGGGCCATGGGGTGGGCGCCATTGTAAGGCAGAACCCATAGCACCTAGAAGGAAGGGCCTTGACCAGCAATCTTGTCCAGAAGTGAAACAAATAGCTTCCCAAAGCTGTTAGTGTTCAGTCACAAAGCATTGTCAGGCAGGACCAGAGAGACGATTTTTAAGGTTGGAGACTGTTGTTTGGTGTCATTAGTCTAGCACAGCACCTGGCAGGCGGTACTTAGCACATATTTACTAAAAGAGTGAATGAATAAAAAGCAGCAGAAATGGGTCCGAGGATTTATACAAGTGACCTCTAGGAACACACCTGATTCTAGAATTTTATAACTCTGTGGCATGAATAAAATCACAATGATTTTCAATGCTAATTTTTTTTCTTTATTGGGACAGATATTGTTAACTTTGGTGAAAAGCCTTAAAAATAACTTCTCAAACTGTTGCGAATGCATTATTGCTCTTTCAGCCCTTAAAGCCTACCTGTTGCAAACACCCCTGTGATTCCTAAACCACTAGTAGTTAACACCACTGCTGTTTGGTAATAACAAAGAAAATATTTAACTTACAAGGGATCTTTCTGTTTAACTTACAGGGGATTTTTCTGGACTTTCCATGTGGGGTTTTGAAAGTTGATCTGAAATGTATCATTTCTAATTTCCTTTAGACTTTCAAGCACATATGAAACAAATTTCAGTATTTTCTTATTTCAGTTGACATTTGCTTTTAAATTTACTGTCACCTCTTTTTTTTTTTAAAGTATAATTTTCATAGTCTGAGCCTTAATGTCAAAGAAAAAAAAAACTTGAAATTTCTTAGGTGAGTTTCATAATTCAGGGTATAAAAAATGTCAACTTGTAACTCTACTGTGCATTGACCAAAGCCATTATTAGAGTATATTTTTTAATTTAAGGAAATTCTTCTAAATTGTAGCCCCAATCTTTCTGATTATCTGCTGAGGAGTGATGACATGTGATATTTTTATTTAACATAGATCTAGTAAGTTGGACAATTTAAGTAGACAGTTAAATATCCTCAGGACCTGAAATAAGCTTATGTATACAAAACCTGATTTATAAAAGTGACTGAGACCCGACCAGTAAGAATATAATTTAAAAATAGTATCTGCATCCAGTGATTACAAAGGAAATTGTGGTGCTTGGGGCGGGTGGAGCTTGAGGGCTTGGTATAGAACAGAGAACACAGCAGATAAACATCTCTGCCTGTACAGAATTCCTTGTAGCTACTCTAGGTTGCACATGAGATAATGAATGAGTCATTTATTATGATCATAGGTAGCTATTAGCACTTTACAGTTGACTAGGCCTGGAAAATCCCATTGGCAGAGGAGCCCGGTAGGCTGCAGTCCATGGGGTCACTAAGAGTCAGACATGACTGAGCGACTTCACTTTCACTTTTCACTTTCCTTCATGGGAAAAGGAAATGGCAACCCACTCCAGTGTTCTTGCCTGGAGAATCCCAGGGATGGGGGAGCCTGGTGGGCTGCCGTCTCTGGGGTCGCACAGAATCGGACACGACTGAAGCGACTTAGCAGCAGCAGCAGCAGGTGCCTTCACAAACCATATTACCTTTAAGCTCCCCCCTCAAAAAAAACCTCATGGAAGAGTTACAATGAAATAATAGTAATACAGTAATGTGATTAATGCATACTGTTTACTATGTGCCAGACACTCCTCTAAAGACCTGACATGCATTAACCCCTTTGATGTTTCTAACCACCTGTGAAGTTGTTGCAGGAGGGAGGACCCCACCCAGGGCCCGAAACTGGGCTCTTGTCTAACACTCGGAAATGAATTGTCCGAGGAGACACATGTGCTGACAAAGCAAGAGATTTTATTGGGAAAGGGCACCCGGGTGGAGAGCAGTAGGGGAAGGGAACCCAGGAGAACTGCTCTGCCGCGTGGCTCAGTCTCGAGTTTTATGATGATAGGATTAGTTTCCGGGCGGTCTTTGGCCAATCATTCTAATTCAGTCTTTCCTGGTGGCGCATGCCTTGCTCAGCCAAGATGGATGCTAGCGAGAGGGATTCTGGGAAGTGGACGGACATGCAGTGTCGGCTTTCGACCTTTCCTGAACTCTTCCGGTTGGTGGTGGCTTATTAGTTCCGTATTCCTTATCAGGACCTCCTGTCATAAAACAACTCATGCAAATGGTTACTATGATGCCTGGCCAGGGTGGGCAGTTTCAATCAGTGTGCTTCCCCTAACAAAGTCAGTATTATCATACCCATTTTGCAGATGAAGACATCGAGGCTCAGAGAGATGACGTCACTAGCCCATAACTACACACCTGGTCACTGGTGGACTCTGTGCCCTGACCCTCTTCCTATACTGTGGCCAGGGAATGGGAGAGGTGGGGACATATACTGTGCCCAGGTCACACAGCCATATGGAAGTTGAATCTGGGTTTTCTGAATTCAAGGCTGTGCTTTCCTCAGCATGCCTCAGCTGCCTGGCACCAAGCCATAACATTGTTGTATTAATTAGTGAGCTTTTGGTGAGTTATGCTGTGATAACAAACAACACCACCATCTTGTGGCTTACAACCACAAAGTTTTATGATTTTACTCACATAGCATAAATTGCTATGGATGGCTGTGGCTCTTCTCTCTGTTGTCTTCATGCCTGAAGGAGAAACCATTATCTCTGACATGGCTGCTCCTATGCCAGCTAGAAAGAGTAATGGTGGGCCATGCCATGGCTCCCAAATCTTCCCCTTGTACACAGACTGTGCCACTTCTGCTCACATCTTGGCCAAAGCAAGTCATGAAACCAATGGGGCAAGAAGTGTCCACCTCCCCCTGTGACGGCACCAAAGAGGGGCCCTGGAGGATGAGTCTGATAGAAAAGAGTTACAAGTATTTTGAGCAACTGTGATCCTTTTTTAGTTAGCGCTTAGAAATAATTTGCAGACTGCTGTGTTCCTCGGTGCTCTGGTCCCTTTTAACTGTTACATCTATTATTTTACCCAACCATGTTGGCTTTATCATCCCCATTTTATAGAGGAGGAAATGGAATAGAAAGAAGAGTGGAAAAGTTGCATAACTTGCCTGACAGTAACAGTTTTAGTCACCCAATTGTGACTGACTCTTTTGTGACCCCATGGGTGGTAGCCCATTAGGCTTCTCTGTCCATGAAATTCTTCAGGCAGAAATACTGGAGTGGGTAGCCATTCTCTTCTCCAAGGGATGACCACAACCCAGGGATTGAACCTGGGTCTTCTGCATTACAGATAGCTTCTTTAGAGTCTGAGCCACTAGGGAAGCCCGAGATGACACAACTCTTAAAGGACAGAGTTGGGTTTTTAAACCTAAGTTTTCCTTTTCCAAACCCTACTTCCCAATTCCATATGCCGCCTCTTGGTAGGGAAATTGCTGATGAATTTGGTTCAGGTTTGGACAATCAAAGTGACTTTTTGTCAATTTGAAAAAAGTCTTGCCTGGGAGGGATTACCGGCTAGCTAGTAAAGTAAAACCTTTGTGACACCAGGGACTGTAGACCGCCTTCTCCTGCATTGGCAGGTGGATTCTTTACCACTGAGCCACCCGGGAAGCCCTTCCTATCCTATGTGGACCTTCCTTTCTAGATAATTAGAGTCACATTTTTATCACTCTGAATTGAAAATATGAAAACAAGGTGGTTGACAATCAGGACCTACTTTATGGCACAGGGAACTCTGTTCAATGTTATGTGGCAGCCTGAATAGGAGCAGTTTGGGGGAGGATGGATACATGTATATGTATGGCTGATTCCCTTTGCTATCCACCCGAAACTATCATAACATTCTTAATCAGCTATACTTCAATACAAAATAAAAAGTTTAAAATACAATACGATAGTTGATTGTTTAGTAATCACTAGAAATCAATTTCCCTTCCAAGGCATAAGTTTTATCTTCCTTAATGGCAGAACCCTGTTACTGTTCATCATATATGCCAACATTGTTTGTATCTCACATGTAAAAATGCTCTTTCAAACATTGAGTTAGCATGTGTACTGAAGATAAAATTCTTGGTCACTGTGAATGAGATCTAGCAATTACAGTGACTTACTTTGTTC
Source organism: Oryx dammah (assembly GCF_014754425.2). Classification (NCBI taxonomy): domain Eukaryota; kingdom Metazoa; phylum Chordata; class Mammalia; order Artiodactyla; family Bovidae; genus Oryx; species Oryx dammah. The sequence goes on from NW_024070191.1 coordinate 12,214,534, forward strand.
ATATCAGTCCCTTAATCTGAATACCTGTCTTTGAATTAAAATATGTGATCACCTTTGAATTAAAATATGTGATTGCTGATATTGTCACTTGCCCAGATGGGTCCACTGCCCTTAATTCTTTAAGTATAGACACAACTTGCCTTTATTATGCTCCTTGTAAGTCAAATATGAAGTACAAAGCTTTTAAGACCTCTAAAATCTCTCCATCCCACCAGATATATACTGCTGTGAAAGTAGAAATTGCTTTCATGGAAATTTGGAAGGGAAAAAAAAATTTAAATAACGATGTGATTTAGTGTGCAGTTGGCAAATCAGCATACTTAAGATCCATGAATATTAAAATAAAGAATGCAGTAAACAGGACTACTGACTTTCTATTTATCCAGCAGCTGACTTTTAAATAAGATATTTTTCCACTAACACTTTCTCCATAAAGCTTCAGAGCTCCTTCTATTGTTATTTTTCAAGATCACTGTTAGGTAGAGGCTTCTGCTACTCATTCACCTGCATATTTAAATAGACATAATTACCATAAAGAGGCTCTGGGATAGCTTTGGGCTGAGTCCTTTAGTTGAGACATTTTATCCATAAAATGACACCTGGCTAATAAAGAGAAGCAAGATGGCATTTATTCAGCATCTATGAGTGCCAGGAGCTTTACTCTGTGTCGCATTTAACACACTGCAAAGGTCCTTTAACTGGAAACAATAGTTGGTGTTTTATTTGAAAGACAAGGAAGCCCAGGTTCTTGTAGGTTAGATGTCTGCCCCAAGTCACAGAACTGAGGGGCTAAGAATTGGGACCCAGATTCCATGCATCAAAAGCCTTGGCTCTATTCCATGATCAACACTGCCTCCAGACACTGCATCACCCTAGGAAAGATAAAATGATCTTTTTTTAATAGATAAAGCCTTTGATCTTTCTTGTAACACATATATTACTGTATGTTTAATACAGCCTGTGGACAGCCCCAAACACTATCTTCTTGTGGACCCGTTATTCCCAGTTACAGTGATACAAAGAAGTTCATGGATTTCTCATATTTCAGGCAGAGTAGACCACTCCATGTTGAAAGCATAATTCCAGTATCTTAGATAAAGGCATGCTTTCTTTGTAATAAAAAAACCTCGAGGTTCTCCTTGGAATGTTTGTTTTCTTAAGTTACCTTCCCTTCTCTTTTCCCTGCCACCTTCAGGCTCTCTGAAAAGTAAATGATATTATCTTTTTCAATGGAAGCAAGCTTTTAATTTTTTAAGATTAGTCACTGTTATCTAATCTATTTTGCTTGAACAGAGTTAATACAAGATGGAGTAAAAATGACATGACATTTGCCTAAAAACTGAGATAGTAGATGTCATAAACCGAGTCACTGGCTTTTTAAATTATATATATATATATATATATATATATATATATATATAGCTCTTAGCAAAGAGTAAACTTCCTTAAAAAAAAAAAACAACATTTTTATTGATATGACAGTTCACTTGGCTAACTTTTGTGCAGATGTATGAAAGCTTGTACATTTATCTTTGCTTCTAGTCCATTTACCTCTGTTTCCATGAGTCCGACTACAATCTCTTTGCAATGAACCCCACCCTCCCGCTGCCATTACTCTTTTTTGAACTGTTCTTTCTCATTCTGATCTGAGAAAAAAAACTGGTTTGCATTATTGGATTGTGGTGGATATCCGTCTTTTAAGGCTGAACTCTGTTCCTCGTGGTGTAGCATGTTTTCTCAATGAGATAAAAAAAACCCAAGACTTAATGCCTTTATATAAAGTTTACATGTATATTGTGAAACAAAGGATTACGCTTAAAAAAAAAAAAAAAAAGCCTATGCAGGCTGATTAGAGACGCTAGATTTCGGAGGGTTTGTTACTGCTCTCAGATGACCCTATGAGTCCCGTCACCTTCAGCTTTTCCATGTTTCTCTCTCCTTTGAGAACCCTTTTTTTATTTCCAATTGAAGCTTCCCTGGTGGCTCAGTTGGTAAAGAATCTGCCTGCAATGTAGGAGACACAGGTTCAATCCCTGGGTCAGGAAGATCCCCTGGAGAAGGAAATGGCCACCTACTTCAGGATTCTTGTCTGGAGAATTCCTTGGACAGAGGATCTGGGCAGGCTACAGTCCATGGGGTCACAAAGAGTCAGACACAATTGTGTGATTTTCACTTTAAAAAAAAAAAAATTCTCATTTAAATTGTTGGAAAGAGTGAGATAAGAATTTTCACAAGAGCATCAGCCGACTTAAAAACTGAATTGAAAAGTCATTCTTCCAGTGTTTGGTGCTCTTGGAGTGTGGATGCCTTCAAGAAGGCTTGGATATTTCTAATCATTTTGCGTCTTTATAAGCAGCAAGAAGCTTTGGTTAACAGCAGAATCTCCTTTATTTCAGGAGATGTTCCACTGCAAGTCATCCCCCGTTTGAAGTGCAAATTTTTTTTTCATTTAAACATGTTAAACTGGAAGAATTCAGACGTGTGTAAAAAGGCTTTTATTTCTTTGGTCACAACGTGTTATTTTCTTGAAATTTAGAATTTCAGTTATCATGTTTGCGTCCTCCATTTCAGATTTCCCAAGACTGTACGTAAGGGAAATATCCAACCAGTAGTGAAGATAATAGACCAAAAATACCGGTACCCATTGGTATGATGATATAAGAGTGAGGCTGTTACAGTCAGAAAAAAATCAGTGAGCTATGAGCTTGGGGGTTGTTTTCACACTGTATATGTATATTTCAGTTTGTACAGAGACACAGTTTGTCTCTGAGGCAATTCAATCAGTACTCACTGAACGGAAGATTGAGTACTTTCTGAAGACTGAAAACTATCTCACAATTTTAATGCAGGCAAAATTTTAATGCAGGCCAAAGAAACCACCTTACACTTTGAGAGTTGTAAAAAATTTATAAGAGAGCTTAATTTTTGTGTCATCTGTCAAGGATGACAGTCCTGTGGGACTCTGTTGCTTTCCGCATCTGTGTGCCACCCAGATCTGTGTGCCTTTTGTTGGGAATGTCTCCTAAGATAGTTTGCGTCTATAGGAGCTCCGTCAGCCCGCTATCACAGAGCATCCCCAAAGCACAAACCACATAAACATCTTCAGACATTTCATAGAAGAGGTCATCAACTTTATTTAGGAAGAATTCTGATCAACAGTGAAAGAAAACAGCTTATCATTGTAAGGTAATAAACCTCCTTGGACCTACACAAGGACCTGTCCCATCTTTATATCATTCACCTGGCATTATACAGTATTGGAAAAGAAATTAAATCAAAGCATGCAGAGAATGGTGTATTTCATACTTTTCACTAGACATCCAGAATTGCCTGCATCTCAGGCAAAGGTCTTTGGAGAGTACATGGCTGTTGGCAGGTCTGGGTCTGAGTCAGGGATTACTAGAGAGTTCTCACGTCACCCCAGAAAGCAAGTTTTCTAAGGGAGAGCAGCAAGTGTGTCCTTAGTAAAAGGGGTGGCAGCCAGAGTGACTTCCCTTGGAGTTGGCAGGCCCTGCCTGAACTGGGCTTCTGTGCTTGTGGGAGAGGATGGGCCTAGAGAATTGGAGTGATCAGACTTGTTCTTTCACTGCCAGTTCTAAAATCTGGGTTTTGTTTGTTACTACTGTTAAACCCCAACTGATAATACTGAAATATTGCGCAGTTTTATTCTAAAAAGGTAGCTTTATTTAACCTACACTACAGCATGTCTCAACTCCTACATCCTCCGAAGTCCTTTATGTGTTCCTCTTCTCTGTTGCTTCTACACCTTTCTATTACTTAATTGATTCCATTAGAGCTTGTGAGTTTTGTGGGGGGGGGGCCGGGGGGCGATTATGCAGTCCCCATTAAAGGCATACAGAGTGCTCCGGGGCACCACCCCAGGGCTCTGGCCACTCTGCACATGACGTGGACAAAGGTGTCAGTTGCAGCTTTCTCGTAAATGGTGAGGAAACCAGTGTCTTCTCCAGGTTACTCTGATGACTATAAATTATTCCAGACCCAAAGTTATAAGAATAAAGCATACCAGATAACTGTCCTTTCCCCCTTTGGCCATAGCTGTAAAGACAAATGGATCAGTACAGATACAGAATATATTATGGGTTCCATTTTGGCTCGTCGTAAGTGTTGGGCTGTTTTCACGTAAGGTGCGAGTGGCACAGGATGGCCTACCAGGAACAGTGTAATGAATTAAGAAAGACGACCTTGGAAGGAAAGTTGTGACCAACCTAGACAGCATATGCAAAAGCAGAGACATTACTTTGCTGACTAAGTTCCGTCTAGTCATGGTTATGGTTTTTCCTGTGGTCATGTATGGATGTGAGAGTTGGACTGTGAAGAAGGCTGAGCACCGAAGAACTGATCCTTTTGAACTGTGGTGTTGGGGAAGACTCTTGAGAGTCCCCTGGACTGCAAGGAGATCCAACCAGTCCATTCTGAAGGAGATCAGCCCTGGGATTTCTTTGGAAGGACTGATGCTAAAGCTGAAACTTCAGTACTTTGGCCACCTCATGAGAAGAGTTGACTCATTGGAAAAGACTCTGATGCTGGGAGGGATTGGGGGCAGGAGGAGAAGGGGATGACAGAGGATGAGATGGCTGGATGGCATCACTGACTCGATGGACCTGAGTCTGAGTGAACTCTGGGAGTTGGTGATGGACAGGGAGGCCTGCTGCGATTCATGGGGTCGCAGAGTCGGACACGACTGAGCAACTAAACTAAGCTGAACTGAACCTGCCCAATCCGGAGAAGGAAATGGCAACCCACTCCAGTATTCTTGCCTGGAGAATTCCATGGACAGAGGGGCCTGTGGGCTGCAGTCCATGGGGTCATAGAAAGTCAGACATGACTGAGTGACTAACACACACACACACACACCTGCCCAATCATGTACTGAAGCTGGTGACCACATGGTAAACTATATATAGTAACAGGTAAGCCTTTTTGAGTGTACTTTTGTTGCTATATCCTGTAGATTAAACTTCAAAACGAAAATGCATTTTCATTTTGAGAGTTAAAGAGCCTTTAACTCTCAAAATTTTAACTTATTGCCTATGAAGAACTTCAACACCATTTTTTTTAAAGGTAACTGGTTTATAACAGTATGTAAGTTTCATATGTACAAATTACATTGCTACTTCTGTTTACACTGCTGCATGTCACCACTAAGAATTTAGTTTCTACCTGCCAGCATACCGTTGCCCCATTCTCCTGCCCCGCCCCTACGCCCCTTTCAGGTTACCACTATTGTTTCTGTATCTGTGTGTTTTTTCAGCACCAGTATTTACTGCTAAGCAGCATAATCTCAGGGAGGCCTAGTGTGCTGCGACTGAACTGATCTAAACTGAACTGAGCATAATCTCCTATCATTTTGTTTGCTGACTTCTGTCTTGTAAAGTGGCCTCTGGCCTTTAACTAACTTGTCTGAGGAAAGACCACAGCACTGCAACGATAGACTTTATTTCAGATGTTTATTTTAAAAATCTTATGAATTTTGATATTCTTATTTCCATATAAAATATGACTTTAGTGGTGATTGGAACATTTCCATTTGTAATATAGCCCAATAGAGAGCCAAATGAAATGGAAATAGTTGTAGGCCAAATTCTGTTGGATTGTTATTTTTAGCTTACTCTCTCCTTTTATGTGTGTGTGTGTGTGTGTGTGTGTGTGTATATATATATATATATGAAAGCTGCCCACCCCAGTACCATTTTCTTCTCTCTGCTTCACACAGAACTCCCTTAGAGTAGAAATGGTGTCAAAATAGGTTTGGAATATATTATATATTTACAGGTTACTTGCAGTCTGTACCTTCCATCAGTGTGTTGGCTACTATATTTGGCAGCAGCTCTCAAACCTCTCAACAGCAGAATGACCGGAAGGGCTGGTTGAGAATATTGGGTCCCACCTCAGACCCTGATTAGTCGGTGGGGACTGGGGCTCAAGAATTTGATTTCTAACACATTCCCTTGCGATGTTGAGCCTTTTTCAAGATATAATTGTTGTTATTCAATCACTCAGTTGTGTCCAACTCTTGCATCCCCATGGACTGCAGCACACCAGGCTTCCTTGTCCTTCACTATGTCTGGGAGTAATGTCTACATTTAAATACAATGTGTGTGTGTATGTGTGTTCAGCATAAGACACACCCATGGGTTTTATCATGATCATCTTCCAAACCTTAGAGGATGCTGTGGATGACTGTTGGGAAGAGGCCATACCAGTAATGTCTCTGAGACAAGTAGTCTGTTGCAAAAAAGCGAATTGATGAGAGCAAATTCAGAGAACCTGCTCTCTCAGGTGCCGAAAGTGGGAGCATCAAGAGAACCCGGTGTACTACCCAGTGACGCTGGCCAAGGGCATGTTTCTGTGGCTTTACTGACTTGCAGGAACACAGATTGAGTTGTGATTGGTGAAGAAAGGATGTCCATCCAGCAGGACAAAAAGGAGCAGGGCTGATTTCCAGTGGATTCTAATCTAACTGCAGCGCTTGGAGATGGGTGTTACTACTCTCATTATACTCAGGAGAAATTGAGATTCCAAGAAAGTGCATAATTGCATATAATCATAAGACAATTATATGATAGAAATGAGATACAGAACCATTCATCTGGTGCCCAGCCTACACCTCTTTATACAGTGCCACATTTAATGGACAAGGAACAAGCCTTTACCAAGTATATGGTATTCCATCCCCCCAACCAGCAATAAATTTTATTGCCAACTTAATTTTATTGTTTTCCCTACATGAGCAACCTAATATATCCTGACTGTAAAATATTTGCAGAATTCAGGAGTACATAGTATAAACGTATAAAGAATAAATTACATAGTATATCATACATTGTTGTCATTTAGTCACTAAGTCATGTCCAGCTCTTGCAACCCCATAGACTGTAGCTCACCAGGCTCCTCTGTCCATGGGATTTCCCAGGTAAGAATACTGGAATGGGTGGCCATTTCCTACTCCACGGGACCTTCCTGATCAATCCTGGTTCAATCCCCCCAGGAGTTCCTTCATTGCAGGCAGATTCTTTATTACTGAGCTATCTGGGAAACCCTATATAGTACATGCATATACTTGTATATAGATATAACAAAGGTCCATCTAATCAAGGCTGTGGTTTTTCCAGTAGTCATGTATGGGCGTGACAGTTGGATTGTGAAAAAAGCTGAGCATGAAGAATTGATGCTTGTGAACTGTGGTGTTGCTCCCTTGGGCTGCAAGGAGATCCAGCCAGTCCATTCTAAAGGAGATCAGTCCTGGGTGTACTTTGGAAAGAATGATGCTGAAGCTGAATCTCCAATACTTTGGCCACCTCATGCGAAGAGTTGACTCATTGGAAAAGACTCTGATGCTAGGAGGGATTGTGGACAGGAGGAGAAGGGGACGACAGAGGATGAGATGGCTGCATGGCATCACCAACTCGATGGATGTGAGTTTGGGTGGACTCCAGGAGTTGGTGATGGACAGGGAGGCCTGGCGTGCTGCAATTCATGGGGTCGCAAAGAGTCGGACACGACTGAGCAACTGAACTGAACATATATATATTATATATAAAATATATAGTTTTATATAAGATATACTTATGTATAAACTATATATAGATGCAGTTTTATATAATATATAAAACTATAAATATTATAATACATTAAAAATATTTTTGTTGCTTTCTGATATAGTTTAATATATATTATATATATAAAAGATAGTCTATAAACAAATGTATACAATATAGAGAATAATGTATATAGAGTGTAGTATATGCTTCCAGTCATTTCTGTGTGTATACAAATGTGTGCATGTGTGTATTTTTTAAGCAAAATTCTTCATGTGTTATTCTGGTTTCTGAGCTTATTACTGAATTTAATGGTGAATTTGTTGGTTGCTAAAGCTCACCAAGTACTTTATATGAAATATTTTAAGTGATTTATATGAACTTCATTAGACAATTAATAACATGTATCCAATAGGAATTCTCATGGGGAAAACTAATTTAACTTTCATATCTCACAACCATGTGAGATCAGTGCCAGTACAAATGCTCTTGGCACGTTTCATCTACATACCCAGTGACCACGTACTTTCAATGGCTTAGTGTGTGTGAGAAAGTCATTTTCCCCCTTAAAAATAGAGGGAAGAGAGAAAAACTGACCAAGGGCTAAATTGCAATTCAAAGAAAAGGGTATTGTTATGTAAGACGATAGAATAAGATATTCCATTGCTTTTTGATTTTCAGCTTGTTTCTTGTATCTGTACATGTGTTACAAACTTCAGTCCCACCATGGGAAATAGCCCATGTTTGATTTTTACAACCATCTTACAATATCTCTTTTTTGTAAAAGACCATGTAGCAACCGACAACCTATTAAACTAATGTCAGGATTCTGGAGAGGTTGTTCTAACAGAGATGCCCATCCCTCACTTCTTAAGACTGAGTGTTTGTGACATAAATGTCAGTGTGTGAGGGACAAAGCTTTGGGTGGTCTGGAAAGGACTCCAGAAGCTCAGGGCTGAAATATTCGATAACTTCACGGTTGTATTGAAGAAGCTGTTTTCATAGGATTGTGGGTTTTGTTTAGTTGGCTTTGGATTTGTTTTGGAGAATAGCAGACAGCTTTGAAATGTCTTAGTATTTAGATAAGGCAGATATCTTTGTGTATAAAGCTAGTTATAGTATATGCATTTCAGTAGCACTCAATGCTACTACTACTACTGCTGCTAAGTTGCTTCAGTCGTGTCTGACTCTGTGCGACCCCATAGGTGGCAGCCCACCAGGCTCCCCCGTCCCTGGGATTCTCCAGGCAAGAATACTGGAGTGGGTTGCCATTTCCTTCTCCAATGCATGAAAGTGAAAAGTCATAGTCATTGATCAGTTGCTCAGTCATGTCCGACTCTTAGCAACCCCATGGACTGTAGCCCACCAGGCTCCTCCATCCATGGGATTTTCCAGGCCAGAGTACTGGAGTGGGGTGCCATTGCCTTCTCCCAGCACTCAATGCTAGAAGATGGTAAAGAAACATTTGAGAAGACTAAAGCTCATTAACAGCAGGGCTGCCTATGCAGAGGATGTGTATGCTCAGATTCTGGAGATCCTGGCTATAGGATAAGGTCATCAGATCTGTGATACTTGCTTCTACGGATAATTTACAGAACATTTCAGGGAGCTACTTCCAAATTTTCAGAAGTTACTTTTATGAACACTTTAAGAAAGTTATTTTTGAAGAGTTCCCCTTTACCTACTACGTTGACTGGTAACATGAAAAAAGCAGGTAAAGCAGTGTTAAAAGAAGCAGCTTCACAGAGTCAATCTCATATCCCAATGTAATAAATTACATAGCCTACTAAAGAGTGTTAAGATACTATAGGAATCCTGTAATTGGGGCAACTGTCTGTAATAACAGCTGTTTAAAAGTACTTTGGTTGGTTGGTTGTTTTTGAAATTCATCCCCAACTCTGAAATAGCTCTGTTAAAAAAAAAAAAATCACCTACTTTTCAAATAAATGTTATTTATCCACAGGGCTCCTCTTTGAATGTAGCTTTCACACTAACAAATGAGCAAATTATTCTTACATATTATCTATAACCTAGAAAAGCAAATCAAAATGCTGAACTCAAAATATAATATTGATAACCCTAAAAAATTATCAGTTACTGGATCATAATGGTTATCCTGATGCCGGGAAATAGTGAATAAAATGTGTTATCTAGAGCTTAATTCATGTATTTTTAAAATAGTCACTTATTCAATAATGAATGAATAAATGTATCCAAAGTTTTAGGCACTGATCTGGATATTCAATATTGCAAGCTAGTGAGTTGTACTGTAAAAATCTGAGTATTTTTCAAACAAAACCTTCCAGAACTCCAGCACGGAAGTAAATGTTGCCCTTCCGAGAATCATCACCTTTGGGAGGTGCAGGCTGTTCCAGCAATCTTCTCTGTCACAGCCAAGTTAGGTGACATGCAGAACCCCCTCTAATGGGTGTAATCACCCACGTTTGCATCTCAGCGTTTTCAGTTAGACATTGTCTTAATTTTAACTCTAAACTTTTAGGTTTTTCAAACAACACATTTACTTCTTTTGATCTTTTCGTCTTTATTTTCATTTAAGAAAATATTTTTTTCTGAAAAGAATTGGCTATGAAAAGTATCTTTATAATTTTTTCTGAAGATAATTGGCTATGAAAAGTATCTTTTAATAAAAATTATTTACTTTTTTCTAAACCTCTTTTACTCGTTAAAAAAACTAATGCAGGCATATTGTAATTCAATTAATGTCCATCTATCATTAGTTTCCTATCCATTGGATTTTATTAATCTAAACATACTATGTAACCAGCTCTGAGACCCAGAAGTAGATCGTATGAGCATTTCAAGCCCTGCATTCTCCTTTCAGTCAGTATCTCTCATGTTCAAAGTCACTGTTTTCTTGATTTTCAGTATCATAGATTAGTTTCATCTGATTTGTATTTTATATATAAGATAAGTGCATGCTGCTGCGTCACTTCAGCCATGTCCAACTCTGTGCGACCCCATAGACAGCAGCCCATTAGGCTCCTCTGTCCCTGGGATTCTCCAGGCAAGAATACTGGAGTGGGTTGCCATTTCCTTCTTTAATTTTTTTTTTTAATAATTATTGAAGTATAGTTGGCAAAGCAATAAATAATCCACCTCTCAGTGTAGAAGACACAGGAGACGTGGGCTCAATCCCTGGGTCTGGAAAATCCCCTGGAGGAGGAAGTGACAGCCCACTCCAGTATTCTTGCCTGGAAAATCCAATGGACAGAGGAGCCTGGTGGGCTATAGTCCGTGAGGTCATAAAAGAGTCGGAACAACTGGGCAACTAAGCACACAAGCATTCATCATATCACATATCCTAACTCTCCTGCATGCACACTTCCTGATCATGGCGGGTTGTTTCAGCCAGCCCTCCATCAAAACCAGGGATAAGGCTCCACGGAAAACCTCCACAGCTGATTTTGAGGATCCCCAAATTTCTCCAATCACTAAATTTTTTTTCTGAATAAAAACTGCCAACATAACAATCCAATCACCTGCTGTTATTTTGGAATCAGTACATTCTTTGTAAGATAAGGGAGTAGGCACCAACACCCTGCTTCCAGATGATGGATATGTGTGAAGATAAATAATGAAGAATTGCATTTTTACAGCAATTAAATGCCATACCTGATAACCTCGTGGCTCCATGGAATTTTTAATAATGAAATGATACTAAATGATATAATGTTTAATTAGAAAATTCTATTAAAATGTCATGAGCTGTTTACTTAACTCTGAAGAGACAGTGCCTATACTTAGACATTACTATCCTTTTTTTTTAATTCAAAGAATTCACAATATCAATGTGGAGGTCTTGAAATAGACACAGTTTGGTGATGCTCATTGTTTTTACAGGCTTGAGAGGTTAACATTACCCTCATATGTGTGTGAGTATAGGGAAGTATTTGTGTTTTTCTGTGAGTAAGTGGTCAGAGCATTGCTGAGCCCCATTGAATTGGCATGTCGTAGTGGTGACCCCTAAATCCTGAAGAGGGTTCACACACGGGTAGGGGCCAGGAAAGAAAAAAATGTGGAGGAAGGGGAAGTGGAAGGAAATGAGCTATTTTCACAAAGTATAAATGGGAAAGTCAACTGGGACAATTGACACAGGAAAATTGAAGAAAATTGGTGCCTGGCAGTAACCCTTCGACAGGCTGTTGAGGGATTTCCCTGGAGGTCCAGTGGTTAAGATGTCACCTTCCAATGCAGGGGGTGTGGGTTCGATCCCCAGTCAGGGAGCTAAGACCCCACATGCCTCATGGCTAAAAAAGCAAACCACAAAACAGAAGCAATATTGTAACCTATTCAGTAAAGACTTTTTAACAATGATACACATCAAAAAAAATCTTTTAAAAAATAATGTTAAATGATTGAAGGTATGAGTAAGTGAATGAAGTTGAGGTTCCCTGAGGGAAAATGTCAGCAGGGGTACCAGGATATCTGCAGGTTCGGGCCTTGTCGCCTCTGAAACAGGAGTCTCACCAGCTCTGTGTGTCTTCTGCTCCTTCGCTACCTAAGGTATAAAACTAAGGGAACTGAATCTTGAAAAATAAAGTTGAAGGAAAATCTTGAAGATTCTCTAATCCGTACCGTTTCTCTAAGGAAAAGCAAGTCCAGACTGTCCTAATTAAGTTTAGATAAATAAATCGCTGGAAGAATGAAAGGCTGACCTGGAGGACCAGGGTAGAAGGACACCCACAGTAGCAAAAGCCTCACACTCAGGAAATATTCATATGGAGTCCAGTCTGTTAAGTTCAGTCCTGCTTACCAGCTGGATCCTCTAAAACAGAGATTCTATACTCTGAATAGTTGTGATTTTTCATAATCTTGGAGGCCACTTCAAAACTGCCCTCTATGAAACCCCTCTGAAAATTGTGTTCTCTTTATTATCAACCTCTTGGGTTGACTGGCATCTCAGTAAAAAAATAAACTTCACACAAACACACATCTTAGTTTTGCATTCTGTTGCTTTATTTTGCTTTGGGGACAAAATCATGTCCCTACCTCCCTTAATCCCTACAAAGCCTTCTCTCTCTTTTCTCTGGTCATTTGGAAACTAATTCAACCTATAGAAAGTCCTCATGCTAAGGCAGCCAGCACCTTATGGGCTGTTAGTGTTTACTAAAACCGATCAGGTTTCCTTAAAACAAGCCTCAATCTTTAAAACCAGTTAGTTATCACCTTACAGCAAGGCTGGTTCTTTTTTTCTTGACAGTTCAAAGTCTAACCAGCCCCTTCCTCGGTGCTGCATAAAAGCTCTTTCTCTGAAATTTAGTCTTTAGGGCATCCATTGATTCACCAAGATCCTGGTTCAAGGTCAAAAGAAGTGCATAGGAAACCAAAACCCTCCTTCTTCCCCCGTGCAGTTCTGATAAATAAGCCCTTCCCATCCGTCCACTGTGAGCTGGGGGAGGCACAGGTGGGTCCACTGGTGCGTTTCAGTTCTCATCACAGAAGAAGGGGACATGTCCTTGAAAATTGTCTTGCCTACTTTTCACCTGAGTTTAAGAAGGAAGACACTGGGAGGGGGAAAACAGTAGGGATTGGAGATGTTTTGATTTCCTTGGTACCTATGATACCTTTGTCTTTGCACCTCAATCCTAGAAGCAGTAGCAATATTTTTACGGGACTTCTCATCTTCAATAAATTGTATAACAGTAATTAATTCTCACAGCATCCATTTGACTAAAGCATTATTATCCCTGTATTATAGAGGAGAAAACTGATTTGCCAAACCCCACAAAGAAAGTCAATGTCGGAGGAGGGATTACCGCTCAGGAGGGTCTAGAAGTCTAATCTCAGCTCTGAGATGCTTTTTTATTTTTAATTTTTTTTTCCTGTAGGAGCAGATGCAGTGGGATTTATCAGGTAAATTCACCAAGGGTATGTGAACGTGGAAGGCAGCTCTGTCCTGGCTGTGTCTTTGTGACCATCTGACCAATTTAAGCTGATTAACTGTAGTGAGTTTTCACAGAATCCTGTCAACAAAGGTATAAAAATATGGGATGAATTATTACATGGTGAACATAACCAAAAATGTTGGTCTACCCGTGGCCACATAAATCCAGTCAAGGTATAAGCTTATTATTTATTGAATAGACTCATTGTTTTGCAAAGATTGGGCAGACTAAGATATTTAATTCACATTCTTTCCCATAACAACAATTCATTTATCTGTGGGCCATTAATCTCAGAATTCAACACTGTAATTCAGCCAAGAGTCAGGAAATTAGCAAAAGCAAAGTCCCAGCAGTCTAAAATTTCCCAAATTCCGTAACCCAAGAATGCCTTGTCGATGTGCGCTGCTCATTAAAAAACTCTGCAGAGTTGATTTACCACAGGGCTAAGACGTGGTGATAATAGACTTGCATCAGAGTCACAGGTAAAGAACCAGATAAAATGAGACTAGGGCAAAGCTGCCAGAGAGCAGCACACAGAACTCCACAGCCAACCCTTGCAGTTCAAGGGCAGGAACAAGAACTCTAATATACACATTAAAAACTCAAAAATCTTGTCAGTCTTAGACCAGTAGTCTCCTACACAAACAAGCCATTTAAACACTGTGTGTAGTATTCTTGCCTGGATAATCCAATGGACAGAGACCTGGCTGGCTATAGGTCATGGGGTGGCAAGAGTCAGAGAGGACTTAGCGACTGAGCACACACACGTGTAATCTTTCAGGACAACACGATAACTGCTTTAATGATTACTGCAGTAATGGTAAACCTGAATATTTACTTGGTGAGTATTTGTTGAACCCCTGGGACTGTGACAGTGAATAAGACAATAGACCTCGCCCTCATGGGGTTTGTAGTCTAGAGAGGAGAAAGGTCAGTATAAAAGAATGTGCATTATCCAGTGATCTCAGCCTGAGATAAGAGCTGGGGGTGAGATCAACAGAGAATGACTAGGGGGTGTCCTTTCAGATGCAGGGGTTGAAAGTATCAGGTTTGTAGGTACCTGTGATGAAGGGTGGGATGGAGCCAGCCATGCCACGAACCAGGGGGAGAGCGTCCCGCACCTGGAGGGAGGCTCGATGGGAGGTTTGTTCCCAAGGAGTGAGGAGGGGATGGGGAGAATGAATTCAGGGGCAGCAGTCAGCTCCCATGGGGACTGGAAAGGTTTTTAAACTGGGGAGGGACCAGGTCTGATTTAAACTTGTAAAAAGGATTAATTGTGAGCTGGGAGGGTTGAGGAGGGTTGATCAGGTGAGAGAGGAAATGACTTTAAGCAGGGTGGAGCTGGAGTTCAGTATCCTGATGAAAACAGAACAGTCTTTCTGACAATAAAAGCAGCTGAACTGAGGCCCCCGCCATCCCCCACCCCCAAGCACGGAGCATGTGCCAGGACCCTGCCCCCTGTCCATCACCTGCACCCTAAGAGAGACAAGCCCCACCATCATTATCCCATCGAGCAGTCAGGAAGATGTAGCTGAGGGAGATTCAGGTTTCCGCCCCGGGGTCTCACTGCTAATACATGATATAACTGGGACTTGGAACAGAGCTAATTTGCTCCAGAGTTCACGTTTTTAGATGTGATATAATTTTCAGAAAATGAGCATTTCCCATTTCCCAACTCCACCTGGCAGACTTTTTGAAAATAGACAATTCAGTCAGAAGAATGAGCCCCAAGAATTCCAACCAGAGAGCACCGTTCTTTACTCTCGTGAGGGAATCAATAACATGATGCGGGTACAAGCCCCAGCTGTGTTTCCTTTAAATTAAATATCTTTATTCTCTTAAACATCTTCCAGGAGAGTGTTATTGATTGTACCACATTTCAATAGTACATGTTGATTGTAAGGAGGAAAAAATGTGTACATTCTGGTAGAAGGCAGGTGCAAAACAATTAAAGAAAATTCTGGACAAAAGCACTCCAAGAGCTTGGCTTACCCCATTCAGACTCGAGGAGGAGGCCACATTCAACACAAGGCAATTTAAAGCAGTGAATAGCCTGTTTTCCAGTGACAAAGCGACTGTGTAAATTGAGAAATGTGAAGAAATGCCATTTCGGAAATTTGAGCTTTACAAAAATATTTTGGCTTAAATTTAATTAAGGAGCTTTGTAGTCTAAAGATGAAAGCATAACAGTAGTTATCTTTCCAGGAAGGATGTTTCTCCTCTTAATGCTTTAAGGAAGAATAGCATCTTCTCAGGTATACATACAGGTGTTCTTTCCTTCAAAGATGGACCTGTTAGAGCAAGTGAAAAGGCTGCATGGTGGAAACAAGTTTATCAGAAACACCTGCTAGAGGCCAGAAGGCGCGAACAGGACAATCTGAAGGGGAAAATGTATAGAAACAGGCCCCAAAGAAAGTAGAAAATGCTAACATAATAATGTTAGAAGCATGAGAAGAAATTTCTGGGGAAAGCTGGACTAAGAAAATGTTTTGAGTTGGTGGGTATGTAATTCACATGGCAACACTTGGTGTCTATTTATTTTTTCTTTAAATCTTTTTAATTGAAGTATAGTTGATTTACAGTATAGTGTTGCAAGCGTAGAGCAAATGATTCATTTATACATATATGTGTACACTGTTGTTGTTTAGTTTCTAAGTCATGTCCAGCTCTTTTTTGACTCCATGAACTGAGCCCCCCAGGCCCCTCTGTCCATGGGGTTTCCCAGGCAAGGATACTGCAGTGGGTTGCCAACTCCTTCCCCAGGGGAATCTTGGAGATTGAATCTCCAGTTCAGTCTTCTCGACCCAGGGATTACCACTGAGCCACCAGGGAAGTCCATAAGTATACATACCTACATATTATTTTTCAGATTCTGTTCCATTATAGGTTATTGCAAGGTATTGAATATAGTTCCTTGTGTTACATAAATAGGTCTTCGCCCTTTGTCTATTTTATATATGGTAGTGTGTATCTGTTAATCCCATACTTCCAATTTATCCCCCCTTCCCTCTTTGGTAACCATAAGATTGTTTTCTGTATCTATAATTCTGTTTCTGTTTTATAAATAAGTAATTTCATGCATATGATTTTTTTAGATTCCACGTACAAATGATATCATGATATTTGTCTTGGTCTGACTTCACTTCACTTAGTGTGATCATCTCTGCTGCTGCTGCTGCTGCTGCTGCTAAGTTGCTTCAGTCGTGTCTGACTCTGTGCGACCCCATAGACAGCCTCCCACCAGGCTCCCCCATCCCTGGGATTCTCCAGGCAAGAACACTGGAGTGGGTTGCCATTTCCTTCTCCAATGCATGAAAGTGAAAGTGAAGTCGCTCAGTCATGTCTGACTCTTAGCGACCCCATGGACTGCAGCCTACCAGGCTCCTCCGTCCATGGGATTTTCCAGGCAAGAGTACTGGAGTGGGGTGCCATTGCCTTCTCCAGTGATCATCTCTAGATCCATCCATATTGCTACAAATAGCATTATGTCATTATTTTTTGAGGCTGAGTAATATTCCATTGTGTGTGTGTGTGTGTGTGTGTGTAGACATAAAGTTTGCTTCCATGTCATGGTTGTTATAAACAGTGCTGCTGTGAACACTGAGATGCATGCATCTTTTTGAATTGGTGTTTTCCTCTTTCTGGATATATGCCCAGGAATGGGATTGCTGGATCATATGGTAACTCTAGTTTTAGTGTTTTATGGAACCTCCATACTGTTCTCCCTGGTGGCTGCACCAATTTATATCCCCATCAACTATGTGTTGTGAAGAGTCGGACACGACTGAAGCTACTTAGCAGCAGCAGCAACTATGTGGGGCTGATTCTCTTTTCTCCACAAATAACAGTATTTGTTACTTGTAAACTTTTTGATGATGGCCATTCTGACCAGTGAAAGATGACACCTCATTGTAGTTTTGATTTTCATTTATCTCATAATTAGTGATGTTGAGTGTCTTTTCATGTGCCTGTTAGCCATCTGTATAACCAACAGAAAATGGTCGTTTAGATCTTCTGCCCATTTTCTGATTAGGTTGTTTATTGTTTGGATATTAAGTCAAACAAGCTCTTGGTAAATTTAGGAAATTAAGTCCTTGTTGGTCACATCATGTGCAATACTTTCTCGCAGTCTGTAGGTTGTCTTTTTTGTTTGTTTATGGTTTCTTTTTCTCTGCAGAAGCTTATAGATTTGATTAGGTCCCATTTGTTTATTTTTGCCTTTATTTCCATTTCCTTGGGAGACTGACCTAAGAGAACATTGCTATGATTTATGTCAGACAATGTTTTGCCTCTGTTCTCTTCTAGAAGTTTTATGATGTTGTGTCTTACATTTAAGCCTTTGAGCCATTTTGAGTTTATTTTTGTGTATTATGTGAGGATGTGTTCTAACTTCATTGATTTACATGCGCTGCCCAGCTTTCCGAGCACCCCTTGCTAAAGAAACTGTCTTTTTTTCTCCATTACATATTCCTGCCTCCTTTGTTGAAAATTCACCACAGGTGTGTGAAAACTTGGTTTTTAGGTTGTAGTCTACTTACTTTTATTCCATGTTATAAAGAAAGCATCTAGGGGTGAGGACCAGAGGCGTCATTTGCACCCAAGACCTCCTCAGAAAGGAGAAAGGAGTCAATCCTGAGAATCTAGAATCCCTACATATACTAATCCCTAAAAACGAAGTGATTTCCTCCGTGAGATCCAACCAAGAAGGTGCTCTCAGCAGATGGGCCACCTTCAGTGATGATGATGTAGCAGAAAGGTGCAGAGAGGACCTGTTTGGGGCGAGAAAGAAGGCAAGTTAGGAGAATGAGTTTGACTGGGGTCCTTTATTCTCCTCTTACCTCCCAGGTCACTTAAGGCAGGCCTGCTTAACTGGAGCATTTCATGCATGGAACCTTTGATTTTGAAATGTAAATTGACTTTGATCCATAGTGGCAACATATTGGGTTGGGGCAACAAGGCACCCAACCTTGTGCTTGGATTCTGAAACTTTCAAAACAATGACTTCTTTTAGGGAATGTGTACTTTGCAAGCTCTCTTGAGATTAGAGGACTATTTCAGTGTTGAAGTCAAATGGTCCATTATTGGAGCATTCTTTGTTTTCTGTCTATTTGATTGTTGATTAGTTGGGTTGGTTGACTAGTTGCTTCCCATTGTTACCGTGTTCCCCCTAAGTGCCACCTGCCTGGAACCTGGTGTGAGGGGACAGAGACTGCACTTGCTATATTGCAATTGCATTCCCCCACCCAAGGTCTGTGGGACTATTACCAGACTTTCAACGTCCTGCATGTCTTCATTCACAGATTTTGACTGCCCATCTACAGGATAGCAAAATGTTCTAAACCCCTAGAAATAAAGTAGCAATAAGGTTCTTGTTCCAATGAAACTTAAATTTCATGTATGTAATAAAGAGGTGAACAGATAAGAGGACAAGATAATTTAAAGCTATTTTTGAAAAGGTGGTATGTGTTAGAGTAATAAGGAAGCTACTTAAATTGGTTGGCCAAGCAAAGTCCCTCCAGTCTCCAGCCATGCAGGGGTTTTTTGGGAGGGAGCCAAGGGGCTTCCCAGGTGACTCAGTGGTAAAGAATCCAGCTGTCAGTGCAGGAGACTCAGTTTTCGATCCCTGGGTCAGGAAGATCCCTTGAAATAGAAAACAGGAACCCACTCCAGTGTTCTTGCCTGGAGAATTCCATGGACAGAGGAGCCTCGCGGGCTACAGTCCATGGGCTCGCAAAGAGTCGGACACGACCAAGCATGCGCGCATGCATGCTGCATGCTTCCAGGCAGAGTGCACAGATCCCCAGAGAGGACGTCTTTGTTGAGCTCCTGGAACAGAAACGCCCTTGTCATCAGGTAGACACATCCTTTTCTGTTTAAGCACAGGACTTGAGGCTGATTTGCCCTTTATGGTCAAAACCAGATGCACTTCACTGACCTTTTATCAAGTGAAAAAGTTGCATTCAGGTAAACTTAAATAGTTATCAGGTAACCATACATGACATCTTGTTTTAGTGTTTAAAAGGGTAGAACATTCTTCGGGGTATTTGCCCCTCCAGCACTCTCTAAGATAAACATTTGTGATAAGTGTGTTTTAAAAGAGCATAAGGTTTTGAAAGTCCTTTCACCCCAACAGGATAGGCCATGTCTCAATTGTTTAAATGCCAAGAATCAGAAAATATTATTATATTTTCAATAAAATCATCAAGGGTATTTTCCCACAAAAGTTAGTTAACCATTTCTATCTTTTTAAACACTGCTGTACAGTATACTAACACATATATATGGAATTTAGAAATATGGCAATGATGACCCTGTATGCAGGACAGCAAAAAAGACACAGATGTGTATAGCGGACTTTTGGACTCAGAGGGAGAGGGAGAGGGTGAGATGATTTTGGAGAATGGCATTGAAACATGTATAATATCATGTAAGAATCGAATTGCCAGTCTATGTCCGATGCAGGATACAGCACGCTGGTACACGGGGATGACCCAGAGAGATGTTGTGGGGAGGGGGGTGGGAGGGGGGTTCATGTTTGGGAACACATGTGCACCCGTCGTGGATTCATGTCAATGTGTGGCAAAACCAATACAGAATTGTAAAGTAAAATAAAAAATAAAAAAAATTAATTTAAATAAATAAATAAATAAATAATGGATAGCATTTAGCTATGTTATTGCTTAGAGAAAATAATGCTTCAGTGAAAATTGTCAGCTAAATTTTCTTAGGTTGTCTGACATTCCACTGTTTATCTTATTATTTTTCGAAGTGACTATTTATTAGTGTGGTCAGTATGTATGTATAGACCTACCACTTGGTAAATTTTGATCACTCTCTGCTATGTCTAATATCTCCTAAATACAATGAAATGAATAAAATTCTGTTGTTTACAGCACCACCTTATTAAGTAGAAAGAGTTGTGTTCATTTCATTTTCATTATTTTGAAGAATCTGCAAGAAGCAAGAAATGCTTATCACAGATGCACTTGGTGGTAGCCTTTTATGTCTATGTTTGAACAAAATGACCTGACTTGAAAATAAAATGGAAATATTAAAACATGGCTTTTCTGTGAGGTCAGATGCTATTACTTGGGAATGTTTAAAGAGAAAGCATAAACCAGGCAATAATAGATTTAGGAATTCTGCAGTGTGGTCAGAATAAGATCAAATTTGGTGGAATAAGTTTATGTTGAATATTCAGAGCAAGATTAGATAGCAATGTTAACCAAATCCACAGATTTTCCTGGGGTGAAAATATCTCATTTCAGAGAAACCTTATGTTAGGCAAGTATGTTCTTAGAGGTAGAGAGGATTTTTTTTTTGTTGTTGTTTTTTCTTTAAATTTTTTTTTATTGTTTTCTTTTCCATCTGTCACAGGGAAATCGGGTATTTTTGAGCACTCTTTAATATGACAACTGTTAAAAAGCAAAATTACACATTACATTTTGGGTTGTGGGTGGCTTAAAGGTAGAATAATAAACTTCCTGTTCAGGAAAAAGGAGTGTTATTGTTCTTGTTTATTTTTATAGCTTCTTTTCACTCATAATAGTACAGACCCTTTTGGCTGAGTCACTTGGCTAAATGTGTCCTGGGGGACAAAGGAGTTCTCAAAACAGTAGGACGTTGCTTATGAAGGGAGGACAGAATAGGATAAAGGCCCAGTTTTATAACACGGCCAACCACTGAAGGGAACACTTGATCCAGTTGCCAGTAAAATCACTATTTTTTTCTTCCTTTCACCAAGTGGCTCAGTTCTATCAATAAATGCCACTCAGCAGGCCATTTTAAATTCTAGGCACCTGAGGAAATTTCTCGACAAAGCCCTCTCTTTAAACAGTAGTGCAAAATTACTTAAATGATGTTTACACCTTAGGGAGAGGACATGCAGGTAGCCGGCAGGACCCCGTCTGCCTCTGCCCCTGTTACCGTGTCTCCCTGCCGCCTGGCCATCTCGTTCATTCTCTTTTATGTTCATTTATGTCTGATATTTTTATTCTGATATTTTTTTCTGCCGCTGATATTTTTTTCCACGCAGACCAGAACTGAAGAATAATTAATCGCCCATGAGAAACTTGTACTAGCCGGGTGCCTGTGCAACTTAACCTCTTTGTGTTTCTGTTTCCCCTTTGGTAACATGGGAATCCTGCTAAGAAGCATCTCTTGGGGTTGAGGTGTAAATGTTTGCTTTTGTTATGATGACGATGTTGGAAAAGATGATGAAGCTGGGGGCTTTATTCTGCCGCTGGATGGATTATTGCTCAACCCCCGCCGGTGCCCAAGGCCCCTAGCGTGCAAAAAAGAGGGAACCAGGTATAAGCTGCATCCCTCTGTGACATTTCATGATTTGATTAATTTAATGCAACAAGCTCGTTCAGCAGACCTGGCATGTCATCAACAGGGATGAAACTGGTAGAGCGTTGACTGTCTGCAGCCTGGACTGGCGTAGGTTTGGGGGATAAAATGAGATTTAAGATGAACCCCTGTGTCATGTCCTGTGTGCTCCCTGTTTTGTGCTGAAACGAACAGCACTGTTGGGAAGCACCCCGGGGGTGGGGTGGGGGAGCTGTGAACAAGACCCAAGGTCACCAAGTACAGAGGACTGACTGGGCTTGAAGAAGGGACATCAAATGGGGGCTGGAAGGTGGGGCAGAGGGGCGATGCTCCGATCTCATACAGAACCTCAGAACAAGAGAGCATCACTCACCACATGGCACAGACCAACAGCTTAGAGATGCTTAGCTGAGCTAAGAAAACCCACCTCAGTAACTAAAGTTACGGTCTTGTCTTTAATGATTTACAGTTTCCTTATGTGCTTTAGTTCTTTCATCAGAGCCACGTCTTTGTTTTGGGGGGGCTGTTTTTTTCTGGGTTGAGCATAACAGATTACACACGTGTGTGTGTGTATACGTAGATAGATAGATATAGTAAGAGAAGAGTGTTATTGCTTGCAACATGAGAGTTGAGATTATTAGTAGTAGTATCATCTTCATACCCTAGAAATGCAATGAAACACATTATATGATACTTTGATGTCTTTGTTTCCCTACATGCAATGCAGGATATTGTGCCACGAGACTGGATAAATGAATAAGCCATCATTGAAGACTTGCTTCAAAAAACTAGCTGTCTTTAGAAAGATACTCATGTTTACATAAATATTAAATACAAGAAAGAGAAGGAGAGCAGAAAATAGGATGTATGTGATGTTTATGAGCCATTTACATAGTCTCTGTTTTCTTTCTTTCTTTCGCTCTTCTTTATTCTCTTTGAGATGCTTCTGTTTTTCCGTAGTTCTCAGAGTGTGATTTCTGCCCATCACGGATCCTCTGAGCCATCATTTTCCCCACACGCTTTATAATTGTTTGCTGGGAACACATCTTTGGCTGGAGCCCACGCACTCCAGTCTGCCTGCAGTGTCCCTGTGGAATGCTTTCCCTCTTCTGGGCTCTACGGGTGTCGTGTCTGTTTTTCTTTAATCTCCCAGCCCACATTCACAAGGTTGAAATAATGTCACCTTGACCCCCACGTATAGCAGAAACCTCAGGTTCTGCCCTCTTCCAAGACCTGAGACCTGAGCACCTTTACGCCCAGACCAAGGACCCGTGGGCAGGATTTGTCCTAGTCACTTTCCCAGTCAATTAATTTTATACATTCGTATTTTGTATATTAGTGTTATGCTGTACTAATATATAAAATATACATTTAGTATTCTAAAGTGTATTGGAAATAATATAAAACAGGTGAGTGTGTGTAGTCGCTCAGTTGTGTCCAACTCTGAGACTCCCATGGACTCCAGGCTCCCCTGTCCATGGGATTTTCCAGGCAAGAATATGGAGTGGGTTGCCATTTCCTACTCCAGGGGATCTTCCTGACTCAGAGATTGAACCCACGTCTTCTGCATTGCAGTGGATTCTTTATCCAATGAGCCATCAGGGAAGCCCCAAAGAGATGAGAATGGAGAGGATTTCTTATGTGGGAGTGAAAGCCCTTCCTCTTTACCCAGTAGCTTCTAAGGTACCTCCAAGAAATCCTCCAGGGAACCCAAGGAGCAGAATTTGTGAACCACTGGGCCAGATACCTCTTTTGTGTCTAAACTTAGATGGTTCTGGGAGAAAGTAGGCATCACCATCTGATGATTGCCAGCTGCTCATCTCTCTTGGGTAATTTCTCCCACATACTCTTCCTGTTCCTTTTTAATAAAGTGAAAAAAGTTCATTGAGTGTGAGATTGACTCTGAGTCTCTTTATATCTTTAAGTTACAAAACTCTCATTTATTTCTTTAATAGGGACCATCTTAGGCAAATTGGCACATATGGTCACCCTGTCTTTAATGATTAAATGGGACAGTTTTGGTAGGGTTTCTTGCAATTTAGAAATATTTAATACTATAATAAGATGCATTTTGTTACCATTTGTCTATGTAATTGTCATTTTAATAACAAATACATTTAAAGATATTCCCATAAATTGCACATGAACAAAAATAAGACTTCCTTTTTTCCCCCCAAAGATCTTACCATTATAAACTCCTTTAATATTAGATTGAATGTAGCCCAACATTAAAGGGAAAAAATGCTATTAGATTCTCCTTTCACCTTAAAATATTTTCCTACACAGATACGGAATCTAGCATATGTAATTATAATACTGATGTGCCAAATTTCCAAAATGCTATAATAATATATTGTCACTGAAAATTAATTCTTATTGGGAATATATTCATTATTATTCAGCAACCAAGTTTTTATTATTTCCAGCTTTTAAAAATTTGACAAAAAATATGACTTTTAAAGCAACGTGTATAAAGTGCTTCAAATAATTTGGATATCTGTAGACTGGGATAAGAAGTTGAGAGGTTTTCAGGGCAGCGTCCTTCCAGCGGGCATGTCCATTCATGAACTGTTTAGGGGAGAGAGGCATTTTCAAGGTTGCTGCTAAGTTGTTTCAAGGAGAATCCTCAGGATTTTTTTTTTTTTTTAATTTGAGTTTAATACAAACTACATCATATCACTGAATCTTTAAGATCCACCAGGCTTCTCTGTCCATGGAATTTTCTGGGCCAGAATACTGGACAGGGTTGCCATTTCCTTCTCTAGGATTTGTATTTTTATATTGAGTTATCTGACTTCTCCATTATATTAGTATGTTCTTTGTCTTCCTGTGCTGTATTAAAAGGCAAAGATAAAATTTTCATTATCCTTCTTTTCTGAGGTTTGCATTTTTTTTTCAAGAGTAGTTTCAGTGTGTTAATAGCATGTAAATATGACAATCGAAAGTGCTTATCTGTCATCAGGAAGTGAAAGTAGGTGTGGAGTACCAATGTTGCTTTCTTTGTCTGCAACCTGAAATTTTTGTCATGAAACTATAAAAGAAGCTGGGTAAAAATTCATAGTCAAATATCTCCTAGCATATGCTTACCCCAGTAATATGTTTCATGAACTATTATTTTAAACAAAGAATACAGTAGAATTGCTTCCACTTTGACAGTCTGCTGACAGTTTATAACAATGAAGATGCTGTCTGGTATTTAGATATATGAGAAAGTGGTAGGTTTCCAGTTTTGATAGGTTTGGATATTGTGTTTTAAGGAATTATATAGCAACAGTAAATCTTCTTTTTCTTTTTTAAAGTTTTTATTTTAATTACATAATAATTTTACAAATCCATTCTTATAAAAAATAAATAATGTAAATGAACCACATTATTTGATCTGTACTTTTAATTGAGTTTTAATTTTATTTTAATGCTCTATGTATTAAGTTGAATGGGTTTAAGGTGGTGATTAATAAAGGGAGGAGCTTTTTCCCCATGTCATACATCCCTTCCTCTGTTGCAGTTATTTGTCATTGTTATGTTGTTATGAATGACCTGATTTTACTCGTTCTTTGTTGTCTCAAGCCAGATGACATGAAAATAGTCGAGGCTATACTGTATGAACACATTTTTTGAATTAATTTAGATGTGATTGGCCTTTATCAAATCATCCTTAATTCTCAATAGACTTTTCAGGAAAAAGATTAAACAGTTTTATGTTTATAGTGTCGGGTTGGAAAAGCCAATAGTTGGAAAGAGAAAAAAAATTAAAGGAGTAAACATTTCTGGTTTGCTCCCAAAATGAAGGATTAGAACTAATCTGGAGATGTTCCTTCTAATTTATGGATGCTTTGGAATAAGAAATTTCCTTAGCCAATTTGGATTTTCCAAAATGTACAAGATTGAAGAAAAGCAAATGAATGCTTTGATGCTGAGGTATAGGGGGTAAAATGAAAGACTGAGATTTGCTCTGAAATAATTCAGAAAAATGGGAAAATAATTTTTGAACATAGGTGATGGTTAAATGGTTATTGTCCTATTTTTTCCTGTTTGTGAGTATGTTTGAAACTTTTCACAATAAAAAAGAAAACAGAGGAGTTATTTTTAAGCAATATAAGAAGTAGAGACTTCTTTGAACATAGATCTTTTGACAGAGTTGGTGAAATTACAGCCTTGAAATGAGCTATGTGCCTTACCTCAACATTACTTTGTAATAGTATGGTTTTTCTGCCTAAGGAATAGTTTATTAAAGACTTCTACCCTTTAAAAACGTTAAACATATTTCCTCTTTATAAAGATTGAATTTATAAGACATGAGAGTTTAATTAAAGAAAAAAACCAAACTGAACACTTAAGATCAGAGATTTATTTCAGGGTCACAAACACATGCCTCTCTCCTGGCTGGTATCACTTTCAGATAAAAATGAATGAATGAAATTTGAGTATTGCCAGCTTACTGCTTTTCTCCATTATTCTAAGTTGATGATTTTCCAGATGACCCCAGAGGGGCATATTCACAGATGTTGATCTCTCATAAACAGTTTATGATGGTTTGGATTTTTTTTTTAAAGTGTGTGTTATATGTAAAATACCATGAAATGTCCAGGCAGCATGGTATCGTATATGTTTGTGAATTGATATTGGCCAACATCACCATAAAAGGTTATGCTAGGTTGTTTCAAGTGTCTTGAAGTAAAATGAAGGGGAAAACACTGAACCTGTGTTTACTACTGTGAAAGAAATCTGACACCCCATTGCATCCTTATTATTTTTCATACCCTAAGCTAAATAGACTAACGGCTGTTAAGAAGCTGTCAGGGGAAGCGTGTCAAACACTAGGTGGATCATGCAATCAGACTGGTGTCGGGTTGGAAAAGCCAGTAGTTGGAAAGAGAAAAAAAAGTGACCTTGTACTCTCAACATTGTCTTTACACTGAGTAGAACAGATGAGATTGTGAATTATTCAGAGCACTGAAAGCTTATAATTGTTAGCAGTGGTGGCGGCAATAGAGGAGAGAGACGAGACTGTTTTAGTCCAAATGTCTGATTCTATTAAACATCAAAGGAATCTTTCCTTAAAACCATCTTTGGGAATTTGGATGGTATGGACCCCATGAAGAATTCCTTCCCCTGTTTGATAGGTTTTTGGGAATCTGGGTCAAAGAAGCACAAGTTAATATTTAGTGTAGATTTTTGGAAAATCAGAGTAAAAGAACAAAGACACTCTAGGGAGAGGATTTGCTGTTTCAGCAGGTAACTGTCTAAGGAGCCAGCCCCCACGTGACAGAGCAGAACCTCTGAACTCCGAGGGGGTTGCACATTTTATGTAAATGATCTTATCTTATTAATAACAGGTTGAATAAGATTTTAGAGCTGAAAGAAAGTGTTCACTACCTAGTTATTAATTGCAATTTTAAAAATGAGATTTGTAGGATAATAGTCATTTTACATTTCTAGCAATTTCAGATAAAAACTGGTTTGCCTTTGTCAGATTTATTCATGTACCTAGAATGTGGGGTGGTACCTTTATTGTAAACCAGTTATAATATTTAGTTCTGATTTTATTTTAAAGTTTGCTGTGGATTTTTAACTTTATGAGCTTAAATTGTATTTTTTAGGAGTTATTTTATAGTGCATTTTGGATTTTTCTCTCCAAACTGAAAAATATTTATATTTTTCTCTTGAAAAATCATAATAATATTGATGGCATTTTGAAATTTCCATGACATAGTTAAGGAACTGTGTGGTGCCTGTGTATGGAATTAAAATTTAACATCAGAATTACTTTTAAAATGTCAAACTTGAAGAAAGACATTCTAATAATATTTACTGGATATTATAAAATGTCTTTTTTTTTCTATTTTAATGCTTTTTATAAAGATTGACTTATAATGTCAAAAAATAATTTTACATATGAAATAAATGGCTAAAATATCTATGCATTGCCTCAGTACTGCCAAAACAACTATCACTTGGCTTGGTCCTGAATCTTATATATCTACCAATAATAATCGGAATAAGAATTTAAATAAACCAGATGATGCCCCTATGTTCCAAATTCTCTTCTAAATTTAGAATTGTGTGTTTTTTGGTACAGAGACTATTTTAAACTATGTGTCTTTCTTTCTTTTATTGAGATGAGTCCTTTTATTGGGATGAATGAAAGAGGTTGAAAATGATAGTGTTTCATTGTAGAAAAACGGATCAAACCTTCCCTTACAAAATAATCTGTTTTCATCCATTTTGATGATAGTTTCCCCCTCATTCTCTGGGTTCACCAGGTACTTGTTATCATTTTATATATCAGATTGCAACAAGGTTGAGTTTCAAACTAAGGTTACCATTTGTTTGTGGTAAAGAAAACCCTCTAACCAAGTGGGGAAAAAATCTTCTCTGAATCCACTGAGCCATGTAATTTAGACCATTTTTATATCAGACAGAAAATATGATTTGGGATTATAAAGAGTTTTCTGAGAAAATAGTTTTTGAACTTTATACTTAGCAGATCCAAATAGGACTCCCAGTCTTTAAATAACTTCCATAGATTTGAATATAGTGACTTATTTTTTCCTCAAGTTTTATTGAGACATAACTGATAGCACTGTATAAGTTTCAGGTGTAAACAGAATGCTCTGACTTACATAGATCATGAAGTGAACTGGAGGGTAGGGGTAGGGAGAAGTGGATGAATGCAGTCCAAAGGTACAGAGTTCCAATTATAAAACAAATAAATCCTGGGGATGTAATGACAATGTTATAAATATAATCAACGCTGCTGGATGTTATATATGAAAGTTGTTAGAGGAAATCCTGAGTGCTCATCAGAAAGAAAAATTTTTTATTTCTTTAATTTTGTATCTATATGAGATGATGGATGTTTACTAAATTATTGCTGAATATAATAACTTATTTTTTAATGAAAGAGATGAGAAATGACAGGTATTTTTCTCATCTTAAATCTCAGGTTCCTAATTTGTCAACTGTTGCTGCAACATATATTCATATATATTTAATTTGGGGGGTTCTAAAGAATTACAGTCACACTGTTATTTTCATATCAGTGTTAGGGGTTAGTTTTGGGTCCTTAGTTTCTATTTCTCCAATATTGTTGTATCTCTTCCTTATAGTTTAAATACAGGCTTTGAGTTAAGCATATATAATGTTTGATTGTTAACTAGAGGAAAATTAATTCTACCTAGGTTATTTGTTGTTGTTGTTGTTGTTTAATCAATAAATTGTCCGGGACACAATTTGTGACCCCATGGACGGCAGCATGCCAGGCTCCCCTGTCCTCCACTATCTCCCAGTGTGTGCTCAAATTCATGTCCATGGAGTCAGTGATGCTATATAGCCATCTCATCCTCTGCCACCCGCTTCTCTTCCCGCCTTCAATCTTTCCCAGATCAGGGTCTTTTCCAATGAGTCAGTTCTTCACATCAGGTGGCCACAGTATTGGAGCTTCAGCTTCAGCTGTATATTCAGGGTTGATTTCCTTTATGATTGACTGGTTTGATCTCCTTGCAGTACAAGGAACTCTCAAGAGTCATCTCCAGTGCCATAACTTGGAAGCATCAATTAACCTAGGTTAACATGTGTTTGTAAATATTTGTGAAGTTTGGTGAGCTTGTGTATTCATGATAGAAATGGGCCCAAGGAATTAATCTTTGTATCAATTTTCACCATCATTTTTTCTGTGTATGTTTCTTATTTCGTTGGTATATACATATATATATATATTTTGCAAAAACATAAATGTTCAGCACTTATGTTCCATATATATTTATTGAGGATCTGCACTGTGCCTGGCACACTAGGGTACCTGAGTGACCATTTAAGACCAGGTTCTTAAAAGTTATCAGCCACATTTTAAAGCAACCTGTGATTACAGGGAGATGAGTTACAGAACGCACGTACTCTGAGAGATTAAGCGGGGAATGAATCATGTTAAGCCAAAGCAGCTGGGAAAGGCTGCATTAAGAGAAGCAGCAGACCTGTTTTTGGAGAATGGGAAGGTTCAGATGAAGACCAGTGACACACGCAGCCTGGGCATAACGTGGAATTTGAAGGGATGTGAACGCAGACCCGCCAGGGAAGCTCCGCCTCTGTTCTCAGAGAAGATGATGTTCCCAGGCCAAGGCTGGGCCACAGCCACTCACCATTTATTTTTTTTTAAGGGCTTTTCAGTACCAATTCGGAAGGCGATGGCACCCCACTCCAGTACTCTTTGCCTGGAAAATCCCATGGACAGAGGAGCCTGGTGGGCTGCAGTCCATGGGGTCGCCAAGAGTCGGACACGACTGAGCGACTTCACTTTCCCTTTTCACTTCCATGCACTAGAGAAGGAAATGGCAACCCACACCAGTGTTCTTGCCTGGAGAATCCCAGGGACGGGGGAGCCTGGTGGGCTGCCGTCTATGGGGTCACACAGAGTCGGACATGACTGAAGTGACTTAGCAGCAGCAGCAGCAGCAGCAGCAGTACCAATTTGCAGAGATTAAAATTTAGTAAATTCTCCTTTGCTCTCTTGAGTTTTTCTGAAATGGGTGAAATTCCTTATCTTCCTGGAGGGGTTTTGGTCTTTCTTTTGCTAAGAGCAGCTGACAGTTGATGGTCTCCCTGAGACAGGAGACTTCCCAGGCTTTGCTGGCCACCCACCCCAGCCTGGCCCTCTGATATGGGCGAACCATCTGCCTCAGGTTCTCACCCAGACCCCGTCTAAGCTCTTCTGACTGGCAGGTGGCCTCAGAGACCCTTCCGTTAGGGATCCCTGAACTGAAGGGCAGGTGTCTTTCCGCATAGCTAATCACGTATTTGGGCTTCCCAGGTGGCTCAGTGGTGAAGAGTCTGCCTGCCAGTGCAGGAAACGCAAGAGACACCAGTTTGATCCCTGGGTGGGGAAGAACCCCTGGAGCAGGGAGTGGCAAGCCACTCACTATTCTTGCCTGGAGAATCCCACAGACTGAGGAGCCTCATGAGCTACAGTCCATAGCATCACAAAAGAGATGGATTTGACTTGAGCACACATGCAAATCATGTATGTATCTCCCTGCATTGATCATGAACTAAACAGGAAGAACAGTGTCTTATTCACCTGTGGACTCCCAGATCCAAGGATTCTTGTTGAATGAATGAATGAGCAACTAGCTATTGCTTTCCAGAGCAGCTCCAGAAAACTGGCTATAGCAGCAGAGCTGGATTTCTGAATCCTGAAATGTAGGGCAGATGCTTTAATATTCACACCCTTGGGACAACTCAGCCATTCATTTGTCTTTAAAATTCCCAGAACCACTACTAGAAGCAATGTTATATCATGTAGTATAGTGAGAGTTGCTCAGTCATGTCCGACTCTTTGTGACCTCATGAACTATACAGTCCATGGAATTTTCCAAGCCAGAATACTGAAATGGATAGCCTTCATGAGTCCAAACTAAAATTAGAAAAAAGAAATTTTTTTCTAGTTTTAAATCCAGAAAAGCCTTCTGAAAAGGAGTTTCCCTTCACAGGAGCTTTAACTGGTCAGTAAATATTATCAGGGTGAATTATATATTTATACCTATAATCAAGATGAGTCCTTGAGCAGGTGGACTCTCTGAGGTCTCTTCCCACACGTTGCCTCCCCCTCTGACAGGCTCCACTGGGTGAACCCGAGTGGGTGTGTCCTAAATACCACTTGCCCCATCTCCAGCTGATTTTACAGAACCTTCCAGTAGAGGAACTCCAAGGAGAACTCTGAGGCCAGGAGATGAAGCATGAAAGAGCCTGGTTGTATTGGGAGATCAAGGCACAGGCTCCTTTGAGACCTGGTCACATCATCACCTGCCTCGCCCTGTCTTCCCGTTGGGGAAAGCAGCCTCAGGGTGTTTGTGTAACTTGCCCCAGGTCACACAGCTAATTAATTGCCCAGATCATTATTGAAAACGAGGCCAGTGTTGACTTGAGAACTTAGATCCTCCCCTCATCACGGGGTCTCCCCTGAAGATGTGATGGATGAACACAGACCTAGAAGCCCAGAGGGAGAGCATGGGACACGGAGACAGTGCCCCACGCAGTGGCTGCGTTCATGTGGAACATTCTCGCCAGACTCCTTTCAGTCCCAAACTCAACTGTTTATACAAGGCTCAGAAGACGTGAGGAGACTCTAAATTTATTCTGTGAGTCACATTTACATTATTCTTCCCTAGAATGATTTTCTTAGTAGTCTTATTAAAACTTGGACGTCTCAGATAAGGGCCCATGAAAAAAATTTTTCCCCAAACATTTTTTCTGCTCTTTTCCTTTTTCAGCCCATGAAAAAGCTGTTTTTGCCATCTGAGTGCCTTCTGTTGTTTATGGAACAAACTACAATGCTAAAGAACAATTTGGCACTGTTCAGTTTCTTTTAATGAGAAAAATATGAGGCTCTAAAGATTTTTTATAAGAATAAAGACTATTAGAAGGAGGGGGGGTCACATTGATACCTGCAACTAAGCTGATCGAAAAACAAAACCAAAACCAAATCCACTTCCAAGAGGCACAGGGGTTCAGCTTGGTTTTGTAGAAGCTTTCTGTCTGTAGTATTCCATTCTTAGATGCGTTTGGGAATATTGTCTATGTAAAATTCACCTTTAAAAAATGAAAATTGCACATCTTGGTAATAGAACCGCGTGTCCCATGGAGCTTCATTTTGGTCCCTCCAGATCCAGCCAAGTAGTGGAGATGTTTTCCTAAAATATTTTTTTGTTATATTTTTCCAGTGTTACAAAATGTTAGTGTTCTGTGGCTATTATCTGTATTGTTAGAAAAGGATTGTATCTACATCAGCCACCGATTCAAACAGACATGTTTCTGTCACAGCACCTTAGAGATCACAGATCTGCTCGGCCCTGTGGGTAACTGCTTCGGGCTTTGATCCTTTCTCCCTTTCTCTGTCTCCAAAAATAGATGTTGAGCATGTGCTCTGAGCTAGGCGTGGGATGAACTGCACAGGTGATTTGCTCTCTGCCCTTAAAGAGCGGACAGTGAACCTTAGGATACAGATGAAGAAGGAATGGCTTGCCTGCACTCAAGCAGCACATGCTAAGAGCGCTTGCTGCAGGCCCAGAAGGGCTTGGGGATATTGCTCTCAAGTTTCCCAAAGAAGGGCCACTGAAGCCCCTGCTGCTGCTAAGTCGCTTCAATCACGTCTGACTCTGTGCAACCCCATAGACGGCAGCCCACTAGGCTCCCCCGTCCCTGGGATTCTCCAGGCAAGAACACTGGAGTGGGTTGCCATTTCCTTCTCCAATGCATGAAAGTGAAAAATGAAAGTGAAGTCACTCAGTCATATCCGACTCTTTGCGACCCCATGGACTGCAGCCCACGAGGCTCCTAGCTCAGAGATAACTAAGAGGAGGCAATTCAGGGGAGTGGGGAGACAGTGTTCCATTCCGGGGCCTATGGGTTCCTTAGAACTTGAGTAATTTTCTTAACATCTCGTCACAAGCAGAGTCCACGTTCAGGATGTGAACTGGATTTGTTAACCACTGGACTCTGCTTCTTTGTGGGCATCTTTGAGGGGATTAGTCTTGGGGGATTCAGCAGCAACCTCTGGCCAAGCCAGACGTGGTAAACAGTGGCAGCAGTGAGGATAGTGGGCCGTGTTCAGGGTGTGTGTGGCTGTGGGAGCTGGGTGGGTGAAAGATCTCTTCCATCCAAGAATATTTGGAGACTGCGGTTTGGGACCCAAAGAAGGGTGAAAATTCACCTTTCTCTTCCTCTTTCTCTTCCTCCTACTCTTTTTTTTTCCTTTCTTGAGATCTGAAAGTTGGCCAGACCAATCTGTTCCAACTGGGGCAAGGTTTACAGTCTTTGAATGCATCCTGATGACTTTATTAGCCATGGGGCATGAACGGGGGTGATTTGCAGTAGCATTTCTGGTGGCCTAAGACTCCAGGCAAAGCGGAAGAGGAGCCACAGTTTGCCTTTGGCAGCCTCACCCCTCTCCTCCTGGACTCCATCACCCCAGTAACCCACTGCCCTCCCTTCGCCTTAGAGTTCTTCAGAGGCCTCCATCCCCGTCCCTTCCAAAAGTTTCCTCCCTTCGGCCCACCTCAATCAAAACTCTCTTTCCCTGAGCCCTCAATTAATTAGATCTGATTATCTAATTAAACTAATTCACACAGAGGTATGAATGAGACTTAACCCTCCCGGGGGTATTTGCATTTTAAAAGAAGAGCTTGTTAACCCAAATGCCTCTGACAATTAGTGGAAGACATGGGGAGATATTTGGGAAGCTTAGGGCTTTCCTGGGCTCCCTGCTTTCTGGGCCCTCGGTGTCCTGGGTTAGCTCAGGATTCCCTCCACCAAGGAGTTCAAAGATTGGGAGGCAGCATTTCATACACCCACCCTGTGTGTACCACCCTCTCTGCCTTTGACAGGTGGTGAAGTTTAAAAAAATATCATCACTTAAGAAGAGGGTTTCTACTAATACTATAAAGCTTCAGGCTGGTTGTGAAGTGCTTTCTTTTCTTAGGACCAACCTTTGACTCCTGAAGCAGAGAAGGTCTAAGGATGTTGTTGTTGTTCAGTACCAAGTCTTGTCCAACTCTTCTCAACCCCATGGACTGCAGTATGCCAGGTTTCCTTGTCCTCCACCATCGCACAGAGATTGCTCAAACTCATGTCCACTGAATCAGTGATGCCATCCAACTATCTCGTCCTCTGTCGTCCCCTTCTCTTCCTGCCTTCAATCTTTCCCAGCATCAGGGTCTTTTCCAATGAGTCAGGTCTTTGCATTAGCTGGCTAAAGTATTGGTGCTTCAGCTTCAGCATCAGTCCTTCCAATGAATATTCAGGGTTGATTTCCTTTAGGATGGACTGGTTTGATCTCCTTGCAGTCCAAGGGACTCTCAAGAGTCTTCTCCAACACCACAGTTCGAAAGGTCTAAGGGTTTCTAGAGGCAAAATAAGATTTCTAGACAGCACCCCCCCAACCACACACACACACGCACAGCAGCCACCATGGTCATCCTGAAACAGTCAACATTCACTCTGTTTTTTTACCCTAATTTTAAATCCAGGAACAGATTCTGCTTTTTCATATGGGAGAGACAGAAGCATTTGTGTTCCAGCTCTGAATTGACATGAGGCTGAAGTTGACTAGAACAGGAGGGACTCTGGCTTAGAAACAACTTTGAAAGTCCCCTCCGTTCTGTCTGACTATGCCATTCTCTAAAGAGAGATAAAGGCCATTTTGTTTTCTAATGCCCTCGAGCTTAAATGATGTAGTGCATTCCAGCAAGATCCAAATTACAAAAATGCTCTGGGAGTCCAACCCCAAAGCCATATGACTGACCACTGGCCTTCTTTGTCCAGAACTGCCAAATGCTGTGATCACTTCCCAGAAAACATTGGATTCCCATGTATATACGCAACTTAAAATGTATGGCCTGTTCTTTTTTTAAGATATGACTCAGCATTCCTGAAAATAAGAATATGGACCAACATAATTTATATGCTCATTATTGATCATTTTGCTCAAGATCTCTTCTTGAGGCAATACTTATTTTTGCTGTAATTTTCCTATGCTTCTTCATACTTTTGCCTCTCTTCTTGTTTTTGAATGTATTTAAAGGTCTCATGGGGCTTCCCTGGTGGCTCAGTGGTAAAGAATCTGCCTGCCAATTCAGGAGATGGGTTCCATCCCTGGGTTGGGAAGATCCCCTGGAGGAGGAAATGGCAACCCACTCCAGTATTCTTGCCTGGGAAATCCCATAGACAAAGGAGCCTGGTGGGCTATAGTCCATGGGGTTGCAAAAGAGTTGGGCACAACTTAGCAACTAAATAGCAACAATAGAAGTTCCCATATTTTCAACAGGTTGAGGTGAGCTGGGGGCAGGGGCTACAGTTTGATATTGCTGGCCAAGAATTGGCATTTTCATTCTGTATTGAGTGATGGAGTAACAGATTTATTCTCATGTGAGTGCCAACTGATTTTGCATACATTCCTGTAATATTTAAATTAATTAAATTTCCTGGAATGATAATGAAAAATTCTGTTTTTTACTGATGATATGAAAAATAATATTGCATTCACTCATGAATGCATGTGAAGACAGTGGGGAGTGTCCTTTCCTGGCTCTTATTGTAACTTATTGTAACTCTGGCTGCAAAAACAGCCCTATTAATATAGTAAGCCTTCAAAAATCAGAGCTTTCATGCAAGAGCAAAACAAACACAAATAATACAATGGGAAGCAGTAAAAAATGTGATTAAACCTCTCATCCGATTATTTCTCATTTCTCATACTATTTGAGTTTTTATCTTTATGTTTTGCTTCGTGGAAGGAATAAGTATGACATCTGGACAAGGCATTCACATGGGAGGACAGAACTGTTGTTTTCCTGTGGATAGTTTAGCTATCAGGGCCTGAAAATTAAAGTGGGAGAAATGACCAGCTAGGAAAACTAAATAGAGCTATATGCCTTAAGTGATTTGGGTTCATGCCTACATAAAATATATTTTTTAATTATTATGGAATTATCACTACCATATTATATTTTATTTCACCCTCAATATTTTTTTACTGTTAAATACATGACAGCGCCTTTTAATTTTATTTTGACATATAGTTAGTTTGTTTACAATGTTGTGTTAGTTTCCAGTGTACAGCAAAGTGATTCAGTTGTACATATATATATTCTTTTTCAGATTCTTTTCCATTATAGATTATCACAAGATATTGAGAATTGTTCTCTGTGCTGTATAGTATGTTCTTGTTGTTTATCTGTTATCTATATAGTGATGTGTATCTGTTAACCCCAAACACTTAATTTATCCCTCTCTCTACCTCTCCCCTTTGGTAGCCATAAGTCTCTGATCTCTGTCTGTGAATCTGTTTCTATTTCATAGATAAGTTCTCTGGTGTCATATTTTAGATCTCACATATAAATGGGATAATATGGTGTTTGTCTTTCTCTACCTTCTCTTAGTATGATAATTTCTAAATCCATCCATGTTGCTGCAAATGGCATTGTTTTGTTCTTTTTTATGACTGAGAAATATTCCATTGTATTTGTGTACCACATATTCTTCATTCATCTTTGATGGACATTTAGGTTGTGTCCATGCATGCTAGCTCTTTTAGAATATGGAATCAAAGTTGAATTTTCCTGATAAAGATGTAAATAAGTCACTGGAGAAGGAAATGGCAACCCACTCCTGCCTGGAAAACTTCGTGGACAGAGGAGCCTGACAAGCTACAGTCCAGGGAGTTGCAAAAGAGTTGGACACGACTGAGCACGCACGCAAATCATTAAGGGATTATTTTTTTCCAATTGTACTTAAAGCCTACAGGTTATTTTGGTTTATCTGCAAGCTATATAATATGCAAGGAATTTCTGAGGCACAGATGTTTGTAGTCAGAGCAATCTTTCATCTGTTAGATTTGCTGAATGTTCAGTGTCTGTAAGTAGTGTTTTTCAGAGGAGAAGGAGACACAGCGTTTCTGGATTACATAACTTACATTCACGTCCACACCTCCTGTTCTGGATCACTTCATGTCCTCGGCACTGCTGGGCACCTAAGGAGTCTACATATATAAATTGCTGCCTTTGATGATGATGTCTTACTCAGTCTGTACCAAAAATATTTCTTAAAAACATTATGGAATTAAGACAAAAGATCTCATTTTTTAGACAGAGATTGCTCGTGCTAATTTGCTCTTAATTTCTTATGCAGTATTTCTTTGTTTCAGTTCAGTCAGTTCAGTCACTCAGCCATGTCCAACTCTTTTTGACCCATGGACTGCAGCATGCCGGGACTCCCTGTCCATCACCAATTCCCCGAGCTTGTTCAAACTCATGTCCATTGAGTCAGTGATGCCATCCAACCATCTCATCCTCTGTCATCCCCTTCTCCTCCTGTCTTCAATCTTTCCCACCATCAGGGTCTTTTCAAATAAGTCAGTTCTTCATATCAGGTATCCAAAGTATTGGAGCTTCAGCTTCAGCATCAGTCCTTCCAGTGAAAATTCAGGATTGGTTTGCTTTAGGATTGACTAGTTTGATCTCCTTGCAGTCCAAGGGACTCAAGAGTCTTCTCCAACACCACAGTTCAAAAGCATCAATTTTTCGGCACTCAGCTTTCTTTATAGTCCAACTCTCACATCCATACATGACTACTGGGAAAACCATAGCTTTGACTAGACGGAACTTTGTCACCAAAGTAATATCTCAGCTGTTCACCTCTTTATCAGGCATAAATCAAATGGTGTATGGAGCACTCATAACATCAGGCATGACAAGTGGTGATGGTCCATACACTTTAGATTCCTTTTTATTCTCCTCTCTCCTGGTGAAAAACTCAAATTTAGAGGATCCATATTCTTCCCTGGGCTTCCCTGGTGGCTCAAATGGTAAAAAATCTGCCTACAATATAATAAAATGTTATATAAAGTATAATAATATATATTATAAAATGCAGGAGATATTATATAAATTATATGTGATATATGTATATGCCATATATATATATTTAAAAAGTGCAGGAGACCCGGGTTCTATCTCTGGGTGTAGAAGGGAATGGCTACCCACTCCAGTATTCTTGCCTGAAGAATTCCATGGACAGAGAAGCCTGTCAGGCTACAGTTGATGGGGTCGCAAAGAGTTGGACATGACTGAGTGGTTAACACTTTATTTCTCCTGATGAGAAGCTCAAATTTAGAGAATCCACATAGAGCAGAAACCAAAAACCACATCATGTTTATCAAAGATGGGCTGTTGGTTTGTTGGCATAACTCTTTCTCGAACTATGTAGCATTGCCATCATTATACATCAAAAAACAATAGAATATTGGCAGTTTCCTGTGATTTGACCCAATCCTGAAACACAGAATTTACACAACCATTCAAGTCATACAGATAATATAGATAAATTCTGTTTCTGAACTGTCTTAATCTTTGAAGTAAAGGTGCTGCTTTTACATGAATGGATTATTTTATTTCTGTACTTCCTTTCCACAATACAGGATAAAAATAGTAGTTCAACATCCTATGGTTTCTGAACTCTTCTTCATTATCTCTTCCATAAAAAGCCCCAAAGCCTCCCTAGTCCTCAGTGTCCCAGCCCCCCTAGGCTGCTTTGGCTTCAGTATAGCAGCCTGTGAATTCCCAAGACTGCATGTTAACCTTCTCCAACAATAGCTCCTTGTAGTGTTAAAGTTCCCTATTTGCATCATTTAGGTTCTTTTAGGCCACAAATTCAGATAGGGCCAGATTGTCTCCTTAATTATGGCTTGTTATGTGATGCCACGGAGTAAAGAAAACCAGGCACAGGACAGCCAGGCCTCAGAGAAAGCTGGGAGGTCCTTTGTGCATTTCCCAGATACCTGGAAGGCATTAGTTACCCATCTGGGCCTGGGACTCAGGACCAGTCTAAGTCACCCTCCTTCTGCACCTACAGCCCCTTCCTTCTCACAGTGAAGGGCTCTCTCAGGCCTTCTCTCTGTCTGCTGTCTCCCAGGCTGCTGGTGCATGGGGCCGGTGTGACAGCTTTGCCCTGGGCCCCTAGATCACGCAGCTTTCTTCAGCGGAGCGCCTCCTCTGTGCCTCTCAGGTTAAGCATCACCTCCATCTGAGGGGATGACCCCCCTCTGCCACACACACTCAGCCCATTCTTCTCCATCTCAGGAATCTGATGTCCTCATAGCACCCACTGCAATCTGTAATTGTTATTGGCTTGTTTATTTGTTTGTGTCCCCCACTGGACTAAAAGCTCCATGAGGACCAGGGATCTGTGCCCTCCCATCCTAGCCCTGGTACCTAGCACAGTGCTAGTCCTTGAAACATTATTGTTGAATGAGTAAATATATGAAGCAGCAAGAAACTCCTCAGAAGTGCTGTGACATCATGGCAAGCACCCCAGGCTTCAGTCCAGTGGATTCTGTCTTCGCATGCAGACCCTGGAACTGTTAGTGCCTCTCGCTCATTTTGTGAGATCACGTGTCTTTCTATTGAGGCACTTCTGTCCATGAAGCTAGGATGTGTGCTGTCACGTGTTAGCTTTGACTCCGCTGTTAGAAGGAAGTTGATAGTACACAGAAACAAAATTTTCAGTGAAACAAGAGATGAAAATGGACCTCAGAGAGAGAGAGATTTAAAGATTGTTCGGGAAAGTGTTGTCTTTTAGAATTAAATCTCAAGGGAGAGAGACATGTGGGAATCAAAGAACTGAAAGGGAGATATATCAAAGTGAAGAGTGGAAAAAATAAGCCCCAGTGATTGAAGCACATCAAAGAAAAAGTGGAGTAGCCGACTGCAGGGTAGACTTTTGGAGTTTGAGAAGTGAAGCTGGGAATGGTTGGAAAACCCTGGTCAGTGATTATTCAGGACTAAAAGGGTAACAGGGCATTAGTAACCCTGGATTATCTAATAATCTGTGCAGATTTTCAACTAAACTAGGTTCTCCTCATTATTAACAACCACTTGGTTGAAAATGAAAATGATTCAAGCAAGGGCGTTTGAACATCTCTTTGTAAGACTAGATTTGAAACTCAAAAGCATCTTCTTTATCGACTCCTGAAATGCTGACAAACAGTTTTACCTCTTTCAACTTCATGAGATCAATGTAGAACTGAGGAGGGGTGGGGAGGAAGAGGAACCCTGGGTTATTCTGATTGAAGAAGTGCTCAGGTTTGTAATTATTTTAAAGTATGAGATAAGGAGACAATAATGTTTTAAGGGGAAAATGGATGATGACACATAAGGCTGCTTATCTTTGCTCACTTTACAAGGAAGGTTGACATTTTACTGTGTCTCAAGGTCATGGAAATTAGGAAGGAGCACTCTGAGAAATGTCTAAATTATAGATCTTTGAGTTAGCAGGAACCTCGGGATAATTTCAACCAACCCTTTACTTCCAGAAAGGAAAAGATGTTATTATCCCCTATTTTAGGGAAGAAGCAAGGAAATTAAGTTACCTGCTGAGGTCACATGACTGAGAAATGACTGATGACTGAGGATGCAGAGGGGCCTGGGGTGCCGGGTGGGTTGTGAAAAGGCAGACTGCAGTGTGCTCTCGGGGTGTGTCTCCCCACACCACCAGCAGCGTGATTCTCCCCCATGTGGGTGTGGACCCAGGAGAAGACTTGCCATATTCAAGTGGGCCCTGGACCATTGTTTACCGAAATAGCTTCTTTCTTTTCTGAAAGAAGGGAGGAGGGGAGGAAAGAAAAAGAAGTGGGATGAGGATGGAGGGATGGAGACAGGAGTGGAGGGGGGGGAGGAAGGAGAAACCTCTACTAAAAGAAAGTGTCCATTGCCTCTAGGCCCATGTGGTTGAAGAGGGGAGAGAAGTTACCTTGACTGGATCTTTCCTGTGGTTTGAATTATGGTATCTGACACCCCACATTTGAACAAATAAAGATAGTAAATGTTGGGTCTTTATTACCAGGTCATGGATCAGACAGTAAAATTGTACACCTTGAAAATTTGAATATGGACAGTGATGCGCACACATAGTGAAGGCTAGAGCCTACCTTGGTCTCAGAGATGGGAGGTGAGGACCAGCTCTCCCATCTTGCATTTGCTGTCTGTACATAGGTAAATTATATCATTAACTTTATAGCTTTTTAATCAGGCGAGGGGCCATGTGTACACCTACCCAAAGGGAATCCTGATCTTTCACTTTATGTCATCTTTATATACAATAGAATTCTCCAGCTGACTTGTATTTGCCATCTTGAATTCTAGAGCTTCCATTCTGGAAAGCTGACGCTTCTCTGTGATCCACAGGCTCTCCCCAGACTTCTGCAAAACAGTGAAATTCTTAAAAAGGATAGAAACATTAAAATTCTTAGAAAGGATAGACAACACACTCTCCCTTTCTAAAACAACTCAATTTAATGGTGGATCCCCAAACAACTGACTCCCGTTTGTGCTGAGACGACCTTTGATCGCTCTTAGCCTGGCATTTCTAGCCCAGTGTTGTTTCCCAGAGAAAAGAAGCATTCCCTTTATTAGTTCTGTGTTGCTTTTGAAGTTATAAAGCTACCCCTGATAAAGAAAAAGAAAACAGACATTTGAAAGACAAATGAAGAGGACGGCATCCTGTGCGTATTAAAGCACAGGGGCGAGGGTGATCAGGCCGCCCTGTGCGTGTTTCCACTGTCGCTCTCGTCTCTAAGCTTCTTCACTCTGACAGAACTGCTCCATCATGTGGGGTTCAGTCATGTGCAGCTGAGGCACATACCACCCCATCCTGTGGGTCCTCCGACTTTCTCTCTCCCTTTTTGTAGAATTGCAACCAAACTAAGAATTTGTCCGGCCTTGGTCTGTATAAAATGGCTTTCATTTTAAAAATAATATCTATTTTAAAAAGATATTTCGAATCTATTTCTCATGATATCTCTAGCAATCCTTTCCCCCAATTCAGCACCAAGTACCATTCTGACAGGTAGCATGATGAGATTTAGAGGAGAGGCTGAAGTTAACTGAGGTTAGCAAGAAAAATATTACTGTCAATTTCAGATTTTTTTCCTTTAATTATTTTTAATTCATGAATAATCAATGAAATGAAAAAGAAATGTACATTAAAGAGCATCTTGAAAATCCCCACTTTGGGAAGCATCAGAGGAGAGTTGTCCTTGGGACACTCTACGATAGGACGTCCCACTTGCTTTTGGCAGATGCCATAGCCTTTTGTTGTTGTTGTTGTTGTTGCCTTTTTTTTTTTTTTTTTTTGGTAAAGATGCTTTTTTTGAAGTGACAGAATGATACAC
Organism: Oryx dammah; assembly: GCF_014754425.2. NCBI lineage: Eukaryota > Metazoa > Chordata > Mammalia > Artiodactyla > Bovidae > Oryx > Oryx dammah. The sequence continues at coordinate 12,257,046 of NW_024070191.1, forward strand.
TGGGAAGAGGAAGTTGAGCAGATACAGACATAAAATGCAATTTGCCTTTTTCAGTGACACCCTGACTGCACAGGAGCAGCTGGAGTAAGCGTAGCAAACCGCTGTAAAGGCTGAGTGGTGTTGGGTCTATACTGAGAAAGATAAACAGCCAGAAGGTACAACTCTGCATCACTGTGTAAGCTTCAAAATCAGTGGATTTCCGTAAGGCACAATAATGGAATTTCTGGGCTTCCATAGTCATGGGAAAGAGGGGTTTTTTCAACACAGCTCTCCAAGCATCTCAGACTGCCCAAACCACTGAATTCCTTTTACTGGAAAAAAAGGGTTTTTTTTCTTACTTTGCCCAAAATTCGGCAAAGAATGTCCATTAAAAAGTTCTTCCACAGCCTGTTTCCCTTGCACTTTTCTCATGTTCATGCCTCACCCCCATCCTATCTTGGCATGTGTGATATTTAAATACTCTTCCCTTTGTAAAATGAGAAGTAGCAGTTTAGTTTCATGTTGTGGCCTGTGGAGGGTGGCTGTTGTGTTAAAAACGTTTCTGTGATCCAGACATGAAAGCGGTCGCTCCCCATGGGTCACTCTTTGCAGGGTCACTTACGCAGTCCCGTGTTTATTCACCAAACATTTATGGAGCGCGTGTCACCGTTAGAGTGGCAGTTCTGCTGAGAGTTTTCTGAGAGTTGACGATGTAACTGTTTTTAATAAGATACGTAGGATAGGATGCTTGATCATCTGTGACCCCAGTTACCCTTTTATCTCTGCACTGTACTCCCATTAACAAGGCTGGACGTCTTTTCCTTAAAAAGTTAAATGGGAAACTCATTAATTATGTTTGGTTCAAGGCAGTGGTTAAAGAAGCTCTGAAACTTGAAGCCAAGAAACTGGTGCTGCACACAATATTTAAAGAGCGTGTGATAACTGTGCACTTTATCTAATTCTAAAATGGAAGGCTAGCCATGGCTTTCTTAAAATTCAGATGGAGAGCTATTCATCTGACAAGTCATTTGCCTTGAGAGCGCTGCATTTGGAAGCATTCTTTCTAATTTCTATGTGAGAAGACAGACTTGTATCATTAAGACCTGAGCTTCCAGGTATGAGGACCTGAAATATCCATGTATTGAGAGTCATCACTTTGACTAATGGAGGATCCTGAACACATATCATTGTAAGCACCTCTTCACAGTGTGTCATTTTTCCAGCTCAGTTGATTTTTGATATATCTCACTTTATCAGCCATTGAGGTGGAAATTTCATCACTCTTCTATGCTTTTTGAGTTTTTCTTAGTGTTTGTTTGTAATAGGTTTTATGGGTGATTAGTTATGTGAACTGTGGCGTTCTTGGTGATGGGAACCTATCTTAATTTCACTCATGAAACCTGCTTCTCTCATAAACTCTGCCATAAACCATGGGTAGGGTTTGTTTCTCATTTGAACATACCTTGCGGAAATTAGTGCATGTACTTTTCATCACTACGTAGTGTGAACATTAATAGCTGAATTATTATTGGCACTAATGTTTGAGCACTGGCCTTTGCGATTCTGTGATTTTACCCATCGTTTACTATGCTAGGACACACCGGTGACTAATCAATCGGTCAGTCTGTGCTCCACCAGGCATTATCAGATGTCAGGGTTTTACCAAAACCCCACTGAATGATATTATGACATGATAGTAATATTTCTGGTGCTTCTGTAGATGAACATTTCTTCCTGAAAAGCTTTCACAGTGAAAGGCAGGAATTAGTATTGCCCACCGTTTTATTTTCACCTAATGTTGACTGCTGTATCTGCCCTAATGATCAACACAGTGTCATGGGTGAGTGCACCGATTTTCTGTCACGAATATCTGGGCTGGGGTCCTAGCTTTGCTACTTAGCAACTGTGTGACCCTGAGTGAGTTACCCAATTTCTCTCAGCTGAGGTTTCCTTATCAGTAAAAGATGGTTTAATCAAAGAACCTACCGCACGGGTATGTTGTAGAAACGAAATGAGATAAATAAACGTTAGCTGTGTATGTTAACTTCTTTTAGTCTCTATTTGGCAACTTTCTGGGCATATCAGGGCTGTAGAATACTCAGATTCACTGTATATCATCATTTATAATGGTTTGATTTTTTTTAGTTTGAGGGTCTTCCCTTTGTTTTAATATTGCATGATTATAATGAGAATATTCCACACAACCATTATTTTTTGAGATATAAATTTTACCATATTAAGACTCATGAAGACATTTGAATGTTTGGCATGATTTTGTTATAACAGCTTCCTTGCTAGATGATCACGTTCCTATTATTCAAGAGGAAGATTTTAAATAGAGTATGAAGACTCTATAGGGGATAGTGAAAAAATTACACAAAAGCAAATGAACTAAATCTGGTAGTGGCAAGTGAGAAATGCCCTGAAGACAGTATTATATTATCTTTTCTCTTTTGAGGTAATTTTTTTTTTATTACAACCAGCTTTGTTGTCTCATTTGGGTTCTGGGGGACACCACATTCATGTGAATCAGGAGACTATTGAAGACTTACTATGTGTGAGACACAAAGGTGGGTAACATCAGAAAGAGTCTTTCAGATGGGGTCATTGTGAATTTTCTTTTTTTTTTTTTATGTTATGCATTGCATAAAGACATTTGCCCTGAGAAAAGGGCACTATTTTTTCTTTCCTTTTTAAAAATGTTTCTATTTTATATAGTTGATTAGCAATTCTTTATTTCAGGTGTATAGCAAAATGATTCAGTTATATATATACATATATATATGTATATATATACATACCTATTCTTTCTTTCTTTTTCAGATTATTTTCCTATATCAATTATTACAGAATATTGAATAGAGTTCCCAGTGCTATACAGTAGGTCCTTGTTGATTATTATATATAAATATTAGTGTGTATTAATCCCAACCTCCTAATTCACCTCTCCCCTTTCCCCTTTGGTAATCATAAGTTTGTTTTATAAGTCTGTGAGTTTGTTTCTGTTTTGTAGATAAGTTCATTTGGATCATACTTTAGATTCCACATATAAGTGATGTATATTTGTCTTTGTCTGATTTACTTCACTTAGTATGGTAATCTCTGGATCCATGCATGTTGCTACAAATGGCATTATTTTATTCTTTTTTATGGCCTAGTAATATTCCACTGTATATATGTACCACATCTTCTTTATCCATTTGTCTACCAATGGACACTTAGGGGTGATATGAATTTTGAAATTGAGAAGCATGTAGAATTGTTAAATAGAAAATGAAAGTACAGTTGAATTTCTGTGACAATTGCTGCTCTTCCCCTTCTCAGCAGTTGTAACCAAAATAGTATTCAATCTGGAGCAAGAATTATATACCTCAAAACTGGTTTGCATGGACACAAACCAGAGAATGTGTTATTGTATAGATCTTTTATCATTCTGCAATTTTCAGCCACTTTCCTTTGACTTATTTGTGTGCTGCCAATAAATAAGAGGTACCACCAAATGGAGATCAATTTGTCAAGATTTTTTTGAGGGGGGGCATTGCACCAAGAAGACACAGGTGGGCTGGGTCTAACATCTAGAAAATTGAGCTGCGTTGGTTTGTGAGAATGGCACACTTGACCAGTGCTATGTATTACTTTTCCAGGCCAGATCCATAAAGTATTTCATTTTTACTGAAGCATGTAAGCATTCTGCCCTGAAAGTACAGAAGAGGATGTGGTCAGGGCAATAAACAGCTCTATTCCAAAACATTAGCAAAGAGTAAGTCCTGAAGGGCCAGGGGTTGAAGAGTGTGATTAACCAGGAATGCTTGATTCCTTAACTGAGACTGTAAGCATTGATTTACTACAGAAATAATTGCATTATGATTGTGGATAATTTTCCAATGTTGTTTTGAGTCTTTTATTCTTTTCAGTAAGCCACCAAAACAGGTAATATTTCAAAGAATGCCATGAATAGTGTTGTGGAGAATTTGCTGAACTAAAAAATTAGGTGTGATCAGACTGGTGAAGCCATCCATGGGGATGTGGAAGAACGTGATTATTCAGAATCCATATTCTGACAGTATTCTGCTTATGGTTATTTTAGCCATAATTTAGCCTCTTTTGCTACAATTTCTTAACGAGATAGTTCAGATCTGTGCCCTGGCTTTACTCTTTTGCTTCTGCAGAAGCTGCCCTTTTCTGCCTCTCTGCCCTGGCTTGAGATGGAAGGCTAACTCTCATCAGAGAACTCATTGTCCACAGTGAGTCATGGTGTGTATGGCCTGGTATGAAACACCCAGTACCAGGTTGATAAGTAGTGTTTAGGTCACAAAGACTGAAAAGAAAGTGAAGTCACTCAGTCGTGTCCGACTCTTTGAGCCCCCATGGACTGTAGCCTGCCCGGCTTCTTCGTCCGTGGGATTCTCCAGGCAAGAATACTGGGGTTGGTTGTCATTTCCTTCTTCAGGGGATCTTCCTGACCCAGGGATCAAACCCAGGTCTTGCGCACTGCAGGCAGACTCTACCGTTTGAGCTACCAGGGAATCCCTGTCACAGAGACTATTTCATGTCTTTTGTTGCCGGGCTTCAAAGGAAGTGTTTGTTATCCAAGATGTTCTGCAGTTCAATAATGGTAGTTGGGAAGATATTCTTATAACATTGTGATTCACTCCCCAAGTTCTGCAGATCCAACTGAAATGGGTATTATCCAGCCATTTGGGAGATCTAACGCAAAACCAGTGACAACCTTGGATGTATCTGTTGTCCTCTTGGTGACGGGTTCTGTGTTGTCTTGCTGAGAAACATCCTGAGAAAGAGGTGGGTAGGGTGGGAGCCTGTGTCAGATCAGGCTAGTCAGGCAGCGGAGAATCCAGTCCACCTTCTTATTTTCAGCCCCAGGAAGTTATATAGACTGGCACTTCATGTCCCGGAAGGAAACACAGGATCCTCTGGTCCGCTCCCTTGTATGACAGTAAGCCATACTTAATCTAAGATACATTCTTCTTTGGGGGGTTTCTCTGGTGGCTCAGATGGTAAAGTGAGAGTGAAAGTCACTCAGTAGTGTCTGACTCTTTGCAACCCCATGGACTATACAGTTCATAGAATTCTCCAGACCAGAATAGTGCAGTGGGTAACCATTCCCTTCTCCAGGGGATCTTCCCAAACCGGGATCAAACCCAGGTCTCCTGCATTGCAGGCAGATTCTTTACCAGCTGAGCCACCAGGGAAGCCCAAGAATACTGGAGAAGGCAGCCTATCCCTTCTCCAGCAGATCTTCCCGACCCAGGAATCAAATCAGGGTCTTCTGCACGGCAGGCAGATTCTTTACCAACTATTCAATCTTTGGGTTGGGAAGACCCCCCCTGGAGAAGGGAATGGCAACCCACTTCAGTATTCTTGCTGGGGAAATCCCATGGACAGAGGAGCATGGCACACTGTAGTCCATAGGGTTGCAAAAGAGTCAGACACACTGAGTGACTAACCTTATCACTTTCACTTTGTCTTTTTAGTGACTCATACTTAACTTACCAGGTTTTCACAGCCAACTTAACTATCAGAGCATATATGAAAATGTTTATAAATTGTAAAACATTTTCTAAGCATCCTAGCATCTCAAGTTGATCTTCTATATATTTACCACCTGAATTGTTCTTGGATTGAGTTATCTGGATGCATTTCTTGTGTATTATTTTTAAAATTTTAATGGGAAATTAAATTCTAATAATTTGGGCATCTTCTGTGTATTTCTATTTATTATTATTGGACCAATATTTTACTACTTATGGTTTTCTGGACCCCATCTGGTCAGGTCCTTTGTACCTGAGACCTTTTGCCACTAACGTAGCAGTATATTGCCTCAATTATGCAGCTCTTCATCTGCCTCGTGTTTCATGGTTTTTGAGTTGTATATACTGGAGAGGTTCTGTAGATGAAGTATGAGAGGAAAAAAGCATTATGTACATTAGTTGAAATTGGCATCATGTTGCCAAACTGTAATAAGCCTTAGGGGAGCTCAGTGTTGAAACTACTCAATTGAATGCTGCAATTTCCCATAACAATTTAAAAGGCCTGCAGGCATGCTAAAGTCCTAGCTGGATCTTTCAGTTAACACTCTGTAACATGACCCCAAAGTCTCATTTACATCACAGCAATTAAAATATATTCCACATTACATGTTTACTACCATAGACTGTAGAGGCAATCCAATGAAATGCGGCTATTTGCCAAAAATAATCACGGAAGTCTTTCTGTTCCTGATTTCTTCTCTTCAAAGTGGTCTCACCATTTCATATGCTCAGAGGGGAACGGCAGTTGTGAAGTGAGTAAAGGCTGAGGGTGGGAATAAATGCAAATCTAGACTACTGATAACTAGTAGTCTTTACTACTTGGTCACTCACACAAAGTCAGGTTAGTAGGCTAGGTAACAGGTGTCCATTATGGAAAATAATTATTGTTAGCAGTGCTAATTGGCCCCCCTATTGAGAGTTAGAAGCAGAAGGATCAGAAATTAAATGAGTGCTGAAATAACCCACTTTCTGGTGTAGAAATGCTGCCCCTGCAGTAGGCCCAGGTAGGAAGGTGATGGACCAGTAGACTCACCTTGGGAAGGTGTTTCCTCAAAATAGAGTCCTTTCCTTCATTCTCCATACAGATTAATTTTAAACTCCTCCTGGCATATAGATTAGAACTATAACTATTAACTGATACCTTAACTCTTTTGTAATGAGATGAATAGCAAGCTCAATCATTTTAAAGCAAAGAAAGCGTTAGTAGTCAAAATTAGATCATATTTTCTCAACAGTGACTATCACATTTTAGTCATGCCTTTCTTTCGAAGCACAGAGCAAATGGACTTACTCCAAATTGTTGTGGCAGCTTAATATTTATTGAGTAGCCACAATTTGCTGGCTTACCCTGAAAGTGTGGTTTTTTGCAATTGTCTGGAATACATCATCAAGGTATGAAACACAGTGGCAGAAGTCCAGCTTCTCCACTTGGCAGGCAGTCAACGGGAAACCAAGGAAACAGAATTTCTCATCTCTGTGCCTGTTGGAACACTCTCGCTTGCACTGCCCTTTCGTGGTCAGGAAGAGCGCTGAAAGACTCCTGTTCAGCAGATATCTGAGAAAGCAACAATCTCATCTGCTTCATAGATGCGTTTTCATCCTGTGCCTTGACTCAGGACTAACTAGTAACAGCAAAAAAAACATTTTTTTGATTGGGCTGCTTATACCAGGGCCTTTGTGCCAATTATTGAAAGGGGCCCTCCTGAAGCAGACAAAGCTCCATCACTGGATGGCAACCCCTTTTCCCCTTAGCAGGTGCCCCTGACAAGGTCAGCTTGGGTCAGGCCATATGTCCCCAGCTCATACCATTTTTTACAAACATTCTAAATTATGTATGTATTTGTCTTTATGATAGAAAACATTCAGGAAATCTAGAAGCACTGACTAACTGTATATACTTTTCCTATTTTTGCTTGACGATTTGGCTGTGTTTATACAATGTCAGAATATTTGAGTCTGTTATACATATGTACTTTAAGGTGTATGATTAAACTTGAGATATCAAAACAGTGTATTCCTATATGAGCCTTGACCAAGGCAAGCATCTTTATGTGTCCTGATAGAGCTGGAGGAAAATTTACTTAAAAACAAACAATAAATACCAGAGAAGAGAAATAGTAAAGAGAATTGAATCCTCCTGATGAAGTTGACAATTTACTTGCCAGTCTGGTGATAAAGATGTTGGTCCTTTTCCCCACACTTATGGAGACTGAGTCCACAGCCAAAGGGTTGGATGTAGTCCATAAGAGAGTTTCCATAGTTCTTTAGGACTGAACCAAAGGCACTTTGAAGCCCTAAAGCAGCTCTGGAATGGCTCTGTCTCCTGAGCTTCACCGCCTCAAGGAGAAGCACAGTTTGGGAATCTCTCTGTCCATGGCTCTGCAGGAAGACACGAGTTGAACAAGACCCTCACCTCCAGCATAGAACCAGCATTTCCTGCGCTCCAGGGGTCTGTAAAGAAGGTGCCATTTGGGTGGTTTGGTACTTTTCAGACTGAGATGAAAACTATCTGGTGGGCAGGAGACAGAGGATATGTTTATTATAGTAATTTTGCCTGTGGGTTAGAGAGGCATGAAAAACTGCAGTTATCTTTATTCTCCAAGTTCTTGTGGGTAGTTATCAGGTCTCCACCTAGTTGTTACTAAAATAAAACCTCACATAGTCCTTTCAATCTAAAGACTCTTAATCAGTTTCATTGCTTCTCCTGAAAGTCTTTTCCTGTTGTTTGCTGACTTCGCTTTTTACTACCAAGACATACATATTTGGATATCATTAGAGATGAAATCATTTTGAAATTATCAGTGTGGGGACTATTTGTTTCTTTTTTTGATAACATAGTATTTCTGAATAAGCTTGTAAAAATTCAAACCCCAAATCCCATTCAAACATTTTAGTAAAATGTTTCACTACAGTTGTAAAATCTCTGACTCTCAACCTTGTAGAACTGTGCTTTTAGACATTTTTCTCTATCCCAGCTTCCTCAGATAAGTCCAATGATACTGGATGTTATTTTTGGATAGTGAACAATGTTTTTGAATTTAATTATAGTAACTGGTCCTTATCAAGTCAACATTAGGTTATATGCCAATCACTGGGCAAAAATGCTGTTAAAACTGTATCTCATCTAATCAGCATAATATCTCTATAAGATATCTCTATATCTCTATAAGAAAGATATTGTTGGAAGCATTTTAGAAAATGAAAAGTAGGAAACCAAATCTCAGAGAGTTTAAATAACTTGTCCCAGGTCATAAGGCACATAAACTGTAAATAGCAGAGCTGGGCTTTTGGCATCATCTGTCTGATCAAAACCTGATTTTCCACCCCAGTTGTTATTAGTTTAGATTTTTTTTTTTTTTAACTTGAAAAATTAGAGTGAGAACTTGTCAGTTCTCTTTCTGAGGTCTCTTTTCTTCTATTTAGACTCCAGTGGCAGGCAGGCCTTCTTCACATAGTGGCAAAAATGTACACAACCTTCAGGTCTTCATCTTCTCAGGTTAGCAAATCTCCATTGGCTGGTTTTGAGTAGCACATTCCCAGTGGCGTTGTTACATGTCTTTGTCACATGTCCTGGAGCTGATCTTATTGGTCAGAGTTAGATCACATGTCCGTTCCTGAACCAATCACTGAGATTCTGTGCTGGCAATTCCTTGACCCTAGGATGAGAGTCTGTTCTACATGAACCACCTGTTCAAGGGGTAGAGGAGCATTTATTCAGGGAAATATGGGGCATACAAAAAAAAAAAGAAAAACCTCCTATGACCACAATGGGGCTTCCCAGGTGGCACTAGTGGTGAATAACCTGCCTGCCAAAGTAGGAGACAGAAGACATGTGGGTTTGATCCCTGGGTCGGGAAGATTCCCTAGATGAGGGCACGGCTGTTGCTGCTGCTGCTGCTGCTGCTAAGTCACTTCAGACTCTGTGCGACCCCATAGATGGCAGCCCACCAGGCTCCCCCGTCCCTGGGATTCTCCAGGCAAGAATACTGGAGTGGGTTGCCATTTCCTTCTCCAATGCATGAAAGTGAAAAGTGAAAGTGAAGTCGCTCAGTCATGTCCGACTCCTAGCGACCCCATGGACTGCAGCCTACCAGGCCCCTCCGTCCATGGAATTCTCGAGGCAAGAGCACTGGAGTGGGGTGCTATTGGCTACCCTCTCCAGTATTCTTGCCTGGAGAACCCCATGGACAGAGGAGCCTGGCGGGTTACAGTCTATCCATACGGTCGCAAAGAGTCGGACACAATCGAAGCGACTTAGCAGCAGCAGCACGACCACAATGGCTGTGATGTATGAAAGACTTTCTCTTCTAGTAACTAGACCACATGGGAGGGGAGACAAAGCAAAGGGAATTATGACTGGGTTCTCCTCTGAATCATATAATATCAGAATGTGGTATCATTTCTTTCTTCCTAAATTGTTTTTTCCTCAAGAAGCTTGGAAATACTCCCAATATATTTGGCCTTTTTAACTGGGTCTTGAATTTTCCACCTTACTCCTCAGGTGAATTTTACCTGGCTCTTCCTTTTGCATCCCTAGTACCATGATCTCCACAAATTTAATTTTTGTGGTATTTTCAATGTGACAACCTTCATTTGCTGGAGCCACTGATGTCCTGGCACAGTTTGTCAAACTCTTTGCTGCTGCTCTCCCTCTCCATTCCTCCCCACTTAAAAAAAGTTTGCTTGAGGGGCTTCCTGGCTGTCCAGTGATTAAGACTCTGCTTCCAGTGCAGGGTATATGGGTTCGATCCCTTATGGGGAAACTAAGACTCTACATGCTGAGTGGGGCAGCCATAAAAAAAAAAATTGCTTGACTTTTGTTTTTTGTTTATGGCTTAAATCTCCTCTTGTTCTAAGGTTGGAAAGGAGAGCTAATGTTACGAGGACAGATTTGGAATTAACTGAAATGTGTTCAAATTCCACTCAGCTACTTCCTGACTCTGTGTCCTTGGAGGAATCCATTCATCTTTCCGGGTCTTCGTTCTCTCCCGTGAAAATGGAATTCATAATTCTTACCTTGCAAGCTTGCTGTGAGGATTAAGTGAGGTCATATATGTAAAGCACCTGGCATATTTTAAGCACTCAATAAATAATCAAGATTGAAATTAATAATTCATCAAGGAGCTTTTATGTCCACTCTTCAAGAGAGGAATATGCCCAGCACTTAGGGAAATAGTCCAAGCTCTTCGTTTAAGAAGCTCCTCCAGTGGCGTGTGGGTCCCCACCTGTCACCAGGTCAGTAATACCCACAGGTCACTTTTCTGATACAGAAGCTGTAGGTGTTCTTCAGCCATGCAAAAGACTTGCTTCTTTTCTCACATTATGGCTAGAGGTTTGACTTTTGAGTCGATGCCCCACAGGCCTTATAGCTTGGCAACTGTTTACAGACTTAAATGAGAGAACACTGTGTGGCCATGTGATTCCCAGCCTGGCCACTCCCTGTGTGTCTGACTTGAAATTTTTGTATCGATTCCTCATATTTCCTTACCTGTAAAACTGACAGATATCAAAAACTTGATGAGCTCTTGTTAGAAATTATAATGCAGTGTGCAACCTAGCATGAAAAAGTGTTTAAAGAGTGGAGGTTATTGTTATGGTTATGTATTTGACTGTGGGTGGCTGGCATGTCCACTGGGGTAGACACGTATGTTTGAAGGACAGTCGATGACCCAGTTCAATCAGAAAAATACATGGAGCAATATCAAAGTTGTCAATTTGGTTGCTTTATATCTAGTGTGGGCTTCCCTAGTAGCTCAGCTGGTAAAGAATCCACCTGCAATGTAGGTGACCTGGGTTCAATCCCTGGGTTGGGAAGATCCCCTGGAGAAGGAAACTGCTACCCACTTCAGTATTCTAGCCTGGAGAATTCCATGGACCGTATAGTCCATGTGGTCACAAAGAGTCAGACACGACTGAGTAACTTAAAAAAAAAAAATCACTGTATATTGGAGGCTATTTGGATAACACAGTCTGATGACAGTCTCATAACAGTTTAATTTTTCCTCTGACTCTAATAGCATTACTATCAATGTTTTCAAAGGCATGGCATTTTGAAACATGGGTGAATAAAGTGGTGGCCTCTAGATTCAGGGTTCTGGATTAAACCATTATAAAAATGTTTAAATATATATGATAGATATTGGTTGATCCAGGCAGGCAGACAAATTGAGAGAGATGATTTACACTTTGCCCTAAAGGTCTGGGAGATAGGAAAACTGCATTTGGCTTAGCCATGTTGGATTCTAGAGGGCCTTTTCCCAAATTATTCCAAGTGTGGAGATTATTACATTTTCTTGCAGTTTTTCAAGCCTTTGCAGCCAGCCGTAGCTCACATAAGTGTATTAATAGATTTTACTATTATATTACTATTGTCCACTATTTTTATTAGGAAAGATAGAATCACTTTTAATTTCAAGTTGTGCAAGTGAGTTGCTCTATTTCTTTTTAAATCACAGGTAGTATATCCCTATTTTACAATCCTGGGTAAATTAGCCTCATTATCTGTATTTTTTTCTTTTTTGATAATTTCCAAGTTTCTGTTTCTTTCTACATATAAAAAATTTTGAAAGAATTTTTAATGATTTGATCAGACTCGAGCCACTTTTCTTATAGCCCCAGGCGCTGTTCTATATATTTTCCAATTAAAAATTTTCCAGTATTCACACTTATTCAGTAGCTATTTTAGTATATTGCTCCTATTTATTTCATTTTCTAAGTTTTTGTGTTTGCTATCTATGCCTGAAGAATAATTTTCAATTTTAAATGAACAAGCTTCCAATTTATCATTTTAAAAATAATGACATAAATATATCGTTACTTCAATGAAGCTGTTCATAAAATGTCAAGTAGAAATGGGTTGCAAGATCATTTATATTAAATTATAAATTATATATTTCACACATATATTCATAAACACACATGCATATAAAAATCTGAAAAGGTGCAACTAAAATATTAAGTGAACAATAATTTTTATTTTTTTTGCTTTTTTCTGTATTTTTCTAGTTTCTACAAGGAATAAAGATTATTGCCTAATGGTGTCTGTTTTAAATGAAAGAAAAGTTAAGAACTGGGAGTGTGCACTAAATGGTTTTGTGGGGTTGCTCCCTGCCCCCTCTGTCCTGATAGATGTCCCTCCTCCCCAGTTTGCTCCAGCCAGCAGCCTGGGGGTCATCCCCAATGCTTTCCTTCTCTTCACCCTCATTTCAGCCCATCATGGGCTTTTGGTGCTGTGCCTCTCCCATCCATCCACCTCTCTAAATGCCCGCTGCCATCAAAGGGCCCATAGTCTAAGCACTCATCATCTTGCCTGGACTTCTGCAAAAATCCACCAGCAAGTCTTCCCATTTCTGCTCCAGGCCTCCATCTTCCCTGTGCTCCATGCTTTGGCCCGAGGGAGCTTTCCATACTGTCGGTCTGATGGATCATGTCAAACGCGCCATGTATGGCTCTCCAGTGGTCACCCATTATTGGAGATATGGGGGTGAAACCACTGAGTCAGTCCTGCGAAGCTCTGCCTCCGGGGCTGGTGCCCTCTGGACTCATCTCATGCCTCTCCTCTCTCTCTCTGCCCTAGTCCTGCTGGTGTTTGCCCACCAAGCCCCTCCCCCCATGTGTTGTTGGAATACATTCTCTCCGCCTGGTCTGTTCTACCTCTTTTCTGAGTCACACACTTGTGATCAGCTAAACCCTTTCTCCAATGGCTCTTAGCCTAAATGTCATTTAAGATCACTCTTTCTTTTGTCTCTTAGCCTCCATCAAACCTTACCTTCTATTCTTTCTCTTAGCAACTTGCAATTTTTTGTAGCATTTTCAAAAGTTGTAGATTTACTTATGTGGCATCATTTAAATTCCATCTCCTCTTTCAGAACGAAAGAGAGTAGAGACTAGGCTTTGTTTATCTCTCCATTCCCAGAACCTATTGTCATGCCTGATATGCTTGGTGAATGAATAAAAAAAAATAATGAACACTCTGCTTCCCTGGTGGCTCAGCAGTAAAGAATCCACCTGCAATGCAGGAGACATAGGTTCAATCCCTGGGTCGGGAGATCCCCTGGAGAAGGAAATGGCAACCTACTCCAGTATTCTTGCCTGGAGGATTTCATGGACAGAGGAGCCTGGTGGGCTACAGTCCATAGGATTGCAAAGAGTTGGACAGGACTGAGCAGCTAACACCTGTACTTGCCATACTGCCTTGGGCACAGTTCCACGTCAATGCACGTAAATAGATCCATTGCATTCTTTTCAATTGCTGCTGAGTGTTTCTCCAGCTGAGTGTCTCTCCAATCTGACTGTCTCTGCCTTTTAATTGTTTTGATCATTCATATTTGTGTTTAATGCAATAATTGATATGGTTAGTTTTCTCTTTTACTTCCATTTACTCTTAAACTATTTGTATCTTTGTATTTAAGTATATTTCTTGGAAGCAGCATGTGATTGGGTCTTATTTCTTAATTTTTAAAAGAAAAGTACAGCAGCTTTAATGAGGTGTGATGCACATACCATACAACTCGCCCATTTAAAGTACAAAATTCAACAGTTTTTAGTATATCTGCTGAGTTGTCCAACCATCACCACAGTCAATTTGGGAATATTTCTATCATCCCCAAAAGAAACCCTCAACCCATTAGCATTCACTTCCCATTTCTCCTCAAGCCCCAGCCTTAGGCAACCACTAGTCTGCTTTCTTTTGGACTCTATGAAGTGAAGGGAAGTCGCTTAGTCGTGTCCGATTCTTTGTGACCCCGTGGACTGTAGCCCACCAGGCTCCTCTGTCCATGGGATTTTCCAGACAAGAGTACTGGAGTGGGTTGCCATTTCCTCCTCCAGGGGAAATTCCCAGCCCAGGGATCAAACCCAGGTCTCCCGCATTGTAGGCAGACGCATTACCGTCTGAGCCACCAGGGAAGCCCATGGACTCTATAGATTTGCTTAATATGGACATTTCACTTTAATGAACTGATATCATCTATTGTGAATGGGCTCTTTCTCAAAGTGGATTATTTTAAAGTATATTCCACCCTGGCTGAGATCCCACCTGATTTGTGGTCTGCTCTTTGTTTACCTTTTTTCATATTACTCCAGTCTGAAAATCTCTGCCTTGTGTGGGGTGTTTAGCTCATTTACATCTAATGTGATTATTGGCTTAGTTAGGGTTAAGTCTCTCATCTTGCTACTTGTATTCCATTTGCCCCAAGTGTTCCCTGCTCCTCCTCTTCTTTCTTTGGAAAGAATGCTTCCCTTTCTTGTGATTCCATTATTTCTTTTGTTAACTTATTGGCTATGAGTCTCAGTTTTGTTATTTTAGTGGTTACACTGGGGTTTAAAGTATACATCTTGAGTATAACAGCCTACCTTGAGGTTGGATTATGCTGCTTCTCATATAGTATAAAAAACTTGAAATATTATCCTCCTGTTTATTCACTCCTTCCTCTGTGCTACTTTTGCAATAAATTTGACTTACACATGTTATAAAATCCACAATACTTTATGATTTTTGTTTAGTCATCTATTTTTAAAAAGAGATTTAATAAGAAAATATCTTACATATTTAACCATATAACTACCATTTCCAAGGGCTATTTATTCCTTTTGTAGAACTATATTTCTGCCTGATGTCACTTTCTGCCTGGAGGACTTCCATTATATTTCTTGTAATGAGAGTCTACTAGTGATTAACTTTAATATGTCTGAAAAGATAGTTATTCTGCCTTCATTTTTAAGAGATATTTTCATGGCTTATAGAATTCTACAATGACAGGTTTTTGTTTTTTTCTTTTTCTTTCAGTACTTTAAAATATTTCTCTAATGTCTTCTTGCTTACATTATTTCCAACGGGAAACTCTGCATGGAATGTGCCTTTTTCCTGTGTCTGCTTTCAGACTTATTTCTTATTATTGAGTTTGAAAATTTTTAATCAAATGTGTTGGTGTAATTTTTTTTTTCTTGTGGTTGGGCTTTGTTGAGTTTCTGGGATCTGTGGGTTTTTATAGCATTTGCCAAATTTGAGAATTGCTGGGTTGCTATTTCTTCAGGATTTTTTCTGTTTTATCCTCTCTCCTTCTTCATGGATTCCAATTACATCTATTGATATATTGGCCTTTTGAAGTCGTCTCACATCTTACTGATAACTACTGTTTTTTATTTACTCTTTCTCAGTGCTTCGTTTCATATAGTTTCTCTTACTATAACTTTACTTCATTAATCTCTTCTTCCACAATATCTAACCTGCTATCCATCTTATTCAGTGTATGTTGCACCTCAGACATGGTAGCTCCATCTCTAGAAGTTTGATTTAGTTATTGTTTTTATCTTTCATGTCTCCATATAATTTTTTGAACATATGGAATACAGTGCTAATAGCTGTTTTCCTGTCCTAGTCCTTTCATTCTAACACCTATGTCATTTCTGGGTCAGTTTCAATTGCTTGATTTTTCTCCTCATTATTTTCCCGCTCCTTTGCATGCCAGGTACTCTTTGATCGAATGACAGACGTTGTGAATTTTTACTTTGCTGAGTGCTGGATATTTTTCTATTCCTTTAATATTCTTAAGCTTTGTTATGGGACAGTTAAGCTGCTTGGAAACACTTTGATCCTCTCTGGTCTTGCTTTTAAGAATTTTTTTTTTATTGAGACCAGAACTGTGTTTAGTCTAGTGCTAATTATTCCCCTCAACTGAGCAAGAGTTTTTTGTGAGTACATTGCCTAATAAATTATGAGCTTTTTCTAGTCTGGCAAAACTATACACTGTTCTTGGCCCTGTTGGAGCTCTGAGTACTGTTCCCTATAATTCAGTGGTCCTTTAGAGGAGCAGTTTGCCCCAGGGAAACATTTGGTAATGTCTGAGGACATTTTTTTATTGTCATAGCTAGGGGTGCTACTGGTATTTAGTGGATAGAGGCTACAAATGCTGCTAAACAACCTAGGATAGCCCCCAACAAAAAGGAATTTTTCCATCTAAAATGTCAGTGATGGCAAGGTTGAGCAACTCTGCTATAACCCTTCCAAATCATTCCTTCTCTGGCCTTCAGTGGTCCCCTCACATGCATGTGCTGGTCAGTGCTCTGATGAATTCTCAAGAAGGACCCTCTACAGATCTGCAGATTTCTTTCCCATGCAACTCCTTTTCTCCAGCACTTTGTCCTGCAAATTCTTAACATCTGTTCTACCAAATTTCAGCTCTCTCTCTCTCTCGCTCTCTTTTTGGCCACACCTTGCTGCATATGGGATCTCAGTTTCCCAACTGGGAATGGAACAGGGCCCCTGCACTGGAAGCACAGAGTCTTAATGGCTGCACCACTACAGAAGTCCCTCAGCACTGTCTCTGTCGCTTCAGAAGTCAGCTAAGCTCTTGCTGGGCACCTCCTTCCCATGCTACAGCCTAGAGACTCTTTCAAGGCAGTGAGCAAGGGTAATCAAGGGCTCACCTATTTGTCTCCCTTTCTCAAAGCTCACCATCCTTCACTTCTTCATGCTGTATCTTGAAAGCTTTGTTTCATGTATCTTGTCTGCTTTATTGTTGTTGCTCCTTTATGTTTAGGCCATGTTATTTTATGTTGTGGCATGTGGGATCTTAGTTCTCCCATCAGGGGTTGAACCTATGCCCCTTGCTTTGGGAGCATGGAATCTTAACCACTAGACTGCAAAGGTTGCCCCTGTTGTTGTTTTAGACAGGAGGGTAAATGTAGTTCTGGTTACTCCATGTTGGCTGGAAGCAGAAGTTGACTTCTTATTTATTATTGCTATCAAATAGTCTCTTTCTCTCCTGTCTTGTGTCAAGAAAGCAACTTTTCTTGTTTCTAATCTTCTCAACCACTAATTATGTGCTATATTTATTTCTGTATCTTCTCAGTAAGCGCCACTTTTGTTACTCACGATACACTCTCCGTTCCCTATATTTTTCAGTTTGGTTTGTGTTTTAATTTTGTGTCTCAAACATGAGATTCACTTGTGTTCTTCTATTTGAAACTGTAAGCTCATATTTTAGTTGTGCTTGAATTTAGCCTTATTTTTAAAATCACCATAACATGATTTTATTTTTGTACTTATTCCAATTCCTTGATTTATAAATTTGTCTCAGGAAGCAAAATTTCCTCTGAAGTGAACAATAGCAATTGATTTCATCTTGTGTTCAATTAACAGTAATCTAGCTATTCAATAAAGGAAACATTTTGAAGTTCTTATGGTGTGCAAAGTTGTATTTACTGTTGGATTAACATAACTGGTAATAAATCATAAATACTAGCTTATTAGGGAAAATATGAGTCATGAATAATAAAAGGAAAAATCTTGGTATTGTAGACAAATAATTTAATTTGTATCATTAACCTCAAATGTGTTGGGATAAATGAGCATTTCTCTAAAATCTGCTCATCCCTTTGGGGGAGCTTCTCCAAACTATTAAGTGAGGAGCCAGTCTATGCAGAAGATATTTAGGGAAATATTCAGGAATTTGTAATCCTTACAGATAGTAAATAACAATGGAAGCAAGAGTGAGTTTGACCAAAAAGTTGCTTAATCCTTTGGGTTTGGACATTTGTTTCTATTTCAGTTGCTGTATCAACATATAAGCTTACAGAATTTTAAACACACAGATGATTTTGTCATCAGCCTGAGAGATTCTAATCATTGGCAGCAAGGGTTTAAAAAATATAGGAGACTACCCAGAGGGATGGTACAGGAAGGGAGGAGAGAGGGGGGTTCAGGATGGGGAGCACGTGTATACCTGTGGCGGATTCATGTTGATGTATGGCAAAACCAATACAATATTGTAAAACAATTAGCCTCCAATTAAAATAAATAAATTTATATTAAAAAATAAAACAGAAGATGATAGTAAATAAAATATGAATGCATCACTTGTAAAAAAAAATATAGGAAGTCCAGTTAAAATCAGATTACTTCCTAAAGATACAATTTTATATTTCTTTGGAGTTAGGAACACATAATGATACAATGTGATAATGTCCTGCCTTCTGTGGCCAAGTTTCAAATAATGTTGAACTAATGTATCTAAAATAGAAGATTTGAGACCCAGAGTCCCTAAATCAGGACTACTTGCCCATTGACTGAATCTTTCAAATACTTTGCAAGATACAGAGGAAAAACAAATAGCCAAGTAAGGATATTTTGCTTAAGGCCAGCTGTTTTTCAGAGCGGTGCAATGTGCAGTAACTGAGTGGTTTTCCAAGGCGCTCATGAAAATTAACCAGGTCAGTTTGATATTGTCATATACTTGCCAATATATAGCCAGTTCAACCAAGAAATTTTGGTCCCCTTTCTCTCTAATAGTTTTCCTACCTTTTCAAAGCTCCCACCCACTGATGAAGCAAAGGTCCTGTTCATTAACCTCTTTATGCTGACTATGCACACAGCGACCCTCTTCCTTGGGTAGGACTGTGCAATTGCCTTCAAATTGCTTTAACAATTTAGTGCCACTTAAGCAGCGGCATTTTTTTAACCTTCTCATCTTCAGCTTTGAGTGCTGGAGATAACGCAGAAAACTGCCTTTTGAAGTTATATTGAACTCACTGACTTCCATCAGAAGCGTATCAGTAGTTGCAAACGTTACAGTGTAAATTAAATCCTTGAAGAGTCTGAGCCATTTGCAACACTGGAAAGCGAGATGCTAAGGATTTTTTATTGCTTGGAATCCCTAAGCTCAAAATGTCTTTGTCTTTGATGTGTATTTGAATACTCTCTTGATTTTCCATGGCACTCTAGAATTGCTTCACAAAAGAAAAGTCAGATATTTAGTGCTGGAGATATTCTATAAAACTCAAGAATACCTAAAATTATCTAGTACTAATTTATTAATGTTTAATTAGAATTGATTTATAACATGGGTAGCATTGCCACAAGAATGCATCTTTGCCACTGTTGATAAATGTTCATATTACTACTTTGAAGAACTTACCAATTTTTTATTTATCTGATTTGGGAGACTGAAAAAAAGATTGTATCATGGACTATAAAGAAAATACTTTTACATTCAAAGATCCAAAGGGACAAAGAAAAAGATAGACTGGAAACACGTATGGTCTAACTTAGACATTGGCAATTTTTCTCTATAAAGGGCCAGACAGCAAATACTTTAGACTTTATGGCGTCATCGGATCTCTGTGTTACTTTCCTAGGGTTCCAGTAACAAAATATCCCAAATTTGGTGGCTTAAACCAACAGAAATTCATTCTTTTGATTCTAGAGGCAAGAAGTATGGAATTGAGGTGTTAGAAGGGCCATGCTCCCTCTGAGATTCTAGGGAGAATCTGTTCCATGCATCTGTCTGGCTTCTGCTGGTTGTTGGCAGCCCTTGGCATCACTAGGCTTGTTTCAATCTCTGCCTCCATCCTCACCTGGCCTCCTTTCTCGTTTGTTTGTAATTCTTTGTATCCAAATGCCCCTCTTCTCTCTGTATAAAGAAACCAGTCATTGAAGTTGGAGCCCATGTGAATTTAGTATGACCTCATTCTAACTAGTAATACAAAGACTGTATTTCTAGATAAGGTCACATTCACAGGTACCAGGGGCTAAGACTTGAGCATATATTTTGGGGGAACCGCAATTTAATTCACTACAGTCTCTGTTGCAGTCACTCAGTTA
The DNA here is from genome assembly GCF_014754425.2 of Oryx dammah. NCBI lineage: Eukaryota > Metazoa > Chordata > Mammalia > Artiodactyla > Bovidae > Oryx > Oryx dammah. Next base: position 12,277,176 of record NW_024070191.1, read on the forward strand.
TGTATTTTCAGCAGGAACACAGTCCAGGAGAAAACATAAACAAACATATGTGCTGCGTTCCAGTAAAACTTTATTTACAAAAACAGGTCATGGGTCAGATTTGGTCAAGGGACTAGTTTTCCAATGCCTCGTCTAACTAATTGAAACAAAACAGCAGAGAAAGAAACTGGTTTTCCCTGGCATTAGTTTATTTTTAAAGTATAAAAATGCATATATATTTGTATAAATAGCAATGTGTATACATGCTAAGTCACTCAGTTTTGCTTACCCTTTGTGACCCCCATGGACTGTAGCCCATCAGATTTCCTCTATCTGTGGAATTCTCCAGCAAGAATATTGGAGTGAGTTGTCATTTCCTACTGGAGATCTTCCTTACCCCAGGGTCAAACCTGCATCTCCGGCAGATTCTTTAGCACTGCACCACGTGGGAAGTCCTATATATGGCAATATTTATTTTTAAAAAGCTGTCAATTTAGGGCAAGAGATGGAACCTTTATGATGACTTCAAATCCTCAAATTCTATTACCAAAGATGCTTAAGTTACAATTTTTTCTGGTCAATGGAATGCTTTCTGATGATCATACAGTTATGAGAGTCTACGTAAACCTTTCCTCCAAAGAGAGCAAGACTGTTTTGGAAACAAGATTCTCCTTTAACTCAGGGATATTTATTCACTGCATTACAAAAAAATGTATCTGTTTCCGTCACTATGCATGTGTTCCCTGAGGGCAGGGACGTTGTTTGATTCAGTGGTATGTTCTCAGCGTATTAGTGATTCAATAAATATTTATCTAAAGTAACTTTTATTTGTTGGAATAACAAGAGTGAGTTGCTGGGTTGCTGTTTTAATCCTATTGTGTAAAAATACTCCTGTCACCATACCTTGAAATTATTTATTGTCTTAAATAGAAAGGAAAGCTACATTAAGGGAAATCCAATTTCTATTAAAAGCTATTGGAAGGATTGGTAAAGAGAAAAATGGAGAAAAATGGAGTAATGAATCAGCAGGGGTCAGTGAAAAACATTCGTCTTTTTAAATCAGAAGGGGTCAGTGAAAAATATTCATCTTTTTATAATAGAATTCATCAAAAAGAAGACAAAGGTAGGGATGTCAAGATACATTTCAAAACCAAGCTAAAATATTAGCAACTCCTTTTAAGCACCCAGCTCAAATCATAGCAGAGACATATGAAACCCCATGTGGGGTAGCTGTCAGTATGGGAAGGGTGGGATTTAGTTCAGTTGGAGAGATGGTAGGAGGAATATCCAAATTTTTCACGCAGAGGCTCTGAAACTCTGGGGTCATTCCAGCTCAGAGTTTTCCCCATCTCCTCATCACTGGACAGAAGGCAGAAGTGAGAAAGCGAAAAGTATTAGGAGTTGTAATTTCGCTCAGAAAGAATTGAGACGTGTTGACAGTCGGCGCAGAGGCCAGCTGAGCCACTGTCAGCGAATCAGTTAGCTATGAGACTCCACGTTGGAAGCACAAGAAAGAGCAGGGTAATGTACGTCCTCGTGGCTGAGGTTGAAGCGGCAGAGACTGCTGGGAGAAGGGCTTTATAGGTGGAAGAAAGTAGCTATATATGAGTCCCAGCACTAAGGACGTGGAACCCCAGAGAAAGACCGGGGGCCCCTGGGACTCAACTGTTTCAAGTTGATTATGGAATTAGTCAAGTATAAAGTGAGTTTAGGAAAGGAGTGGGGGTAGGGAAAGGCCTGAGAGCTGAAGACAAGGCCTTTGGGGACCTTCAGATTAAAAGGAGAGACAAAATGAAAAAGAATAAAGACAAAGGAGGACCAATTAAAATGTGGATCAGCCCTGGGCCACTCTCCCTCTCCTGGGCTCACATCTTCAGGGACAGAGGCTTTTCTGCCTACCTTAACCCCTGTCAGGAAATTCAAGAAAGAGTAGGTAGGCAAAGAAACACTATTCACCTTGCTTCTTCTGACTCATTCTTGCTACTGGCCCTTGGAAGAAACTACCCCATCAAATTAGCTACTCAAATTGCCTTAAATATCAAGATAGTGCTGCTTCAATCCATTTTCTCAAGAGGAAATGCTTTTGAAGGAGAGGAAAAGGAGAGAAGGGTCCACTTTTTGCCACCAGTCAAGACATATAGGTCCTTAACACATGATACCTGTGCCCTCTGAAGGAAATGTCTGTAAAAAAAAAATAAAATATATGTTCGATGCACTTAACAAAGTTTTACTTCTAAGAAGCTCCCAATTTTCTCTTGCTCTTTAAAAAAAGATTAAAGAAATAAGAGTAGTTTGTTTTTTTTTTTTTAAGAAAATTTTTTCGTGAATAAAGAAAATGAGGCAGGAGAAAACTTTTCCATTGTGAAAAATTTAGAAAACATTGAGGCCAGTTTTTAGCTAGCTTCTGGATCAAGATTTGAGCTTGAGCTTATTGTGTATGTGTGTGTGTAATTAAGGTGATGGAGAAGGAAACGGCAGCCCACTCCAGTATTCTTGCCTGGAGAGTCCCATGACAGAGGAGCCTGGTGGGCCGCTGTCCATGGGGTGGGAAGAGTCAGATACGACTTAGCCACTAGACCATCATTAAGGTGAAGATTTTATCTAGTAGCTTCAACAGGATTCATAACACTCATTACCAGAAGGTGCGCCTCACCCCCTGATGAGACAGGACACCTTACACTGTTCCACCAGTGTTCATTTCTTGGGGAAAGTGAGTTTCCACCATATGCAATAACACCCTTCCCTCCCACCATTCTCCAGGTTAAGGAGGCCGTCGGGTTTTAGATGAACGTAACGCTGACAGAGGATGAGATGGCCGGATGGCATCACCAACTCAATGGACACGAATTTGAGTAAGCTCCGGGAGCTGGTGATGGACACGGGAAGCCTGGTGTGCTGCAGTCCATGGGGTCGCAAAGAGTCGGACACGACTGAGCGAGTGAACTGAGCTGATGCTGACATCGTGCCAACCTTTTATCTCCACAGGCAGACCACTGAGGATGGACCCCTGAGCCGACCCGGCCACAGCCAGGACTGATGTGCCCCGGGAAGGAATGAAGTATGGATGTGAAGGAACGGCGGCCCTACTGCTCGCTGACCAAGAACCGCCGGGAGAAGGAGCGGCGCTATACGAACTCCTCGGCGGACAACGAGGAGTGCCGGGTTCCCACGCAGAAGTCTTACAGCTCCAGCGAAACCCTGAAAGCCTTTGATCACGATTCCTCACGGCTGCTTTACGGAAACAGAGTAAAGGATTTGGTTCACAGAGAAGCGGATGAGTTCTCCAGACAAGGTAGGTAGGTCCTTGTCCAAGTGCAACGGCGGGCACGCTTAGTTCGCGCTAACTTGCTGGTGTCAGGATGCCATGATTATTTTCTTAGATTGATGTTCTAGCGTCTGATTCAAACTTTGAGAGTTAGGTGATCCCAGAGTCTTCCGCATTAGAGGTGGAAAGCCACCCAGGGGCATATGGAGCCCCAGACACAAGGCCTTCCTGCACACAGTCAGAGTGTTGGAGCATAAACTATCTGGGCTCCCTTCCGGGCTCAGGAAGATGCTCACAGTGTTTTTCCTAGTTAGAGTTGGTGTAAGGGGATCAGAACTGTCGGTGAGGAAACCCATCTTTATTCTTCCTCTGGATCACCTCCTGATCCATCCAGCCCAGCTGTTTCTGACTGTTTATAGGAGAACCTGCTTCAGAAGAGTTCCATTTTCTCGCTCAAAGGCAATCTAGGGCATTAAGGTTAAAACATCCTAGTTTTCCATAATATAATCTGTTATGGTTTGATCATTCACATTTATTTGTTGAACATTTTTACACTCTTGTTTTCTGCCTGCGTGTTCAACCACTGAAACAGTGACTGCTGTAACTTGCCCTCACAATCCTAACCTTTCTGATATCCACCCATTAAAGACAGTAGCTTCTTTAAAGTTAGCTTAAGTGTTAGTTGCTCAGTTGTGTCTGATTCTGTGCAACCCCATAGGCTGTAGCCCACCAGGCTCTTCTGTCCATGGAATTCTCCAGGCAAGAATACTGGAGTGGGCTGCCATTTCCGAACAGGAAAATCTTCCTGACCCATGGAACAAACCTGGGTCTCCTGCACTGCAGGCAGGTTCTTTACCATCTGAACCCAGGAAGTGTACATAGAGACATTTTGTTTCTTCTACCATAGTCTTGAGATATGTGCAACATTACTACTAATAAAATCTCCTTGCTCCTACGTTGTACATTTATTTAGCCATAGCTTAGCGTCACTTAGCAAATTGCATCAAGAAATGAGGAAAAATAAACTTCAAAATAAAGAATATTCATTCTTTTCCAGTCACCTTACAGAAAGTGTGACTCATTCTGATCCTGAGCAGGAACAAATTTCAGAAAAAAGTAATAATGCAACAAATCATTCAAAAATTTGAAAATTTTCCACGTTTTTTTTTTTCTTCTCTGCATTGTGGAAAGAGCCATCCTAACTAGATTGAAATAACGTTCCCCCACCTAAAACCAGTTTATGTCAAGAAGACTTATCTGATTTACCAAAGGGAGATTTTCCCCCCACTTACTGCCTTACTAAGTTTTTTTCCCCCACCTGCCTTACTAATTACATGAATCAAATTGCATGAAAGAGGACAAAATTGCTTAACAGTTTTAATCCAGTTTTTAAAGGAAATATGGAACACATATTTGAGATAGGTACTCTTGCTAAATTAAGGGTCTTGAGCTTGTTGTCCAATGGGCGATCATTCTAAACCCAATTTTTTGCTTCATGTTGTCTATACAGCTACTGTAGATTATCAGGGTATATTTTTCACCAATTGCAAAAATAGGAGGTACTGTAGACATGCAGGCAATGGGAGCCTGGTGAAGTCTTGCCTTTAATAACAAAAATAACTGTGTAGTGACCTATAGGGGGAAAAAATACCTTGTGGAATACTGTTAGAGAAAAAAGCTGCACATGTGGCATTATGCACCCAGGAAACACATCCCCACCCCAAGTAACCGTTTAGTTTTGGCAGAGAGGAGGATGCTTAACAGGTTAAAAATAGCGAGCTGCAATTTTCACCTCCCAGGCAGCGTTAATCCAGTGCAGACTGTTGATGACACGGCGAGACCCTCCGTGGAAACCCTGGAACCTTAGACTTAGGGGGCCAGGCAGTCCTATTGCCCGGCTCCTTGCCAGCCAAGGGCTAGAGCAGGAAGGGGCCGGAGGAAAGAGACAGAGAGCCAGGCAGCTGACAGGGGCCTCCTGTCAGGAGAGACTGAGGGGAGTAGTGCGAGGAGGGTTAAGAGAAGTGAAAGGAAAAGCGAAAGTGCAGCGTGTGCTGGTGCTACAGTGCGCTCGACATGTTCATAAATCAGATCGTATGAAAAACGTAAATGGAATGCACCGCTATTTATAGCCAAGGCGTGCTGACTCCTTACCTCGCTGCCATCTATGTGCTGGGCGGTGTGTGCACCGTCACTGAAGTCTCCCAGCACCCTGGGAGGTGGGGCCTGAGGGCAGGATTCTTTCCAAGTTGGGACAGTCAAGCCTGGAGCATTGAGTTCCCATGGTCAGTGAGGGCCCCGCAGGGACTTGAACCCGGGTGCTACCTCCAGTGCTCAGGCTTCTAACCTCTGTGCATTTGCTAAAGCAGAAAGCAGGCAATCTAGTGTCATCCTTGCCCTGCAGTTTTGTGCAGTCAGTTTTAGCCAGTTTTGATGGTACTGAAAGGAGGAGATGAAGACATCATGGATGGATGTGAGAGTTGGACTGTGAAGAAGGCTGAGCACCGAAGATTTGATGCTTTTGAACTGTGGTGTTGGAGAAGACTCTTGAGAGTCCCTTGGACTGCAAGGAGATCCAACCAGTCCATCCTAAAGGAGATCAGTCCTGGGTGTTCTTTGGAAGGAATGATGCTAAAGCTGAAACTCCAATACTTTGGCCACCTCATGTGAAGAGTTGACTCATTGGAAAAGACTCTGATGCTGGGAGGGATTGGGGGCAGGAGGAGAAGGGGACGACAGAGGATGAGATGGCTGGATGGCATCACCGACTCAATGGATGTGAATCTGAGTGAACTCTGGGAGTTGGTGATGGACAGGGAGGCTTGGCGTGCTGCGATTCATGGGGTCACAAAGAGTCAGACACGACTGAGTGACTGAACTGAACTGAACTGAACGTGATTTTGTGATTGGGTGGATGAGGATGGGGTGGGGGAGAGAACTATTGCAAATGCTTTTTCTTTCCTGTGGTTTGATACAGGGAATGTTTGTAGCAGGAAGGGTAGATGAGGAAAGGAACAAGTCAAATCTGCCCTCAGATTACGTGTTTCCCGAGCAAGAGTAATGAAACCTCCTTGCCAGCTTTCATTTTCTTTGAACCTGACAAATGTCAGTTTTCCTCCCTGGCTATTATGCTGTGGGATTAATTATTTAATTGACAAAATGTGCTTCCTGCCACAGCTCTTGACATCATACACATAATAAAAATGAAAGATTAAAAATATTAATAGTAGCCAAAGATCATTGAATCCCTTCCAAAGAATTATGCTAATTGAGCTTGTCTGTGGAGTTCTAAAACATCTTGTCAGTCCAAACCGACTTCTTTGAATGACCTGGGAAAATGTGCCTTCAGCTGGAGGAAAGGATAAAGAGAGACCCCACCCCGACCCCCAGAGGCTCAGTGGTAAAGAATTCGTCTTGCACTGCAGGAGATGCAGGTTAGATCCCTGGGTTGGGACGACTCCCTGGAGCCTTGGAAATGGCAACTCACTCCAGTATTCTTGCCTGGGAAATCCATGGACAGAGGAGCCTGGCAGGCTACAGAGTCAGATATGACTTAGCAACTAAACAACAACAACCCATTAATTCAATTACATAGAAAAATCAAATCTAGAAATACAGTAATTTTCATCAACTATTTAAAAAACAGAAATATAATTTCCTTATTTTTATCAACCAATTTTATGGTCAATTCTCAAACTTGGTTTTAATCATTTTTATGGCTTTACTGACTGCCAGGTGACTATTTTAAGTTATATGTTCTATTTAGATACTGTAAAGCTGAGGATGGCTTTGTTTTCACAGTAAAGTGTAATTTGACTGGATCTTACACAGATCTCTTTCTGTCTCTCCTTTTAAATCTCTCCATGTGGTTTATTGGGTGATAGAAAGAGCTGTCCTTTTAGCAGCTGTGGAGCTCACTGTAGGTGTGTCGGAGTTCAGCTAATAGTGAGTTCTTTGGCATCTTGGATACTATTTTCTTTGATTCATCTTTGAAGGGAATTTATCCCATCAGATGTGAGACATATTTCTTATGAAACAGCTGCATAAGATCATCCCCAGTTTTTAGAGAAGTGATAAAATATCTTCTTTTCAGCACTATGTACATTGCCTGTAATGTTCTTGACCACACGAGAAGGCTCATCAATCCAATAGGAATGTTGGCCCTGAAGGTGTATTTTGAAATGAGGTGACATCTGGAAACGGGAACACTTCCACAGAACTATAAGCCTGAAAAAAAAAAGAAAAAGAAAAGGAAAACACCTCTGAGATAATCTTAACCCAAAGTAGTTATCTGTTAGTCAGGCATCAGGTTTGAGGTTGTGAATCTCAGGATTTTAAAATGAAAAGATTACCATTTACTCTTCTGTTATACAGTGTCAGTGGGAAGGAAGGCTATCTGTTCGTATATCTGAAAAGCAGACAGCATTATGTCTGTGGTTGTACCACACCTGAAATCAAAATAGAGAATCCACTTATACTGTAGAAAAGGGAAGGATAGAGGTAGATGGACAGATCAACACTCTCTGACTTCTGAGAGTGGCTCACATGCTTTCCTGACCACTCGCTTCTGGCCCCGGAAACTTTCCACTCTCCTCACTGCTGCTTCAGGATTTGCCTTCTCTTCCTGCTCATCAGCAGCAGTCCCTGGCTCCCATGGACATGACTTCTCACCTCAAAGCATGGCGGGTCCAAGGCCAGTAGGTAGGTCCCACAAGCCCAGAAGCCTCCTGCTGCCCTTCCTTGGAGGCTTGCATCCTGAGTCCCAGTCCATCTTTTATATAAGATTCCAGATGCTAGCCCCTTCCATTACCACAGGACGCTCTTCGTGAAACAAAAGGACATTAGAGGAGCAGGATGAGTCCGCCTGTAAATGTGCATCCAGGATTCTGGAATAAAGGTGGCTTGAATGGTGCCTCATCCTCCCATCTCCAGCCAACTCTTTACCTCCCCTGAGCTGAGCAGTGATATGGGTGCAGATGAGATCTAGAACCTTCTTCAGGTCCTGATGGTCAGAGCTGATGCAGGTGCTTTCCTTGTGGGGCCAGATGAAAGCTCCAAAGGGGGTGCAGCAATTTCAACAAACTGAGAGCATAAAGACAACCCAATGGGAAATGGCTTGAAGAGACAATTCACAGAGGAGCAAATTCAAGTGGTCAGTGAACATATGAAGAAGTCATCAGTTTTCTTATTAGTCTGAGAAAGGCAGTAGCTCATCCTGAGTAACCACCCCCCGCCCCCGCCACTTTCAGGTCCCAAATGATGATGATAGAGCAAATGTGAAATGTACAAGAACCACTATAAGGGAAACCTTTAAAAAAGACTAGAAATAAAACTCCTTCCCTATCAGCAAAATCCAATAGCTGGAAGAAACTAGTACGGAAATTAAGTGGTCCAAAAATCTCATCCAAAGAGAGAGGGGAGAAACAGTTACAGAATAGAGCTTTAGCGGAGGGAATAATTTGCATTCTTGCGTTCATGCAAGAATGCTATCTTGCATTCATGTAATAATGAAAAATAAGTATTTGAATATGAATGTCAGGAAAGGGAAGATAGTCATTAGTGAAATGAAGAAAAGCACAATAGACTTACCTAATTAGCAGGGGGAAAAGGAATGAATAGCAGTCTGATCACTTGAGCAAAAACAGCTCCAAGGAAAAAGAGGAAATGAGTAAAATCAGGAAAAACCATAAAACAAGATGGAAAAAGGGAACTCTATGTATGACATATTACATGAAATGAAAATACACTGAATTTTTATAGAAACTATCCAGTTGATTTATAAGTGTTACTGGTACTTATATGAAACAGACTTGAGAGGGTAAAAAGTGGTTGAGAATGAAGAGATACATATAATGAGATATCAGGTAAATACAAACAAATAAAGTAGGAATGGCAGTATTAATATCGGGAAAGGTGAAATTGACAGTTAAGAATACTAAACAGGATAAAGAGGACCAGTAAGTAAAAGATAAGAGACAAGAGGATGGACATTCTTAAATGCATACATTAAACAATATAGTACCTAAATTTACAAAGCAAAAGCTTTTGGGAGAAAGAAGGTTATTAACACATACTTACTGTGGAATATTATAGTTCACTTTCTTCAGAAACAGATCTAAAAAGACCAGCAAAAAGAAACTTACTATGTTTCTTGACTATGTACCTTAGAAAGATGTGAGATATCTGGGGAAAAAAGAAACCAACAGAAAATGGGAAGAAGTAGATGATCATGATAAATTAGAGATAAACAAAAAGTTGATTATTTAAAAAGACAAAGAAACCAGAAAGCATCTGATGGTCCTGGTTACAGAATAACGAGATCAAAAATAAGGAGAGACACGGAAGACATTGTAACAACTAAAAGGATCTGCTCCAAACAACGCATTTTTTTAAGTCGAGAGAAATTTATTTTTTCTTAATAAAATATGATCGACCCCAAATTATTTCAAAACAGGGAGAAAACTCGTCAGAATCTATCATCTCAGAAGAGACTAGAAAGGTGATTAAAAGGGACGTCATTAAAAAGTACCAGATAGCTTCCTGTGGGTTCCCTGGTGGCTCGGTCGGTAAAGAGCCTGCCTGCAGTGCCGGAGACCTGGGTTCAATGCCTGGGTCGAGAAGATCCCCTGGAGAAGGAAATGGCAACCCACTCTAGCATTCTTGCCTGGAGAATTCCACGGACAGAGCAGCCTAGCTGGCTACAGTCCATGGGTTCACAAAGAGTCGGATTCAACTGAGTGACTCACTTTTACCAGCTAGGTTCCTAGCTGAATTTTATGTAATCTTCAAACTACAGGCAAGTGTAAAGTTAAGAAAGTTATTCAACACCAAAAGAAGAAAGAAAACAAAGATGAAAAGCACTCAAATTCATATTGTGATATTGACACAACCTTAATAACAAAACTTGATTAATTTAGTACAAAAAGAAGATATCTAGACCAAAATTGCTTCTTAATATGTACATAAAAATTCTAAATATTTGTATATAAGAATCTAGAAATTAATAAAAGGATAATAGTCTGGACTAGGTTAATAACCAAGTGGTTACTAATCCTTGGTGGTGATGCAAGGATTTTTTTCAATGTTAGGAAATCTATTAACATAATTAGATTAATAAATCAATGTAGAAAAGCATGATCTTATCACTAGATGATGAAGTGGTTTGGGGCAAAAGTTTTTAAGTTATTCCTTCTTAAAGTAAAGCTCACTAAATAAACAAGAAGGAAAAACACATAAATATGTTAGTTGTATAAGATAATCTATCAAAAAAAATTGAACAACATTTTAAAGGGTAAGGTCCTAGGACCATTTCCATTAAAGTCAGTAACACAAGAAAGGCTCATCTACCATCACAATTACTATGCAAAATTGTTTAGACTTTTTAGCAATTGTATAAGAAAAGAAAATTAAACAATTGATATATATTTTGGAAAACATTGAAACTAGCACTTTTGTTGAGTACATGATTGACTTTGTATGTGCAAAACCCATTTGAAATAAAAAACATTAAATATTTGAAGCAAGTTGGTACTTGGGTAAATAGAAGATAAATATATAGACCCCACTGGTAGTGTATGTAGCACAATAGTTAAGAGCATAGATTCTGGATCTAGATGATACGGGTTTCAGACCCACATCTTTCATTCATTAATTGCATGGCAAGTTACCCAATTTTGGCCAAGTAACTTGTTTAAAAGAATTACTTAATTTCTCTGTACTTCAGTTTTCTTCTATACAGATTGTGCTTTAGCTTTCAATCTATAGCTTACTGAGGATGAAATGAGTTAATATATATAAACTACTTATTAATAGAATGATTGCCTGATGCATGTTATATATCACTTCTAAATATTTATTAAACAATCATTGGCTAAATTTGGAAGTCAGAAAAAATGTCTTACCACAATATCAACAAACACTATAAAGTTCTTTGGAATAAATTTTACAAGACTTGTATGGGACCTAATAAGAACAGATCCATAAATATTATTGTGAGACATAAAACAAGATCTGACTAAATGGAAAGAGAGTCAGTGTTTTCAGATGGGAAGATAGACATCATAAAAATATCAATTCTACCAAAATAAATGCATAGAAGTCAAGGCTTATGTTTAATCTGAAAATGTGATCTTAAAATTTGTCTGGAAAAATAAATGTCAAAAATAGCCAAAAATATATTCAAAAGTGAGAATAAAATGCCCTTACCATACATTTAAAAAAATTCTAGGAAGCCATGTAATCACATCTATAAGATACTGGCATAAATAAAAACAAGTTGATCAGTGAAGTAGACTAAAATTTCAGAAATAGATCCTAGTATATAGGGAAATTTAGCACAAAACAAAAAATGGCTTTTCTATTCAGTGTAATTTGATAAATGGTGCTGGCACAACTGGCTATCCATCTGGAAGAATATAAAATTGGACCCATATCTTTCAGCATATTCAAAAATAAATTAAGATGGATTAAAGACAAATGTAAAAAATAAAGCAGTAAGAATTCTAGAAGTTCATTTGAGAGACTGAATAAAGTAGGAATTACTTGATCCATTAGTAGCAGAAAGCTTCAAAAACAATGATTTAAACACCTAACAGAATTATTTTCTAACAAAGCAAGAAGTCCAAAGGTAGATTGTCCAGGGTTCGAAGATGCCATCAAGGACCCAGATTATTTCTGCCTTTTTTTTTTTTTTTTTTGCTCAGTCATCCTTAGCATGTGGCCTTTGTCCCATGGATCCCCAGATATTTGCTGCATTTTCATATTCCTGTTGAAATAGAATAAAAGCCAAGATGAGAAGCACTTCTCTCCATTGGACTATTTCTTTTTACTCCCCAGAGACATCTTCCTGCATCTCTTTTTTCAGAACTTGTTATACTTGGCTACACTTAGCTGCATGAGAAGAGGGAACATTTACTATTTTTGCCTTCCAGCTTCTATAACAGAGGCAGGCAAGGAAAAAGTGGTTGTGAATCTATACAGCCTGCCCCAGGGACTTTGTGTACATCCCGAGGATAGAGGAGACCATTCCAATAGAAATTAAAAGTCCAGAAGAAAAGGCTTCTATGATCATTTTTTATTTAAAATCTTGCATATAAAATATAAAGTAAAAATACCATGAACTAAATTATCATGTTGGGAAATATATTTTTAATCCATGTGACAGATAAAAGGTAGACACACATATATATGATATGTGAAGAGTAACTTTGCAAATTGAAAACAGAAAGACAACCCAAGGGGAAATGGCTTGAATAGACAATTCACAGAAGAGCAAATTCAAGTGGTCAGTGAACGTAGGAAGAGGTCATCAGTTTTCCTATTAGTCTGAGAAGGGCAGTAGCTCATCCCGCATGCCCCTGCACAGTCCATGTCCGGCTCCACTCATTGAGCATTCATGAACCACGTGACCACCAGTGATTTGCTCAGGACATTCCTCCCAGCTTGGTAAGCAGGAAATGAATGGGAGAAGCAACAATTCCTATTTGGAATTCTGAACACTTTTTTTTTTTTTCCAAAAAGGTATGCTTGTATATTGAAGTCACACACTAGAGTGTTCTTCCATCCAGATGACTTAGTATACTTGCATGTTTTATCTGGGCTTCCTCCGTATTGTTTTCATGGAAAAGTATATACTGATCCATTATCAACTTCTAAACGCAGTACATTGATTCCTAAAGCAAGAACGTGCTGTACAACTGAAGTTCTGGCTTAGGAAGAAAGTTAAAAAAAAAAAAATTAGTTTGTATTTCAGTAGGGTTATGAAAAGAAACCTGCCAGTTTTAAATCATCAAAGATCAAAGGCAAAGATCATCCTTGTCTTGGAACCATAGGAGTGGACAGGGAAGAGCACCTTCCTAGACAGGCAGACACTGTTACTTATGTTCACTCTGTCCTGATGGCTGGTTTTCAATTTAGGATGAATTCCAGGCATGGTAGGAGCGTGGCACAGTTTCTGATTTAGTTTCAGTTCAGTTCAGTCGCTCAGTCGTGTCCGACTCTTTGCGACCCCATGAATCGCAGCACGCCAGGCCTCCCTGTCCATCACCAACTCCCGGAGTTCACTCAGACTCACGCCCATCGAGTCCGTGATGCCATCCAGCCATCTCATCCTCTGTCGTCCCCTTCTCCTCCTGCCCCCAATCCCTCCCAGCATCAGAGTCTTTTCCAGTGAGTCAACTCTTCACATGAGGTGGCCAAAGTACTGGAGCTTCAGCTTTAGCATCATTTCTTCCAAAGAAATCCCAGGGCTGATCTCCTTCAGAATGGATTGGTTGGATCCCCTTGCAGTCCACAGGACTCTCAAGAGTGTTCTCCAACACCACATTTCAAAAGCATCAATTCCTCGGCGCTCAGCCTTCTTCACAGTCCAACTCTCACATCCATACATGACCACAGGAAAAACCATAGCCTTGACCAGACGGACCTTAGTCGGCAAAGTAATGTCTCTGCTTTTGAATATGCTATCTAGGTTGGTCATAACTTTTCTTCCAAGGAGTAAGCGTCTTTTAATTTCATGGCTGCAGTCACCATCTGCAGTGATTTTGGAGCCCCCCAAAATAAAATCTGACACTGTTTCCCCATCTATTTCCCATGAAGTGATGGGACCAGATGCCATGATCTTCGTTTTCTGAATGTTGAGCTTTAAGCCAACTTTTTCACTCTCCTCTTTCACTTTCATCAAGAGGCTTTTTAGTTCCTCTTCACTTTCTGCCATAAGAGTGCTGTCATCTGCATATCTGAGGTTATTGATATTTCTCCCAGCAATCTTGATTCCAGCTTGTGTTTCTTCCAGTCCAGCGTTTCTCATGATGTACTCTGCATAAAAGTTAAATAAGCAGGGTGACAACATACAGCCCTGACATACTCCTTTTCCTATTTGGAACCAGTCTGTTGTTCCATGTCCAGTTCTGACTGTTGCTTCCTGACCTGCATACAGATTTCTCAAGAGGCAGGTCAGGTAGTCTGGTATTCCCATCTCTTTCAGAATTTTCCACAGTTTATTGTGATCCACACAGTCAAAGGCTTTGGCATAGTCAATAAAGCAGAAATAGATGTTTGTCTGGAACTCTCTTGCTTTTTCCATGATCCAGCAGATGTTGGCAATTTGATCTCTGATTTCTCTGCCTTTTCAAAAACCATCTTGAACATCAGGAAGTTCACAGTTCATGTATTGCTGAAGCCTGGCTTGGAGAATTTTGAGCATTACTTTACTAGTGTGTGAGATGAGTGCAATTGTGAGGTAGTTTGAGCATTCTTTTGCATTGCCTTTCTTTGGGATTGGAATGAAAACTGACCTTTTCCAGTCCTGTGGCCACTGCTGAGTTTTCCCAATTTGCTGGCATATAGAGTGCAGCACTTTCACAGCATCATCTTTCAGGATTTGAAACAGCTCAACTGGAATTCCATCACCTCCACTAGCTTTGTTCATAGTGATGCTTTCTAAGGCCCACTTGACTTCACATTCCAGGATGTCTGGCTCTGGATGAGTGATCACACCATTGTGATTATCTTGGTTGTGAAGATCTTTTTTGTACAGTTCTTCCATGTATTCTTGCCACCTCTTCTTAATATCTTCTGCTTCTGTTAGGTCCATACCATTTCTGTCCTTTATCTAGCCTATCTTTGCATGAAATGTTCCCTTGGTATCTCTAATTTTCTTGAAGAGATCTCTAGTCTTTCCCATTCTGTTGTTTTCCTCTATTTCTTTGCATGAAAGCTGAAGAAGTCTTTCTTATCTCTTCTTGCTATTCTTTGGAACTGCATTCAGATGCTTATATCTTTCCTTTTCTCCTTTGTTTTTCACCTCTCTTCTTTTCACAGCTATTTGTAAGGCCTCCCCAGACAACCATTTTGCTTTTTTTGCATTTCTTTTCCATGGGGATGGTCTTAAGTGATTTAGTTTAGGGATGAAATATAAACCAAATTTCCTGGTGTTAAAGGAAATTTTAACCCTATGATCCATACTTTTTTAGGGGGTTTCCTTGGTGGCCCAGATAGTAAAGAATCTGCCTGTAATGCTGGAGACCCCTCCAATGTCAGGAAGATCCCTTGGAGGAGGAAATGGCAACCCACTCCAGTATTCTTGCCTAGAGAATCCCAGGGACAGAGGAGCCTGGTGGGCTACAGGGGTCCATGGGGTCGTGAAGAGTCAAACACGACTGAGCTAGTAACATACACCCATACTTTTACTAAGGTTTAACTCTTCCTTTTCCTCCTTCTTGGACTCATGACACTGTTCTCAGCTTTGTTTCATAGTCCACTGTGTTGCCTTCTTTCTGCCTCTGTGTAACGTTATGGTTGGGAAATTTCTGAGATTTTCCAAGTCCGTTTTATAGATGAGGAAGACAGACATCTAGGCTTGTGAAAATGCTCAGTCAGTCAACAGCTGGGGAGTTCCAGAGCCAGAAATTGTTGTCGTTCAGTCACCAAGTCGTGTCTGACTCTTTGCAAACCCATGTCACCAGGTTTCCCTGTTCCTCACCATCTCCTGGAGTTTGCCCAAGTTCCTGTCCATTGAATTGGTGATGCCATCCAACCATCTCACCCTCTGTCACCCCTTCTGTCTTCAATCTTTCCCAGCATCACAGTCTTTTCTAATGAGTCAGCTCTTCGCATTAGGTAGCCAAAGTATTGGAGCTTCAGCTACAGCATCAGTCCTTTCAAGGAGTATTCAGGATTGATTTCCTTTGAGATTGACTGGTTCGATCTCCTTGCTTTCCAAGGGACTCTCAAGAGTCTTCTCCAGCACCACAGTTCGAAAGCTCAATTCTTCAGTGCTCTGCCTTCTTTATTGTCCAGCTCTCACATCCATAGATGCGGAAAGACTATAGACCGGAAAGACCATAGACTTGACTACATGGACCTTTGTTGACAGAGTTCCATCTCTGCTTTTTAACACACTGTCTAGGTGTGTCCCAGCTCTCCTTCCAAGAAGCAATCATCTTCTACTTTCACATCTGCGGTCACCATCCGCAGTGATTTTAGAGCTCAAGAAGAGGATATCTGTCACTGTTTCTACCTTTTCCCCTTCTGTTTGCATGAAGTGAAGGGAGAGGATGCCATGATCTGTTTTTTAATATTGAGTTTTAAGCCAGCTTTTTCACTCTCCTCCTTTACCGTCATCAAGTGGCTCTTTAGTTCCTCTTCGCTTTCTGTCATTAGAGTAGTATCATCTGCATATCTGAGGTTGTTGATACTTCTCCGGGCAATCTTGATTCCAGTGTGTAACTCATCCACCCTGGCATTTCCTGGGATGTGCTCTGTGTATAAGTTAAATAAACAGGGTGACAATAAACAGCCTTGTTGTACTCCTTTCTCAATCATAAACCAGTCAGTTGTTCCATACAGTGTTCTAACTGTTGCTTCTTGACGCACATACAGGTTTCTCAGGAGACAGGTAAGATGGTCTGCTATTCCCATCTCTTTTAGTGTTTTCTGAGTTTTTTATGATCCACATAGTCAGAAGCTTTAGCGTAATCAATGAAAGAGAGATAGATGTTTTTCTGGAATTATCTTGCTTTCTTTATGATCAATCGAATGGTGGAAATTTGATCTCTGGTTCCTCTGCCTTTTTAAAATCCAACTTGAACATCTGGAAGTTCTTGGTTCACGTAATACTGAAGCCTAACTTGGAGGCTTTTACTTACTAGCATGGGAGATGAGTGCAATTGTCCTGTGATTTGAATATTCTTTAATACTGCCATTTTGGGGAACTGGGATGAGGATTGACCTTTTCCGGTCCTGTGATCACTGCTGAGTTTTCCAAATTTGTTAACATATTGAATGCAGTACTTTAATAGCATCATCTTTGGGGATTTGAGATAGCTCTACTGGGATCCTATCACCTCACTAGCTTTATTGGCAGCAGTGCTTCCTAAGGCCCACTTGACTTCATCTTCCACAGTGCCTGGCCCTGAGTGAGAGACTACACCATCGTGGTTATCCAGGTCATTCAGATCTTTTCTGTACAGTTCTTCTGTGTATCCTTTCCATCTCTTCTTGATCACTTCGGCATCTGCATCTATTAGGTTCTTTACCATTTCTGTCCTTTATTGTGCCCATCTTTGGAAGAAATGTTCCTTTGATGTTTCCAGTTTCCTTAAAGAGATCTCTAGCCTTACCTTTTCTGTTTTGCAAGAAATAAGAGTCAAATCCTATCATTTTTCTACTCTACTCTTTCACCTTCTAACTTCCATGAATAAACCAAACCATCCTAAGAAAACCATAGTAAAAGCTTTGAATATGCTTGAAACCTTGAAGTAAATGTAGATAGGTTAGAGAGGCCATAAAAAGGACAAAACATAAAAGAAAAAAAATTGAATTTCATCAAAATCAAAGCTTCTACTTATGAAAAAATACCTTGCAGAAAATGAAAAGGTAAGCTGCATTTACATATTTTTGCATATTTATGTATGTATGCATGTGACAAATATATGTACCATTATATATATGTATATTTGACATATGCATACATATATGCCCATATATATATTGTTGTATATGTCAAATGACTCATATCTAGAATATATAAAGAGCTCCTATAAATCAGTAACAAGATTATCAATGCAATTTAAAAATGGGCAAAATTTGTATAACAGAAACCATGCGGATGATACACAAATGTCTAATAAACACATGAAAAAGTGCTCAACATCATTAAGCCATCAGGGAAGGGAAAATTAAAACTACAGTGAAATACTACCACTCACCCACTAGAATGACTAAAATTAAAAAGATTCACAGCACTAAATATTGTTGAAGATGTGGAACAAATGAATTCTCATACATTGTTGATGGGAGTGTAAAATGTAAAATGGCAAGATTTGTTTAGAAACTGGCAATTTCTTATGTAAAGTTAAAAATAACATCTTCCCTTTTTCCCAGCAATTCATTTCCTAAGTATTTACATAAAACAAATGAAACTTTATTTTCATAGTGACTTTATTCATAATGGGCCCAAACTAGAATGACCAAGTGAAATTATGTAACAAATTGTAGTATATTCATGCAATAGATGGATCTCCCTGGTATTTCAGCTGGTAAAGAATGTGCCTGCAACGCAGGAGACCCCAGTTCGATTCCTGGGTTGGGAAGATCCCCTGGAGAAGGGATAGGCTACCCACTCCAGTATTCTTGGGCTTCCCTGGTGGCTCAGCTGGTAAAGAATCCACCTGCAATGCAGGAGACCTGGGTTTGATCCCTGGGTTGGGAAGATCCCCTGGAGAAGGGAAAGGCTATCCACTCCAGTATTCTGGCCTGGAGAATTCCATGGACTGTATAATCCATGGGATTGCAGTGTTGGACATGACTAAGCTACTTTCACATGCAATAGGACACAGCTTGGTAATAACAAAAATGAATTACTGGTACAAGCAACAATGAGGAAGAACCTCAAAAATATTCTATTAAGTGAAAGGATTCAGAGCAGATACTGCATGACTCTGTTTATATTAAGAGCAAGAATGAAAAGAAAACTCATCTGTAGCAAAAAGAAATCAGAACAGTGGTTGCCTGTGAAGATGGGGATTGACTGTATGGGATACAGGAAGGAACATTTGGGGCATGAGGGAGATGTGCCATATTTGGTTTGGGTTCATGGTAGATATAGCTGTTAAAACTCACTGAAGTGTCCATTTGAAATTTGTGTACTTCACTGCATATAGAATTTACCTAAGCAGTGACAATTTTAAAATTGTTGTTGTTCAGTAGCTAAGTCTTGTCCAACTCTTTGCAACCACGTGGACTATAGCACTCCAGGCCTCCCTGTCCCTCACTATCTCCTGCGGTTCCCCAGGTTCATTCCACTGAATGGGTGATGCTATCCAACCATCTCATCCTCTGCCACCCTCTTCTTTTGCCTTCAATCTCAAAACCCAAAACTAGACATTTCAAACAACTGTAGTTGAATATGGAAAGTTTGGGGTTTGCTTTCTCCTTTTATTCTGCTTCAGCCATTTCATTTGATCCTGGGACTGTCATATTGTCTCCACTGAACCACAACCACAGTCTTCTTAAAACCCACCTCTGTTGCCAATCCACTGCAGTGTTTTGCTGAATAAAGACATTTTGATCATTAAGATTATAGCATTCCCAACCTATCCAGGCTTCCCCGGTAGCTCAGTCAGTAAAGAACCCACCTGCCAGTGCAGAAGACTCGGGTTTGCTCCCTGGGTTTGGAAGATATCCTGGAGAAGGAAGTGGCAACCCACTCCAGTATTCTTGTCTGGAGAATCCCAGGGACAGAGGAGCCTGGTGGGCTATTGTCCACAGGGTTGCAAAGATCCAGACACGACTGAGCGAGTAACACTAATCTGTAACACACTAACCTATCCAGGACTGTGCTGAGGGAGAAAATGAAGAGTTGGTAGTACATGGTTAGAACCATGCCTTTCAAATATTTTCATCCATTTCTAAATAGAAAAAAAAGCCCAACTTTAGTTCTTTTATATAGATTGCATTTTTGGACAGTTTTATTGTTGGAATTCACTCAAATGATAAATAATTTAAAAGTACTTCCCCATATTGCATGTTCCAAATAGGTCAAAGGAATTAAATTCATATTTCTTCAATGTAGGTTATGGAAGATACACATATTATTTTAGAATATCACTAATAGCATGTAAAAGCAGTATTAATAACTCTGTTGATTGCAATACTAACTGTGTGTCTCTCTGTACTATTTTATCCTGCTCTCAAAATGAAAAGAAATACATCCATTTTTTCTTACTCTTCTTATTTTTATTTTGTTTATTTGTATTTTTTGCATTTTGAAAATCAATTAAACAGTCAAGCATGTTGGAAATTGTGAAAGAGGAGAATTTGAGAGCCAAGAGCAAAACGCTTTTAAAGACTGAGATTTCGTTTAGTCTTGGATACCATTATAGTGAATAATGGGAACTGATCCTAGACTTCAAAAGAAATATGACCATATGGTCTTACCATTCAGCACTTAATGCTGCTATGAATTTCCAGTTCTACCCCAACTTTTCATTTCCCCAGTGTTCCCCCTCACCTCTGTCATCTTACAAAAACGAAAGGAATCTGAAACCCTTTTTCACGTGTTCTGAAATACTTCCTGGTGCTGAGAAAAACCTTTTCTTTCTGAGAGTAGGGTTTCATAAAGAAAGACAAAAACCTGAAACATTCATCAGATCCCCTGGGCTAATTACTGCGTCTCCAAAGTTTTTTATTCCTTTTAAATATGAACTCCTTAAATGATTCGTTTAGAGATCAACATGATTAATCCTTCTCAGTCACTACAAATGTCAGCGGCGGGATTAAAGGATTTAGACGGCCATGTTTACTCAACCTTAAATTTCTGTACTTAAAGACATGAGTTAAATAGCTCTAGTTTATCATTGTTTCATGCGGATGTTTTCCTCTTTAGTCCCCTCCTTTAGCTCCCCTGCCTAACTGATTGTTAACTAATTTTGGCTCTTAAGTAGGTAAGTGCCTCTTTCAGGCTTGGCAACCAACCCACTTTGTAGATTACCTGCCAGAAGGTGTGAGCAGATAGACATAGCTTATAGCCCTCCTCCGGACACAGTGGGGGTAATCCTCTCCCCCTGCCTCAGCCTTTGTTGGTCTGATGTCCTGAGCCCCAGATTACTGCTAAACTTGTATCCGGTTCCTTGCCACATTGCCAATTTTGGATCCACATTGTGAGTCAACATGGTGCCGCTTCAGTCACAATTATTAAACATGCCAAACCGCACACATATCTATACCAGCACCTACTGCAATCTGATTATCAGATACTAGCAGATATGTTGTGGGCATATTATCATTCATCGTTGGGTCTTGAGTTGTCTAATAATTACTAAGTGAAAAATAAAAGGCAAATTCATTTTCAGGAACACTTTTGAGAAAAAAAAATTAAGTTTACAGTTATCAACCTCATTCCAAATGGTTGCTAGTGTCAGAATTGCACTGTTTTGCACTGAGAATCTAAATCCTTCATGGTACATGCTAAGATGCTCTTTCTTTGTAAGTCAGCAGACACACAACCTAATTTTTCTCCTTCGAGTCACTAAACCTTCTCTTCAGCATCCATATGTTTGTCCTCCCCGGAGGCTTCACAAATCTTATCTTCAAGCAAATGTGTATTCTCTGGGGCCCTTTATGCCAATCCTGCTTTTCCCTGCTTGCAAGTACGCTAGGGGTTTTCCCTTCTCAGCGTCTCATCAAGTTCCCTGTCCAGTCTCAACCGCACTCTTCCAGTGACAGAGGTGCCGTTCACAGCTGAGTTGCGGACGGACACTGGCCGAGTGCCTGCCAGGGCTTCTATTCGACCTGTGTTCTGAGTAATAGACTGGGTTATAGACAGGCTGCGTCATGGCCATTTCCTCTGTCCCCTAGAAATTCGAGACTATCGTTGCATGTTCTAGATGTTAATGTCTTATGAATAGGTAAACTGAGAAGGTGATGAATACCATTGAAGATATTTATGTTTTATAGTCAGTAAAATGGGGAGGGAAAGTTAAGATATTTAGTGGGATTTTAAGTTAATTTTTCAAATGTGTTAATAGTTTTGGGTAGGGTTTTGTACGCAAAGGTTTGTACCCTCATTGAAATCTCTATTGCATGTTTAAGAATGGGTATTCTGTTCAGTTGGAGAAGGAAATGGCAACCCACTCCAGTGTTCTTGCCTGGAGAATCCCAGGGATGGGCGAGCCTGGTGGGCTGCCATCTGGGGTCGCACAGAGTCAAACACGACTGAAGCGACTTAGCAGCAGCAGCAGCAGCATTCTGTTCAAATAGTGACAAATTTAACAGAAGGAAGTTTGGAGTGTCCCATAAAGTATGCATTAGAACTCAAAGGGAAAAAAGTTCCATGTGTTTGTTTCATTTTGTGATCTTAACAGTTTGCAAACATAGCAAGGGAACTCCAGATAAGATGGTGACACAAGTCCCCCTGTTTCAAATGAGAAATGTTTGTCCAATTTGTAGGTTTGTGTTATGGCTCCACTCTTGAGGATGGTTGCTCCATACCTGAGAACAGATAATTCTGTCCAAACTGACAACAACCAAGGAAAATGCTTAAAGACAGTTATAGGTGATTATATCCCTGTGTATTACATTTATATTGATTCTTCTCACCATTTCCTATGCTCACTTTTGGGCTTGTTACTACAGAAAAAAAAATAGATGTTTATTCTCCTTTAAAAAAAAAAAAGCCTCTCTATGATGAAGGGAAGAATTGAAGTAAAAGAAAAACATTGCTCCCATATTTCTTACACAGCTTCATTTCTTTACAGTAAATGAGGAAGGATTTTTAAAACCCAGCTTCTCCAAGAAGAAGCTGATTAATTTCTAATTATTGAATAAGAGCTATTAAACAGAAAATCAAGAAAATATGTCTTTTTTAAGAAAATACTTTTGTTTTCCTTTCTTGTAGTTAATACAAATTATCAGGGGAAGTAAAAATTCAAAACTATAAAATAGAAAATTACTAATTTCCTTCACAGCTCTTTCTGTATGATCCAACAGCAAAGTTATACAGCCCTTCTCACCTTCATTCATGCTCCAAACCATACACATTTAATTTGTTGATTCTCTTTCTTAGTTTCCAAAAATGTGATCATATTTATACACACTCCTTTCAACTTGTACTTTTTTACTTAAAATATGTATAATAGGCTTCCCTCCCAGAACAGAAGATATAGGTCCAAACCTACTCTTTCTGCTAGCCACATAGTCTTCCATGAAAGGAATATAAAGCTTATTTAGCCATTCCCTTTCTGGTAAATATTCCAGTTATCTTAATTTTTGCAACGATGTCATTTAAAAAATAATTTGTACATATATGTTTAAGATTAGCTGATTTTATTTCTCTAGGATATAGTCTCAAAGGTAGACTTTATGAGCTAAAGAGTATTTTAACTTTGATAGAAAAATACATTTGAAAATTAAAGCAATATATTAGAAGACAGAGAAAAAATAATAGAATAAAGTAATAATGAACTTGTGTAGCAGACTTACAGAATCCACTGCTTTCTAAGAGAAAATGATGCTTGGCTCCAGGACAGATTTTATTACCAATGACCATATAATCCATTTCTTCATCACAAGTTTGCTGTATGGTGTACACACTTGCAGCATGGTCCAAAATAAAACCAACAGATAGTAACCAGTGTTGGTGAAGTTAGATAGAAACCGGAGCCCTCACACGCTGGTGCTGGGACAGGAATGTGGTGCTGCCACTGTGGAAAGCAGGCTAGAAGTTCCTGAAAAGACTAAGCATAAAAGTACATGCAAGATGAACAGCAGTGCCTCTCACAGGTGTATACACAAGAGAAATGAAAGCATGGTATTCCACAGTAGCATTTTTATAATAGCCAAAAAAATGGAAACAACTCAAATCTCCATTCACTGTTGAACAGAGAGAGAAAGCGTGCTCTGTCCATACAGTGGAATATTGCTTGACCATGAGAAGTGAGTACTGCCACACGCCGTAATACGTGTGGATCTTGAAAACACTGCGTCAAATGAAAACAGCCAGTTGCTAAAGTCTACATATTATAGGGCCCCTTTTCTTTGAAATGCCGAGAATAGGCACTTCTGTAGTGAGAGAAAGTGTTTTAGTGCTTGCCTGGGGCTGGAGGGAGTGGTGGGGTAAGAGGAGAAATAGGTGACTGATAATTGGAACAAAGGGTGATAAAAATATTATAAGATTGATCATGATGATAGTTGCACACCACCGCGTGCTTACTAAAAACTGTTGACTTGGACACTTTATATAGATTCATTGTACGGTTTGTGAGTTAGTATCTCAATAAAGCAGTTTTGAAAAAAAGAACAAGCAGGTGAAAGAGAGAAAAGGGACAACTCTAGACATTTGAGCATCTAGACATAAGCAGGGAGAGAATACATGAGTTCCCAAGCTAGACCCCCCTCCCCCGGGTTCTGCAGTCACCGCAGATGACTGAGACTAGCTCCTCACGCAGAGCTGTTTTCTTGTCAACTCACTCGGACACAGCAGCTGTCTTAGCTATTGATGACCATCCCTGCATTGCAGCTTTGAAACGTCCCTTCTTGGGCTTCCCTGGTGGCTCAGAGGTAAAGAATCTGCCTGCCAATGCAAGAAACATGGGTTCGATCCCTGGCCCAGGAAGATCCCACACGCCACAGAACAACTAAGCCCATGCAACCCAACTATTGAGCCTGTGCTCTCAAGTCCAGGGGCTGCAACTGCTAATGCCTGGGTGCCTAGAGCGTGTGCTCGGCAGCAAGAGAAGCCAGCGCAGTGAGAAGCCTGCACACTGCAACTAGAGAGGAGCCTTCCCTCACCACAACCAGAGAAAAGCCCACTTCGCAGCGAAAACCCAGCATAGTCAAAAATAAATAAATAAATGAATAATTTTTTTAAAAAAGAAAAGCCCCTTCTTGCTCAGATTAGGCTATAGACACCATGTAAGAGAAAGGCCATTTTGCAAGCCCCTGTTCCATTATTACAGAGATGCCTATGCTTGGCACCAGCCTCACAGGACTGCTTTCACATAGTCCTTTCTACTTTGTCACATGCCCTCACTCATTTTTCAAAATGTGAACCTTTTTTTTTTTTTAATGATGCAACTTGCCTGGACTGTTTATTCAGTTTTTCTTTTATAGATTTTTCAAATTTATGAGTGTCATAAAACAAAAATGCCTAATCTAGTCCAAGCTAACCTTGCCTTTTAATCACGAGAAATTTCATCCTCAGGTACACTTTATTCTTGCTGCAATTTATTATTTTGGGACTGTTTCAAATTGTAATGGGAAACTCTGTGGTTGGCCTTGCTGATGAAGGTTATCAAAATTCAATGTGCAGGAGATAAATACTGATTTCATCAGACTCAGCCAAAAAGAATTAATATAAAGGCTCAGAGGGCAAAGAAAGAAATTAAAGTAATGGTGTTAGAACCATTGCAAAGAACACAATCTGAAAAAACAAAAAAGCATGGAAAATAAGAATAAAGGTATCCTTGTTTCTTTTAGGTTATTTGAAGCCAAAGATGATTTTAAGCAAGATGGTTATGTTTTTAGTCTGGTTCCAGAGCATCTTTGCGGCCTTTCTCTGGCTGTCTCTTTCCACTTCTCCACATTGACTTAAAGTCTTGCCTGAACAACTGCACCCAAGCCCCAAACTCCCAGCTCCATGGTACATCAGCCAGCTGCCTCTTCTCCCAATCAGGAATCCTTCTTTTCCTCCATCTTCCTTCTGTTTGTCGAAAGTGGCTGTGCTTTCCATTAGTATATCCCATCTTGCTAAACATTGCTCACCTGTAGGAAAAAAATATAATAGCTTAATGTATTCTAATTTAATTACTAGAACTCCCCAGATATGTTTGCATTAAAATGAGGGCTCCTACAAGCAAGACTCCTTAACCTAAAGGAGAATCAACAGTAATGGCATTTGAAGCACTGGGGACAAAGAGTTTTGATTGAAGGAAGTCAGCTTTGGTGGTGATGTGGCTCTTCTAAAATTATTTGAAAGCAATCCTCTGCCTCCCTTCAAATTATACATTTCTCTATCATTATTACATTTGTCCGGATGTTTAATTTTTGTCATTTTTCATTCTGCTCCCCTTTATGCTGGTCTCATTTACGTAAAGCATCACTTTTAAATATTTAAAATGTTTAATTTTTAGAATTTTAAAAATTGAATTAAAAATTTTTTAATTCCATAATGCTTGACATAATAACCCTTTTTTGTCCCCTCTTCCTTCTGTTGTCTCTCCCCTCTTTCCCTCTCCCCATTGGCAACCACTAGTTTGTATTCTATAGCGGTGAATCTGCTGCTTTTTTGCTTTATTCACCAATTTGTTGAATTTTGTAGATTCCACATGTGATATTATACAGTATTTGTCTTTCTCTGTTTGACTTATTTCACTTAGCGTAATGCCCTTCGAGCCCATCCATGTTGCTGCATATGGCAAAATTTAATTCTTTTTTATGATTGAATATTATTCCATTCCATATATACGTATATGTATATGTGTCTGTATGTGTATATATATATATATACACACATGTATATTTAACAAGCTTATATACTGCAGCTTCTTTAATCATTGATCTGTTAATGGACACTTAGGTTGCTTCATACTTTGGCAATTGTAAATACGTTGCTATGAGCATCGAGATACATGTATATTTTTGAATTAGTATTCTTTCTTAATATATACCCAGGAGTAGAACTGCTGGGTCATATGGAGTTCTATTTATTGTTTTTTGAGAAATCTCTGTACTGTTTTCCACAGTGGCTGCACCAGTTTACATTCCCACCAACAATAAAGGAGAGGCTTTTCCTTCCTCCCACATCTAACATTTGTTATTTGTGATGATAGCCATTCTGACAGGTGTGAGGTGGTATCTCACTGTAGTTTGGGTTTGCATTTCCCTGATGTTTAGCAAGGTTAAACATCTTTGGCCATCTGCATTTCCTCATTGTAAAAAATGGCTGTTCAGTTCTTCTGCCCATTTTTAAATCAGGTTGGTTGTTTTTTTGATGTCAAGTTGTATGAGCTGTTTATATATGTTGGAAATTAATTCCTTATTGGTCATATCATTTGCAAGGAACTTCTCCCATTCATTAGGTTGTCTTTGTTTTGTGGATGGATTCCTTTGCTCTACAAAAGCGTAAAAAGCATCTCTTAAACCACATCATGACAGCCCTGAAAGATGAAGAAATGGAGTGGTAAATGATTAAGTCCGTAAGTGGCTTAAACTTAGGTTCACTGGATTTCAAGTTTAGTGTTCTTTCCCAAGAAAGCAAAAGCAGACTTAATTTAGTAACGAATCTAACACCTTACTTTCTAACTTGCATTTCAGAAACAGCCCTTAAGAATTTGAATCATTGCTAGACATTGGTTTCGAAGGGTTAGATGTTTCAGGAGTTTGGGATGCACATATAAATTCACAGGGATGATGCCCTAGATATTTATCTGCAAAGTGAACTGTGTTTGTCTACCCAGATAACAAATAGTCAAGATTGCCATTTTCTGCTTTCCTTCACTCCATAGATTTTTGCATCAAGATGGCAATAGTGAGAAAAGTCAATAATGTGGGGAATTTTTCAAGTTACATTTCAGAGATTAGAAACAGAGTTCTCACTGTCTTTTAACTTGTCTCTGATTTTTATTCTCCAGTGTGGGAACCTCCCACTGGAAAGATGCACAGGATCTTATCATTCATTCTCACACTTGAAAAATTATTTTGGAAACTCAACATGTTTGATGGTGATGTTCAACTGTCTTACACCCTTTCCTCCCTCTCCATTTTAAAGGTGATCTAATAGGAACAGATAAGCTCTTTCACATTAACCATCTATTACATTCCTTTAACTCTCCATGACATTGACCTTTTTAGGATTTACTTTCATAAGTACAGTCCACACTAACTCTTTGAAAAATACTGACCATACTGTGTCTTACCTCATTAAGCTTGCCCACTTTCTCACTGTTCGATGGGTTCTTATTCCCTCCTCTTTATTTTTGCTGTTTTCTTTTTGACATACCTTTCGGTGCAGATACATGTTCATGTCTCTCTGAGATAATTTGTAGCTAATTGTAGCAACATATTTTCATTATTTATGAGCGTCATTGTCAGAATCCATCTGGAAGTCTGACCGAGATGAGGCAGATTCCTTCTTCTGATCTGACCGTGGCCATAACGCAGTGAACCACTCTGGTTAAAATGGGCTGAGTGCTGGAGGGCGCTAATATTTTTACAACCAAATATTTACTATCGTGTGCATTATGTTTGATTCATTTCCTAAAAGAGTCAAGACATTATTTTATTACAAATAATTTATGATACACTCTTTAAAAAATGTAATATATGTTATTTCTCATACCAGCCAATTAACTTTAAAGTGTTCGTGGATAGGTAAGAGAGGGAAGTGGGAAAATGAAAAGGATGAGTAAAATTAATGCTTAATATTCTTAAAAGGTTGGTATTATAGAGAAGCATTGAAATCAGTCTTGGTATACTATTATTCTTTTTCCTGTATTTTGATTCTAGTTGGTATCTAAATCTCAGATTCTTCCATGCCAATGAAACAGGCAATAGAAGGCCATATGTATGCATCCTCTAAGCAAACAGTTTTCTCTCCCTTCTCACCCCTGGTATCATAAAACATAGGTGAAATTTCAAGAGTAAACACAGGATTGGAAAAGCCATTAATAATGGCAGTCATTTTAAAGTGTCACCTAATTTAAACACTTTTCCTTTAATTTATTGCAGTGCCATGAGTTTTATCATGCTCAATTTATTAGTGAAAACCTTCAGAGTTCACAACCATTTATTTTTCAGGGAATTTGATTTTATCATTAATTTTTAAATACATAATACTCCTACTTTATTTTTTAGAGTGCACTTTATTTGCATGAATTGGTTTACTTCGATCAATACAGATGTTTCTAGGTGTCTATTAAAGCAGAAGTCAGATGTCTGCACATTTTCAAGACTTTACACTCCAAAAGTTAGTGTATGTTTGTACACAAAAACACAATATTTTTATTGGTTGTTAAGTGTTAAGTGGAAAAGTGTAATAAAGACTGCCCAAACCCCTGTTTCTAATTAGCAGGTAGCTTATTCTAGAGGGCAATCTTTTCTCTTCCTAAGGGGTGACTTCTGGGTGGAAAAATCCTAATGTTTGGGATAAGAGCTAGGACCAGGGAAATACTTCTAACAGTTTCTATCAATGATAACTAAGGCTTTCTCTGGGTTGAGTTTTCATGGTCTGGACCACTTTTCCTGCCCAGCATTCTGGAGGTGCTTATGGGCTGAAATAAGGAGCTCTGAGCTGGGGTGGGTGGAAAGTCAGAGGTGTAGCCCCCCTCACACCCACCCCTCCCCTAACTGGACCTTACTAGATCACATGTCGGAGAAGGCAATGGCACCCCACTCCAGTCCTCTTGCCTGGAAAATCCCATGGGAGGAGCTCGGTAGGCTGCAGTCCATGGGGTCGCTAAGAGTCGGACACAGCTGAGCGGCTTCACTTTCCCTTTTCACTTTCATGCATTGGAGAAGGAAATGGCAACCCATCCATTGTTCCTGCCTGGAGAATCCCAGAGACGGGGGAGCTTGGTGGGCTGCCATCTGTGGGGTCGCACAGAGTCGGACACGACTGAAGCGACTTAGCAGCAGCAGCAGCAGCAGATCGCATGTCATGTGAAGCTAATGCCAATACCTAGTGCTGAGAGCGCAAAAATCTGGATGCTTAAGTGTTTATTTTAGGGAGATTTTGTTTAAGAAAATAAAATCTTAAATGAAATGTATACTCACTGGCTGTTATCTTTTCTTCCCCTCTAATTAGGACAAAATTTTACCCTAAGGCAGTTAGGCGTTTGTGAACCAGCAACTCGAAGAGGACTGGCATTTTGTGCGGAAATGGGGCTCCCCCACAGAGGTTACTCGATCAGTGCAGGGTCAGACGCCGATACTGAGAATGAAGCAGTGATGTCCCCAGAGCATGCCATGAGACTGTGGGGCCGGGGGGTCAAGTCAGGCCGCAGCTCCTGCCTGTCAAGCCGGTCCAACTCAGCGCTCACCCTGACAGATACGGAGCATGAAAACAAATCCGACAGTGAAACCGGTAAGTTCCTTTATGTTTGTGGCTTTATAATGTTGGCGTTCGGTGCTTCTGTCTGTTTTGGTTGACTCTGGAGGAATGGCTTTCTTCCTTCTTCTCCTCTTTCCTTCTCTTTTTGTCTTCTTCCTTTCTTTGCATTGCAACACAGTAGCACTCAAAAAATGTCCTTCAATATTGCATTATTTTTCCTAGGGAAAAAAAGTCAACATTCGACATCAGAGTGTTAAGTTGTCTTATGCAAGCATTCTCTGTTGTGTTAGCTATAGTTTTGAAAAACAGTCTAATGATGTACAGAAAAAAAAAAAGGTTGGCTTTGACTTATCTTGAACCATATCACCTGTTATCCTCCATGGAGTAGCAGAACAAGTAGTGATAAAATTTACCCCAGAGCCAGCTTGTAATCAGAGATGTCTTTGTAGATTCCTCTTAAAAATATCTCAAAGAAGTTCCAGAATCTCAGAATGGATGAGTGAGCACACAGAATGGTTTATTAACAGGGCTCAAGTGATTGAAGAACAAATTTGATCATGCTTTTAACTTACTGGTTGATGAAAGCAATTGAAATCTTGATAAAGAGAAGGGAGTGTGGTCTTTGATGTGCTTTGGAGACTGGATTACTCTGCAATTAAATCCATGCACAAAAATTGGATTTTTTTCGGGTATCCAAATAGCAGTTTTACATACTTTAAGAGAAATATCTTTATAACTTATTTGATCTTTCCCTATCACCAATGCAAAAGGATAAAGAAGCAGTTAGTGTATATGCAATAATAGATTTAAAAGGAAATTTAATTTTTAGTCAGCGCAGCTTCTAGGAAAAATTGGAGCATCAGCATCAATGCACCAGACAACAAAATGACATTTCTTCTTTAGCGTTTAATATCGACAGTGCACTAGCTGCTTTAACCTGGTTATTAATGCTGTGTGTATGTGATGCATCAAAAGCAAAGAGAAAATTAAAATGGAAGAATTGTGTGACTTGTGAAAAGAAAGATGGTGTTTTACCAATGGTATTTTATTTTTATTCTTTATGGAGCCACTTTGTCAGCTTTGCTTTGTGATAGGAAAACAGGCCCACTGTCCGCGTTCAGTCTCAGTCACTGAATGAACAGCTAGCTAGTGCATCACACTGTGTGTTACTTGTCTTCTTACTATTAGAAAAAAAATCTGCTTTAAACCAATGAAAACAATATCTTATGGAGGATATTTTAGTGCATTAAAACAAAGTCATAATCGATTAATCATAGAAACTCATATATTCATTTTGAAGTGTGAGTTATTGATGGAGGCTAGCTTCATCCCAACCCAAAATAGGAAACAAGGATGGTTCTACCTGACACAACGAGTCTTAGAATCGGACTGCAATGTTTTCCTGAACCAAACTGTCCACCTCAGTGAAACCTGGATTTCTACCACTTTTCACTGTGGATTCAGAAGTCACTCACCTTAAGTAAGTAAGATTTGGCATAAACTTTGCTTCCTGTCCATCTGTATCTTTACATAACCCTCTTCAAGCAATTTTAGGTACTGTGGTTATATTCAAATACATGATTTGATGTTTGATTTTCCTAAAATATGTGTCAAATTCTGTGATGGTTTTGGAGGAGAGCAGAGGAGAATGCAGGAGGACAATGCAAGTCACTTCTGATGTGCTGCGTCATGGGCCATTCGTCTGCATACCCACTAAGTATTGTCCCACATTGGGTCAGCTTGCCACACACAACCTGTGAGGCATCTCTCTCCTATGACAAATATATCTTGTTATTGTGTCTGTATTGCTAAAAGCTAATTTTTATTATTTTTTAAATTGTATGTCTGCTAAAATGGTCTCACAGTGAATTCCCAAACACACACCATTTTGTTCTTTTCAGAAAACATAAAACTTAGAAATTTTTCCACCTTTAGTTAACTAAAGGTTAACTAAAGTGTCTATTATCCAAATGATTGGTGGTGGGAAGCCTGTTGAGTTTCCCACATCACTGCCCCCTCCCTCTGCATGATTATTTTGAACTAGAGAAGGAACTTGTTGCCCCAGGAATCTCCTTGTCCCTGTCGTGATATAAAGTCAAGAATGAACACTTAGACTCATCTGTTTCTCCATGTGGTCATTCTGAACCAGAATGAAGAGAGACACAGACAGGGTGTCAAGGGCCTTGCCTTGAGATTCAGAACATTTGGTAGTATTTGTTGAGAGTAAATAGGTCAGTCAAAAGTATAAAGTGTCAAAAACAATATTTGTTGAGCTGGGCAAGTGATGACTTCAACTTATGTGTACTCTTTCCCCAAGGTTTGGCTGGGGTTGCTTTTTTAAACAACATTTTGTTGGTCTAAGAACTCCCAGTGAGTCAGCTCAGGGAAGGAAATAAAAGAAGAAATAAAACAGATATGACCTCTTATTTCGGAGAAGGCAATGGCATCCCACTCCAGTACTCTTGCCTGGAAAATCCCATAGATGGAGGAGCCTGGTAGGCTACAGTCCATGGGGTCGCTAAGAGTTAGACATGACTGAGTGACTTCACTTTCACTTTTCACGTTCATGCATTGGAGAAGGAAATGGCAACCAACTCCAGTGTTCTTGCCTGGAGAATCCCAGGGACAGGGGAGCCTGGTGGGCTGCTGGCTATGAGGTCTCAGAGAGTCGGACGCGACTGAAGTGACTTAGCAGCAGCAGCAACAACCTCTTATTGAACACTGGATCTTTCATAGATTTCATATGTGTTCTGTAGGAACATTTCAGATCATTTATTCTGAATTTTCAGTGATTGGTCAGAAAGAGCAAGATTGCATTGAGATCCATTACATTAAGGTCTGGGGAACATAATCTTCTGATATTTAGCATAACTTATCATTTGGAATTGTGGAATTAAATGAGAATATTGAGGCTTTTTTTTCCTGATATAAAAAAGCTTTTTGTTAGGCTGAGTTATAGTAAAATCTAAAATTTGTAATCATACCCAGGGTCTTCTAACATCTTTTTAAACAATATCCTCAAAACCTTTACCAATTTTTACTATTATTACTACTTCTAGTCAAATATTGGGCTTCCCTGGTGGCTCAGATGGTAGAGACTCTGCCTGCAATGCTGGAGACCTAGGTTTGGTACCAGGGTTGGGAAGATCCCCTGGAGGAGGGCCTGGCAACCCACTCCAGTATCCTTGCCTGCAGAATCCCCATGGACAGAGGAACCAGGCAGGCCACAGAATATGGGGTCACAAAGAGTCAAATATTTCTAACATAGACTTTCTAAAATAATTCATTTTGGCATTCTTAATTGCTTTCACTCTGAAAGGTTATTGATTTTCCAGCTGTATTTTCCTTTGACCTCCGACTATTTAAATTTTCTAGTTGTATTCACTTTTGTGTGAGCTTGCAGTGTGTCCTAAGAAGCCCTGTTATATCACTATAAGTTGAAACAAGAAGGATGTACATAAAATAACTCACCAAAGTGAAACTAACTTAGAAGCCATACACTATCTTCTTTCTCCCCTCAGTTTAGAAGGGGAGTTTGGGTTGACGGTTTTCATCATTTGAGGTTAACTGTGAATAAGGCTGTTTTCCCCAGAAAACAAAATAATATTCAACATTTGTGAAATCATGTAAGCCAAGTGACTAATGTTCTAGTTATAACTTCAAAGAAAAGTTTAGTCACTAAAAGGGATTAGATTTCATTTATTTATTGATAAATAGGCCAACAGTTCAAGTTAAGAAGGCACTGGAACTGCTGTGAGGCTAATGAAATTTTGGTGGCCTGAGCATCCCACGAGAGTCAAGGAACACTCAGACTATGTCACATGTCTCCATGTTAGCAGAGATTCTAAACAAGTGATAAAACAGATTCTTTTGCAAAGCTAACCCTTCACCAAGCATGAGGAGTTGAAGTTAAAAAGCATTTTGAGAAAAAAAATTGTTATAGTAGATTCAATTTCATATCAAATTCCAAATGTTAATATTGTTCCGAATTAAGGACATGGGAAAAGACCTTTCTTAACAGGTATTGACAACTTTCTGAGTCACCTGCCATGCTCCAGGGCAAATGCTGGAGGGTCTAAGTGGTTTGTGACCACCTATAAGCACTGGTTCTAGTAAGCTGTCGAGAGGTTACAAAATAAATGTGATGAGATGCTGTAATCAAAGGGAAAATTGCCAGTATGTTCTGGATGGTTCGAGGCATCTTTCCTGTCTCTGATGGATTGTTAAAAGACCCCTGACTGAATGCCCACTCTCCAGCCTTGCAAGTAATCTGATTTAAATTCCAAATATCTATTTAAATGTCAGGAACAAAGGACTTTTTTCCTCCCAAAACATCAAGCTTTAAAAATGTTTTATTTGTGCATCCTTTCCCAGAAGAAGACTAGCATGCATTCAATGTTATTATCCTTTGTCAGCCAGCAGCTCAGTACCGTGAAAAAATGCCTCAATTCAGAAGCACGGTGCACAGGGTGTTGATCCTCTCATTTGAGCCCCTAAGATGGATTGCTCTTGAGACACCCAGAGCTCAAGCTCCCAACTTCGCTCGTCTCTGCCTGGCCGCTTGGTCAACTCTATGGCTGGCACCAGAGATGTGGAGGTCTTTACCTGACTCCTTCTGCCTGTCTCTGCAGCCTCTTATGCCTCTTGGAAAGCAATGACCTTTGACATTAGGCAGACCAAGAGGAGCTGGCTCTCTTCTTCTGTCTTGTGACTGGGAAACTTGAGAGCCTTCACTGAGATCAACAAATGAGGAGGTGTTATTGAGGGCAGACTTCCCGGGTTGGTACTGGCTCTTCTGTCTCCCAGCTGTGTGACTTTGGGCAAGTGACTTAACCTTTCTGTAGTATATGGAAATCACCAGTGACATACAGTCCTTACAGGGCTGCTGTGAGGATTAAATGGACTCTTGAATAGGCAATGCTTAGAATGACAGTGCCTGGTGTCGAGTGAGTTCCAAATAAGGGGTAGGGGGATACTCTTTCTGTTAATTGTAAATGGTGGGAAATTATATCTCCTTATTAAGTGTGGAGATTAAGCTAGGTAAACAGTATCAAGTACCTACACAGTTTGGGCCCACAGTCAATGTCCCTTCCCTCTTTGCCATCCTCCCTTTGTCTGCATTAGTCGAGTATCTGTGCATTTGGTGAAATGAGGGAGAAAGAATGGTCTCCTCCAGAAGGCGCACTGCCAATTTGCATAGCCTGGAATTTCTGTCACCATTTATTGACTCTTTTATTTTTCTCTAAAATCCCACATACTTTTTAATTCACTGTAATTAAATGAACGAACGTTAAGTGGGGCTGATAATTAGTCTGATGGCTGTAGACTTCAAAGAGACCAGCCTGTTCCTTCCCCTCCTGGTCAAAGGAAATTTCAAAAGTGGTGCTTCCCTCCAAGGCATGTCACTTAGACAGCCAGTCAATTAAAAGGGGATTCAAGTGATGCTCATCAGTTCACATAATAAAGTAAATCATTCCTGGAAGACTTTATTTCTCACCTGGGATCTTAGCAATATACCTATGGTAGGACCTCACTTTTGCCACGATGATTGTGCAGTTACTAAAGTATCCAGGGATGATGTGGCTAATAATAAAGGTAGAGCATTATTGTGCAATATTTTTAGGTGTAATAAAGACTTGATTTGCTGGACTAAAACACTTTTAAAAACCAAGGTACTTGTGCTTTGAAATAGTATTTTTAAAGTCTGCTTTCTATATGGATGTGTGTGTGTGGTCAGTTGTGTCCAACGTTATGTGTTCCCATGGACTGTTGCCCACCAGGCTCCTATGTCCATGAATTATCTAGGCAAGAATACTGAAGTGTGTTGCAATTCCCTCCTCCAGGGGATCTTCTTGACCCAGGGATCAAACTCACATCTCCTTTACCATCCATTACCACTGCACCATCTTTATGGATAGATAGATTCTAAAAGTTGAGCTACTGTACTTAAAAAAAAAAAAAGATATACCCCTTAAACCAATTTGACAAACTATTGTAATGATGTTTACATCACTCTCACAACAGAGTACTTTATTTTGCAATCCAAATTACGTTGTTGGGAAAAATATACTCTCTGAAAAAGTGTTTGTTGTTGTTGTGTATCACTCAGTTGTGTCCAACTCTTTTGTGATCCCATGGACTGCAGCCCACAGGCTCCTCTGTCCATGGGATTTTCCAGGCAAGAATACCTGGAGTGGGTTACCAGTCCCTTCTTCAGGGGATCTTCTAGACCCAGGACTC
This sequence comes from Oryx dammah, assembly GCF_014754425.2. NCBI lineage: Eukaryota > Metazoa > Chordata > Mammalia > Artiodactyla > Bovidae > Oryx > Oryx dammah. The sequence goes on from NW_024070191.1 coordinate 12,313,202, forward strand.
GAACCTGCATCTCTTGTGTCTCCTGCATTGGCAGGCAGAGTCACTGGGAATATCCCCAAAAAAGTGGACAAGGAGGTTATTTCCTCTGAGCAACTGAATATATGTGAGAGAAGAGAAATGGAAGGATTTGTAACTATTCTATCACCAATTAAGAGCTAGAATAGTTTGGGAGAAACTGCTAGTGACCTTGGAGTACCCTGTTATGTCGTATACTTGTAATGCTTCTAGCCACCACACAGGTGTCATTTCTGTCCTGGCTCTTTTTACAAAAGGAGAATATTTGAGTTTTCCACAAATAATTTGAAGAGAGGTGTATAATTTCACCTAACTAGCCTAATTTCATTCCTTCAACCTGATCTTTATCAACTCTCAGCCTACTTTGAAAATTGATTGCAAGAATGAAGGTGGAATTCCACTGCTGTGAGAAATAAATTTCACGAGATTCTTCCACACATACTGAACCATAACTCGAAAATAAATTCCATCTTGGGCCCTCTTCTGGCATGTAATGGTCAATTCTGGCATGTTCTACTGTTGTAAATTATATTTTATGTTTTTGGTGCTCTGTGATGTCAAAAATAGCAAAAGTAATATGTTGCATGCTTACTAAATCAAGGTCAGAATGAAAGTGCGGCTTTGCAAAGTACAAATAGTTTCCAATATATAAAAATAATTACATCACCATGATGTGTGTATGTTTATAGTTTAAATAGCAACTTATACCATTCTTTAAGCAAAAGCTTCTATATTTCATTTGGGATGAAATATATTCACTTCATGGATATGTTACAAGTCACCTAAGCACAGTAAGTGATGATTTAAATAAATTTTTTTTTTAATTTAGTACTGTGAAACTAGAATTAAGAATACCATAAAGTCCACAACCATGGTTGTTATCACTTAAGTATTTACATACATTTATATTTTCTATTCTAAGAGGATTTTTGGAATTCTTGACAGTTTGTTCTTCTTTACACAAATATTGCCATTTCTACAAAACAACTTGCATTTTAAGCATTTTTGTTCAAAATATATAGAATATATGCTTTTTCTGTTTAAAAGCCTAATGTTCTTTTAATTGTGTAGTTGAAATCAAAAGAAAGCATACCAACACATATCAAAACTGATGATGTATGCTGTTTTAATTTTTGAATGTGTTTTGATATCCTTGAAAAATCACAGCAGTAGCAGTAAAATTGTTTTAATTAATGAATTGAATAGCAGCAAATGCTGAATCAGGTTTATTGATGTAATTATCACTGAAATAGAAAAGATAAGTGTTAAAGCCATAGAACCTTAGTTTATTTGCCATTTCAAGGGTATCCAAGTGTTTGAAGAGGAACCAACTGATTTGGGGGGTGTGTTATTTATAGAATATTCTTCTCAGGTCATAATAATTCTGTTAATGAGCATCACATCCACATACAAGTTTAAATGTGAAAAATCTATATTATTTACTAAATAGCTTGAATGAGGGTTTCACTGTATTGGAATTTTCTTCTCTTTATCATTTGACTTGAGATAGTTTTCCATAATTATTAGATTATAAACTAAATGTAAAAGCTTTTTGAATTCATATTAAAATGGATACAAATGCATATAAACTTGAGAAAGGAACAATTTAAAATGTCTTCTGAATTGTACCTTGACTGTAAACATTAAGTCACACAGAAGCTGAAAACTGAATAAAGTTGGGACATGACTTTTTGAATTGATTTCTTACTTAGTATAGCAACTACATTTTCATTCAATGAGTGGTCAATGTTAGGTATTGTACCAGGGGCTGAAGGGAAAAATGAGTAAGATATAGTCTCTGATTGTAAAAATTCACAGGCTGGTTGGGGAAATAGGCAAGTAAATATTGCATTGCAATTTTAATGTGCTAAGTAATACTACAGCACAGAGTGCAGAGTTGATGTCAGCCTAGAGCAGATTCTTGCCACAGAGACAGGAGAGGCAGCAGAGGAAGAGTGGATTCATAAAGGAGGAAGGAAGCAGCATTGGTTATTGTTGTGGTTGCCACCCAGTTCAGTCGTCCAACTCTACGACCCCATGGACCGCAGCACCCCAGGCCTCCCTGTCCCTCACCATCTCCTGAAGTTTACCCAAGTTCATGTCCGTTGCATTAGTAATGCCGTCCAGCCATCTCATCCTCTGACACGCTCTTCTGCCCTCTATCTTTCCCAGCCTCAGGGACTTTTCCAATGAGTCAGCTGTTGGCATCAGATGACCAAAATACTGGTACATGGGCTCAAAGGATGTGCAAAAAATGCAAGATTTAGACAAAGCAATGAAGGAGAGGGTGTAAAATCCCCGTGAACTGTTGCAAGAGTTGCAGGCTGTTTGGTGCCTGGAACACAGGTTGTGTGTAGATGAGCGATGCATGTTTGGTCTACAGATAGCCCCAGACCAGACTGCAAAGCACCTTCCATGGCCATGCTAAGGAATTTGTACTTTTTCTGTAGGTAATGGGAGTCTCTGAAAATTTTTCATGCAAAGGTATATTACAGTCATATTTACCGTTTACCAAGTACCTTGAGAGCAGTGTAGGGCATTGGCTGTCTTTCCCACAAAGGGAGCAAGCTCTGTAGGGCCACGGCCCTGTTCACCCTTGTGTCTCTGTGCTCCCTCACGCAGTGCCTGATCCTGGAGCCAGAACTGTGGCTGCACAGCTCCATAATTGGAGGCCAAACTTGAGAGGAAGCTAGCCAATCAGGTAGTGTTATAATTAGCAAAGTGAGAAAATACAAATGTTTGAAACAAGAATCAGAAAGGAAAGGGAGACATTAAAATTCGACAGAATGAAAACTTAATTAATTCTGCATTGGGCTTAGGGAAGAAGAAGACATTTAAAAGACTCTCTAACATGGAAGTGATGGTGTAAATCCAACTGGGAGCTTAAAGCTTATTGTTTAATAAAGTCAGTAATTCAGACAAGGCCAGGTTGTATTTGAGGGGTCTGTGGGACATCAAAATTCAGAATAGATTAAGCAATTATATATATCTATGTGCTTTGCTGGTAGCTCAGATAGTGAAGAATCTGCCTGTCGATGCAGGAAATGCAGGGTTCATTTCCAGGGTCAGGAAGATCCTCTGGCAGAGGGAAGGGCATGGCTACCCACTCCAGTATTCTTGCCTGGAGAATTCCATGGACAGAGGAGTCTCGCAGGCTACAGTCCATGTGGTTGCAAAGAGTCAGATATGACTGAGTGACTAATACCTTAACTTTTCATATATATAAAATTCAGTTAGCTTTTGTTCAGAAATGTTTACCTTATGATCTGTACAATTGCAGTGAAAGCCATGGGGCATAATCAAACCTCTCCCCAAAAGCAGATAAAATGAGAAAAGAAGAGGAATGAATGTATAATACTGAGGTCACCGACATTTAACATAAAGTTATAGAAGAAGCACCAATGAAAGAAACAAAGAGGGACTTTCCATAGAGACAAAAGGAAGTATCAGTTCACGAAGACCACAGAGGCAGGAAATGATTAGCAGTCAGACATTTCCAGAAGTGTAGTAAGTGAAGGACTACAAGCATAGAATTGATAGCCTGTGGATTGCACGGAGGATATGAATTTCTGAGTAGTGCGTGTAGTCACCAAGTGGCAGTGGGTGGAGAGATGAACAGAAACTATGGCACCAGCAAGCGCAGATTTTTCTCTCCAAACCTGAACTAAGGAAAGAGTTAGGTGTAACTCCTGGGGAACACAAGGGCAGAGATATTTTTATATTGGAGGACATTTCAGGATCTTTCCTAGGAAATGGAAGGGGTGATATTAGTATAAGAAGATCGAAGTGAAGATTAAAGGGGAAATGAGGTCTGGCCTCTGAGGGGTCAGGAGCAGAGAAATCTTGGAATAGAAACTTAGGTAACTGAATTCCTCGATACTTTTTATCTTCTAAAGTACTTTTCATCTTACAGTTTTGTGTACATCAGGAGCGTAGAGTTTGCTGTAGGAGAGAGATACCTTTAAAAGGTATCTTTCTGGGACTTCCATGGTGGCCCAGTGGTTAAGATTTCAGCTTCCAACAGGGGTGTGGGTTGGATCCCTGGTCAGCGAGCTAAGATACCATGTGCCTCCTGAACCAAAACACCAAAATATTAAAATAGAAGAAGCAGCAGCAATTTTGTAACAAGTTTAATGAAGACTTTAAAAATGATCCACATCAATAAAAGGCTTAAAAAATAAATACAAGGTACATTTGTATCTACACTAATTAAAGTCATAGCAAATATCCAGGCAATGTAGGAAAAATCGATGCTATTCAATGGAGTTAAAAGTTCATGTCATCAAAAGGTTTGGGGGAAAGTACATTTTTATTCAAAATTGATATTTTGTTTAAAATAGCTTTATAAAACTATTAAATATAGCACATCTAGAATTCAATGAAAAACAGATAATTATCAATTCTGGATCCTGAAATAACAGGATTGTTCTCAGTACGGCACTCCCCGTACAGATACATAGATAACTTCTTAAATCCTTTCCTTGATCATTGATTTGTATGTGTGTGAATAAAATAGACATATAGATATATAAAATGAAAGCAAAAGTTGCTCGGTCATGTCTGACTCTTTGTGACCCCATGTACTAAACAATTCATGGAATTCTCCAGGCCAGAATACTGGAGTGGGTAGATTCCCTTCTCCAGGGGGTCTTCCCAACCCAGGGATCAAACCCAGGTCTCCCGCATCACACTGCAGGCAGATTCTTTACCAGGGGAGTCACCAGGGAAGCCCAATATGCAAAAGTAGATATGATAAATAAAAAATAGATGTATATTTCTATATGGATCATACACACACTTATATACATACATAAGTGTGTTTGTATAATCTTTGCCCCATGGTTTAAATTACTAGCTTAAAAATAAGTCTTGGGATTTCCCTGGCAGTTCAGTGATTAAGAACCCAAGCTTCTACCGCAGGGAGCACAAGTTTGAGATCTCACTGAAGAAGTAAGATCCCACAGGTAGGGCAGTGTGGCCAAAAAAATTAAAGAATAAGTCTTTCCACCTTAGTAACTCCTGCATGGTTTTGCACTAGCTACACTGTCTTTTTGCATAAAAATACAACGCATATTTACCAACATAAAATTATACAACCAGATTTGATTATTAGCAAACACTCGAAGAATTACCCAACATTCATTTTTTAAAAATACACAAAAGAGAGTAAAAAAACAGACCACAAGTGACATGTCTGAGAAATAGAAATAGGCTATAAAAAGCCAGAATGGTAGTTATTATTTGCTTATGCATGTTTGCGTATGGAAAACTGTGACATTGTGAAATGATTATTCAGACTAAACTGAATAATTGATTTGCTTTAACTGGTTAATATCAAAGTAATCAGTAAGAAGTAGGCTTGCTCTTCCAACTGGTTTTTATAGAAGTGTTAAAGTTCACAAAGAGAAATCTTAAAATTTTGACATACAGCAGCTGGAGATTCCTGGGGGACTGGAAAGTGTTTGAATGAAATGTCAGTTGCTACAGAAAACAAGTATAAAACATTCCCTTATAATGGACTGTTTCTCATTGCCTGTGAGTGGAGCACCATTGTCTAGATTGTACAAAATGTGCTTAAAGGTAACTTAAATTGTTTAAATGAACATATTTAGGAAGTTTAAAGACTTCAGATAATCATTAGAATTTTTTAAGCATTTAATCATTGTTTGTATTGTAACACAAGTTGGTATCAATAACACAATAAAATGATAGGTGATGATAGAAATAATAAAAATGGAACTTTAAACCAATTTTAAGTATAAAATATTATAAGTGTTTATATCCATGCCCTGAATTTATTTTAGTTACTTAGCATTACATATCATTTGAAGACACATAGAAGTATATGGATAATATTCACTAGTTTCTATTTTGATATTTATGCTTTTATATTTTTATCTGTGTGTATATTTTTTTTATTAGAATTGCAGTTTCTGGGAGTTCCCTCATGGTCTAGTGGCTAGAATTCAGTACTTTCACTACCATGGCCTGGGTTCAAATGATCAGGGAACTGAAATCCCACAAGCCTTGTGTGTGCCCCCCCCCAAAAAATGCAATTTCTGTTTTGACCTAAGTTTCTCCACATTATTAGACTTTCTTCTTCAATATAATTCTCTTCCATGCTTTGATTTATCATAATTTATTTTAACATATCCACTACTTTTGGACATCTAGGTTGTTTGAATTTTCAGTTTCATGAATTGTGTTGTGATAACAATTTTAGTGGATAAATCTTTGCCTCTAATTCTGTATCCCTTAATACCTTAGGATAAATTCTTGGAGGTGGAATATCAGAGGCAAAGGGTATGAAGTATATGTACAGTTTAAAGCATTTGATAGACTCTGTCAAAATGCCCTGAAAAAAAAAGTTGTATCAATTTACAATCTGACTAAAAATATTAATAAGTATCTTTTCCCATAAGCAAGGAAAGTTGCCATGCTTAAAATTTTGGCAACTAGATGGAAACATAGTATCTTACTGTTGTATATTCATTTGAGTAATAGGTTAAATATAGTCTCATATGTGTGTGAGTACTCTTTGTATTTCTTTTGTGAATTGTCAGTTTATGCCCTTTGCACATTATTCTATTCAGGGTGGAGAAATGGGTCTTCCAGAACATCAGGAAACTGAAGGAAGAGACAGCATTCAAGGACATTGGGACACTGACTCTGCTTTTTTCTACCTTGTGTACATCTGGCCTTGATGAGACGGGTTTGGTTGCAGGAGGACCTGATAAAAATAAACATCTCCTTAAATGCAGGCCTTCTGCTTATAGACATATGTGTAAGTTCCCCAGTAGTGATGAATAATGACATGAACTCCAGCTATGAAAGAGCTGGGGCACAGCACAGATGTAACGTCCTCCACTCTATCAGGATTCCACCTTGCTTAAACAGCTGTGCACTCCTTATTAGAGATTCTAGGTGCCAAGAAAATCTGTACTGACTCCAGCTTGGAGAAGCAAGTTCATTTCCACAAAGTTTCTGTATCCTTATTAAATAAATGAAAAACTTAAAGCAGGTGATAGTAACAGTGGGAGGTAAATCTCTTTCCATCAATCAATAGGCTGTTGGAAAAGATACAGAGATATAGTTACACACGTACATATACATATTTTTTTTCTTATTGAATTGCATAGGTTTCATGAAGCGAGAATCTTAATAACCCCTTGTCTCTTTTAAAATATCTAAATATTAATATACCATTAAGTGCTTTCCTTGGTTTAATTTTGTATTTGTTCATTAATTTGGCATCCCTGAGTGGGCTTGAACCATTTCATTTTTAAAAGAATTTTTTAGAAACTTTAAAATATAGTTATCAATTATTATTTTCCTTGTGGTGTTTTTATGCCTAGAAATGTTGACTTTACCCCTAGAACAAATAATCAGTTTTATTTTCTTCACTTTTGTGGGTTTTTTTTTTTTTAATTTAATCTATCTGAATTTTAGATACAGTCTGTGGTGTACGAGGACTTCCCTGGTGGCTTAGCTGGTAAAGAATCCGCCTGCAATGCGGGAGACATGGGTTCAAACCCTGGGTTGGGGACACCTGGGTTGGGTGGTGAACAAACTTAAATTGATTTCCTTCACACAGTTTGCTTTTATAAATGTCATTTAATTTAATTAGGGAATGCTTCATAGTGTCCAATGAATACATGCTAATCTACTTAAATTTGGCACTAAGGCATCAATAAAAATTAGTGCTATTAATTCTTTGCAAAAGAAATGCAGTAAGATTTATGAGATATCTTATACAATAGTAGTAGATACTAAATTCGGGTTTGGTGGTTTCTGAGAGATCTAGAATGTTAACTAAAAGTAAACATTTTCAGGAATGCACAATTAACCAGTAACAGTATAATATGTAACTGTTAGGCATTGCAAAAAATATAGTAGAAAAACAGACTCACATAGGTTTGTGGACGTTACATATAATAGCAACAGTTATGAAATCTATTTTTTATTAAAAAATAAAGCATGAAACCTGCAAAAGTCAGGTTGCATTATGCACTTATTTTGTGGACCTCCTTGCCTTAAATAACTTAACAGATATTTTTAAAGAATAACATTGGACATTTTGCTCTCAGGCCTACAGACTTGAAGATACAAGGCATTACAAACAGAAAACAATTACAAGACGTAACAACTGGATGAAATGGTTTAGCAACATGGCTAAATTGCACACTGGAAAGAAAAAGTAATAAAGGTTTAGAAAAGGAAAGATTTTGAAGAATTCGTAGAATTCCAGCAAGATTTTGAAGGTAGTAAAATATGTTGAAATATGGCAGAAAAGCAGTACATGCTTACAGTTGGAAAAACTTGAAGAAATGCTTGGAAGCACCAATGGAAACAATGGTAGCCTCCTTAGTCACCCTTAGACTCTGGAAGAATCCCCTTGGGAAATACTGGAAGCTAAAGTTGACAGTTAAGTGGAATCCATTTGTGAAGAACTGTCAATGTCATGATGAAAGAGCTAAGATTGTTTCTGCAGGCCACGTCTGTCCAGTCCACCTCTTAAAACAGTAGAGACACGATGAATGGACTGTACGAAGGCCAACTTGGAATGGATGAGCCGCAGCTCCATATACTATAAATAGAAAGGCATTATGCTGAATCGAGAGGACAGGTGTAGTAGGATTTTCAGGACTTTGTCATGTGAGAAAGACAGGAGTTAAAGATGAGTGCAGAACCTGGAACAATGTGGCTGCAGTAGGAAAATAAAGAACAAAAGGCCACAGACGGAGAGTTGAAATAGACTGTCATCTGCAAAATTACATAAAGCCATCGTGCAGAAGAGTGCATATTGCAGTTTATGAAGCAGTAAACAGTATGAAAAAGATGTTATCAAAAACTAAAAACAGATGTGGATTTAAGGGAATATACAATGATTTTATTCAAAAACGAGATGGACAGTGAATAATAGCAGATCTAATACAGACTCAAAAGAGATGCTTATTTTTCCCTTTTTTTCCTGAAAGATCCCTTACAACAAGACACTTAGTTATCATAGAATATCAGTAAGAATCCTATCCATTCTATTCCGGTACACTAATTTGCTACTAGAGTAAGAGCCTCAGTGATTGAAAAGCAGAGTGGGAGAATATTTTATTCCCATACATTTTAGTTGTGTCCTGCCAGATCTCAAAGCAATCACTACATAAAATAGATTTCCTGTGCTCTTAATTTTGTACTTATCTTCACCATGGCTATAATGAGCGTTTTGCAACTAACGTATTTTCCATGGGAACCACCAGAAAAACCATGATGGTACAAGGAGGGAGGCTGCAAAATTATTAATAGTAAACCTTATTCCACTTCCACCAGTGGGTCTCAATCCTGATTAAGATTTTATATCAGTCTGGTTGAATTCTGTAGATGGTTTGATAAAGGCAAGGGGGTGTCCTAACACTGAGCCAGTGGGCTCTTCAATGCTCTAAAGACAAAGGATTTAAATTCCAGTAGCTCTTATGGTCCATATTTGCATTTCTAAGGGTCTAGGTGTAAACTTTGTGGTTTCACCATTAGCACATTGAGTGTGATTATTATTCTTTATCTCAAAATCTTAAAAGATCAGTGCAGAGGATCAGAAGAGGAGCAGTGTTTCTTTAAAGTATTGCAATATACCTGTCTATTCCTATTGCTAAAGGGACACAAGGGATGAAAGGGATCTATTTGGTGGTGAAAGGTTTGTCCTTTAAGGGATAAGAATATTGCCATATCTACCCATGATGTGAATATTGCCATATATACCCATGAGTTACTTCCACCATGTTTCAAGTGATTTGTACTAAGTATATAGCTCATTAATAGTTGACAGCTGTCAGGCAAGATTTTGCTTTCTGAAGAAATACTAGGAAGGCTCAGTACTTAGACTGAGCTTTCGCATGAGATATATTTCTTATCCTATCTTAATTAGGAAATTTTGCACACAAAAATCCTCTTACTCCAACCAATTTTGATTCTGCTGTGATGACATCATTCCTTATGTCCTTATTCCTAATACAGTTTGTATTCTTTTCAAAATCCTTTCAACATTCTTTCAAAATCCTTTGGCATCCCATGGAAAGTGTCACTGCTCTGCAGGAGGATTTTGAAAATAGTTACTTTGTAACAATAATAACTCATAAGGATTTTGGATGTGAACATTGTTATTGTTCTTTAGAAAAATCATTGAAAATCCAAATGGCAGAGTAGAAGTTGACAGAGATAGAGGCAGAAACAGAGTTAGATATTTGTATTGTATTGAGTACCTATTGTATTCAATCTGCTACCTTCTGAGATTTAGTAGTATTATCCCTATTTAACCAAGAAAAGAAAATTAAGGCTGAAAGAATCTAAGTATCTTGATATGGTTCCAAAATGACAAGGCCAGGATTGAAAGCCACTGTGTAATTCCCAAACTCACTATCTGATTCTAAATCCCACTGTGCTACACCGCTTACTCTTGCATGGGAACTCCTGGTACCTGGGCAACAGTATAGTGAGCGTCCCCTCAAATCACCTGCTTTTCAAAGAGAAGGAACAAGCCTTGTGAATTTAAATGTCTTCCATGTCACCTTGAGCCTCTGTGTAGTTGGATTTGTTTCATACTTCTTAGTCTAAGATATAATCCTCCTATTTTAAGAAAACAGTTTCACTGGCACAGTGCTAAGGACACCTGATTATACATGGAAAGATCTGGGTTCCTTATGCTGGTTCTATCATTAACTTGTTTACATAAGATCATTCACCCAATGTCTTTGTGTCTGAATTATTTCAAACTGTGTCTACTTATTAAACCATTTTTAAAAATATGCATGTTTATATTTTCGGTTAACCTTCCACAGCTAATATTGAAGTTTTTTTCTTGAGGATTTACCTCAAAGGAGGAAAGTCACACTGGGTTAGGATAAGTCCATCAAGGTGAAGAGAGAATCTAATAAACTACCTAAAGTAGCAAGAAAAATTAGATTCATTATTTGCATCAATCAAGTATAATCCAACTTTCCTTTGCTTTTGTGTATGTCCAGTAATACATTGATAAAGAATGGAACTATGATCCTTAAATGAATTCAAGATATGTTATTGCCTACAACATTTTGTTATCTTTTGTTTTCACTAATATTTCTGTTACCCAGTCATTTCAGATTCCTAATATAAATTTTTTCAGTGCTAGGAGTTTTATCTATGTAACCATTGAGTATTATATGGTATTTCATTATATAAGTTTAGGAAATTTGCTTTTAGTGATATTCAGGAAGAAATTTTGGGTGACTAGTTTGCCATATTTGGCAAGTGGGTCCTTGAATGTTTAACAGATGAATGAAAAAAAAAAACTTTTTGTCTGACTTGCTTCACTTAGCAAAATCCTCTGTAGGTTCATGCATGTTGTCACAAATGACAATCTCAGTCTTTTTTTTTTTTTTTTTTACAGCTAATATGCTTGTGTGTGTGTGTGTGTGTGTGTGTGTGTGTGTAAAACATCACGTCCATTCATCTGTCAGTGGACAGTTTGCTTCCGTATCTTGGCTATTGTAAATAATGCTTCAGTGAACATAGGGATGCATAAATCTTTTTGAATTAGTGTTTTTATTTTCTTCAGATTAATACCCAGGGGATGGGATTGCTAGATCATACGATAATTCTATTTTCAGGTTTTTTTTCCACTTGTTTTTTTTTTTTAATTTTTTAAAATTTATTTATTTTAATTGGAGGTTAATTACTTTACAATATTGTATTGGTTTTGCCATACATCAACATGAATCCGCCACGGGTATACACATGTTCCCCATCCTGAACCCCCCCTCGCAGTACTCTTGCCTGGAAAAAACTGAAAATACACACATTTTTTAAAGTGAAAGTGAAGTTGCTCAGTTGTGTCCAACTCTTTGCAACCCCAAGGACCGTAACCTCCCAGGCTCCTCCATCCATGGGATTTTCCAGGCAAGAGTACTGGAGTGGGTTGCCATTTCCTTCTCCAGGGGATCTTCCCAACCCAAGGATCGAACCCAGGTCTCCCTCATTGTAAGCGGACGCTTTACCGTCTGAGCCACCAGGGTTTTGAGGATCCTCCATACTGTTTTCCACAGTGATTGCACCAATTTGCATTCCTACAACAGTGCAGGAAGGTCCCCTTTTCTCTACATCTTCAAAAACACTGTATATTTTCACTTCTTTGTGGAATATAGAAACAAAACAAATGAACAGATAAAGCAGAAACAGACTCACAGATTCAGAGAACAAACTAGTTGCTGCCAGAGGGGAGGGGTGGCGGGATGTGACATAGGGAGAAACGATCTATTTCCTGTGGGATGAAAAGGGACAAACTACCAGTTATAAAATAAGTAAGTCACATATTTATTTTATAACTGGTAATAATATACAGCACAGGGAACATAGTCAATGATATTTTAATAACTTTGTATGTTATGTAATCTATAAAAACATCCAATCACTATGTTATACATCTGAAGCTAATATAATATTGTAAATCAACTATACTTCAATTAAAAAAACAAAAATAACTGACATTACTTAAATATTTCAATCTTTTAAAAAAGATGATCGAGCCAGTTTTCACAAACGAAAAGCGGTGATACTGGCTCACCCTCTTCCAGGCACTTGGCAAAGAAAGGTTTGATGTGGAACGTGGTGTCTTCTTTTGACCATGGTAATACTCGATTTCCATCCATGAATCATTTCTACCCCAAACTTCCCCATGTATGCTTATCTCTGTCTTTCTTGAAATAGTGCAGCCTCTCAGAACACAATCTGGTTCAGGTTGTTATTTCACTGAAAGAATATTCGTGTGATCATCAGCTCGTTTCTAGAGGAAATGATCTCTAGGAATCAATTCTTCAGCTTCGTGTGGCTAAAGAATCTGCCAGATGACTGAATATCATCATATGTAAGTCTGATGGAGACCTTGAGAGATATCAGTTTCACTCTCCGTTAGGAAGCCTGAGACACAACCGAACGAGATACCGTGATTCTTCTGAGTTTGCCTGTATCTGTGTTTCATTAGAAATTTTTACATGACTTCTATCCTAAGTTCTTGGCATGAAATGGAGCAATTTTGGTCCTCATCTTCATGTCATACTCCTTCCTATACTTGAGTAGCAGGACTTACCTTTCTTTTCTCAAAGCTAATTAGGCTCAGTAGTCATTCTGTGATACATTGATCCTACCTCCTAGACCTAATCGTTTCCATTATTCACTGAGCATCTTCCCAATTCATTATGTCTCCTTAGTTTCGGGGAACCTCAAAACACACACACACACATGCACTTTCTCTTGCCATTTTAATGATAGTAATATCACATTTCTGCTCAAAATTATCTTTAGTGCCTACGACATGTATCAGCAGTATGTTTAAAAGCATGGCATCTGTCCTCAAAATACATTTTCAATGGTTAAATTCTCCTTTATGGCCCTTGAATTCAATTCTGATCTGTGTGACGTTCCTGGAACCATTCAAAAGATTCTTTGCTTGTTACTTTTCCCTTCCTCTTGTTTTTTCTAAATTTCTTTGTAAATTCAACCTTGGATTTCTTTAGAGTCTTTCATAAAAAACTCTTATTTCCCAGATCATATTTCCTCCCATAGATTAGGAGACCAGAATTTTCATGTGGCTCTCTTCTCACATCCTTTTATCCTACTAATTTTGTCCAGTTGTATTGTAATGTTTAGTTCACTATCCTGCTTATTAATTATCAGGCCCTCTACACCTCTTTCTCTCCCTTCATGTCATCGCTAAATTTGTTTGCAACTGGAATACTCAAATACATGTTTCTTCCAACCTACAGTTCTTAATAAGCCGGGATGAACAGTAAATGTCTATTTGAAAGGCTGACTTACTACCCATTCAATTCTTATTTCCTACCCTCTAAAAGTCCATGAGGCTTTAAAGAGATCTAAATTTAAAAGGGAATACAATATGTCAGTTGTGGAAAGCCTGCCCTACAAATGTGATATTTCAGTTATTTCTGTTTTAAAAATATACCTTAGAGTAAGTACCTTATTTTAGATTGTCACTTACGGTGTTATATAGGTAAATTATGCAAACTCTCATTAACAAAAATAACTTGTTATCCTTTGCAAACACACTTCCAGTTTAAAAAAAAAACTGCTGTTGGGGAACAGAATGGTAGCTGTCTTTTAGTAGCCTGCTTTTTTTTTTTTTTTTCCTAATGGATATAAATCATTAGAAATAAATTGTGTTCTGTCATTGTAGCCGGTAATTGGTGACATTTTCTTGTCACCATGGGATTATAAATAACAGCAATATACATACTGTCAAAAGATTCGTTATGTTATGAAAAACATAAACCAGTAGTCTGTTCCTTTTAACTATACTTTGCATATTTTCTATGTTAAGTGTGACACTGATACTTTCACCAATTTTTAAGGAATACTCAACAGCACAGACTTTGTCATTAATGACTTCATATTGTTTCCTTATGTTTTAAATGTATTTTAATTGTTTCTATTTCTTCTATAATCTACCTGGAAAATATATTCTTCAGAGAGAGTTTTGTTTGCAAACAGATATTTGATCCATAAAACAGATAGTATTTTTCTTTTTAAGTGGTAAAACATATAACAGATACAGAAGACTGTAAGCATTCATTTTAAAATGGGTCATGTTATAAGAATAAAAATACAAGGACCTCAAATTTTTGCTTGTGTAATAAGTAGTGATAATCTGTCCTCAGGCCAAAGAAACAATAATCCATTTGGAAGGAACATTCCTGTGGACCAAATCTCTAATTAACTCGCTTCATTAATTATTAAATTAGCATGCAAAACACAGCTTTCCTATTTGACTGTCCTGGCAACGTCGCATACCTATCATCTCTTAGACCACCACACCCCATAAAAGAAGATAGTATCTCTGTTTCTCACTTTGAGTAACTTCCATTGCTTCCTGGAAAGAAGTTTTTATTTTCCTTCGCTTTCTCAAAATTAAGACAGAACAGCTCCTGCTGGGTTATGGAGAGGTCTCAACAGACAAACCCATTACAGCTTTTATTTGACCTCTGTCTTCTGGACAAGTTTATCTATCTGCCTCTCCCTGGAAGTCTCTGAAGCAAGACTTGAAGGGCATCACTTCCTGCCAGCTCACTGGACTCACTTTGGGGAACTCTTGGCTTCACAGCTTCCCCATTGAGATGATGTGTTCTAAACTTCTCCCTTTGATTTTCTGTTTCCACTTATGCAACATTTTTGAAGTTTATCTCAGATTCTTTCATTCTGAGAAAATAACATTAGTAATGCTCAAAATTCTCCAAGCTAGGCTTCAACAGTATGTGAACCAAGAACTTCCAGGTGTTCAAGCTGGATTTAGAAAAGGCAGAGAAACCAGAGATCAAATTGCCAACATCTGTTGGATCATAGAAAAAGAATTCCAGAAAAATATATACTTCTGCATCATTGACTATGCTAAAGCCTTTGACTGTGTGAATCACAACACACTGTGGAAAATTCATCAAGAAATGAGAATACCAGATCACCTTACCTGCCTCCTGAGAAACTTTTATGCAAGTCAAGAAGCAACAGTTAGAATCGGACATGGAACAACGGACTAGTTCCAAATAGGGAAAGGAGTACGTCAAGGCTGTATATTATCACCCTGCTTATTTAACTCATATGCAGAGTACATCATGTGAAATGCTGGGCTGCATGAAGCACAAGCTGGAATCAAGATTCCTGAGAGAAAGAGCAATAACCTCAGATATACAGATGACCCCACCCTTATGGCAGAAAGCGAAAAGTAACTAAAGAGTCTCTTGATGAAAGAGGAGAGTGAAAAAGCTGGCTTAAAACTCAACATTCAAAAAACAAAGATCGTGGCATCTGGTCCCATCACTTCACAGCAAATAGATGGGGAAACAGTGGAAACGATGACAGACTTCATTTTCTTGGGCTCCGAAATTCACTGTGGACAGTGATTGCAGCCATGAAATTAAGACACTTGCTCCTTGGAAGAAAAGCTATGACAAACCTAGATAGCATATTCAAAAGCAGAGACATTGCTTTGCCAACAAAAGTCCCTATAGTCAAAGCTATGGTTTTTCCAGTAGTCATGAATGGATGTAAGAGTTGGACCATAAAGAAGGCTGAGTGCCGAAGGCTGATTCTTTTGAATTGTGGTATTGGAGAGGACTCTTGAGAGTCCCTTGGACCACAAGGAGATCAATCCAGTCAATCCTAAAGGAAATCAATCAGCATATTCATTGGAAGGACTGATGCTGAAGCTGAAGCTCCAATCCTCTGGCCACCTAATGGAAAGAACTGCCTCATTAGAAAAGACCCTGATGCTCGGAAAGACTGAAGGCAGGAGGAGAAGGGGATGACAGAGGCTGAGATGGTTGGATGGCATCACTGACTCAATGGGCATGAGATTGAGCAAGCTCTAGGAGTTGGTGATGGACAAGGAAGCTTGGTATGCTGCAAGCACACCATGGGGGTCGCAAAAAGTCAAACACAACTGAACGACTGAACAACAAAAAGGTTTTTCCTTACTTTTTTTGCAATTATTCATTCAATAAACATAGCCAAGGTGTTGCATCTTTCTCTTCAGGGGCTGCAAAGCTGAAAGCCAAGACCTTCCAGGGTTGGTAGTGAAGAAGCTCTAATAACTCTAATAGAGCTCCAGAAACACCAATACAGTATACTAACACATATATATGGAATTTAGAAAGATGGTAATGATAACCCTGTATGTGAGACAGCAAAAGAGACACAGATGTATAGAATAGTCTTTTGGACTCTGTGGGAGAGGGAGAGGGTGGGATGATTTGGGAGAATGGCATTGAAACGTGTATAATATCATATAAGAAACGAATTGCAGGTCTAGGTTCAATGCAGGATACAGGATGCTTGGGGCTGGTGCACTGGGATGACCCAGAGAGATGGTACGGGGAGGGAGGTGGGAGGGGGGCTCAGGATTGGGAACACGTGTACACCCATGGCGGATTCATGTTGATGTATGGCAAAACCAATACAGTATTATAAAGTAAAATAAAATTAAATAGAGCTCCAGATATTTGTAATTTCAGAGCTCTTCATCACATTTTTGTCTCTTTCATTATTTTTGCATTAATTTCTTGTTATTTGGGTACTACAGCATTCATCTGTCCCTTTTTTCCTCTAAAGGTTAGCCCTTTAGCAAAGTGATACTTTTACTAATAGAGTCACCAAATCTTTTTTGTTTCCTGGACTGCATTAAGTTATGTTTGATTTTGAATTCTGCTTTTTCTTTGTTAGCCTCCTGATGTTTCTTTGATTTCCATTATTCTTCCTACTTAAAATCACATTGCCATCAAAAGCTGTAAAATGAATCTCTTTCACATTGGATATTTTTTAAAGAAATTTTCCAAACATAAACTGCTATAACATTTTGTCAAAAAATGAACCCGCATGACTTACATTATATATTTTTCACCATGGCAGTCAAAACTATTTGCCAAAGTGGAACTCAATTTTCTACTTTTTATTCCCACTTAACATTTCCAAATCACTTCCAAAATTTCAACATGATTATTGAATATTTTGTCTTACTTTCCTACTTGAAATCTTTTCACTGCTGTATACTTTCATCAAATTCAACCTGTTTATTTATTTCAAAGCTACTCTTGTCCCTAGACTGCAGGGAGCATATATATACTTCATTCACATTTCTGCATTTCTTTTGTGCTTTCCTTACATCTAGAAATTTTTATTTCTTTTCTCCAATTCTCTTGATTCCTGGCTCCATAAAATGTCTGTTCACCAAAAACAAGAAAGAAGTTGAACCAATCTTCTTAGGAAGATTTCAGTCCTCTAAGCTTATCTTTCCCTGGTTGCTTAGACAGTAAAGCAACTGCTTGCAATGCAGGAGGCCTGGGTTCGATCCTTGGGTCAGGAAGATCCCCTGGAGAAGGAAGTGGCAACCCACTCCAGTATTCTTGCCTGAAAAATCCCATGGACCGAGGAGGCTGGTAGGCTACGGTCCATGGGGTTGCAAAGAGTCAGACATTACTGAGCAACTTCACTTTCAATTTCAAGCTTATCTTTCTTGTTATTTAAACACCAAATAATCTTATCTTCCTTTCTTTACCTGAGATTCCTTTGAAGACATCATAATGGACCCTTTTTATTGGCTGCCATTCTGTGATTCAACCATGTACTTTCTTGACACTTGGCTTGATCACACTAAGCTGACAATCTGCATTACCTTCCTAGCTACTGTTTATGGGTAATCCTGCCAGCTTTTCTGGCTTCACTTAAGTACATCTTCATTTTTATTGTTCCAAAGTGCAACATCTTTCCCTCTAGTTCTTCCATGACATTTAGCATTTACTACTTGTTGTTGTTCAGTCGCTAAGTGACCCCTTGGACATGTAGCACTCTAGGCTCCTGTATTCCACTCTCTCCTGGAGTTTGTTCTAATTCATGTCTATTGAATGGGTGATGCTATCTAACCATCTGATTTTCTGCTGCCCCCTTCTCCTTTTGCCTTCAATCTTTCCTAGCATCAGCATCTTTTCTAATGAATCAGCTTTTCGCATCAGGAGGTCAAAGTATTGCAGCTTCAGCAACAGTCCTTCCAATGAATATTCAGGGTTTTCTACATTATACTGAATTTATCTATGTATCTGTCTTTTTCTCTCCCCTCAATCTTAAAAGCCTAGAAAAGAGGTGCTAGGCCTTGAAAGCAAAAGAACAGAAGAGCTACACCAAAAACAGGTGCCCAGTTAAATTTTTCAACAACCAAATGACGAAATGTTTGTTGAACTATGCATAATGTTAGAAAATTGGTGGGAGGAAGAAAGAGAAAAACTTAGTTCTTTGTAGATGAACATGGGGAAATAGATATTTGTATACTCCGACCTATAAAAATATGTTATAAAGAGCTTTATATTGTGAAAGTGTTTTTAAAACTACATTTGTGAAAAGGAGAATGAATGCACTGGCTTCCATGACATACGGTTTTAATTAGAATTCAGACCATTTGTGCAGCCCTTATTATGGTTTCTTCTTATTTGCATTCACTGGATTTTCTTTCCTAAATGATTTATACACTTGCATAACTTGAAATTTTAAGCATTGAATTTATTGCACATTGTCATTATACATTAAAATTATTTTTATAATCTTGAGTACTTTAATAGATCATATGTTCTTATGCATATAATTTATGTTAGGAATTTTTTCTAGCAAGCTTTACACTGTCATTTGGAGCACTTTAGAAATCAATATCATAGAATCCTATAAGGAGAAAAAAATATTTCCAAAAGTAGTCCCCTGTGTTCCCATTAATTTGTGTATTATCAAGGTCTTTATTAGGAATATAGTTGCTAATGTAAGCCTATAATAAACAGAGTATAATTGAATTTTCAATATTTTGTCACCTGGGAGTAATTTCCTTACAAGACCTCTGCTCCATCTTCTGACTAATTGTCAGCATTTACTCAGTATCACCACATTAATGTCACCAAACATTGTAAAAATATCTACCTGATTGCATTATATTTAAAGATATTCATTTCAAGCTCTTGGTATTTTCTCTTTAAATTATTTACCTCAATTTTAAATATCATTTAGAATGCAATAAATGTAATGAGCCGGCATGTTTTGAAAATACAAATTCAGACGTGAGCTCAGATTTGTTGGGTAGACAGTAAAGACAGTCATGTTGGGAGTCGCAGAGCATCGGAACAGCCTGGTGGTAGAGCGGGGGACTGGCTGAACAAGTCAGGGCTCCTGCTTAGACAGTGGACGTCAGACCCTCTCCTTCACTGGGTTCAGCTTGCTTTTTGGTCTGTTACTTTTTTTTTTGTCTTTTCTGTGATCCTCATCTGGGTGAATCAGATTATGACACTATTATGCCAAATGATATCCTACATATTATCAAATCTAAAGGCAATACAGTTGAACATGTGCATTGGTGGGAAAGAGGGAAAAACTGTATTGGTGGTGGCATATGGTTAGAATTAATCCTTTTTCTAATCCAGAACGCAAGACAGCATCCCTGGGACAAATCGGGTTTCTCTGTTGTTCCAATATAATCAATACTGTCTCCTTTCACTCTTACACATGTCTTGATTTGGTCATTAAATTAAATGGTCACTCAACCTGTAACACATTTTCAGTTTAGCACTTCTTTTATTTCCCAGACGGCTTGCTAATGACCTGTACAGTTAGGTTAAACAATTGTGTTCCTACTCAGGAATTCTACATTTGATCTATTTTGCAAAAACTCAGAGTCTCTGTTCAACAGTCAAATACTGTTCAACAGTCAAATTTTGACTGTGGATATGAGCATGGTCGATTTTTTAATCCTAACATTTTTATCGTTTGCTTGTCAGTGATACAACATGTGTATAAAACACAGCATATAAATATATGATGATATGCGTATGATTTAAAATTTTTAATTTGGAAGAAAATTTTCCAAGGAGGAGTCTTCACAGTGTATGAATGCAGGAGGGCCTGGTGACGCTAGCCTAGTACTGTACACGCTTATGTGTGTTCTCAATTAACTTCGTCACAACGACAAAGCTTGGGGGGATATTTTATCATGTGATCATGGAGAGGGACATCTCTGTATGAGAAGTTGTGGTTTCAGATGACATAGCTGAATTCAGGTAAAGCAAACATTGATGGGTACCCGTGATGCCCAAAGCCCTGTGCTTAGCTGTAGGGAGCATACAGAGAGAAGGCAGCTTCCTTGAGGGGATTGTGGCTCAGAAGTGGAAGTGGACGGCTCCCAGTTAGCAGTCAGCTTCTCCCTGCAGACTGTGCTCAGCTTCTCAAAGGCAGTGAGGTTAGGTTATTGCTACTCCTATTTTATAAATGAGGAAAGTTAGGAATAGAGAGATTCATCTCTTTGTCTTGAGCATCTCCTTGTGCCATTGTGGTGAGCCAGACAGATACATCCTGTCCTCATGGGGGTTTGCAAGTCTAGTGAGAAAAACAGAGCTTCCACAAGCTCATGAAATCACTCCACATCTAAGGAAAGGAGCTAGCTTAGGTGGACTTAGCTAGTTTCAGGGTGGATGAGGGATGGAGGTCTTTGAATCAGGGGGTCAAGGAAGTCTTTCCTGAAACGTGACAAGTTTAAACCTGAGACTTTAAAGATCAGGATGAGTGAGTCAAGAGAGGCAGTGGGAGAGGTTACAGGTAGAAGGAAAGCTCTGCGAAGGCCTAAGGAAATGCAAGAGCTTGCAGGAGCATTTAAGAACCTGAAGGCAGAACACTAAAGGGTAACTGAGCCATCAAGGCTGGTGTGACTTATGAAATAAGGCTGGTCAAGAAAGCTGGGCTTGGCAAAGCCTGGGTTTTAAAGGCAGGTGAACAAATATATGTTGGGCCCCACAAGTCTTTCCCCAATCCCAAATTGCAGTGGGAAGCCATGAGAGGGTTTCGAGCTGGGAGAGATGTGATCCAATTTGCCCAAGATCTCAGAGCTAAAAACTCCAAGAGCTGGAATCAGTCTCCGGCCAAGCTGATTTCAGAGCCCCACTCCACATTCTAACACACCATTTCCCCAGAGACTCGACAATGACTGAGAATGGGCAGAAGGTGCATGTGTAAAGCGGCACCCACAAAGCGTGTGGTGATTCTAAGCAAGAAGAAATCACATCCACTGGGGCTTTTGTTTTAAAGTCCAAGGGAGGAGGAGGTGGCATATGTCTGGAGGCTAAAAGGGCAGTTCAGGAAAAGGGAAGAACATAAAATGGGGCAGACACGGAGCCCATGGAAAAGTAAATAGTTCACCTCCATTAACATGTGCCACTCCTAGGGGTGGCCAGGGAATTGCAAAGGTTGGTTGAAGAAAGACTGAATGGGGCTTTACATGCTCGTCTGGGACTCTGGGACCTTTGTATATAATTCAGGAATTATCAAAGAGTCATGGTAAGTATCTGAATCAAATAATATGACTAGAGCTGTGCTTTTAAAATAATATCATAATGAAAAAGAATTTGTATAACTGAGTCACTTGGCTGTATAGTAGAAATTAACACAACATTGTAAATCAACTAGACTTTAATGAGATGAAATTTTTTTTTAATTTATTTATTTATTTTTAATTTTTACTTTACAATTCTGTATTGGTTTTGGCATAGATTGACATGAATCCACCACAGGTGTACATGCAAAAATTTTTAAATGAGGGAATTCCTTTGTGGTCCAGTAGTTAGGAGTGGGCACTTCCTGTGTCCTGGGATAGGTTCAGTCTCTGGTGGAGGATCGAAGATCCTGCAAGCCATGCCATGAGGCCAAAAATAATTTTTAAAATAAACATTAAAAATATTAAACACACACACACACATATATATATGTATATAAGCTCTATCCTGTCCAACTCTTTGGGACCCCATGGACTGCAGCCTACCAGGCCCCTCTGTCCATGGGATTATCCCAGCGAGAATACTGGGGTGGGTTGCCATTTCCTCCTCCAGGAGATCTACCCGATCCAGGGACTAAACTTGTCTCTCTTGCATTGCAGAAGGATTCTTTACTGCTGAGCCACTGGGGAAGCCCAGTACCTATGTATACCTCTACCTACTTCCAGAGTATAAAGGCTGGCTCTAGAGTCAGACTGCCTGATCCCATGTTCAAGTTACACCACCAACTAGTTCTGTGGCCTTAGATAGTTTGCTTCATCTCTTGGTGTCTCCATTTCCTCAAGTTTAAGCGGAGTTAATCACAGTGGTGAAGATTGCTGCCACAGCCTGCCTGCCATCTGCCCCACACCGTGGGGTTGCTCCAGGATATTGCTTCATATGTGATGGCCTGCACTCTGGAACCAGTGCAAAGAAGATTTTTAAAGGAAGTTTAGTAGCTGAATTTGTGGACCATTTTGGAGTACATTTTTTTGTTTAAAAAGGTGAACACTAGCCAAGATTTCAGGCAAACAATGAGCAAGAAATTTCCCTTCATCATGGAAGTTTATTACAAATCTATTGAACACTCTAGAATGTACACAGTCAGAAAACAAGGTCAAGAAAAATGGCTGAACAGCAGAAATTAGAAATTACCATCGATCAAGGTTTGCCCTATTTCATAGTAGCAGGCAAGATTAAAATTCCATAGTTGACATGGATGATTTTTAAAATATTTAGGGCCCAATGTAAATTCTAATTAAGTCAGAGGTTTTATTCTTTGGGCTGTGAAGAAATTGATGGAAGGTTTGTGTTATGAATGGAGTTATGTTTATACTACTCAGAATAATGTGGTTCTCAAAAATAATAATAATAGCACCAACTTCCCAATGCTATTGAACAGAGTAAATTAGATGCTCATCATAGAGAGTTCCCAGGGCGCTTGACTTACAGTCAGTACTCAGTGCCTCTTCACTACTTGAGAAAAAGCTGGTGCGGGAACCCCTGCAGGAGCTCGCTAACATTCAGCTGGAGTGAAAGGGAAGGGAAAGTTAAGGGGTGGAGGGCAAGGACACATCACCACATTCGACCAGACGCTCCGTAAGAGTAGGAGCCGCAGCCACTTGGCTTCCTGTCATATCGCCCCGTGGCTCGCCTGGGGCCTGGCGCGGAGGACGCCTGTGATGAATGTTCGTGGATTCGAATTGAACTCACCCATGATGTGCTCAATAAATGCACGTGTTCGCTGTGGATCCGTTTTGCTCGTGGGTAGCATATGCTGCTGATGATATGGATCCGTTTTGATAATATCAAGACAAACATCTTGAACTCCACATAAAAAAATAAACTAACAGAGGGAGAGATACTCAACATTTATTATTTCAAATGTCTCCCAACTGTGAGGGTTTATGTTAGCTCGCAAAACTCACCAATTTCCAGAAATATAACCAACGCCACATCTCACTTTGCCAATTCAGCAGGCGGGCGATTGGTTCACCAGTGACGCAACTGAGGTTAACCCAGGCTTTGGCTGACATCCCAGAATAATCTAGGGACATCTTCCTGAAAGTCTCTGCCACGTGTCCTGTCTGCCTTCCTGACCCGGAACCTCCTCTTGTTGGGCTCCCCTCTACGTGTGGGGGAAGTGGATGAGTTTGTGGGATGGATGACTGCTCTCACTGCCTCTGGGTTCAGCCAAGGACCCTCGTGCACCGGAAACCTCCCTGTGCCGGAGCTTTTCCGCTGACCTGGTCCCGGCGGGAGGTGTGTGCTCCGATCAGGGATGAGATGGGCAGCTGAACGGGGGCCTGACCGACGTTGAACCCAGGCGTGAGAACAGGTGCTTTTGACAGCTAGGAAAGAATTGGTCTGAGAATCCCCCTGACAAAGGGAAATCAGAGAAATTAGAGACAGGAGAAAACCTATTAGTCAATTCCCTTGCCAAAGATAAATTGATCCCTAGTGTCTTCCTAGTTTCCTGTCCTCTGCAGTTATATCTGTGTCCACGTCTAAGGATGAGGGGCCCGGGGGATGTGGGTGAAAGAGGCAGGACTCCAGGCTGGGTTAGGTACTGGGATGAAAACAGATCTGTAGGCATTAAAGGAAAAGGAATGATATGGGGGAAGAAGAACGGTTGACCTTTTTTAGGGCTGGAGATTTGAAGAGAGATAGAAAATTCCATGCAAGATTCTGTGGTTATGGTTTTCTTAATGAAGAGCTGAGTATTATTTATCCAAAGGGAAGAAGGGCTCTTATTCAGCTTTGGCTCATTTTTTGCCACAAAGTAAAGGTGTTGAGTAAATATTTTTGACATCACAAGATTAGAATATGTGTTTTGCTTTGGATTCCAGTGACAGAGAAGCCTCCTGGGATAATGTGCTCATACAATTTATTGAAGAGGGAATTGTATGATAATTAGCTAAAATGTGGTTTTAATTGACTATCTATAGTCACTTAAGCATGCCAAAGAATCCTGTTGCTAAAGATAAGATCATATTGAGATGCAAGCAGGTAGAGAATGATCGGTTCTTATTTGCTTAGACCATTTTTCTCATCTTTTTTAAGAAAAAAGATGACTCTCAAAGAAGCTGTGCATTAGGCACTTGTCTTGCTTTTAATCACGGTAAACTAGATGGCTGACTAATAAAATTGACTTAGATTGTCTGATGTTTTTACACTGCTTCGTATTTTTGGGGTGTTTTCAAATTGTACGCAGACATTTTGCTGCAAGTCTCACATTCGCAATGACAGCTGAGCAGCGTCATTCCCAGCCAGGCTCAGCCCCTGTCTCATTCATGGTGCGAGTGAAGGACTTGGGCAGTAAGCATTAAGAGCGACTTTCCTTCTCTTGTAATATATTCATTTTCCAAACTCATCATCAGGGTACACTCTCCTTGATGCTGTTTTCTTTTT
This sequence comes from Oryx dammah, assembly GCF_014754425.2. Taxonomy (NCBI): domain Eukaryota; kingdom Metazoa; phylum Chordata; class Mammalia; order Artiodactyla; family Bovidae; genus Oryx; species Oryx dammah. The sequence continues at coordinate 12,338,479 of NW_024070191.1, forward strand.
AGATTTCAAGTCTTTGGTGCTAAGACTGCCGCTCGAATTCCATCCCCCCATGACCCTAGACCCTGGCCTGATCTTCAGCCAGATCTACCCTGAGCTCAAAAGACAGGCTCAGGGTGAGCCACAAGCCCCTAGTTCATCTGACCTTTAAAAACCTCTTTTCATGAGCCCGTTGTCTTGATCCCACTTCCGGCTTGTGAGCTCATGTGATTCAGGGCACCTGATGCCGGGCCCAGGTGGCATCTTGACCCCCTGATGTTCAGGTCACGGCTTCCCCCATGCCTGTCACCCTGTATGCTTCTCACCGTCCCACATGCTTGCCTGAAACCCACGGGCTGGGACCACACACAACCGATCCTCCTAAAGAACAACTGATGTGACGCTTGTTGGAACAGTAAGGAAGGCTTCACTCAGGACAGCTGGCAGCAGTGCCCAAAGATTGTAGTGTTACTAGAGCTGAACACTCGAGTAGGTGGGGGACTTACCAACAAGGAGTAGGCTGGGGGATCGTGGATATAACAGTATCACGAGGGGATGTCAGGCGTGGCGGAGTGCTTATGAAACTGACTTAAAGGGACAGTTCTTGCTGAAGGCAGGCCGAGGTCTTATGCAGCAAACGTGGGGGAGTGAGGATGTATTCAGTTGTGGAGGGAGAGGGATTCTCTCTGGACAGATGTGGCCGGAGTCTTGTTAAAACCAGGCTGTGCCGGCCCCACAGGAGGGGCTGAGCTCTCAGAAGAGTGTGTTATGCAGTAATGTTTATTTGAAGTTGCTTCCCTGGTGGCTCAGTGGTAGAGAACCTGTCTGGCAATGCAGGAGACGCAGGAGAGGCAGATTCGATCCCTGGGTTGGGAAGGTCCCCTGGAGAAGGGAACGGCAACCCACTCCAGTGTTCTTGCCTGAAAAATACCATGGACAGAGGAGCCTGGCAGGCTGCAGTCCCTGGGGTCACAAAAGAGTCAGACACGACTAAGTGACTGAACAACAAACAATAATATTTAAAAGTTGTTAAAAGTCCTCTTCACAAGAAAAAAAAATTTTTTTCTTACCATATATTGTTGTTGTTCAGTCACTCAGTCGTGTCTGACTCTTTTGCGACCCCAAGGACTGTAGCCGCCAGACTCCTCTGTCCTTGAGATTTCCCAAGCAGAAATACTGGAGCGGGTCGCCATCTCCTTCTCCAGGGGATCTTCCAAACCAGGGCCTGAACCCGCATCTCCTGCCTGGCAGGCAGACCCTTTACCTCTGAGCCGCCTAGTGATGGAAGTTAACTCGACTTAACAGTGGTGGTCATTTTGCATATATACAAATACCAAATCGTTGTGTTGTACCCCTGAAGTGAATATAGTGCTCTATGTCCATTATATCTAAATAAAAAGAGATAAGTAAACGAGAAAAAATGGTCAGGGAGAGAGCGTTTGTCAGTATGAAAAGCAACAGTTTTATCCTAAAACCTTGTATAAAAAGTCAGATGTTTATGGCTGTACCAGTGGCAGGACTGTTTGCAGGGACAGACAGTGCTTGCATTTAAACTCTTCACCACAGGCATCCTCAGACAGAGGGTCATTTTTTTTTAAATTGGGGCACAATTGCTTTACAATGCTGTGTCAGTTCTGCTGTAAAGCAGCACGAATCGCCTGTATGCGCGGATATCCCCTCCCTTTTGGAGCCCCTTCACACTCCCATCCCCGCCCCCTTGCCACCCATCTAGGTCACCGCGGAGCTGAGCTCCCTGTGCTGTTCAGGAGAAGGTCATCCTTGTCTCCTCCCTTCTGCCACCCACATCGGGCTGGGAAATCTGGCCTGAAGTTTTCACTCAAGGCAGATTCTGGGATTCGAGGAGAGCCTGGGAAGATGGCTCTGTAACAATGCTCCAATCTTTCACACTTACCCTGCGAAGTAGATTTGATCAAATGAAGAAATACATGCGACTCACATGTGACATTTTATTCAGAGCCAAAATTATAAGGGAAGGGAGTTCATGTGTTGATACTCAGAGAAATTGGCCAAGTTTTCTTTCTAAACGTCTTGTGCCGTTCAGTTTATTTTGTCTTGAAAGTATCAACTGTTCTTCATTTAGTACCAGGACTTAGAGAGAAGACTGTAGAGTGAAGGCAGGTAGGAGTCGCTGAAGAATTTTCTAGTTGTGTGTGTTGACAAACCAAGAGTACAAACAAAGAAAGGCATTTGGTATATTAATGGCCTTCCCCTTCCCCAAAATTTGTACTTAAGTAGCGCTTGAACAAGTTAGAAAAGTAGTACGGTGAATGGGCTGTTTTAGCTCCTTTCCATTAGCTTTTCAAAATGCTACCAATATTGAAATATTTGTGTTTGCTTGGCTGGCAGAGCGGATACTCAAGGTTCTCCAAAAATGCAACTGTCTTCTTCCGGCAACTTGAACCTTCACACTGGCCTTCCCCTTGTCTCCACAGTTTCCTGCTTACTCCCTCCTCTAATTACTCTTCCTTTTTTCAGAGTCTTTTCATGCCTCTTTTAATGTTCTCCTTTATTCCCTCTTGCCTGCATTCCACATTTCTTTTCCACCCCCGGCTTTATTTGGCTACAAGTGCCAAGACTTGTATTGAGTCTCAAGGCTGAATAATAAGCACCATCTCCCACAAAACAATTGTATGGATTTTCTATGGAAAATAACATTCTCCTCAGTGCAAGGGGATTTAAAAGCTAGATCGACAGCCCCCCAAAGAAGAGCTTCGTGAGACAGATTAGCAAAGTGTTCGTCAGCTCTTGACTCATTTTTCCATATATGAAATGTTTTACCACAAATGCATCATCACACATCCCAAAAAGAAACCTCCTTCTGCTTGTCAAAGTCAAATTCAGACTTCATCCAGACATTAAATCAAGAGAAGGGTGAGCATGAATGTGTCTGTACAAGCAAGGGATCTTATAAGGTAGATCTGGCAAGTGGACCTTTTACTGTGTGTCTTGTATAACAGGTTACCAGGACTGTGTCCCACAAAGATTCATTACAATACTTGGTACTCATTTGGTAGAATAACTTATCCGTGAAAAGTTATTTTTTAAATAGATAAAAATAAAATGACTGGAAAGTGAAATTTTTTTAAAAAAAGGAATTTTTATGTTCTGTTTATCCTTTTTTCTGCCCCTAAAGATAAATTATTTCAACAAGCAACTGATATAAACTGAGTTTCTTTAAGTGGTTAGAAGATGACAGGTGTATGTATTTTAATTCTTTCAAGAGATACAGTGTTTACAGAATCAGTTATCGCTCATATTATTTTCTAATAGCATTCTTATAAAGTAACTAGATGGACATCTAAATTGCATTTAAAAAATTGTGTCACCTTTGATCCTGTACCTAGGAAAACTAACGTTTATCTTACAAAGATGAAAACTCTACCAAGGATATTATAAATTAACATCACGTTATTATGTCATAAGTGGCAGAATCTCACTACTTATTGACTTTAAATGTAAGAAAGAGAAGGTGAATCCTGAACAGAATAGTGAGTCACTGTTTGGAGAAAATCAATTGTCCAATCAATCAGAATTCACAAAAGAATCTTGTGGCTTTGGCTTAAACATTTTAGTAAACACAGCATGATTAGGAACCCTAAAAATTGTGAACAGTCAGTAATTTATCCCAAGAATGGGTTCTTACAAAAGAGAACCTCTCAAGAAAGTTTGGAGACTGCTAACTCAGAAGGATTTTTAACATTATATATTTTTGAAAGTGTTTGTGCTTTGAAGAGAAAGAATGATATACAAAATAAAATTCTTAAATTCTAAGGGCTAGTAATTAGAAATTAAAAAAATAATTTAGTCTTGCTTTGGGATTGCACTTCTCCATATGGGTAAGTGAATATGTAAGCATACATCTGTTCCCTTGAATGGAGAATGGGCTTTCACAAATTATGAAGAGCTTAAGAACTCTTGGGAATTATGCTTTTTTCCCAACCATCTGGATGTCGCGGGTTGCTTTTCTTTTCTCCATGGCGCTCTCTTCTTCATTCCAGTTGTTCCCATCCTAGCTCAGAGACCTATCACCACTTCTCTAGGATTCACCTCCTACCTGTTCCCCTAACTTGTCAACCTTCTCTCTCCACCCTCTGCCATGACTAAGGTGAGCTTCCCAAACACTGTTTCTTTTATGTCATTTTGCTGAAAAGCAAATTTCTAGTGATGATGATAATAACACTAATAATGTACTAAATATTTATTGAGTGGTCCTACACACTAAACTTTGTTTAATCTTTTGATACATTTTCTCATTTAATCTTCAAGGCAACCTTACAAGATGTGTTTGAGTTTTAACCATGTTTGATAGATAACAATTTGAGGCTTGAGCATTTAGGTACTTTGCTGGGGCTTCCACAGCAACTTAAACCCATTCCTTGTCCTCTCACCCTGCAAATGTAAAATATTCTGGGTGACTTCCAGGCACCTACAGAATCGACTAGCAACACACTTCTTGTTTCCAATGTAATTTTTTCTCTGAAACATTTGGTAGAAGGTTAACTTCATGGAACATCTGGAAATTGACTGCTATTTTGTTGCATTATCTTGCTTTTGCATCTGAAGTTTAGTTCTTAAATGAAATTGAATGTGAGACTCTCTAGCTATCCCAGCTTCTTGAAAATGTTTATCTGTATTTACGAACCCAAGAACCATTTTGAAAGGGTCAGGGGCGGATGACCAAAAGGAGCTGACCCTGCTCCATGACAAGAGGCTGATAACCAGCATGCAGACAGGTGAAGGGGTGATGTGTGGGCAGAGGTTGCTGAAGCCCTTCTTTTACGCTGCTTTCCCTAGTCAGGGTTTCAAGTCTGGTCCCTTTCATAAGTGAAACTTTAAACATCAGTTATACGGTACGGTCCCTATAGAAATGTCTAAAGTCATAAAGGAGGGGAAAAGGAAGATGCTGTTCTCCATACATCCCACATCATTAACATGTCAAATGTCCCTTCCCATTTAAATGAAACTGGGATGTTTTCCAACTTTTCATTTTGACGGTGAGTCTAGTTGCCTGTGTCGGGAAGCGAGGGAGGCTCAGATGAAAGTACTAGTTTTGTGTTTCGACTCATCTGATCCCCCCAACCCGCTGGCCTTCCCACCTGCCCCACCAACTCTGCTCAGAAATTACACGTTCAAACAACTTATCAAAACCAGACCCCCGCTGTAGCCATTTCTGCCAAGTGAGCCAATTTGCGTTTCTTGGAGGAAATAAAGAGATTAAGGAACTACGCCCAGGCCAGAGAAATTAGGCTTCAAATTGGAGCCAAAGGAATTTTGCAGCCATTTTACCTGTTGGGGAAAAAAAAAAAAATGATGTGTAGTCATTTTAAAAATGAGTGATTTTAGCTCAGTGAATCTGACTCAAGTAAAGAAATCTGAAATGTAGCTATTTAAGAAAGACTATGCAAAGCAGAGATTTGTGCAACTGTGCATCATATTCTAAACAAGTCCCCAACATCAGTTATTATTTCTGGGCAAGCATAAGGCTGTAGTTTCAAAGCCACGTTTTAGTAGATGACTCTTTAAAGGTCATTTTATGAAGCATAAGATAATTCCTTCGAGGGCGCCCGGAGCCCACCTCCCTCGGTCCGGTTTTATGTTTCATTGACTGTATTAGCATTGAACTCTTTAAGAATGACAGGCTGCAGTCGGAGGATCCCAGGTGGGCCATGGGATCTGCGGGGCCAGCTGTTCCTTAGCTCAGATAATTCTTCTTTTTGAGATTTACAGATCCGCTCACATTTGACAGGCCCTGGCATGTTTTTGTACTGCCCAGTCCTGATGTTTTTAAAAGAAAGCAGCTTAATAATTTACTAACTGCTACATTTCCTCTGGGCTTTATATGTATGATGCTGAGTTGAGTCCCAGAACATGATAAATCGGAAGAATTTTGCAGAAGCCCATTCTCGAAGAGAGCCAGGGCCTCTTTGTTATTGAGGTTGTTGCCGACGACCCCTCGGAGGGCTCTTGTTGGTTTACCTGGGTGGACAGCGGCAGAAAACAATCAGCTCTGTGAAGTGGGACTGCCACATCGGGGCTGAGGTTGCCGACAATGTGCCCTGATCTGTGAGAGAGTCAGCAGTGTAATGACAGTGAAATGTGGCCGCAGCGTGTTTTGAGGCATTCCTGAATTGTCTGGATGTGCCAGCGACATTATGCCATCTCAGCTGTGTGCCTTCCCTCGTGGGATCCTCTCAGCCCAAAGCACCCTGCTGTCCCCACCCCTCTACTTCTTCAAAACCTTGGCCATGTTTTGTTTTATTAATTTTTATTTTATATTAGAGTACAGTTGATTTGCCATGTTGTGTTTTAGGTGTACGGCTAAGTGATTCAGTTTTACACACACACACACACACACCCCTCCACTGTTTTTCAGATTCTTTTCCTATATAGGTTCTTACAGAATTCTTACAGTTGTCCATGTTTATAGCTGCTCTCAAAAATGGCTTTGTTGCCAGTCACTTTTATTGATCCTCTTCAAAATGGCTCTCACCTTGGCCTTCTTTGACTTGTTTACAACACTTGCAGATCCTGCTTTACATGAGGATGACTGTTAGCTTTTGCCCAGTACTGGGTCGAAAGGCCACAGTCTCTGTGGCCTTATTATCTTGGTAATTGCTGTCCAGCCCAGTGCAGTATCCTGCCTATGGTAGATGCTTGTCCGTTGAATAATATTTTAGAGAATAGTTTTTAATTCTGTGCCCTAATCCTTTCCCATGTTTCTTGTCCCTTTTCTAATTGCGTATTATGCTTGACCCATGCTGGTGAAACTTATTTTAGCACTGTTGTTATTCAGATGCTCAGTTGTGTCCAACTCTTTGAGACCCCATGGACTACAGTACTCCAGGCTTCCCTGTTCTTCGCTATTTCCCAGAGTTTGCTCAAACTCATGTCCATTGAGTCAGCGATGCCATCCAACCATCTCAACCTCTGTCAAAATAAATAACTTTTAGAGACTTTAGTGTTAAAAGTGACAGTGTTAGTCGCTTAGTCATGTCTGACTCTGTGACCCCATGGCCTATAGCCTACCAGGCTCCTCTATCCTTGGGATTCTCCAGGCAAGAATACTGGAGTAGGTTGCCATTCCGTTCTCCAGGGGATCTTCCCAACCTAGGGATTGAACCCAGGTCTCCTGCATTGCAGGTGGATACTTTCGCATCTGAGAGACTTTCATGTTAAACTAATAATAAAAATCATATCTGCCTCTGTGAGCTGTTCCTCCATTTTCAGAGATTTTCATGTCTATAATCTGACCATCCCATGAAGTTGTGACCACGCCTGTGAGTAAGGAGGGGGAGACTCCTCCTCTATAGATTAGGAACCAAGTCCCGGAGCAGTTACTTAACTGGTACAAAGTTGCACAGCTATTAAATATCAGAAGTTAAAATCAAATTCAGATGTCCTAACAATTCCAAGAGGACTCACTCTGCTCATACATTTTTCTCATCAAATGGTTGTGGAGTGCCGACTGTCATGCCCTGTAGTTACAGTCAAACAAGACACTAGCTTCTGCCCTCAGGAGGCCGCCATCGTGATAACATAGCCGCAGAGCTGGTAGGAATGATGGTGCAGCCATGTTTTCTCACTGCTCAGACTGATGCACAATTAAAAAGCAACATTCATTTTCTGTAACTGAGTAGATTCAATAAATATAATGGCATTTAATGATTATTTAGCTTGTAGCATCTTTTATTTAGAGGTCAATTCTAATGTACTGTATTCCCAACTTACTCTGTTTATAAATTACAGGGATTAATGAATAGGAAACTCTCCACATTAAAGAAATGATTGGCACCATTCTGCATACAGTTGGCTCCTAATAAATGTTTGTTAGCTAATGCAGTAGGAATGTCCTCTATGTTTCTGGACTTATCCTTTTTTATAATTGGCTTCTTCCTCTGCAAAATTGAATAAAAACTAACTTTTTAAATGCAGTGGGAATAAATGACATGCTATTTAGTTTAAAGCAGTTTCAGGCATAAGTTGAACACATTGCTTAAACATTTTGTCCCTTAATTTTAAAAGAGATGCTCCAGAGACTAGGATCTGACTAGCCTTTCTCCCTGCTTTTTCGTTCACTTCACACATAATTCAACCGCAAGTGTTCTCAAGTTACTGATATACCAAATTGAATGACTATTTTACTATTATGTTCTTCCAGCTCAAGTTTCTAAAAAGTCACATTTTCAGCAAAAGGGCTCTGGGATTTCAATAGTTAAGGGTAATTCTTCCGCAAGGTCGTTCTCTGTCATCACCATGGCCACCTGCTCTCCCAAACAGAGTTTCGGGAATTAATAAGAGGCATTAACACGTCTGGTATCACCGGAGAGGGAAAAACTGAAATCTGTGGAAGAGCTTTCACTGTGAAGCAGTAAATGTTGATGCAGTTACCATGTTTCACTGTACCACCCAACCTGAGATCATTTCCACGAGATGAAATAAATGGTATGTTCACACCCCAGTGTACCCTTCATAGATTTAATTACATGTCTCCGGAAATACGTGTTTGGCTACACGGTCAAGCCACTCATCCATAACCAGCATTTCTGGGGGAAAAGAAGAGCTGGTGCTCAGCACAGAGGTGGGGATGGCAAATGCAGACCTGGGGGGTGAGTGAAGACAAGAAGCCATGAGTTATCACTCTGTGGGGAGTACAGCTAGGCTAGAGATGGAGAGAGAGGAGAAAGCCATCACCTCTAGAGGGAGACCTACATGTAGAGATGGGAGTGGAAACAGACAAGACAGGTGAGGAAGAGCAGAGAAACGGGGACAGACTAGAGAGAGCATGTCATTACACCAACCAAGAGAGACATTAATTTCTTGAGGAAGTGGGTCTTCCAAACGCAGGAGGTAAGTGAGGAAGCAGTGAGAAGCCAGAACAAGCTGTCTTGGCTATTTTTAAATGAAATTTACTAGTAAATGAGAGAGCTATCTAGGGGTACAAAATCGAAAGGAGAGGAACTAAATAAGGATGGGTATTTATTTTAAGGTTTGATGAGATTGGTGTCTGTGTAGACTGAAGTTAAAGAACCAATGGGGAAAGAGACAGTAAAGAATAATAAATGGCATTTTGTCTTTGTGGGATAAAAGATACCATCAGAGTATTTTTCCTCTTAATGAGATCCATTTCCATCACCATCTCTACACAGCTCATCATTAAAAATAACTAACAGGAAATGTCTTTTTAAGTGACACGTTGCTATACTTAAGTCCTTACATCTGAATCCCGTTGCTACTTATTTTCCTGCACTTGTTGACAAGTCGTTAGGAAAGAGAGTGTTTACTTCAATATTACCTGTCATCTAAGAGAGTTATAGTGCTTCAGTAAAAACTTGATGGATTAATACTATTTTAAAAACAAAGAAGCAAAATGCTATGAACGGTCCTGACTCTATTCACAAGCCATAAATATAAGCATCTTTAGACATACATAAAAGTAAAATGAAAATCAAGAATATAATAGCATAGAAAAGTGGAGTTAAAGAAAATGAGGTGGTTAGGAATGTATGCAAATATTATATAATCAAAATATAGGCACAATCAGCATAAAAGTCTAATTTATTTAACATATATACACTGCCCAGAAGATACTTTTTTATCTTTTTTCACAATTTCATAATAAACACAATAATTAAAATATACAGTATAGACATTGATAAACATAGCTAATGGACTTTGCAGTTATCATTTTTTAAGATACAGGATTCCTTTCACTTGATCCCTTGCTTAATGTTATTTTTAAATATCATCTAATATCCTGTTATAGATTTTTTCAGTAGACTGGTTAACAAAATGTCACCAATCCATGAGAGTTGGCAGGAAGTCAATGGCACTTTATCACGGAGGATCGCTGGCATGTTCATAATAATAATGATACTTCTCATATGCATTAACAATTTCCTTCCATATCTCAAAGCCATTGGCTTTAATAGATACCAACTGAAAGGTGGCCAGCTTGATACTATGACACAACAGTCATTTAGAATTCTTATTCACTGACCAGAAACCACACGGTAGGGCAGAGAATATTTACAGTTTTTTTGCTGCAAACCCAGGGGAGAACCTTTTGTAGATAGCACATGGTGATTCAAAACAAAATTTAGCTAGTAGAATAAAGTAAATACCACCCTTGGGCTGTTTGAAAACCTGCGGTGTAGTTAGCTAGGAAAGTCGCCAGTACACCTAGGATCTCTCCAAGAGCCATGCTTGACCTGTAACTTCTTATGAAACAACTCATTGGTTTCTCCTGCTGTCTAGTTTATATTTGTTTCTCTGATAAAGAAATCTGAGTATGCTTTTTAAAATTAATTAATCTATTTTTAATTGAAGGATAATTGCTTTCCAATATTGTGTTGGTTTCTGCCAGACATTAACATGAATCAGCCATAAGTATGCATATGTCCCCTCCCTGTTGAATACCTTGCTCCCACATCCCACCCCATGAGTATGCTTTTTTATTACAGGGAGGTTTTATTAGCAGGAGGAGAAGGGGACAACAGAGGATAAGATGGTTGGATGGCATCACCAACTCGATAAACGTGAGTTTGAGCAAGCTCTGGGAGTTGGTGATGGACAGGGAGCCTGGTGTGGTGCAGTCCATGAGGTCGCAAAGAGGTCGCAATTTAATTCTCTAGACTACAGTTAAGACACAAATGAGTGACTGAACTGAACTGAACTTTATTAGCAGCAGAGAAGAGTACATTTATCTATCCTGTCTCTACTCCCTTCCACCACTTGACTATAAAAACAAAATTATTCTTGTACAATTGAAACATATGTACATATATAAGAAATTGTTGTTCAGTCACTCAGTCCTATCTGACTCTTTGTGACCCCCATGGACTGTAGCCCGGGCTCCTCTTTCCATGGGATTTTCCAGGCAAGAATACTGGAGTGGGTTGCCAATTCCTTCTTCAGGGAATCTTCCCAACCCAGGGATGGAACCCATGTCTCCTCCATCTCCTCCATTAACAGGCAGATTCTTTACCCCTGAGCCACCAGGCAAGACTTGAGCACTGACCACACATACATCAAGTTGACTCCACTTAGCTTGGGAAAAACATAAGATCACGTGCCAAAGTGATGTGGTAATGATCAATGAACCAATGAATTGGGGTGGAATTTATTCTCTTAGTAACTGAAGTCCAGTTTTATTGCATTTGAGAGCTGTATAATTTCAAAGAATTCTATGTGAGTTCTGAGGCGTGAAGTACTACGTTTTCTGTTTTCATCGTTTATCTCTTTCATTTTTCATAGACACTGGATTATTTTCTGTCATCCTTCCCACAGTTGCTTGAAAATGTAGTCTAGAGAATTAAATTGATTTGTGATCACAAGTTCTTGATTTTAGACTTCAGATAACCTAAATTGAACCAGAATATTCTTAAAGCATAAACAATAGGTTGCCTAAATTCCCAGCTCTCATTTCAAGTATTTGCTAATGTGGCATTGATCAATCTACAATTCCCAGACTGAGGAGAAGTGATAGGAATATTGGATTAAAAAAAAAATGCCATACAGGCCAGAAAGATAAATTGTCTGGGTTGTCTTTTTGCAAGTTTGAGGTCACGATTCATTCATCTTGTTACTTTTCTATATCCCTTTAGTGGCTTCAATTGCAGGATTAAATATTGAATGGTGGCAGATCATTCAATACACAGGCTCGGCATTAGAAGGTTTTTCATGCTTAAAATGGAACTGGGTGCACACAGAATGCCAAAGATAATCGTGCTGATGATCTAGTCTGTGAGATTAATCCCTCAACAATATTATCAGACACTTTTAACACATTGATTTGTCCCTGATATGACATTTCTGAAACAAATGGATATCCTAAGCATCTTAAGAATAACATTGAGCTTCCTATACAGTCTGGTGTTCTTTCAGAAAATTAACCCATTAGCAGATTTTGCTAGAAACTTCCAACCCATTATCACAACCAATGTTCATTACCACAAAAAGAAAAGTAAAATTTAAAAGATTCATAATCCTGTGGGGGGAGTATTAATTAAAGAGGATTAAAAAATAAAAATTGCCCTCATGGCTAAATATGCAGAATAGAAGTACTAAATCAATGCACTGTCTAATAAGTCTAATTAGACCAAGAATAGTCAAACCTCTGTTTAGTCTGAAATAGTATGCTTAGATATTTAGTTTGTTGTTTTCTTTATGTATTACAGGCATTGCTTACTTACTAAACCCTTTTAAAAGGGAAATGAAAATATTAAAGTTTCAAAATGTATTGCTTAGCCAGGAGACACAAAAGGCTTAAAGAATAAATGCATATACATTTTAAAAATAAAATGTTTTATTTATAAAACATAAAAACTAAAGTTTGACAAGAACCAAGAGGTCATTCACTTTCTCTCTGCCTGTGCAGAATTATTTTATTTCACATTTGTCCAGATTGTCTGAAATGCCCCTAGGTGATAATTTTTCACTCCTTTCTGAAGTTACTAAAACCCAGAAGTTCTTCAGGGTAAAATTGTTTTGGAGTGGTTAGGAAAGATTTTGCCTAAAATTTTCTTTCCATAGAACTAGCTCATTTCTCTCTCCTTGGATTATGCTATTTAAAGCCATTATAATAATTCCATATTGCTCCATAAACAGTTATGTCATATTTCACTTTTTTCTTCAACCTAAGCACATTTGGAATTTTTCTCATTTTCTCGTAACTCATTCATTCTATGCCTTTCATCACCTGGATTTATCTCTGGCTTCCATCCAATTTATCCACATCTTTGTGGAGCGTGAGGGTCGAAGTGAAATTTCACTGTTCTGATTAAGCCTTCTTCTAGAGGCAGTAAAAGTATATAGTCTTTAGAGCCAGACAACCCTGAGTTTGAATTCTATCTCTGCCACTTATGGCTATGAGACTTTCATCTGCTTATTAATATCCTCTGTGCCTCTGTTTCTTTACCCCTTAAATGGGACTAACGATATCTGTTTCACAGGTTAGCTGTGATTGTTAAATAAAATAACAGTGGCTGGCGCCAGGTAAGCCAGCAAAATTAGGGATCACCATAAATACTATGCAGTTTTTAGGTAACATAAATAGTTTCAGATTGATTATGGATTTGCTATAAAAATCCTTCATTTAGATTTTTTAGCAAAAAAGATTTTGTATTTGTCTGTGGTTCAGCAGTAAAGAGTCCTGCTAAGGCTGGAGATGCAGATTTGATCCCTGGGTCAGGAAGATCCCCTGGAGGAGGAATTGGCAACCCACTCCAGCATTCCTGCCTGAGAAATCCCATGGACAGAGGAGCCTGGTGGGCCACAGTCCACAGGGTTGCAAAGAGTCGGACAGGACTTAGCGACTAAATAACGATGACTTCTTTTGAATCCAACCTACTTTAGGTTGGATTTTATAAATGAAGTAAATCCTTCCAGTCAATATAGAAATGAAAAACCATGAGATGAGTAATAAAAGAATCTTGAAATCACATGTAAAGTCAGATACAATTGTACACGTCATTCATTGTATGTTAGGAATTAAAGACAGTTAACTATGTAAGGAACAGGAAAACCTAGGTGGATCTGGACTGGAAGTGGGACCCCACTGAGACCCTGACTCAATCTGAGAGAAAAACATGAGTAGACTGAAGACAGACAGCTAGTCTTTTTGACATTAAAAATTTTAAAGAAGAGGTGAAGTGGGGCAAGCAGAACAAGTTAATGAGCAGAGAGTCTAGGAGTGGACGGCCCAGTTGAGCTCTCACTGTGTCCCAGGGACCACATGAAGCACTTGTTCTAACCCTAAGATGTATATTTTATCTCCTGTTCTTAGATTACTTACCCAAGGCTACAGAAAGATTTTAGAAGAGTGCTTGCCCAGGGTCATATAGTAGCAAGTGGTGAGGCTAGAGATCAAACACAGGCAGAATCTTTCCCTAAACAATGTTCTCAAGCTTCAGTGAGCTTGTGAAGCCCCTGGAGGGATGTTAAGGCTATGTGCACCCCGACCCTCACCGCCCAGCCTCAACTCAGTAGGTCTAAGCTGGGGCCGGAGCACTGGCTGCCGCCCTGAGAACCACTCTTTGAGAAGCACTGTTGCAGGCTTGTACTCTGCTTCCTCTGCAGGTTAGTAATCATCAGGTGGAACTGCACACCAGGCCCACCTGGGATTTCATTTAGGTGCTTACGTCTGGTTACCCATGTGAGCAGGCTTCAGGAAGCGTGAGATTCAGTAGTGGAGGAGGACTTTTAGTCCTGGAGAAACTAGAGCAATGGACAGTCTGTGAAAACAGAAATCTGATTTCTATTTTCTATATCTATAGTGATTCCGATTGCAAGGACCTTTGTCTCAGGACCTTTGCCTCAGCCCATTTACAGGCAGACCTCGAAGATATTGTGGGTTCGGTTCCAAGACCACTACATAAAACAAGTATGGCAATGAAGCAAGTCAGATGAATTATTTTTTCACAGTACTTATATTAAGATTTTATTTATTTTAATTGGAGGATAAGTACTACAAAATATTGTGATGTTTTTTGCCATACATCAGTATGAATCGGCCATAGGTATGCATGTGTCCCCTCCATCCTGAACCACCTTCCAACCTCCCTCCCCACCCCACCCCTCCAGGTTGTCCCAGAGCACCGGCTTAGGGTGCCCTGCTTACAAAAGTTACGTTTCTGCTACTCTGTAGTCTATTAAGTGTGCAGTATATAGCTTTATGTCTAAAAAAAAATGTACATACCTTAATTTAAAAATACAGTATTACTGAAAATGCCAAAACTACGACAGTTGTAATCTCAAAGGTCACTGATCACAGATCACCATAACAAATAAAATAGTGAAAAGGTTTGAAACATTGTGAGAATTATCACAATGTGACAGAGAAAGCCAATGCTGTTGGAAAAATGGCACCAATAGAGTTGCTCCATGCAAGGTTGCCACAAACCTTCCATTTATGAAAAATGCAGTAAAGTGGAGTGCAATGAAACAAGATCCACCTGTACTATAAAGTGAAACACAGGTTGGCGTGGCATGGGGGTCACTTGTCCCTGAATCCTCTATGTATGAAACTAGAGTACATTGAGGTTGGGGGTGGGGGGTGTTGGTTTTTGTTTTTTGCTAACAGTGAGATTGATTCTAAATCTTGGACAGGTAATAGGCTTTGGGTCAAATGCTCATTGTTCTGGAGAGAAGGAAGGTAGAGATAGGGATAAGGAGTCTCACACATACACCTCTCCTGGGTTATTGACGTGACCTGATGTGACCTTTGTATTCCTCTTTCTCAGTGGTGCTATCGTATATACTGGGCATAATAGAAATTTAGTGGTTGTTGACTACCTACCCAGTTAGTATTACGTGACTTAAACTTAACTGACTGTGAGAAGGGAAGGAGCAAAGGAAAGTGAAAATTGTCTTATGCACTGTTATATCTCACTGTCCTAAATTTCTGGTAGTGAAGCACATGCAAAGAGGAGTTAATAACGTCTGCATACTTGGCTGGTGGGGACCTGAAATGTGGTTATCAAAGCCATGGAAAGTTGGAGCAAAGGTAAAAGGTTACATTTTCAGTTTGTACTTAGCTAATAACTGATACATCTATGGGGAGAGCTGGCTTGCTTTCTTTAGGGTAGGAAGACATCATTACATTAGCATCAGGAAGTTCTTCTCAGAACATGGCAAAGCCTTGGGTCTTATACAAAGTCCAAAGACTTGGTTTCTCACTTGGGAGTTAAAATGGAGAGTTGCCCACACTTCAGTTCACTTAGCATCATCCAGCATTTATTGATTGCCTACGTATGTTTATGGGGGCTTCTGAGGTGGCACGGTAGGCTTCAGTATTCTTGTCTGGAGAATCCTATGGACAGAGGAGCCTGGCAGGCTACAGTCCATGGGGCCACAGAGAGCTGGACCCAGCTGAGCATGCATGCACTTATGCTTACACTATGCACAGCCTTGGACTTGGTTTTCTGATAGAAAAAGACAGGCCCTTGCAGGCTGGCATACTTTAGGAAGACCATCTCAGAGTTCGCATGTGTTGACTAATAAGTTTATAAAACATTGCATTCAACCTGTAATAGTTAGTGAAAGTCACTCAGTGGTGTCTGACTCTCTGCGACCCCATGTACAGTCCATGGGATTCTCCAGGCCAGAATACTGGAGTGGGTAGCCTTTTCCTTCTCCAGGGCATCTTCCCAACCCAGGGATCAAACCTAGGTCTCCTGCATTGTAGGGGGATTCTTTACCAGCTGAGCCACCAGGGAAGGCTACCTAAAAGGAATGAGTAGACCTAAAACACCAGCTTCATACCCTGGTTAAAATGTGAGTTATATGAAGAAATGTTTTGGGTAAAATATTTTGAATGGGAATGGGTGGAGACACCATTTCAGAATACTTAAGCTGGTGATTTTTTTTTTTTTCTGTCTTTAAAATCGTCAAGACTTTGTTTCCTCAGAGAACCTTATAACTGCATTCTCAACACATTAAGCATTTCCTTAGCATGAAAGCAACGGGGCAGAAGCTGGTAGCAGTGCTTCCCTTTGAATTAGCATTTTCCTGTGACAGTCAGCAGGGTGCTCCCATAACTGGTACAATTTGCTCACAAGGATATATTTTTGCATGTGAAAATTAGCTATGCATTTTCTTGGCATCAGCGATTGGTGATATTTCAACTACCTGGTCAGAAGAAAAATTGGCAGATCTGCTTGCTCCTACAGACTATGACAAAACAAGTTTTCCCCCGCAATCTCTGTATTACACCATGGCCCATTTGAGCTGTAAAACGCACTACTTGTTCAGTTTTTGTTATAACCTTCATAGAAGATGGAAAATGCACCCCAAACTGCTCTGCAATAAGATCATGGCTCGCCTGCCAGTTTGCGGTTTTATATACAACGTGTTATTGTGGTGAAGGTGAAGTTTATGGCGAGTGAGTCTCTGACAGTCTGTCACTTCACCTGACTGTGGTAAAAGGGTCTGCAGATAGTCTGTGTTTGTAGCTACTGTCAATATTCCTCCGTGAGTAACATCTTGGTAGCAAAATGTTTGAATTAACCAGCATTCCTTCTTTGCTGTTTTAAAAACTGAAGTTTGATTTCAAAGGGCATTACCTATTTTACTCGTGTGTCTTGGGGGAAAGAGGAGACAGCTGTTAAGATATTGAAAATATTTTCTTTTATTTTCTGTCTCGAAATTTTTTTTGTTACACATTAGAGACCTTATGTAATGTTTAATGTTTCAATTTACTGTATGCATTTCAGTTTTCGTATTTGTCATCTTGTTCCAATTTAATGAAAGCTTATTTGGCTATGGTTTTCATTGGAAAGCAGAGCACACGTACAACTTTCAGCAATAATATATATTTTTCCTTTTCTTTGGATTTGAACAGCCTTCTAAAATTTTCTCTACTGAAATTCTGGCAGAGTTATTTCTTCAACATTTGGCTGAGGCTTTGGAATGTTTTAAACATTTGAAGTGACTGGGATCAATTACTGTAACCTAAAATGGATAACCTTTAAGACACAAAGCTCATGTTTTTCTTAATCATCTCATTACATGACATTTTTCTGTTTGTATATCGATAAAACACTGTATGTTGGCTAAATAAGGCACATTTCATTTATTTCCAAGTACTGTTGATATTGTAAAGCTAGCATATTACATATAACATTAAAGTTATTTTTAAAATATAACATATTTGTGGATGAGAAAAATAAAATTCAGAAGATGGATAAACTTGTAACAATTTAGCAGTCTAACAAAGTATAATAAATAGCAAAATCATGTATTTGAAATGAATCTTAAAAAAATTCACAATACAAACATTTTTAAGGGAGCTGTTTTTCTAATTAAGGGGGCTCCAAGCATTTTCAGATTCATTCTTACTAGCATTATTTCATTGCTGAAAGTTTTTCCTTTTTCCTCCATAAAATCACAGCTCCCTCTGAGAGTTTTTGACTTAGAAAGGGTTATACGATAATATCCTGTTATTTCTATTTATCAGATTAATTTAGGACTCACATTGCACTTTCAAGGTAGACAGAAAGCAAAGCATTGCCAGTTTCAAGATTTGACTTTTGATAAATATAAATGCGGGGCAGCTCTCTGCTGATGGTACGTAGTGAATGTGACCCATGACGGGCAGATGGCTGTAGCGATGGAGAGAAAAATTACAGCCAGAACATTCCTGCTTCTGCTCCAGTGGACTCAGAATACATTAGCGGGGTCCTCTCTCAGCTTCGAGTTTTTTTCCTGATGATGGATTAGTGATAAACTCATATGCGAGTTATTCCAACATTCCTTTGAGACCTTAGCTTTTCATGAATGAAAAGGTCATTTGTAAATGCTCTACATTCTTTCATTCCCCCAACCCATGGAACCAGATTGCTTTGTGTAATTTTACATTGCCTTATTTTCTTTGAAATAATAGCTCATAGTTCACTTTTAATGTCCTAATTATTTGGCTGGTGGTTTGGAGAAACTTGCTGTACAGTCAAGAAATAAATAATATTCAGTAAAGAGAATTTTAAATTGAAATCATCCTGTAAACTCCAAGCTCAGACTTTTCAAGAGGCCAGAAGTCTCCTTGCTCATTTTGTCCTAAATGACTTTTGATTTAAGGCCAAACTTTGTACCAGATGTGTGGTATTTTATAATAATTACATGGTACAAGCCTTCAGTCATTTTCCACTGAGACCATTCAACATCTGTTTTATCAAAATGGTTTTCCATTTCTTTTCAGGACCACAGATGAGTAAGAATATTAAGTGAGACACTGAGTCACACACTTTTTTACTATATAGTATGAATTTCTCTTGCACTTATCTTTTATAAATGACCACAGACCTCAAGACCTCCTTCAGTGACAAGCACAGCAGAGTTGGTTTCCCTGATATTTGGGGATTAACCTTTTCTTAATGTTCTTTATTCTTTATCCATTTCCTGATCTTTTACAGTTCCAAATGGAGATGAGAATATATTAAGGAAGAGATAAGGGAGTAAATGGGAACTGGATGGCATGCTCCATTTCCACTCTTCCCACTTAGAGACGTTCCTTTATCTATTTACCAACAACTTCACTATACCTCTTCCTGTTTTCCTTTCTTTTCTTGAAGTATAGTTGAGTGTTGTGTTGCTGCTGCTGCTGCTGCTGCTAAGTCACTTCAGTCGTGTCCGACTCTGTGCGACCCTATAGACGGCAGCCCACCAGGCTCCCCCGTCCCTGGGATTCTCCAGGCAAGAACACTGGAGTGGGTTGCCGTTTCCTTCTCCAGTGCATGAAAGTGAAAAGTGAAAGGGAAGTCGCTCAGTCGTGTATGACTCTTCGCGACCCCATGGGCTGCAGCCTACCAGGCTCCTCCATCCATGGGATTTTCCAGGCGAAGAGTACTGGAGTGGGGTGCATCGCCTTCTCCGACAGTGTTGTGTTAATTTCTGCTATATAGCAAAATGGTTCAGTTATGCATATATATATATATATTCTTTTTCATATTATTTTCCATTATGGTTTATCATGGGATATTGAGTGTAGTACCCTGTGCTATACAGCAGGACCTTTCTGTTTATCTGTTCTCTGTATAATAGTTTGTATCTGCTAACCCCAGACTCATAGTCTGTCCTATCCCCAGTCTATGAATCTGTTTCAAGATAAGTTCATTTGTGTCCTATTTTAGATTCCACATATTAAGTGATATCATATGGTGTTTGTCTTTCTCTTTCTGGCTTACTTCACTTAGTATGATCATCTCTAGGTCCATCCAAGTTGCAGTGGCATTGTTTCATTCTTTTTATGGCTGAATGGTATTCTACTGTGTATACATGTTACATCTTCTTTATCCATTCATTAGTCAATGGACATTAGGTTGTTACCATATCTTGATTTTTGTGAATAGTGCTGCTAAGAACATCAGTTCAGTTCAGTTCAGTTCAGTCACTCAGTCGTGTCCGACTCTGCGACCCCATGAATCGCAGCATGCCAGGCCTCCCTGTCCATCACCAGCTCCCGGAGTTCACTCAGACTCATGTCCATCGAGTCAGTGGTGCCATCCAGCCATCTCATCCTCTGTCATCCCCTTCTCCTCCTGCCCCCAATCCCTCCCAGCATCAGAGTCTTTTCCAATGAGTCAAGTCTTCGCATGAGGTGGCCAAAGTTTCAGCTTTAGCATCATTCCTTCCAAAGAAACCCCAGGGCCGATCTCCCTCAGAATGGACTGGTTGGATCTCCTTGCAGTCCAAGGGACTTTCAAGAGTCTTCTCCAACACCACAGTTCAAAAGCATCAATTCTTCGGCGCTCAGCTTTCTTCACAATCCAACTCTCACATCCATACATGACCACTGGAAAAACCATAGCCTTGACTAGACGGACCTTTGTTGGCAAAGTAATGTCTCTGCTTTTCAATATGCTGTCTAGGTTGGTCGTAACTTTTCTTCCAAGGAGTAAGCGTCTTTTAATTTCATGGCTGCAATCACCATCTGCAATGATTTTAGAGCCCCCCAAAATAAAGTCAGCCACTGTTTCCACTGTTTCCCCCATCTATTTGCCATGAAGTGATGGGACCACATGCCATGATCTTTGTTTTCTGAATGTTGAGCTTTAAGCCAACTTTTTCACTCTCCTCTTTCACTTTCATCAAGAGACTTTTTAGTTCCTCTTCACTTTCTGCCATAAGAATGGTGTCATCTGCATATCTGAGGTTATTGATATTTCTCCCGGCAATCTTGATTCCAGCTTGTGCTTCTTCCAGCCCAGCGTTTCTCATGATGTACTGAACATAGGGGCCTATATATCCTTTTGACTTACACTAAAGCTCTTCTTACCTGTGCTAAACAAGGTTTACAGATATTGATTAATAAAGACAAGTGTCAGAGGTCATAAACAAAAGAGACGCCAGAACCATGTAATGGTGTGGAACCCTGGTTCTCATATACCTGTTAGCATTTCCTACCTTCCGTCAAGGGCAGTTCCAGGACTGCCCTTGGTTCAGGTAATGGGCCAATCTCTAGCTCTGAACTTAGTAGCTGCTCCCTTCACTCATTTTATTGAAATTAAAAAAAAACACAAGAATCCTTTCCTTTGCTATTCTTGAACATTTCATTAAAAACTATAGGGGGAAAGACCTTTATTTTAATTGTTACTGGCCAGAATACCCTCTTACAGAAATGTGTGCCCTGTCAGCGTACAGTTTTTCTGTGCAGCTGTTCCGCATGCCTCCTAGCCTTATAACTGGCTGCTCTTACAGTAAAAACAGAGCTGGAGCAGCTCTTCAAAGCACTGTGCTTCCACACTGACGTTAGTTCAGTAGTCTGCTTTCTGGGCCAACATAGACATAACCAACCATAAAAACAAACATGTGCACATCCATGGCCCAAAATAAATCACAGTGGACATAATGGAAATTTTCCAGTGAGCTTAGAAGAAAATTTAATATACTTTACCTCTTCGGCAGGGGTTGAGGGTTGGCAGGGCATGAGGGAGTTGGTTTGGTCTTCATCGGAATTTTTATGTGGGTAAAACTTGCTGTTTGCTAGGATTTTCTTATCCCACAATTATGATGTGAAGAAAGAAGTAGCAGAGAATACTCATCAATAAGTTTTGGTAGGCCGAGTGAGTGTTTCATCAGACAGCTCAAATGTTGTAAACTATATAATACTTGAATATCGTTTGAAAGAATAAAACTTATTTAAGATATAACTTCTTCAGTGGAAGGATTTTTTTAGTCATTTCTCTGACAAAGTCAGCTTGAGAATGAAAGGAAAGATAAAACTATGATGGAAATGTGTTTAGGTACCAGAGCTGGGTTTTTTTTCCCTTAAATATCTTTGTTCACACTTTAATTATTTCAAAATATTTTTAGATTCTTTCTTTGGTCACTTACATATTTTGTGGCTAAAATAGGACTGACATGTCAGCCTGAACGTTTCCAAAGCTAGGCTGTTCAATATTCCTATCATTCAGATAGAGTTTGGCAAAGATGGCAGTTCAGTCAAGTGAAATGTATTTAAAGTCCTAAGGTTGATCAAGAATAAGATTTCTCCAGTAAGATACTATTACAAGGCCGCAGTGACTATCCTTTCATTGTTCAAATAAACAGAGCATAAGTAATTATTTTGAAATATAATGATGGTACAGCTGTAACAATAAAAAGGTCTGTAATATGTAAAAGATTGTGCATCTGTTTTAGAAGACTTCTGACGTCTCTTCCTTGTGACTTGCCCTAGGCATGATGCCCTTAACTTTGAGTATAAATACAAGAAAAGTATATATCCCAGATTATGTGTTGTCTTGAAGGATTTTAGGCAATTACAGGCATACTATCTGATGACTGGGAGAGTAAAAGAAGGTTGTGACATCAGATTAAGTTAAGTTTAAATAGTATCTGTTCTTCAGAAAAGAAGATTAGTTTTTATCCATTTCTCTAGACGTGATACTAGGTCTTTGCTAAAACAGGCATATTCTGACCCCCATGGGACCATAGGATACCTTTGCAAAGCAGGATGCAGTTTAATAACAGGTTCTTTCTGTATCGTGATTATTTTCCTCACTGGTAATAAACCCTTTGGCTTATCGTTGTGCATCAGAAGTTACCAATTCATTTTTGCAGTCACCATCAGTACAGTCTGATGTTTTTAAAATCCTAAAATTTTGCTTCCCCGTCTAGTTCAGTAAAATATGAATAACCAGAACCCTTACATTATTCTGTGCAGTAAGATGTCATAAGGCCTATTAAAGTTCTTAATAGTTTTTCAGTGTATAACCTAAAAGTGAAAATCTATGGATGGTGAGCAAAGAATATTCAATCTACATCTTTCCCAAGGTTAGAAATATTATTTTGGAATATGAAAAACTACACCTGCAAAGTGAAGTCATTCATCACTTTAAGAAAAATAAATTTGAGTTTTTAATAGAAGCCAAATGAACTCAGACATGTAAGCCATCAATAAAGCTTGCCAGAATTTGAAGAGAATATCACGATGCAACTCTTTTTATGGATCAAGTACAAATGGAGCTGACAGTGTATGCCTAATCAGAGCGTGGAGAACTGGAAGCTGCAGAGACAGTATTTTCACTTTCTCGTGTTGACACCTCGTGTGCTCAGGCAGTGCAGTTGGGCTGATTAAAAATGTCAAGTCTGTGCTCGCGTGAAACGCGTGCCTCTCCTAAAGAATTCTGAGTTCTAGAGACCCCAAGCCGCAGCATCTCAATAAAGCACGTTTATTAATTACTGTGTTCTATTATATTATATTCAAACAGGATGACACTTAGGAAATCCCATCAGTGTAAGCCTATTGTGGGTATAAAGCCCCCATCAAGGGAGCCTGAGAAACATAGCCACGTGCCGTGAGCTGAGGACAGGGCCAAGGTGAGGCGCCTCGTCGCTGACTGTCCTTGAACACTCTCTAACACCAGGACTCACGCTTTCCCATGGAAGGCAGGTCTCTTCCTAAATGGATTAGGGGGCGTCAGGAAAGCAGCTGAACATTACTTTAATGTGACACTCTGGTCACGAACTTCTGGCCTGGCTTTTGGTAGATGTTTGAGGAATCAAGGGGCTTCCCTGGTGGCTCAGTGGTAAAGAATCAGTCTGCAGGAGACGCAGGTTCGACCCCTGGATCAGGAAGATCCCCTGGAGAAGGGAATGGCAACCCACTCCAGTATTCTTGCCTAGAGAATCCCATGGACAGAGGAGCCTATCAGGTTAAGTTAAAGGGGTCACGAAGAGTTGGGCACGACTTAGTAACTAAACAACAATGAAGAATCAAACCCAGCACCCAGCCCTGAAAAAGATGATAGGCATATTCTTCACTACTTCCCACCCAAAGACTCCCTCTACCTGCATTCCCCTCTGATGTCACCTGTGGCCCCCCATAAGGTAAAACTGGCCCCCAGTCTCCCTCATGGAGCCTTCCCCTGAGCTCCTCCCACACTCCACTTCGTTCCCCGGAATGTCTCCTTTTATGCTCAGAGTTGATGTTAAATAGCTAAGCTGACAGGAGCAGACCCAGCATCCTCACCTCCCTCCTCACCCTTCCCTTGGATCCTGATGTATCTGGAAGTCGTGTGATTAGCAGGGATATAGTGAAAGCATGTTGAGTTCATGGTACCATGCTGGACACTTAATGTGATGGCAAAGGAAAACAGCACTCCCCCCCCACACACACACACGCAAGGAACTTGACACACACCAGTGGTAGAAGCTGTCCTAGGTCGTGATTATCGTTCCTCAGTTTCTTCACCTGTAAACATTTTCAAATCTTTAGTAAGGACCACTCTTACTCTTAAAGTGATGCTTTCAGGGTTACTTGCTCTTGTTTTCTGAATATCAGATGCTCTGTAACTTCCTTAAGAGCCTATGGAGGCAAGAATGTCAGATGGTGTTTCAGTGTTAAAAAGTAAATTTGCAAAAGCACGTTTTAATTTTTGCCTCCCATTTCCACTAACAAAAATAGACTGAAATGATGTTTGATTAATTACATTTCAAACCTTTAATTCCCATTCTGTACGTGACAAGAAGACTTGCCATCGTTAAAATTTTAGGACAAAGGAAGGCAATGAAACAAACTTAGATATACAGTGTGAAGCAAAAGAACAATCACTTTTACATCAAGAATGCTGTTTGCTTTCATTCCATTTGTACTGATTAGAATTATAAAGAGGTGATTTGAAGAACTTTTCTGTCCATGGTGTAACTGTAAAATAAGAGGATTGGTTTTTGATGTGTGGCGTCTGGAAGTCAGTTTTATTGCTTTATACTCATTCCCTGAATATTTCAATCTAGTTCTGGTGGGCAGAGTTCAAACATAAAAACCAATCTCACATGAAATAAGTTCAGTAATATAAGAAGGAATAAACTTTTGCTTATCAATTTAGAAAACTAATGTTTTTACTTCTAGGTGGGATCTTAGCCATTTAGGTTGAATTTTAATACAGCCAAGGTCTACTCATTTAAAGATAAATAGAGATCCTCAGGGTCAGCCCCCTCATTTCACAGCAACTAAATTTATCAAAATATGTCAAAATAACGTATTATAGGTAAGAGTGACCCTCGAAACCTCTATGAAGAAAAGCTAGTAGTAAGTAGTTCCGATCTTTTAAATAATGTCATTCCAACAGGAAAAGAAATGTCACATTGTTTGTTACTTTTTATAACATCGTAACCTGAATGGCATGGGTGTTGGGACCTGGGACCTTAAGCATTTGTTGAGGGAATGAGGGAGTGAATGTTGTTATAGACTGACCTTCAATAAGAAGGAAAACTTGGGGCTGAACATATTAAAGCTATAAAGAATGACTCTGAATTTTAAAAGTCTCAATAATGAAATTGACATTTGTTCAAAATATATCACATCATTTTAAAAAGACATCCCATTAGATCGTTAGCAAATGACCTGATTTTCCTTAATACATTTGCTGCTTTATGCTGTCTTAAGGAATCCAGTGTTCAGCTCCAGATCTTCCTTGTGTACACTAATAATACTATGTATAAAATAGATCACTAATAAGAACCTACTGTATAGCACCAGGAACTCTACTCAATGCTCTGTGGTAACCTAAATGGGGAGGAAATCAAAAAAAGAGGGGATTTATGTAAACATATTAGCTGATTCACTTTGCTGGTACAGCAAAACTAACACAACATGGTCAAGCAACTACACTCCAATTAAAAATTAATTTAAAAAATCATTAGCAAGCACTGGAATGGCAATACCAAAGCGTTAAAAATCTCTTTCAGAATTGATGTACGCAAAATTGTTACAAGTGAGCACCAAAGAATTGATGCTTTTGAACTATAGTATTGGAGAAGACTCTTGAGAGTCCCTTGGACTGCAAGGAGATCCAACCAGTCCATTCTGAAGGAGATCAGCCCTGGGATTTCTTTGGAAGGAATGATGCCAAAGCTGAAACTCCAGTACTTTGGCCACCTCATGCGAAGACTTGACTCATTGGAAAAGACTCTGATTCTGGGAGGGATTGGGGGCAGGAGGAGAAGAGGACAACAGAGACTGAGATGGCTGGATGGCATCACTGACTCAATGGACGTGAATCTGAGTGAACTCTGGGAGTTGGTGATGGACAGGGAGGCCTGGTGTGCTTCGATTCATGGGGTTGCAAAGAGTCAGACACGACTGAGCGACTGAACTGACTGACTGACTGACTGAACCTTGATATTTTTTTCAAGCATTTATAGCAAACTCCTGCCCCATTTTTATAAACCTGAACTACAAACCTGAGTACAAATGTCCCTTTCATTTTTTTCTTCAGAGATGAGCTTACCTTGAATCTTGGCTCTCTCTTTGTAAGAGTCATCTAGACGTATGATCATAACTCACCATGGGAAAAAACATCAGGGCGGTAAGCTAACACCCTGGTGTGCACTGGGAGGATAGTATTGACCAGAATGTTTCTTTTTTCAGATCCTCTTGTTAGTAAATCATTAAGAACAGAGATAAGTATTAACTTAGTTGCATTTAAACCTTTTCTCCCAGATTCTGCAAAAAAAAAAAAAAAGACACCAATTTATCAACCGTTCCTCTCTGAGGTCCTTGCATCCAAATTCCTTAATAGACATTTCCTTCTGTGACAATAAAAGCTAAATAAAATGCAGGCAGAAATATAAATCGGATTCCTGGAAAATGGGGTAAGGGTTGGAAAACTGACTGACTGGAAAGATCATGTTCTTCCAGAGAAAACCTTAGGAAAGTTGCAAATATTTATCTTCTATGGATCCTAGCCTGGTGCTGGTGGTTTAGTCACTCAGTTGTGTCCAACTGTTTGTGACCCTGTGGACTGTTGCCCACCAGGCTCCTCTGTCCATGAGATTCTCCAGGCAAGAATACCAGAGTGGGTTGCCATTTCCTCCTGCAGGAGATCTTCTGGACCCAGGGATCAAACCCATGTCTCCGGCATTGCAGGCAGATTCTTTAACAACTTAGCCACCAGGGAAGCCCTTCTGTGGACTAAAAGGTGCCCAATCTTGAAAAGGAGAAAACAGAAAGAATTCTTGACGTGAGTGTGCTACAGAGGTGAGATGGCAAGGAATTAGAGATAAGGCCACCAGCTATGGTTGGTTAACATCACTGAACACTATGGCTCTTTTTCAAAAATCAAATTGAACTTGCCCAGTTGAAAAGTCTAAAATAAAAAGTCATCTTTTATATTGCACTCTTTTCCCATTAAAGTTCAGTGGATTCAGTGTGGATAAAATAGAATTTCTGCATCTATTCAGGAAGCATTATTCCTCAAGAAACCAGGTCTTCTGCCCAGTGTTATTCATGATGAAATACTCCCCAGAGGATCACTTGAGGTGGTCTGTGGGTCTTTCAGCAACCTCTTTCCTGTTAAGTTAGCAGAATGGGCATTATTTAAAGATGGGAAACCTCAGGCTTGGTTTCCCAGATAACTGAGGCCAGTCAAGGATTCAGATAAACATGGCGGGCAGAGGTTTCAAATTACTTGCTTTGTCTGTGCTGTGACACTCTGACAAATGAGGTGAACACCCCAGATGAGAGAAAGAGTAACTGAAGAGCCAGGGCAAATACATGCGACTCCTAGCAACATCCACTTTCAGCATTGCAGGGAGGTTTCTAGAGACCCTTTCTAACCAGGGAAGGGCCACGCCAGATTGCCCCAGTGGACGTTTTTGGTCTTGCCTCCCAGCCACAAAGCAGGCATTTATCTGATTGGGGCAGCTGGCACCTCTCTGGCAGCAGGGTCCTAGGAAGATAAAATGCCACAGCTCTGTTATATCACAATTTCTATGAGAAATACAGTTCCTATTCCTGTTTGAGTTACAAGGTGGCCTGTCTCCTTTCATCCCAGCAGCCTGAGCAAAGGCCCCCTCATCTCATAGTAAGTGAACCAGCCCCATGCGCTCTGATGCAGTTTTCCCTTCTGGGCACAGACCCAGCGCTGGAGCTGGGTGTTCCCCAACACAGAAATGGCACCCTTCCCCCAGGTGCCCTGCTGTGGGCTCTCCCCCCACCCTACTCCCGCCACTTCTAGTCTTTCAGAATTGGATGATAAGGACTCTACACCTTACGTCCACTCACGTGGGTTATTTGTCCAATAGACGTTAACCTGCAGAGTGCTTGTTTGTCTTATATAATATACTTAAATCCATCCTGAGGACCATACCTTAGTGATATGAGCACACACAAAAAACGACATTTTCTTTGGGTATTGCTGCTACTGCTGCTGCTGCTAAGTCGCTTCAGTCGCGTCCAACTCTGTGCGATCCCGTAGACGGCAGCCCACCAGGCTCTGCCGACCCTGGGATTCTCCAAGCAAGAATACTGGAGTGGGTTGCCATTTCCTTCTCCAACACATGAAAGTGAAAAGTGAAAGTGAAGTCGCTCAGTTGTGTCCGACTCTTAGCGACCCCATGGACTGCAGCCCACCAGGCTCCTCTGTCCATGGGATAAGAGTACCATTGCCTTCTCCTCTTTGGGTGTTAGCAAGCCTTAGACAAATCTGTATGATTACCATATTGCAATGATATGCTAAGTTGCTTCAGTTGAGTCCGACTTTGCAATCCCATGGACTGCAGCCCCACTAGGCTCCTCTGTCCATGGGATTCTCCATGCAAGAATATTGGAGTGGGGTGCCATGCTTTCCTCCAGGGGATCTTCCCAATCCAGGGATCAAACCAGTGTCTCTAACATCTCCTGCATTGGCAGGCAAGTTCTTTACCAATAGCACCACCTGGGAGGCCCATGATTACTGGATTACATTTTATAACTTTAAGTTCACAGGAATCATGTCCTTTTATTCAAACTCCCAACAAAACAACAAATGTCTAATACAGAACATGAAAGTCAGATATGCTGGGGAAATGTCAGTAATAAAGAAGATGATTCTGATGATGCAGTCATGTGTATAATCATTCATCAGGCGACATTCTGATTTTCTTGTTCTGGAAATGGTGTAGCACACTCAGAAGGACTTTTAACCCAGCAGTGTGTGCAGTCTTGACAGTGCTCATATCAGGATGTCACAGTAGGTGGGAGAGAAGGCCACAGAACCTTAAGATATAAGAGTCAGCTTCCCCTTTGTCTTTAGAGAAGCACACTAATTCCTTTTGCTGGGCCTTGCTAATGATTCACTCTCAGCTAATTTTTTTTAATGGTGTTTTTTTCCCCATGCAAAATAATTTTGCGACTCTGCAGTTACAACACATTGCTATAATTAATGGGACTTGCTTTCTACTTGGATGCTCAAGAAGCCTCAATGCCACATGGAAATTAAGAAGCGGTGAGGCGGGGCTAAACAGCAGAGCAAGGACAAAGATGAGAAATTGTCTTCAAATTGAGGACTACAAACGGCAAGCACACGAACAAAAAGAAAGAAAGAAAAGTTTTCCTAGGTTATGGAAATATTTGGGCAGAAGCGTCGCCCTTTAGTTTTGATTTACCATACTGCATTGCTAATAGGAGAGATGAAAGCAGATTTTATTCATTCGCTCTATTTGAACTAAAGTATATTTTGAATATTTTCTCCTTTTTTCCCCTTAAGATGCGTTCTCCTTGTCCATTAATGTGCATAGGAGAAGCATTTGTTATCATTATTTATTATTTGACTCACGTTTCTTCCCTTGTCATTGCTTCAGTGTGCTTGAAGGGGGATCTAGGAGAGAGTTCAAACCAGACATTACCCTGCTGTGACGCCCCATCAGCTGTGATGGTTTGATACGTGGACTTATCCGTAAGCCCTGCCCAGTGGTCAAGGGCAGTTATCTAAAGCCTGTCCCTCATAGCTTTCTTCACTTCTGAGCTTTGAGATGGCTTGAACTTGTCTCTTGGTGGTAACTAGCAAGATGCTTTTTGCATGCTTTCTTGCTTTTAAGATAGTTCCTGGAGGGCTTTGCACGACAAGTGTTTCCTGTAGAGTGTCTAAAGTTGCTGGTTATGTTCAAAGCCTTCACTGTTCCTCCTGGGATCACAGGAGAGAGAACCTGGGAGTCTCAGAAGCAGGATCTGACAACTAGGAGGTTGCTGGAGAGGCGCTGATTCTTTAGACTTGTTGCAGATAACGGGCTCAAGTGCAGTTAAAAATGCAAATTCCTGGGCTTCCAACCTCAGATATTCCCACATGGTAAATCTGGAGAGAGACCCAAGAATGTGCATTTTAAATGAGGGTTTCAGATGAGTCTAATTCAAGTACTCTGGGGTGCTTGGTTTAGCTGTTGGGGTAGAGGAAGTACCACAGAGCTGTCTTTTCTCCTAAATTCAGGTTCCGAGAGAGGATGTCGTCCCTTGGGTGTGTTATGTTCATAGGCTGGCGATATAGTTCAGAGAGCAGTGACGATTCCCTGTGAACGTGTGCTTACGCCTTCACCTCCACCCTGTCCACACACAGACACCCCCTTCCTACTTCCTTGGCTCTAAATACCAAAGCTGATAAGATATTAAAGTAATAGAAAAGAAGCAAGATAAATATCTCTGTGACTGAAAAATGAAACAGAAATATACCAGTTAAGTGAAGCAGAAGTGAGGACCTAATGAAGTTGGGTAGGAAAGCAGTCAGGTGCAGGCAGGAATCTGTCTCTGGCTGGATGCCCAGGGCTAACAGTGATCCATCAAAGGCTTGGACCTGAGCCAGTCTCTGAGCTTGAAACCAGGGACTGCAGAGTAGCAAAAGGAAGCTGCGAAAAAAGGTCTCCCTAGAAAACAGTATGGGAGGTGGTCGGATGAAGCAGACTCAGCCTGCTAGCCAAGACCTGAGCTCACATACTCCCTGCCTTGGAATTTGGATGTGTGATATTGCAGCTCTGTGACAACAAGAGCTCCAAGCTACTGATCTGGTTTTGGGCTCGGGTTACGGCGGGCTACACGAAGGCAGCAAAATACTTCAAAACATGGAGATATGAATGAAGAAAGAGAGAACATATATGGAATACTATTCAAAATGAGTATGCAAATCAAAATCCCAAGATAGATAAGTAACATTAATGCTAAGCAAGTCAGTAAAAACAGTGTTTGGGAGATGAATTTATTGCATATGAAGTAAAAATAATTAGTTTTAAATAAGCATGTTAGTTATCCTCAAAGCGACGAGGGAAAGGATAACATTTGTAAAGAATAAGAAACTATGAAAACAAATTCAACAGAGGAGAGCAAAGTATGTGGAAAAGTGCTGTTAAAAATTCTGAAAAATATGGTCTGAAAAAACATAATAAGATAATCTCTAGATTCAACATAGTTGGAGAAAAATAGTGAACTGGAAGTTAGGTTTAAGAAATTCAAAGAGAGCATAAAGAAATAGAGATTGAAAAAAATATGAATGAACAAATAAGAAATATGGAGAATAAAATAATCGCCTACAACTTACAAGTTTGGAGAATATCAGAAAGAGAAAGAAAGAAATAGAGAAAGCAGCATTCATAGAACTAAGGGTTTTCCAGAACTGAAGGATGGCATGAGCAGAGCAGGGAAAAAGATACTTTTGATAAGAAAATCTGAAATGTTAAGAATAGAGAGAAAAATGCTAAAGTAACCCGAGAGAACAGACAGATTACCTCCAGGGAATAACCTCTCAAACAGAAGTCTTCTAAGAGTATAAACAGAAAACAAAAGATTTTTTTTTCAAAATGCTTTTGATGTGCAGAGGAAAAATAAGTGATTTCTATTCCCAACTAAACTGTCATTCAGAGTATTTCATTCAAACTCCTAATGAAAGGAGGTAAATAATCACTCATTTAATACACACTTTCAGGTGTAGATCCAAGACAGTTTCTGTCCTTGGAGGAGCTTTCAACCAACATGAGGACTCAATCCTGTCAACACTAATTATAGTAAATCTCTTAAATCAAGAAGCCGTAATATCAATGAGAACATAACTTAATCCAATAGCACAAAATTGTCCTAAGGTTGGAATATATTGGCATAGTGAGACAGTTATAGAAGTTGTAAGATCATAGTTGAAGATTTTGTTCATTATCTTATATAATATATTCCTTCCTGAGTTTAGTTCCTGGAAAAATTTATTCTTGCAAATAAATTTGATTTCTTATTTCAGTGAGTGGAAACTATGTAACTTAACATTTTCATTTTTGTTATAGTTGCTAAGAAACTACAGTCAAATTTTGTGCCTATTTGTGGTGATTGGACTTTTTTTGATATGAGATCAGACCAAACCAGGGTTTATTTCCCTAATAGTTCATGATCTCTGCTCCTAGTTGTTCTGTCAAAATTTATCCCTATTGTGGATGTTGCTTAATTTTGTAAAGTACTTGAAAACTATTCAGAAATGTATACTGACATTAATTTCTTTTAAAAGAATAGTTAAGTGAAATAAACCATTTTTATAACCAATATGAAAAAATACTATGGTTTAAGAAAAATTAGTTTTTTAACAATCTAGTTATTTTATGATGTGTCTGCATGAGAAAAGACAAAGGAACTTTCTTTTTTTAATATAAATTTATTTATTCTAATTGGAGGTTAATTACTTTACGATATTGTATTGGTTTTGCCATACATCAACATGAATCCGCCACAGGTATATACGTGTTCCCCATCCTGAACCCCCCTCCCTTCTCTTTCCCTGTACCATCCCTTTGGGTCGTCCCAGTGCACCAGCCCCAAGCATCCAGTATCATGCATCGAACCTGGACTGGCGATTTGTTTCATATATGATATTATACATGTTTCAATGACATTCTCCCAAATCATCCCCCCCTCTCCCTCTCCCACAGAGTCTAAAAGACTGTTTTATACATCTGTGTCTCTTTTGCTGTCTCGCATACAAGGTTATCGTTACCGTCTTTCTAAATTCCGTATATATGCGTTAGTATACTGTATTGGTGTTTTTCTTTCGGGCTTACTTCACTCTGTATAATAGGCTCCAGTTTCATCCACCTCATTAGAACTGATTCAAATGTATTCTTTTTAAAATGAACTTTCTTTTTTAAAAGCATCAACTACATTTCCAAAATATACCTTGGCCCTTTGGGTTTGACGTGACTCTTTAAAATAGGAATTCTGATTCTGCACTTGCCTAGAAACGTGGTTCACTCAGAACATGTATAATACTGAACCACCCTGAAGAAATATGCAAAATAAATCCTTATAAAATTTCCCAGAGAATTATTTTTATGGGACTGTGTAAAAGCTTTCCTGTTGGGACTTCCCTGGCAGTCCAGTAGTTAAGACTCTGCACTTTCAATTCAGGGGGCACAGGTTCTATCCCTAGTTGGGGAGATAAGATCCCACATGCTGTGCAGTGAGATAAATAGATTTTTTAAAAAACTTAGCTGTTTACATCATATATAAAATAATTGTTCAGAACACACATAGATAAGAGACCAAAATCACTTAGAAGAGAGAAAGGTACAAAATAGGTATCAGCTTTGCATTTATTTTTTTTAATCTACTATTACTGTAACTGAAAGATTAAAACAATTTTCAGCTTTCCAGTAATTTCATTTGTGCCACTTCACTAGATCTCAACCTTTGATGTTGGCTAAACCGGTGGATAATTTTCTTGTTTTGAATACTAAATGGTGACACACTATCATCGACATACCATTTCAAAATATTTAAATGTCTGTTAAGTCCATTTTTTCCATAAGCCTATGGATTTCAGCTGGAATCCTCACAGGAGAGAGAAGGAAGGCCAACTTTTTCTTGCTTCTGTAACTGTGTTTTCTGACCACAAAGATTTTCAAGCCTCATGACATATTTGAATGGTCTCATCATTCTGTCACTGTTGTCTTTGATTCCAAAAGAGAATGTAGCATTTCAAATGTCGGAAATGTGCTATAGATTTTTTGGCAGCAGAAAAGAAGTCAGTTTAACTTTCATGTCTTTGAGAAATACATAATGTTATAACCAAAATTAGTACTCTGAAATTATTTTGCTCTGAAATTGGAAAGAACTAATATACATCTATTATGTTATACATGAACCCTTTGACTGGGAGCCAGGTTTGAACATTTCTCTTTACTAGAAATCGACTTCCATATATTCATTAATTCACTTGGCATGAAAAGAGAAACAGGCAAAGATGGAAGCAAAAAAGTTGCATATAGAAATGTTAAGTTAATATAAAGTAAGGTTCATTAGCAGAGAGGTATCATTTACCTGTTTGCATATATGACAATGAAGAAACAACTGTGTGCAAGTATTTTAATTATCCTAAGTTGCCAATCTATCTAAAAAGAGAAAAACTTAAAATACATCAGTATAAAATAAATGCTTATTAAAATCTTAAACAATGATCTCAAAGTGAAAATTGACCTAATATCAGTATAAAATAAATGCTTATTAAAATCTTAAACAATGATCTCAAAGTGAAAATTGACCTAATTTAAATATAGATTTTTTTAGTCGTGATCTGATATGCTTTTTTTCTTTTCTTCACATCATAAAGTGCACTTATACTATGCTACTTATAGTCATTTAAAAGGAGTTGTTTGGCATGCGTGTCATCCTGAGACACCTTATAATAAATCCAATCCCCACCTCCCCAACATACCATATGTTCAATTAATTAAAAATAAAACTTTTAACCATACTTGTAAAAGCACCAAGAAATTGTCTCAAGTAAAAAGCACCTGGAGCCTATATTTTAGAATCCCTATGGTTAGCTGCTATAATATTGGTGAAAATTTGAATATTATAAGAAATAAGTAGTCTTAATGCACACCCCAGGAGAAGTTGCTTTTCTCTCATTGGTGTCTCTTTTCAAATATCTATAATGCCTTTTTATTTTCAACAGCTGCTTAATATGTTATATAAGTTAAAGTATGGTGAAGCTTAGTCATATAAAACCTTTTGAGACATCAAGGAATGTGATATTTCTGACCAGCTGCAAAAATGGTAACTTCTTAGAAAAAAAAAATGAGTATCATAAAACAAAAAGTAGGCAGGGAGCATATTAATCTTTTCCTTCCTTGTATTTTCCCTCTTATATTGCTTTCTGTCTTTTAAACCTCTAACAGAGCTCTAACCTTTAAAAGTTCTTCAAATCAAGCAATTTTTCATGATCTGGCTGTCTCCTGATTGTTTTTATTTCAGTTTAACATTTCTTCTGATACACTACATTTTTTCAAGGTATTTCTGAGATTTTATTCCTGAGTTCAGCTGAGGTTAATAACTCATGAGTTACATCAGGTCATATGCATGTGACTTTTCTTAGGGTCACAACTGATTTCCCAAAGTAACTGTAATAATATTATTCCTAGATAGAATTTGTTGTAAGATAAAAAATCTGTCTATACAGTTGTACAGCCCATACTCTAATAAGTGGTCTACCCTATTAATAACATGGAAATGATCTTACTGATAAAAAAAAATCTAAGCCTGCAATGCAGGGTCTTTACGGTAGCTTACGGGGTCTTTACAGCAGCTTTACGAATTCTTACAGTAATGTCTGCATTACTGTCTGGTTCCTTTCTGTGTCTTCATCACAACTGTGTCATTCAGTATATTGTAAGTAAATATGAATAACAAAATACTTAATTCTAAGGTAGTGAATTCCGTTTCCAACCTAATATGAAGAATGGAAAACAATAATAGGGAATAAATCTTCAATTTTGTTTCTCATTGATCTGTGCTATGTAAGATTTTAATGTTTATTAGTTTCTCAATAATCAAATATAAAAAAATATATATTTTTACTTTGTGAACAATATAGCCCTATCTTGCATACTTTTTTACATTTTTCTTCCATTCATGTTTTATTGGTTGCTAACATCAATGTGTAAAACAATAATAGAAAAAGTATTCATAAAATATAGTCTCCTATAGCTCTCCCCCTCGTAGCTCAGTTGGTAAAGAATTTGCCTGCAGTGCAGGAGACCTGGGTTCGATTCCTGGGTCGGGAAGATCCTCTGGAGAAGGAAATGGCAATCCACTCCAGTATTCTTGCCTGGAGAATCCCTTGGACCGTGGAGCCTGGCAGGCTACAGTCCATGGGGTCACAAGAGTCGGAAAAAATAGCCAATGCCAGAAATGACTTATTATCCAATAAAAGCTTAAAAATTGCTTTGAGGGGAAAAGTAAGTATTACATTGGCATATTCAAGTGTCAAGAAGTAAAGACAAAATAGGTATCAGGACAAAGAAGAGATTTATATTTTTCTAAATGATAGTTATATTTCATGTAAATTTGGCAAAGAGTTAAAAATCCATGTTCTTAGGACAGAGCCAAAAACAAAAAAGAAAAAAAGCCAAGAAGAGTCCATCATTTTGATGATTTATGTTTCTAACCTACTCTTTGAAAATATAGATGATCCAGGACATTTTTCATGTTTTACCTAAAAGTTTGATATCTATACATTTCTCCAAAAAGAAGATTTACATTTCAAAATTTGAATTTATACATAAAGACATGTTATAGGTATATGGTTTTTTAATATCCCTAATTTTGAAAAAAAACTCTTAATTTGGCCTTAAAATATAAAATGAATTATTATTATTATTTCCAAAGTATTTATCTCTGTAAATGCTCTATGATTTGCCTTGGGAACAAATATTTTTGAAAATATTGGTGAACAAAGAAAATCAGGCCAGAAAAGTAGAATATTTCAACCGAAAGGTATGGTGTGTCAGATTGCAGTTCAGCGATGCTGCTGGAGAAGCTGGACAGTCCTGTTAGGTATGGCTTCCCTTTTATTTTCAGATAACAAGTCAAGGAAACAAGTCAGAGACAGAGAACATATCCAACAGGTTCTCCAGGAGCAACATGTGTTTACCTGTGGAATTCATAATGTGCTTTACTTATGTAGTAAGTAAAGAGGGTTTCTGGGTCTACTAGGGGTTCATGGACACAGATCTGGGACCTGTGGGGGAAACAGGAACCAAGAACGTAAGAGATGAAAGGAGGAAATCTGAGACAAGCCCTTAGAATGATGTGGCCGGTCCCTCTCTTCTGAATCACATTCTGCCTTTGGGGTTATGCATGAGAGTCACAGGAGATTATATATAGAAGACGTAGAAGTCACAACAGGAGATTATATATAGAAGACGTAGAAGTCACAAGGAGATTATATATAGAAGGTGATTTTTAAAATAGTTTTGGAGAATTAATCTTCAGATCAATGCTGACAATTCTGAGTTGCCAGGATCTTCTATTTATTTATTCATTTAAAGATTTTAATTATTAATCACCATAACAAGTGCTTCCTGAGCATATTGTGCTGGCTCTTTGCTAAATGTATGTTACTCGTGATCTTATTTAACTTTTTATATAAACCCTATAAAGTAAATCCTATTATTATCCCCACTTTTCAGATGAGGAAACTGAGGTTAAGAAAAGTTAAGAAATGTGTCTGATTGTATCCAGTAAGTGGCAGAAGTGGGATTTGAACAAATCTCTCTGATTTTTATAATGTTGCCCAGTTTGCAGGCAACCTTATATTTTGAATGAATGTCTGACTCTCACAAATATAGATGTGTTTTAAGAGGCAAATATTGTGCACTTCTAAGATGGATGAAGTCTTGCTTTAAATTAATCTGTTTGTAGTTACGAAATGAATTAATGCTGAACAGCTGACTTGGCTCAAGCACTGTCACTTAGATTACTACGTGATCGGTCCAGTCACCCATAGAGATTAATCTATTGTGCATCTCTCTCTTTCTGTCTCTCTCTCAAACACACACACACACACACACACACACTTGCACGTACTGTACTGTCCTGGTGAGGATTTATTATTCCCACATATGGCCAATAATTTGAGAGGTATGGCCTCTGGGATTCTTCTGTGAAATGACTTTTGTCTGGAAGTTTCTAGAGCCCTTATAAAATTTAAAAGTGGAGCATAGGTACAGTTTTTCAAAGAAGTTAAAGGAAAATTTTAGTTCAACTATGGTCTCTTTGGAGGTGAAACCTTTTGAATATGATTGTATATCGTGAACATTCATATTAGGATTGATAAATGGATATATACCAAACTATAGGTATGTCTAAAGTAATGGTTGTTATAAAGATATTCTAGGTTGGAGCCATGATAGCAAACTAATAATAAATCAACAGTGTGGAATTCTAGGTTTTATTTAACTCCCTTAGAAGTCATATCTCAAAGTGGAGAGGCAAGTTTTCTTATGTCCTATGTACTTCTCCATTTTGGAAGCCACTTGCTTCTAGCATATACATTGTCTGGATGACCAGGAGTTGACATAAGTGCAAGGCAAATAAATCTAGTTCTTGCAGGGACTAGCGAGGTTTCATCACTGGACAGCTTGCAGAACAGCTTGGGGAAGGTAATTCTGAAATGCATGCAAAGTCACCCGAGAAGTGACATTTTGGAATGAAACTTTCCCTGTTAGTCTGTTTCTGTTTTGTAGATAAGTTCATTTGTGTCATCGAAACTAACATAACATTGTAAATCAACTATCCTCCAATTTGGGGGCGTGGAAATAAACTTCCCCTATTAGACTAGTTGAAACCCAAATTTCTGAGAGCCCCTGTATATATCTTCATCACCCTTACCCATCTTCATCTTCACGTCTATTATCATCATCCTTTGTTATCTTCTGGTCCTCTCACTGCCAGTCACGCTGAGAAAAAGGCGATGGAAAAGATGCCATCCCCAAAGTAAGTGACAGCTTAGAGACACTAAGGATTATGCAGTGTCACTTGCCTAAGCCAGTGGCCAAGCGAGGAATAAACTTAAGCCCTGGCACAATACACTCATCCTTCTAGATCAGAGTTTCTCCCCTTATTACATGCTGTATGTATGACTTTGAAAGATAAAATAAATAGGAGGTGTATTGTCTTAATTCCCATTTGTTGCTAGGTGCTCTCCTGAGAATTCCCAAAAGAATCCAGAAGAGAGAACTTCTGTTAGTCAATGTTTAGCCTCTGGCCATAACTATCTTCAGATTCAGAGCAGTAAGAACGAGCAAGAAAATGAAATGTGAGAATCAAAGAGAACTGAGATGTCTGCTCTTGCATTCATATGGATCTGTTCTATATTTATGCTTATTAGGATTCTTTTAAAACAAAAGAAAATACAATGAAATGAGCTATGAGGAAAAGAAACACTCAAAGCTGTTTCTAATCAGCAGGGAATATTCATATTCTTGATTTGCAACTTATGGAGGTCTGAATCAGCTAGCCAAGGTCCTCCCGACCATGACTTCAGGGGCTGTAATGGCCCTTCAGAATTCCCAGGTTCCCGCTGAAGTTCATCATCCTGGATTACCATTGGTTGAAGGTCAGATTTAAATACGAGCTTTGCAATTTTCTTCTTAGGCAATTGCCCTGGGAGATGAATCCCACTGCGGTTAAGAGGAAACTGTCTTAAGATAACTTCCTAAATACGTCCTGGTAAAATATCCCTCATCTCCAAGCTCAGTCTTCTCTTTTTTCTTTTTTGTCTATATAAAAACTATTTGTAATGCAAATGCAGCCCTCTGTCATAAAACACTTCTGAAGCCATGCAAAATTCTTTACATGCAGTAAAGATGCCTATTTATCAATGGGTAGCTATATTTTTTAGGCAATGGCAACCCACTCCAGTACTCTTGCCTGGAAAATCCCATTGGCAGAGGAGCCTGGTAGGCTGCAGTCCATGGGGTTGCTAAGAGTCTGAGCAACTTCACTTTCACTTTTCATTTTCATGCATTGGAGAAGGAAATGGCAACCCACTCCAGTGTCTTGCCTGGAGAATCCCAGGGACGGGGGAGCCTGGTGGGCTGCTGTCTATGGGGTCGCACAGAGTTGGACATGACTGAAGCAACTTAGCAGCACCAGCAGCAGCTATACTTTTTTAAAAATCCCTTTTAGGGACGGGGGAGCCTGGTGGGCTGCCATCTATGGGGTTGCACATAGTCGGACACGACTGAAACGACGCAGCAGCAGCAGCAGCAGCAAGCTGTAACATTAGAAGCTGCTAAGGCCAAGTAAGCAGTGGGCTGTAGTTCTTTGCAAATGGAATCATGAAGTGAAGTTGCATCTTTTGAAACCAAAACACATGAATTCTGCGGCGGCCTGGAAGGCGTCCCTGCGTTACTTTGACCTGTTGTCACGTCGACATCGCCGCTTCTGTTGTTGGCTTCGGGTAACCTCATAATCAACTCCCTGCTGCCTTAAAAATTAATTATGATAAGAATTTCTTTTCAGTTCAGACTGTTCAACAATGCCTCACGTGCAGGCTGCAAATTATGAAGTGTAAATTAGGGCATCACTGAGCAGGAAAGATCCCAAGGAACCAATTTAAGAATTCTCTCTGGATTTGGTGGAGACCTGGAAATCATCCCTTCTGGAGGAATCACTTGAAATTAGAATCTTAGAATTGACTTGCCATTCAGGTTCACTGTGTATTGGGCTGAACTTTCTTGGGGGAAAAAAATGTGCTAAATGTATGCGAACAAATTTTTTAATTTTGCCTGTGATAGTACAATTCCTTATTAAAAAAATAATCACTTACAACTGCCATGCACAATTCTCAGCAAGCCACTTTCATATTAACTCATTTAATACTTACAGCAACTCTATGAGGTAGGTGGTATTGGTGCCCCATTTTACAGATGATGCCACTGAGGCTCAGAAAGTAAGCGATGGGGAGGTCATAGAGCTAGTGTCAGCCAGTTTTGCTCCATAGTCCT
This sequence comes from Oryx dammah, assembly GCF_014754425.2. Classification (NCBI taxonomy): domain Eukaryota; kingdom Metazoa; phylum Chordata; class Mammalia; order Artiodactyla; family Bovidae; genus Oryx; species Oryx dammah. The sequence goes on from NW_024070191.1 coordinate 12,378,976, forward strand.
TGCTCCTAATTTCAAAATTATGCTGCCTTAACAATTTGGCTCAGTTCCTGAACTCTTCTTTATTAAATGTACAAAGTAGGCAGTAAATAGTTTCTAAGATGTGCTGAATAAGATTACTTTAAAAATTAATTTTCCACATATCAGACTTCAGGAACACCAGTCATCTGTTTCCCAAGACTTTTTGAGGTCTGAAGGAAAGAATCAGCTTGCGCTTGGTGGGTTTTCCTTTCTGATGGCCCTTAGGCTTTAACCCCTTCCCTCGGCTTCACCATTATCACCATTTTGTTTGTTTTCCATCTTCCAAAATTTGTCAACATCCTTTTCTGCTGTCATTGCATTTCCTCTTCCCTTTGTTCATGTGTGTATGAATTTAAAATTTTTCTTTACTGTCATTTTATTTTCAGAGTTCTGGTCAGTTTGTATGAAGCATTTACAGAAGAGGTGGGGAGAGGGTTATAAAGGGTTATTAGTTATTTCTTCACATCCTTAAAACCCTTTCTTCCAGATCACCTTTTATTTGCAGAAGTTAAAGTTTAGTCCCAAATAGCTCTGACTATGAAATCCATAATGTGAAGGTTTTCACAGCTGTGGTCAATATGGCCGCATTATTCTTTCAGACTGCTTGGCGATGTCCAGTGTTAAGGAGACAGTGTTCTGAAAAACTGCTCACTCCAAAGGCTTTAAAAATGGAGTTAATGAAGTGCAGTGAAATAAACTGAAAGTTAAAAATCAGCAGTGAGCAAGGGAACAATACCACTACAAAACACTCGTGTTTTCTGAAATGTATGCAAAGCTTCATATGTTAATACTTCAAATTCCAAGATGGCCAATTTATTTTTAAAATAAGAAACACCTGTTTATCATCAACCATAACAATAAGATGTTTAATTTTGAGAGAATGTTTTTGGCAGTTGCTAATAAGCCATACTTTAAGATTTAAAATAGTTCTAATATATTCTAATGAGCTACTTATAAAGCATGAGGAAGAACATTTAGATGTTTCTTGACTTTCATTATATTCAGTGACTATTAAACCTATACTTTACATTAACTTTAGTCATTCTTTACCCGTATTATAGTTAGTGGAAAAAAGGTACTTAATAGTTCTATTACTTTATCTTACTGTGTTGTATGGAAAATTAAGGCAGGATTATCAGTGTTCCACAAATATATTCTTGAAAAAGCATTTTTACTTGTAAAAGTATATGAGAATTAAAATGAAGTGTATGATAAAAGAAACCCTACAGTAAATAAGCTAAGAATTGTCATTCAGTTATATTTTAAATTGTCAACTGGTCCCATTTTTCCTACTTTTTTGTTTGCAATTGGTAATAGTCTACAGCTAAATAGAAAAAGTTAAAAGTTTTTAGAAACATTAAAAGTGGCAATTTAACTAGCAGCACTTTCTGAAAAAGTAAAAAAAGCAAAAATGTAAATGGAATGTTATTATAAATTTCAGTGTAAAAATATCTTAATAAAATCTCTAATGGCAATTTGCATTTTCATTTCTCAGATTTGAAGCTTTCAGTTAGAGTCTTTTTCTCTAACACTTTATTTTCCCTGTTGATTTATATTTTTACAAAATTTTGTTCATTTTGACTGTTTAACTGCTGTTGTCTCTGATTTAGGCCTGAATTTTTTTAAATGTACATGACCCAAAATTTTCAACGTAAGAATGTTCAAAATAAGTGTTTAATTTGAGGATTTTGCACAAATTTTGCCATGTTACTACCCTTAAAAGAAATAATGAATGGACAAAATTAATATAAGCTGCTTAAAATGAGCTAAATTGACCTGTTTTTAATTTAATTCCATAGAGAAGTGAGTACATTTGCTAGGGGCAGGATCAGCTATCAACATCCTCCTCCTTCCAACCACAGACTTGCTCTTTTGTTTGTTTGTTTGTTTGTTTGTTTTAACAATCAAGGTTAAGAGGAATTTAAAAGGAAAGAATAATAATATAGAGAAGAGTGCCATTTTTATGAGTTAAAGTTTTGCTGACATTATCTCCTAAAATTATGTCTAACCTCACCAGTTATGACTTAAAAGAGAGAGCAGATACACGCATAACTAAATCACTTGGCTGTACACCTGAAACCAACACAACAATGTTGTTAGTCAACTATACCCCAATATCTGGAGAAGGGAACGGCAGTCCATTCCAGTATTCTTGCCTGGAGAATCCTATAGGCAGAACTGGCAGGATACAGTCCATGGCGTTGCAAAGAGTTAGACATGACTGAACGACTAGTGACCCCAATAGAAAATAAAAGGTTTTAAAAATAAAACAACATAAAAATACTGGAAATTTATTTACTCAAGAATTTTGTTATTTACAAGGTAATGGTTACTGGCACAGTAGAGTTTTTACTTTAATCTGTATTATTAACATTTTATCCATCATTTTCTTAACTTGAAACAATCAACAGAACAGTAAAACAAGGTATAATGTTTAAGAAAAATATATTATGTAAAACCTATATCATTTTGATGATATGGCATAACATAGATAAGAAAGATGTCTGAGATGTTATATCAAAATTGAGTGCTTGTACATTGATCCTTATTTTCAGACTTTTTTGAGAATATCCACTTGCTACCTTATTTTGCTTTTCATAATGAAGATAATCATCTAAGGAAATAAACACTTGACTCATTAACTCTTTATTTTTCTTTCCACACTAGCCATTGTACTTTTAAGTAATGGCTTCTGAAAATAAATTTTATATAATTTAGGGGATTATGTGAGCTGAATTACAGTCTCTGGAGTGATCAAGGAATTGTTTTTTATTGTTTTAAATTTCTTTTAAAAAAAAAGATCAAGCAATCCATATTATCCACTTGCCTAAGACAACTACTGAAAACATTTGTATTTCTTACATATCCTAAAGGCTGATCTTGTCTAACTCATATTAACCTACTCTGTAAGGATCACAAATCTTCAGACAATCTCCTATATCTTAGAAATTTATTTTCTGTCAAACATATAAAACAAATCTTGGTAAAACATTCCATTAGAAAGGGAGAGAGTTTGGAGGAAACTTTTCCATGGTGGTATGCCCTGCATTTTCAGGAGTGTCTGATGAAACACAGATGTTTCAAAGTGCCCACAAGGATGGTTAGTCAAGACCAGATTGATCCCTGGTTAATCTCTGAAACTCTTGCTTCCATTCTTTCTATCAAAATATATTGCTTTCTTTTGCTGAATGAACTCAACTGAGTTGGCCACAAAAGAGTTGAATCAAAAACACTCAAAGTGGAAATTGAACATGTTAGGATTTCTGCAATGGTTTATTATGCATTTCTTTCCAAAATGTTCCAAATGTAATTTGGTTTGGGAGTAAATGTCTCTTTTACTTTAAGCAGTGCCAGTATTTACACATGGACCATCAGTTCAGTTCTCATGGATATTTTGCAGTATTCTGACAAATAATGGATTTACTGGAGAAAGTAATTGGTTGCATGGGTAGCTTAGCTCCTTCCACATTCCAATATTGGAGAACCACGGAGAATGTGGTATTTTATCTAGTTTTTAATCTTTGACTTAAAAAAACTAATGAAAGCAGATACACTGCCCTAGAAAAAAATTTTAAATCAAAGAAGTGACCTTAAGATAGTTAATACAACTACCAAGGTAATGACGAAGGACTGTCACACCACCATTGACACTTGGGTAAATCTCTTTTCAGAAATACGAAGAAAAGCATGAGTGGATGCTTTTTTCGTCATTTTCATTGTGTTGTCAATTTCTTTTGTACAACTAGAACCCTACTTTTACCAGAAGTTAAAATAAAATAGGGATTAATTTAGTCATTAACGTACTTTGTGGTAAACTAATTGTATTTCAGAATATTTAGACCTTATTTCAATATCTTAATATCTTTTGGGCCCAGGTCACTTTCTTTAATATGAAACAAAAACCTGTTATTATCTCATTACTTGATCTGACAAGTATTTTAAAACTTTATGTGATTTTGAACCTAGGCTTAATACTTTGACAAATATAATTTAAAATATTAAGATTAATTATTAAATTTATAGAATAATTCACAATCTTCTAAATAGAAAATAAAATACCCCCATGTTCATTATCTGTTGAAAAATATTGAATTTCCAAACATGTTTCCAAAATATTTGCCTTTCAGTTTTGCATATTTGTATTTCTAATTTCTTTCATGCTGAGGCATCTGTTCATGATTTCTAGCTTATTTTCAAAATCTTTTTGTGTTACTGTTCAGATTTGATATTTAAATTCTTTATGTGCTGAATGACTTCTAGGGACACAGTCAGGAAGACTTTTCAGATTCACAAATTTTTAAAAACATCATCGTGGGTTTTTTTCACTTGGGAAAATATTCCACTTTTTACTTATACTCGTTGAATAGAATCTGTGTTATAACTTTTGTTTTGTTTTGACGTTTGCACATTCAGATGTATTTGTGATGGAGATCACATTTCTGAAAAATTATTTTTTTAAATATAGCCTTAATTCCAGAATATAGAAGTGAAACCTTAAACATGCAGAAGGGAGTTTCCGTTTGCTTTGAGGGAGGGGTGGCCATATTTTGAGAGGAACTTCTCCTTTGGGAGAGAAAGGAAGCTGGGTTCCCCAAGATGGAACTTGCTTGGCTCCCTTTTCAGCAATGGAAATGTTACTCATTAAGGTAAAAGCCAGGCTGTGGTTTGGGTTATATGTGTTTTCTGTTAATTCACTTAAAAAATGCTTTCCTTCCATACATATTCCTTGTAAACTGTAAGTCTACAGGATAATATATATACCCATCTTTATATATGGCCTTAGAAAATGACATAGATAAATATCACTTTGTGCTAAAAATAAGCCCATAGTAATAAAGAGGTCAGTCTAGAGTCACAGGGTACATAAAACAGACTGGATTTTGAGTCATGACATCTACACAGACTGCAATACTGCTGAATTTTCATATTAAGAGATTTTGGCTGAAGGAATTCAGACACATACACAGTATGGCCCCAGAAATCTTGCCAAGAAAAGTTGAGTTTAAAATGTAGGGGAACTGATCCAAGAATAGGCCTCAAACATGTTGCATTCATTACACGCAGCTGTGTACATGAGAAGTGACTTTTTATCCCCACCTACCAAAACCCTATCCAGAGCTGTCACTTTTTTTTTTTTTTTGCCAACTTGCTGACCTTTCTCTTCCCACAAAAGGGAAATGTGATTGACAGATGATTATTCAAAACATTTTGGCAATAAAAAAAAAAGCATGCTAATGTATTTGCTCTAAATACAACACATTTTTAAAGAGACATTTCTTATAAGCTCAGTTTTTGTGAGTAAATATTAACTAACCAAAGTTATGGAGAAAACCAGCCTGGAGTCAGAATGCTGGTGGATACTGCAGTGGGTGCTTTACATATAAAGATTTAGAGGTATTCAGGTTACCTAGGCGGTAAGGAAGTATGATCAAGAAACTTGGCAAAGAAAGAAAAACACAGAAACCCATGTCCATAGGCCTGGAAGAAACAAATGTCAATCATGACACACGAGCAACGGTTGAGCCAGGTTTTAGGGCAGTGGAGGGAGCATTGAGAAATATCCATCGCTACCCAGTATGGTTATCTGGTTAGGTTACGTGTTCTCTGCTTCTGCTTCTCACACCACTGCTGGTTGATGTTCCCCCATTTTATCTGCAGACCTAGCTTCTCCAAAACAGCATCTGATCAATGGATTCTAGTCTCCATCTAGCACAGAGTGCAGCCCATGTTGGTCAGAGCAATCCTGACAGACATTTACTGGATGCTGGCCCTGCCAATAGTTGGTTTTCTTTGGGTCAGCTTTTAATTCCATCAATCACTTGCAGACAGAGTTCCAGGAATGATGCCATGAAGCCAAAAACAGGGATCTTTGGAAAGCTTTGTGTGACTTGTGCAGCCCATATATTTTATCATAAATGTGTACATTAAAATAACAAAGATTTTTTAAAAATATGTGATGCCTTTAAAAAATATTTTACTCTGCTAAATTTTCCAAGCAGAATATTTTAATTTCTCCAAGAGAAAGTACATAATACTAAAGAAAATAATAAGGGGAATGATTTGTATCATTAGTTTTCCTGTTTCTGATGGAAACTAATTCTTATGAAGGGCATTGGACTGATATAAGTGCTTCCCTGTTCCAATAAGCACAGTGGATAAATACTGTTTAGTCTGGGTGCAAATATGTCTGGCACACAGGGAGTAAAGTCTAATATTTCCCAGTGCTAGGAAATATATTCTATCTTTTGACCCAATAGATCCTGAGACAACTTCTTTCAAAGACTCTAACCAACTCCATTTTTTTGGTGAAATATATTTGGGGATTTTGTGACTGTTGATATTCCAGAAACAGGAGGCTAATCTTTGCATCTTCCAGACTCAAAGAGTTTTTGCCAGTTAACATACAACCAAGTGTATCTCAGAAACAATGACACTGCCTCTGTTTCTAAATTCTACTCCAATTCCGTAATATCATAGGTCTGTTAAGCATTGCTTGGGATTGTTGGACATTAATAACCTACTCTAATTTTTATTTGTGTTCATGAAAACTGTTTAATTTTAGCTTTTAAATCAGTGATTGAGTGCTACATTATGAAATTTATTTCCATGCACATATATAAATTGCATAAGCAATTTCTTCATGTGATATAAATGAGTATGATAAAAATAGAAATGCTTAAATACTTGTTTTAACTTATATCATACCTACAGTTTAAATTCTTTAGATCCAGTATTAGTTTTTTAAATAATTTATTGCCTACAGTGATTAATTGAATTAACATTTCTGTTAGTGCCAAGGAGTAGAACTGTTTTGCCTTACCAATACAGATCAAATTCAAATGATTGGCCTTGACATTTGGCAAATTTATAAACCTTTATTACTGTAGGATCTATTAATTATCTAATAGCTACAGTTGGTAATTAATCCATAGTTCAAATTCAATTCAGGTAGACCAACTTTATTCAGTGTCTACACATAGTTAATACTGTCATGGATTGAATGTTGAATGAAATATGAAACTGCTTTTGAATTTCTAGTATATTTAAGTCCTGTGATAAATATGTTTCATAGATTATCTCATTTAATTTTAACAAAAATCCAATGACATAGGTATTATATTATTCCTAATTTACATACATACACGAGGCTCAAAAATGGCAAGTGATTTACTCAAGATCACACACCTAGTAAGTGGAAGAGGCAGGATATTTTTTTTCCTCAATGTGTGGCTTGCAAGATCTTAGCTCCCTAACCAGGGATCAAACCCCTGCCCTCTGCACTGGGAGCACAGAATCTCAACCACTGGACCCCCAGGAAAGCCCCAGGAGACGGAATTTGAACTCAGCAACTGAACTGAACTGAACTGATGAATGTACTCGAGGACTTTAATGACTGTTCATATTCCACAAACAGGAGGATAATCTTTGCATCTTCCAGACTCACAAGAATTTTTGCAAATTAACATGCAACCAGTGCCTGTCAGAAATGCTGCCTCAGTCTCTATATTCTTCTCCAATTCTCTAGTTTTAAGGCAATATGTAGAATGTATGTAATAAGTGTCATTATTTTTATGTTTTCTTAATTTGATGACTATGCAATAATCAAGCATTTAATTGATTGATTACTGAAATTTAGCCACCAGAGGACAGGAAAGCTTTCAAGTCAGGAAGAGGAGACATCCAAGATGAGACTGAAAGAAAAATAGGACTTAGCTAAGAGAAGATGGATGCTACTCCAAATATTAGGCATATCCTATGCACGGTGCCAGAAATTGTCACTGTGGTTGAAAGTACAAGGAGATGTGAGGTCACAGAGTATCTCACCAGCTCTACTTAGGAACTGGAATGTTATCACAATGGCAGTGGAGAGTCATTCAAAATTTTTCTGTCAGGAAAGTGGTATGATGATTTGTGTCTTTTTGAAAGATTTTCTGAGTGGAGTTTGAAGAATGTGAGAGGAAGGTAAGAATAGAGGCAGGTATGATATTACATCCAAGTGAAAAATGATGGTTGCATCAACAGAGGTAGACATGGTAGAGATTAAAATGGTGGAGGGCCTATGGGTTGATGCAATGTAGGGAATAGGGAAGGCAGTGCTGATAAAAGAAAAACAGCTTCCAAGTTTCTTGAGCATTTGGATGGACACAGATTTTTTTGTTCACTGACTCCAGGAACCCAGGAAGAGATAGAAGCTTGTGGCAGATGATTATTTCATTTCATTTTTTTAAAGGAGAACTACTCAAAGTCAGGGTTTTGGTCCAACTGTGATGAGGTCTTTATTTTTAAATTATTTTATTTTTTTGGCTGCATTGGGCAGCTTGCAGGATCTTAGTTCCCTGACCAGGACTTGAACCTGGGCCCTCAGCAGTAAAAGTGTAGAGTCCTAACCACTGGGCCGCCAGGAAATTCTCCCAAGGATGATTATATTCGCTTTGAACATGTTGCATTTTAGATGCCTGTAGACATCCTATTGAAGCCATTAAGTGATTGGCTATGAGCCCTATAGGCAATTGGAATTAAAGGAACAGCATCCAATATTCTTGCTTGGAAAATCCCACAAATGGAGGAGCCTGGCGGGCTACAGTCCATGGGGTCGCCAAGAGTCAGACATGACTGAGCGACTGGCACTTTCATAGCTGGTCAACTAGGCCTTGCGAGGTGGCAGTGGTTATGGAAATCAGAGAGAAATAAAAGGCGGAGGGTTGGGGGTACGGAGAGAGAGAGAAAGGAAGAATGGAGTAAGGCGGCGGGGTGGGGGGCACCGAAGAAGGGCATCTAGGCAGAGGGACTGATGTGACAAAGTGACAGTGAGAAAAATCCTATGTCAAGTGCAAGACAAGACTAAGATGGTTCTCCTGGATAATGGTTGGTGATGGGATGTACTCTGTAGTCAGTGGGGAACCTGTGAGGCTTTGAGAGTGGGAGGAGCATTCACAAAGAAGTCATTGGAAGGTCTGACGCGAATGTGGATTGGAGTAGGGATGCAAGGACCGTGGCGCAGGCTATCGATGCATCTAGGGTAGATGTGATGAGATTGAGAAATTGGGTAGGATATATAAGGAAATTTAAAGAAAAAGCATGGATGCAGGAGGTACTTCTGAAAACAGAAGTCTTCCCACTACTTCTGACCCAGGGACCGGAGATGACTATTCGAATGGTAACAACTTGGAATTTAAAAAAAAAAAAAAATAGAGGGAGAGAAATCAGAAGAGGGATCTGGTTTCCAGAAATGTGTATCTTGTATGTTATTTAGAACTTAATGATCATACTTCTTAGAATTAAAAATAGAAGAATAGTGTATCAGTATATTTTATTTTTAAACTTGCCTTTTCTCCCTGTTTTCCTGGAGCTTATAAACTCTATTCCAGAGACTAGACAAGACGATATTTTTCTTTTCCTGTGCACTACAAGAAAAAATAAAAAGGACTTAGAAATCCATTTGGAAAGAAAGTCAAATGAGAGAACTCAGTAATCCTTACCAAGAGTGACAGTCCTTCGTCCTAGCTGGGCTGGACCACTGTGGGGTAGGAGAAAAAGGCGGTGGTGAGACAGAGAGAGAGAGCGCAAGCGAGCTCCTGTTCAGCCACAGGAGCTGAACAAAAGGTCTGAGCACATCAGTTCAGCAGGAATCAGTACAACAATGGATAGATAAAAGATATGGAGCATTTCTATGGGAAGCCCTGGGACACAAGTCGTTCTTTCGTTGGCATCTCTGAAGTCTATAAAAATATAATTCTGGATATATACCAAGAAGCATCTGATGCAAAGTCAAACACATCAAGAAGGCTAAATGCCATTTTCACTCAAGTAGCTGTCTGTGTTGGGGGGCGAGGGGAGGTCTTTTCATGGTTTTTGTCAGTGGTCCTCATCAGTTCCATGGTTTTATGGAAGTTCTGGTCTTGTTCGGGAGAGTCCCTGCAAGACTGAAAGCTACTTCTCTTCAACTGTATTGCTTCAGACAGTCGACAAATACAGTGTTTATTACGTGACTTCCATCCTCTGTGTTTACACTGCAGGTGAATTTTTTTTTTTTCCTTTAGTGACCTGACTTATGGGTTGGTTATTATGACTGTTTCTCTTTTTTTTCTAGAAGTCTTCTTTCAAAGAGCAGAAAGGTTTTAATTCCCACTGAAAAGAAAGACAGGGGACCCCAGCCTGTGGACCCAAGTGTTAAGATGCTTTTGAAGATGGGGCAATTGGAAGCTGCTAACAATATGGAGATCAGACATTCTGTCTCCAGCCCAGGAACAGGACTGACATCAAGTGAACAGGCAACTGCTTGCCTGCCTGTCTTCCTCCCGCCAGATAAAGGCCCAGAAGGGGCAGCTGCCAGCTGGGAGGAATGTGAGAAAATAGGAAATTGATTTGAAATAGGATAGGGAAAAAGGCAAAAGAGAGTATTTAAGAATTTTCAAATCTTCCCTTTTTAGGCATGAGTAGATACTGTCTCTGCAGAGAAAGGTCATCTTTACATACTCTCTCACGAAAGCTGAAAGGCACCAAAGTCACAGTTGAACAAGTATTACAAAGCCCTGAAATTGGTTTATTTCTTCATATTTGGAGGAAAATTGGATATGGATATTTAACTGTTTGACAAATCTTCTCAATCCTTTTGAAATAGAAAAAAAAGGAAATAGAAAATTATAAACGTTTTAATTCTAGGCTCAGGAAAAGTAGATTTTTTTTTCCTGCTAGTTACAATGATAATTAATTAAATTTCACATTCATCAGAGGGGGCGGGGCAGTAGTGTTTGACTGTGAAGGTTGAGGGCATTCTAATTTTCTATTGACAGCGGTTCTTTTGCTTTGATAGATGCCTTTAGGCAAATTATAACGCCTCTCTCTACTTTTTTGCTTAAGGAAATATGAGGAGGCGGTCATGTTAGGGATATTTGGAATCACCAGTAAATAGAGGAGATGTTTGTCTTTGGGATCGTACTCGTTGGCTTCACTGTAAGAAGGCAAGAAGGTTCCACAAGGAGCTGTAAGTTTCTTTTAGGTCCTAATGTTTGGTGATGCTCTGTGATCTCTTGAAGGCAGGAAACCAGTGGTATCTTTTCAATCAGTGGTCCCCAACCTTTTGGGCACCAGGGACCGTTTTCATGGAGGATGATTTTTTCACTGACTAGGGTGGAGCATGGTTTCGGGATGATTCAGACACATTACTTTTATTGAGTTGTTTAGTGGTATCTGTCTCTTTGCTACCCCCCTGGATTGCAGCTCACCAGGCTTCCTTGTCCTTCACTATCTCCCAGAGTTTGCTCAAACTCATGTCCATTGTAGGTGATGCCATCCAACCATGTCATCCTCGCTTGCCCCCTTTCCCTCCTGCCCTCAATCTTTTCCAGCATCATGGTCTTTAACTGTGTACTTTATTTCTACTATTATTTTTATTATATCAGCTCTACCTCAGATCATCAAGCATTAGATCTCAGAGGTAGGGACCCCTGCTCTAAACTATGCTTATACCCAGAGCCTCGTCTTTGTAGCCCACCTTACTTGAAGTTGTTGATAGGATACACAGGCAATGAAAGACAAGAGACCTTGCAAGAGATGTAAATCTTAGCTGAGAAGAATAAATAGATGTGATTGACACCAACAATATAATAACAAACCATATGATAACAATTTGATGACAACACATAATAATAGGGCTCATGCATACCTCACTGCTTCTCTTGGCTTCATTAATCATCAGTGTTGTTCTTATGAAATGGAGAATCTCTCACCTCTTACAGACAATAGATTGAGGCTGGTATCACAACACACGGAAGGTTAAAATATGGAGTGGAATAAAGCTGAGAACAGCTGTTTTCTAAATCACATCTGCCTTAAAATGTCAACATATGGAAATGACTGACCCCTTTTACTCTTTCTTTACTCATTCTTCAAAGTAAAATTTGATCTTTATACTGTGAGTGGATGGACAAACAAACAAGCAGGCCAGTGGAAAATCAAGATGGATAAAAGAAAAACATGAATAAAATGAGAAATGAATAAAAATATCTATGAACTGAAAACTGTTATCCTAGAACATTAAAGGAGTAGGAAGAAACTCTTGCATGGCCATTTAAGGGATTTAGAAGGCCCGAGAGATATTCCCCTTTTTAGAGGGAAAAATTGAAGCCCAGATAAACTAAGATTTAGCAAGATTACACAGCCCATCAGAAGAGCTATGTCCAGAACCTGAATTTCCCAATTCTCAGAGAAATTGTAGACAAGTGGAGAAATCCCTGAAGGGTGGACTGTGATGTGTTTTCACTGGTTTCAGTCTGCAAACTATCAAAGCTGCTTTGTTCTTTATAGGTTCTTTTCTTTTGCACTGAGCCCATTTTATCATCCATTTCAGTGGTATCTCTTCACATCACCTAAGGCGTGGGCAAAAAAATGCCCGCTTATCTGAATCACAGCCATGGATTTTCCTATTGCTGATTATGACACTACATTTTTTAAAAATTAAAATTGCTAGAAAAAATCAGCAAACAATGGAATAAGTGTTTTATGGAGTGAATACTTTGCTATAATTTAGGACCTTACTCACTAATCATAAATTGTTGTTAATCACAACTAATCTAACTACTTTGTTTCCAGTTAGAAAAGTCCTCATTATAACTATCCTTCTGAAACCCTACCAGAAATTTCTTGAAGGGAAATTTACCCAACATCGATTCTAGAACACAAGCAAGAAGGGTACAGTTATTCAACCTAGACTTGCACCTAAATATTAGAGCCTTTCTACTAATTCTAGACACCTATATCATCTGGTTGAAAGCTATATTGGACTCTGTAGTTAAAGTGACACTGTGATATATTGATCTAATGAGTAATATTATGAAATTAATTCAAAAATACTCTAACTTATTCTGCCTTAATCTTTAAAATTCATGTGAAGGAAATCACATTGCGCAAATCTTTTTTGGAAGATCTTGCAAAGGCCTTTGGCCAAAAATAACATAGAGTTCTACATATTTTCACAGTGGTTTCTATTTTGGAGTCAAATTGCCATCAAGGAAGGGAGACTGGAACACCTGTGCAGTCTTGGGTCAAACTCTTCACCTGGACACTTGCCTTAATGGGTCAGGATCTTCAGACTGTGGTGGGATGGCCTTGGGGGGTTAGAGTCACCTTGGTTTGCATCAAATACATAGATGCCCTTATTTTGCCTTTCAATTCCTCTCTGTCTTTTGAAAGACCTAATTCCCTTTGTGCCAATTCTAAAAAAGATAGCTAGCCCCTGAAGCTTGCTGTCACCCAGAAACTGCAAGCCCACAGGACTAGATATACAGTCACTGGAGTTTTCCTTACCTGTCAGCCTCTGTCTCTATCTGCTTTTCTCTTTATTCTCCCTCACCTCCCCATTTCTAGAGAATTCATTTCTTCTCATGTGGTACTTTAGGTATACCTTGGTATGATTCCCTGTAAGCTCCTACATTGCCCCTAGCAGGACCCTAAGCACACTTGTTTGTTTGTTTTTATGAACCAAGACAGATACCAGGTAGAAATTTGCCTACAGTGTATTTTCCGCTACAGAGTATTTTAAACAATGGAAATACAGTTTTCTACATTAACTTTAAACTAGTCTTGCCCTGTGAGATTTAAAAATGGCATTTCAAGCCAAAGTATTTAAGGTGTTTCAGGCACATAATAGGCATTCAATAAATGAAGTTGAATTCACATCTATCAAAGTGAAAGAACCACCGTCAATAGTAAGTTAGAATCCCTGCCACCTTCACAGCCAAAGACAGAACTGTCCCGCCCCTCTGGTGAGGGTGAAATTTAATTATCCTTGTAACTAGTAGGAGGAAAAAAAAATCTACTTTCCTGAGCAAAAAATTTAGAAAAAAATTTTAATGAAAACTTTTTAAAATTGATGATTATCCAGATTTGTTTGTCAATAAAAACTTTAATAACTATTTGCAAAAAATGATCTTAATACCAATAGGTTCTTTGCAAATTTTTTGATATTGTAAATTTTGAAGAGTGACTCTAGAAGTTTAACCAGTAGGGCTTCCCAGCTGGCACAGTGGGAAAGAACCCACCTGCCAGTGCAGGAGATGCATAAGATGTGGGTTTGATCCCTGGATCGGGAAGATCCCCTGGAGGAGGAAATGGCAACCCACTCCAGTATTCTTGCCTGGGAAATCCTGTAAACAGAGGAGCCTGGCGGGCTACAGTCCATGGGTTCGCAAAGAGACTGAGTGAGCACTAGGAGTTGGTGTGATTTCTGTCTTCTCTCCACTGCAAGAGGGATTTGACCTGCAGGTAGCTAGTGCCTCTACGGACAGCTACCCACCTGACCACATCACTTCATCACTAGCCATCAATGAGTGACCAAATTTTAGCATCTGAACAAAGAAAACAAATTGTTTATGTATATTTAATTTCAAAGATCTATGGCCTAGACTGTTGACATCTGAGTGAGTTGTCAGTTTTTGAGAACTAACACAAAAATACGCTTTGGAGTTGAGTGAGTGGAATGATGGCTGGAAACAAATAGTCCAGGTTGAAGGATTTAAAACAATTCAATCATTTTTATTTATCACATATCCATGTACTTTCAAAGCACCTCCCCCAATGTGTTCTTATTGTCAAAACCTACAAATAAGTTGAACCCCAATAAGTTGCCAGCATGGACAAACACTGCCATCCCCGGGTGAGCCTGGGAATTCATCTTGCTGTTTTTGGACCTTGTGTCCAACCTGCCAAGGATGAGTGACACTCCCTCTTTCTTGGCCACTCCTGTGCACCTCCATGTGGAGGTTGACTCACATAGAACTAGGGTTCCACACACTGCTACGCACCCACTTGTAACATCGCCTTAGGACATTTGGTGGCTTGATTGGGCCCTCAGCTCTTGCTATGTACCCAGTTCCTGGCATCCCTCCCCCAATCGGCCTCTTTTGGGGGGGGGGGGAGGGGTGATAGAAAAGAATAGTTTTATTGCTTTGTCATGCAAAAGGGACCACAGTGAGGCTAAGGACCTCAAAATTGTGTCCCAACCCAGCGGGATTTGGTGAGGAGTTTAGAGCAAGGATCAGGGTATATGCAGGGCCTGCACTTTTTAATCTGGCTTCAAGTGGTCTCTTGATGAGCTTCTTGAGATTATCAAATTGTGATCTTCTCTGGAATGAAGAATGCTAGCTTCTTCCATTTGTTGGGGTTTCAGTATTGTTCTTGAATCTCCAGTGTTCTGAGTCTCTCTCCGCTGACATGGCAGCATCTCTGAGTCACAGATCACCATGTGCTGCCCTGCGTGATTGAATCGCTTCTGGTTTTAGGACCTAATGAAGCTCAGGTTCTTGATGTCTCATTGCAGAAAGAATTCAGTGAGAGACAAAGTGATAAGTAAGACATGGATTTATTCATAGAGAAACTCACTCCACAGACAGAGTGTGGCCCATCGTCATCCGACCTCTTGCTGGCTGTCTGGATTTCTCTCAAAGCTCTGTGCTCCTGGGCCGGTCCTGCTCTCACCCGTAGAGAATGATCTTTCTTTCTTATCCACATCCCTCCCACCTGGGTATCTGCTGGCACAGGACTGAAACCCGCTAAGCCTTCTGGATACAGTGTATTGCTTGATTGCCCCCCTGCAAGGCGTCCAGACCTCATTCCACACACCCACATCCTATTCCCCTCCTCTCTGCCTGCCTGGGCTATGGAGGACCCAGCATGCTCCTGCCCAAGGTCATCTTCCACCCAAGGTCATCCGCCTTAAGACAGAAATCAGACCCAGTGCTTTGGACACACCATACATGTGACTGACTGGAGATGAAGTGTCATAAGTCTTCATCATGGGTCAGATTTCAGAAGCCACTTGTGTTTTTGGTGAAATAACATAAGGCTTCTAAAAACAAAGAAGAAAACTTATCTTTTAGAAATGAATTTGGATATGGGTCATTTCAAACAGTTGTGAAATAAATAGCTATATTGTGGGTGGATTTTCCTGTAGTTTGGATCAAAGGATCACCTACATATTATACTAGCCTTTTAGATTTACTGTAGACATCTGTGAAAAATTATGAATTGGCCTTTTTTATGTCTTTTTTTTTTCAAACCTTTATTTCTGTTCCAGTGTAAATGATAAGTGAACTTTACTGGAAAAAGGACCCAGAAATATGATTTTAAAATAAAGTTTATGTTAGCTTATAACAGAGTCCACATAGCTGTTCAGGATTTTTGTGCCCATGACAAAATAACACTTTACAAAACAGAAGATAAAGTCTAAAATTTTATTTACAGCATGTAACTAAAGTAATTGTACAGTTATTATGTACCAATTGATGTCAGTGTACTGTAATTTCAGTGACATAAACAGTTTCTTTGATATATTGGTTATTTTAAAAAGAACAATTATATATGTGTATGCATGCATGCTCAGTCACTAAGTTGTGTCTGAGGCTTTGAGAACCCATGGACTATAGCCTGCCAGGTTCCTCTGTCCATGGGATTTTCCTGGCAAGTATACTGGAGTGGGTTGCCATTTACTTCTCCAGGGGATCTTTGCAACCCAGGAATCGAACCCACGCCTCCAAAATCTCCTGCATTGCAGGCGGATTCTTTACCACTGCACCACCTGGGAAGTCTATATTAACAGAAATATCAATAAAAGTGGAAGTAACCTGACAAGTTTTTCAGAACAATTGTTGTGAAAATATTTATTTACAGCAGAAACAAAAAATGAAATATCACATTTCATATATGTATTACTAACAGAATACAATGCTGAGTTTAGTTTCATAATAAATTGTATAATTTTTATCAAAGCCTGTTTAGAGAAACTAAATTTAAAATTGACAGATACACATTTACCTATTGATGTCGTTTAGTTGCTCAGTCATGTCCAACTCTTTGCGACTCCATGTGCTATCGCCCGCCAGTCTCCTCTGTCCATGGGATTTTCCAAGAATACTGAAGTGGGTTGCCAGTTCCTTCTCCAGGGTATCTCCCCACCCCAGGGACTGAACCTGCGTCTCCTGCATTGACAGGCACATTCTTTACCGCTGAGCCACCAGGGAAGCCCATATTACTTGTTCCCTTAACTCCAAAAGCAGCTTCAAAACATAGGAGAAATCAGATGTGGTGCCTCTTCTTTTCTCCCCCTCCCAAATCCACAAATGATCAGTTTTTTAAATTGACTATCATGTTTTCAAATCCTTGGTGTGGATTATCCTGACGAATCTTATTTTGAAAGTGGACTGCACTCCTAATGCCAGTTTTTACTAATGAGTCGATACTGTTTAGTGAAATGAGTTAAGTTGAGGACCTGGGGCTGGGTTTAGTCTCTGACACTCCATGTGGGCTCTTTGAACTCTGGTTTCCTCATTTATAAAATAGGATAATAATATTACTTTCTCACTGGGGCTTTAGAAAATTAATAAAAATGGTATATGTCAAATGTTCAGTATAGTGACAGTCATACAAAGTGCTCAATGTTAGTTTTTATCACATTCACATATATAACCCAGCTAAAAGTGTTTGATTATGATTTTCTATGAGCATCTCTGAAAATATGCATTTGGTGCTTAACCATTAGCAAGAAGATAATCATCCCAGTTTTGGCTACTTTTTCTTCATGGCTTTGAGCCGATGTAGCAAAAGGTCAGAAGAACTCTTAATATTAAAGCTAAGTTGGTGCCAATTTGAAGTAACAGCTCACGTGTGGACTTTTTTTTCTAAAACACAATTTGCTTTGATTTGATTTGGTTCATGCATTTTTAAAAATCTTTTTCGTGGTATGCAGTCATTAGGCTTTTATGCCTAAAGAACTAGATTCAGTTATAAGTAAAATTCATTTAACAGCACAAGTATGATTCCATCTGGTTATTTATTTACAACATAAAATAGCCACATAATTCAACATATTTGATAGTGTCTGCTCATGGAACTGCGGGGAATTCTGCAGATCTCAGACAAGAAATGCTTAAGTTATAGAAGGCAATATCCATAAGGCTAATTATTCCTGACAGCAGCAATACGGCAAACAATAGGAAATGAAAATTCATATTTAATGTGTGCCTTATTATGTGTCTGGGTATGGGATTCTTCAGTGGACCCCAATATTGAAAAGTGGCAGTGATTTAATACAGGGATGGGTGTGGCCAGAAAACCTTGTATCTTTTCTTGGGAAGATATATATGGAAACAGTCCTTCACTTTTTAGCAACAGAAACTGTTTAAAATCCCATCTCTCCCTTTCCTTCCCCATGGGCGGCTGCTGCTGCTGCTGCTCAGCTGTGTTCAAAGTCAGCCCTTGATCATTCTCAAGGGATAATGTCTTGATCCAATTTGAAAATAATTAGTTTTCTATTCAGAAAAGGTAGAATTAGATATACATGTAGAAGATTCCAATGTAGTCCCATATAAAAATTTACCTAACCTGTATCTGGTATTTGTAGATTGGCATGGCTTAATTAGCCTGTTAAATTGGAATTTTAATAAATGCTATTCATCAGTGACCAATTTACATAGCATTTATCTGGGGAAATGAGCGTACCAAATATCAGTCTTCTTGAGATTTATCTTGACCCAAGCGGTGATTTAAGATTTAAAAACCTTTCATTCCTCAGTTAGAGTGTTTATCTTCCTGTCTCCTAATGTTCTACTTCAAATCCAGATCTGATCATTGGTGGCATCAAAAACATGGGGGTTATATATCTGAAGCATTCACAAGCCCATGGGTCTGAGGAAATTCTAAAGGTGCAATGTTGCACCTATTTAATTCTTCTTAGATTCCAATTGAATGCGTTTTCTTCATATTACAGGACCTATAACTGTTCTATAGTATTTATTTGCAATTACTTCAGGCAATCCCCACCCCCACCCAAGAGTCACACATATTACAGTCATTCGTGTAAGGATCCTTTTCAAAATATTATGACTTAGGAAGATATTTGCTTAAGAACTTAGAAGTCTTTCAGTACCCTACAAAATACCTATTGTTCTATTTTTTGACCTAATTTTACTAAGGAGAATTTCAAAACCTTGAAATAAGTTTGAAATTTAGACTGTGCCAAAGGAATGTTAAAATACGTTCTCTGATATCTTAATGATGTCCTTGTTAAAGAATGGAGATATTGATCACTCAGGAAAGAATAAGCAGGATACTTACGATAATCATATAATATAATGTGTTTGTGAGTTGCGATTGGAGAAGAGTCATTGTTACTGAAAAAGAAGATCACTGAGGTGCAGAGAGCTTGCTTCCACACTGAGAAACATCAGACATTTCCATGAATGACAATGGACCTTAGTTGGTAATGAAACCTGGACAGGAAAGGTATCCAGTAAGAGGTAGGTGAGCTGTAGTCACGTGGCTGTAGCTTTACCTTTAAAAAGCGACCAGAGTTAAGGTAAAGAAAACCTAAAGAGGGAAAAGAAATTTCAGTTGTTGGATCATGGAGATGAGGAAAGAATATAATCTTTCTTGGGTCTTATTCACAAATGAAGGAAAAACACAGATGCTTTGTTAAGTAGTCCTTTTTTTGGTGCACTATTTTTAGATGAGAGTTAAAATGTGGAATGACGGCTAATGAGGTAAGGGTTATGTTGATTGATGCTGGTATTGTAAATGCTGCTGGTGTTGTTTCTTTATTCATAATAATACTTGAGGGTTTTGGAGGGACTGGAAGAAAGCACCGGTGAATCTCTCTCATTTAACCAAGAAGTCATCCCCTTCTTGGTTAAATGGAGGAAGAGGCTGAAGGGAATGGAATGTTCTAGAAGAAAGAGAAATTAAAGGGAGGAGGGACGCTGTCCCAGAGGCAATGCAAAAATCATGATAAAAGTGGGTCTAGAGGGAGAAAAAGGCAATTAAAAAAATTAAAATGTAAGATCTTGCAGTATCAAGTGTCTTGCATTTAAAAGTAAAGGAAGCCCCATTAGGTATTCCAGATACGGGTTGTCCAGCCCTGGTGCATCATTCAGAGTTAGCTCAGACCACTTGAGCACATGCTTCCAACCCCGGGGATCTCCTCCCCTCCCAGGGGGCCCTGGCTGGCGTGGATGGGGTCCAAGGCCCTGAAGAGCACCATAGGCTCGCGCAGCAGCCCTGCAGCCCGCCCGGAGGCCCCAGGGCCGACCTGAGTGGCCGAGCGCCAGCAGCCCAGGCCGAGGGGCGATCCGGGCCGAGTCGGTCCCCGTTGCAGTTCCCAAGCGACACACACACACACACATGCACACGCAAGCCGCGCCCGCCGCCGCCGCTGGACTCCAGGCCCCGCTGGCGACCCCTCCAGCCACCTGGACCCTCGCCGCCCACCTTCCCCAGCAGCGCGTCCCGGCAGCTCCAGGACTTAGTTTGGCCGCGACGAGGGGGGCACGCGGCCACCGCTCGCATCCGGATGAAGTCCACGCCGCTGCCGTGTGAGGTTTACCGGGTGGCGGCTCAGGGGGGTCGAGACTCATTCCTGTGCTGGGGAAAGAGGTTCTTTTGTAAGCACAGCAAAGTCGCGCTTCTGGAGAAAAACCGATTTGGAAAAAAATCTACTGCAACCTGCAAAAGCCCAGGAGGGAATATTGATGTTTGAGAGTCTGCGTGTCCGTGTGTGTGTGTGTGCGCGCACGCGTGTGTGTGTGTGTGTGTGTGTGTGTGTGTGTGGAATACCTCCAATCGGGGTCTTAAGAGCATGCCTGGAACCAGTTTGGGATGCAGTTTTCACACGGCGTGGGACATGGCCGTGGAGATTGCCCGGGCCGCGTGCATGCATGCATGCATGCGTGCATGCGTGTGTGTGTGTGTGTAGAAGGGGAGGTCAGGGGGCGGCGACCGGGAGCGCGGGCGGCGGGGCGCGGGGCCAGCGGGGCGGCGGCGGCGGCGGCCCGGCCCGGCGCGAAGGGGTTAAGCGCCGCCGCCGCCCCCTCGGCGGCCGGGTGTAAACAGTGGAGCCTCAGCCTATCATGTCTGGCTGCCGCTCGCAGCCGGAGCCCCGAGCCCGGCGCTGTAACATGATACGCTCCAGACCGAGGCAACTTGGCAACGCTGGGCTCGGCTCCGCACGGCCACAGCGAGGGCGCGCCGCGGCAAGGTGGGTGAGCGGCGGCCAGGCGGCCCGGCGGCCTGGGCGGCTCCTCGCGCGGCTCCCCGCGCGGCTGGATCGCGCGGCTCGATCGCTTGTTAGCGCCGGGAGACCGCGGCGGCCGCGATCTCCTCCCCGGTGGGGTCGAGAGGGGAGGAGGCGCTCCGCGCGGGTGGGAATCGGGCCGAGGCCACATTAGCATCCGAAATGAGGTGGCATTTTAACCCCTGAGGGGCCACCTTTTGGGGGGTGGCGAGAGGAGGTGGAGGCTGAACTTTCTCCCGGACTCCTGAGCACTCGGAGCGGTTGCAGGTATAGCCGCGGGGAGCATGGAGTCTTTTGTTCCCGGGGATTTTTAATTAGGAGGCTGTTTTATGAGTAGTATCCCGCGCTCACCCGAGAGGGGAAGCTGGCGTTTTTCCTGCCTTCGGTGACTTTTGCGGTGTGCGGTGTTGAATTCGTGGGGGCGCGCATCTTGAGCTCGAGTGGTTTTGGATAATTTATGTCTGTTGGGTTTTTAAATCTGCATTGAGCCGAAATCAGTCCTTTGCTTTCCTGAACTAAAATCCATCATGCCAGTGGTTTCGTGGGAGGGGTGGAAAGGCACAAAATCATCTGGCTAGTAATGAAAAGAGCAATTTTTCTTCTGCGAAATACTTAGCGTGTGAATTTTGCCACGAGAGGGTTTTTGCAGGGCAGCCTTTAAAACGAATCCAACTTTACCGTTGTGCTTCAGTGCAGGTTACTCCCGTGGAAGAACGAGTTGGGAATGATTTCTGGGGCGGGGGGCGGGGTGGGGGGGAGCTTGCACACTTTCTGTTGAAGTAAAATTCATTGCCCCATTTATGTATGTGTTTTACTAGAATGAAACAAAGATCTGTGGCAGCTTTCAGAATGCTAAGTCTGATTTCCAGCCTTGCCCTGTGCCGGTATCTTTGCCCCCTCTGGAATATCTCCTAAATGATATGTACAGAAAATGTGTTCCTGTGTCACAAGCTCATTCTGTCTTCTGAAAGCCTAGTATAATCAAATTCAGTGCCTTAAGATGGTGTAGTTGAAGATTTGATCCCCTTCCACTGAAGTGGAAATACTTTCAGTAATTGAAAGCAGATTCACGTCTGGAGTTGTACAAGCCAAGGTTTTCATTTTTAACATAAACCTTTTGTTCTCTGGTTTTCAGTGTTTCAGAAAGCCATCCAGAGACCTCTGTGTGCTAATTGTTAAAGTAGCCCTTAAGAAAAGGATTGAAATTATCCAGAGAAGGCAATTGAGAAATACCGCTAACTTCCTAAGCCTCCCTCCTGGTAGGAGACTATTTCAGTGCAGCCTATATTGTGCCACACATTTTGCTCTTTCTGCGGGTTCCCAGGCATTAAGAGGCAACTGTACTGTTCAAAACCCCCGAACCCCAAGTAAGAGTCTGTCAGTTTTAAAAGGTTAAAAACTTGAGAAATGTTGGTGATATCCCATTATATGCTGTGGTTTACACAGTTTGATGACAAATTTGAAATCAAGTGTGAAGTATGTTTCATTTAAAAGGAAGCTGATTAACCGGTAGAATGAAATTTTAAAAATATGATCGCAGGTTATTTATCAGGTTCTTTTCTCAGCTTTGGAGGCTAAGTGTTAAAAGCTTTTAAAAATTGACCACTGAAGACTGAAATTAGGATCTATTGTAGACAAAGAGAGAGTCACTTGCTGTCTTACTAGCTGTAAAGATTGAAGAGGGTGGTGGTATATAAGACTGATACCTTCCTTCTTTAGGATAAGAAATCTGAAATGAACTGTGTAATTGTGAGGAAAAAGTTAGAAGAGTTGTACTTTTAACAATGATAATTGAGATCTGAAAAAAAAAAGTATAAGTCGTATTCCAAGTGTTTTTAATTACTACATTCTTAAACCTATTTTGGTGATTATTAATAAGATGTGAATGGGCGTATTTACAGAGTGTAACCTGGCAGTTTGATTTCTTAAAAATACTTGGTAAGTCTGGATTTTATCTGATTTCCTTGTCTTCTCGATTGTTAATCCTTTGAGCACTTTAAAATAAATTGGATGTGAGTAACTTGGTCATGATTTAAATGATGTTCTTTGTGAACATGTCTCATGTTAGAGTCCTCTTTTATAAAATCAGTATTTAAAAGACTCAGCAAATCTTTATCAAATAAAATCTTAGCTACATTTCCGTTCTGTCGCATTATATTTCAGTGGCCTAGTGCATGGCATAATAGAATTTAATTTTCCTCAAAGATCGAGGAAGAGAAACTCAACTTCCTAGGGACCTTTGCAGATGTCTGAACACTGATTTTGAGTGTAGGATCCTTGTCTAAACATTTCAACTCACCCTTTCTGTGACTTCTCTTTACTGTTAGTTTTTGTGTTCTTACATATTTTTACTTGCTAAGGGATGTGCACAGGATCTTCTGTCATCTGAAATAACATATTCAATTTATCACAGGATTCCTTTCTTTCATAATGTAGGGAAGTGGCAAAGGAGGCTTGTCTAAATGCAGTGATCTTGATAATTAATGCCATAAAATAGATTAAAATGCTGTATTCCAGGTATTCATTTCCTTAAAAGGGCCACCAGAACAGCGTTGCTAAGCACCCGTCACTATTGCAAGTAACAGAAAATGACCCAAATTAAAGAACCTGTTCTAAGCTGTATTCTTGCATTTTCTAAAGTGTATTTCACAAGGTTTAACCAGACTCATTCAATTAGTGGAGGAAAAAAGATCTATTTTCAGTTCTGATCAGCAATTAAGAGATTGGGCTCTGGAGCATCAGCCCCTTTATAATTTATTTTATCTTCTAAACTTAAAACAATTGTGGATAAAGGTTTTTAACAAACCACCTTTTTGACAATCTAAATCTAAATGCTAAATGTAGAGCAGTATATTTCTTTAAAATTTTTGTCTAACAGTAGTTTTTATAAACTTTTCCCTCTTTTTATAAAAGTTTAAATTTTACGCTAATATGGTATACTACTACTTTACTCTGGATTTCTTACTCTTTGTGCAAATACATATATGCAGATATGAGTGCTTTCGCACCAAACACTTGAGAAATAAAATATTTAGATATTGTGCATTTGGTACCATGAAGGAGACAGAGTGATATGTCGAAGTGAGAACGTAAGTAAGTAAATCAGGGGCGGTAGGATTTTTTTTCTAAGCATGATGTTAGCTGTACCCTTCTGGGTTAGCCCACAGCTTCTACACAGTTAGAGCTAAGTCACAACTACTGGAGTGTTTAATGAGTTAGATCTTCCAGTGACCTGGTTCTTAGCCGATCCAGTAGCAATCATAAATACAAGTTGAGGAACTTCCCCAAAAGGACTTGATGGATAAGGGCTGTTAGAGGAATGGGAGAGATGAGCCAGGGGTTCCCAAAGGTTTAGATTAGGCTTATCAGCAAGTTTTTTGCTCTCACATTAATTTGGACAAATCCAAACCATGTAAACATAAACATTGTTATCAATCTTCAGTGATTATATATAAAATGATTCCATATCCTCAAATATTGACTATTTTAAAGCCAAAATGACAGTTGATTCTGTTTTCTAAAACTGATGTTTTACAGTAAATACTCATGATAATTTAGTTTTATCAACTTGCCTGGCATTACAGATTTCTGTAGTAATATATAAAATAGATGAGATTTGTATGACTTCTGTTGTAGTTTTGTCTAAAATGAAAATTTATTATAAAATTTATGTCTAAGGCCTTTCAACATGAAATCTCAGGTTAGGTATTTGGTAGGTGGTATTTTTTTTTTGACATGTCAAAATTGGTTTTCCCCCGTAGAGATCAACATTTTGATGTGTTGAAGTGATCAGATAATGTATATTTTTAGTAAACCTTGAAATTGTATATATGTTAAGATTTAGAAGAAACCACTCGTTTGAAAATTAGTGTTTATATGTTGATTTTAGTTAGAAACCTAGCTGCTTAGTTACCAATCCTGTATATGTAAGTTTTGAATTATCTACTCTTACTTTTTACTACAAAAGGAAGGAAACAGCGACATCTTTGGCATCACAGAAACCATTTATGCGTGGATATTACTGATGGGAAATTTATTTCCCAAGGGAAGAATAATAATTGAAAAGTGTACACAAATATTTGAGGGCTCATCACATTTAAATAATAGTTGAGTTTGGGAAACCAGATGCTATGCTATTTTTAAAAGTTTCCCTGTTAAATGTTATTATTCCCCTCTCTTAAAATTAAATAGTTTCACACAGAAGTCTTGTTCTGTACATTTAGAAGCCAGGATGTATTATAGAGTATTCCAAAATGACTAACAAAAGCTGATGTAGAGCAGTGCTTGCGTTTTTTCTATTCAGACATCTTGACCTGAAATTTTAAAAAATTAAAATAATGTGTGGACATTTCCATGACACTTTGTCATGTTAGTTCCAGCACAGCCCCTTTTTTCCATAATCTTAAACTTTCAGCTGGGAGAGAGGGAATCCACTGTCTTGAGACCTCTAAGATAGAGCCTGGAACTCTTTTTAAGCTTTTTGTTTGAAATAAAGCAAAACTCCTGTACATAACAAACGTATCACTGTTAACCTTTTCTAACTATTTAACCATTATTTCATTTTACCTCCCGCTTAAAAATTGTACATTAGTGGAGTCGACATCTGGCAGTGTTCTTAAAAGTTTATTTGTTTTCAGTTCTTGTAGTAGTAGGGGGCAGTACCATCTCCTTAATTATCTTTGTTCAGGGAAATGCTGAAAGGCCAGAGTAGTTAAACAAGGCCACTTGGATTTGTGAGCTCGAAGTCAGATGCAAGGAAAGTGATTAAATGCATTATCATCTTACTGAGCCCACCATCTGTAGAGTGACCTTGATGGAGAAAGAGCCATTGGCTTTTTTATGACGGCCACCCCTGCTCGTTTTATCACTGACTCATCGTCACGTCCCACTTTTCCTGTTTCCTTCTTTGTGTTTTCAAATATTGTTTCCTCTCATCATAGGCAGTCCACGGGAAGGGGAATATTAAAAATTCACTTCTTTTTTATCGATAGTAGATTTTCCTTCATACGTTCATCTCATCTGTTGATAGGCATGGAGATATTCCTTCATTAAAAATTAAGGTGATCGAGCTGACTGACCGTTCTGTATTTGCTTTTAAGGATCTTTTAATGGTGATGATTAGTCTCTTTGCAAAGAAGCTGCCATTCGGCTACTTTAAAACTGTTTCTCAGCTATTAAAAGGAGAGACTTGCCAACCTCAGTTTTTGCAGTGGGAATCATGTTTGTTTTAACAAGTGCCTAAGTATGTTGACTTGACCCGTCTTCAGGTTTTAGTAGTTCTGTTGCTGCTGTTCTGGACTCATCACTTCCCTTAAAAAAGGCAAAACCAAACCGGAAGATTTATAGTTTAGATTTGTTCACTTTATGGCAAAGGTTTTCCTTGTCGTGTCTTTTATGTCAACTCCATTAAAATGGAATTCTAGCATCAATATTTGAACAAGTATTGTTCACTAATAGGACGAGTTTTATTAAATGCAGTACAAGATCTAACATTTCTGGAAACACCAGTTAAAGCAATTAAGTGCCGCATACAAGATTGTTTTCCTAGGCAAAGCCCTCAAACATACCGATTGGAGTTCATGCTTTACTTTTTGCTGTTTATTAAGTTAATCAGAACTAAGTATAAATCTTACCATAAAGAAGGAAAAGGTGGGTCCATTGGCAAAATTCGTAGAATACTATTTCAAACTTGGTTAGAGGTATCACCCTACCATCATGCTATGAATTATATAACACTACAAATCACCAAAAATAGTACCATCAGGCAAGTCACATTTTCTTGATCGCAAAGGATTATGTCTTTAAGGATTCTTTAAATTTTGAAAACAAACATGCTGAATTGAAATATGTTTAAAATGAACACCCCCACCCCAAACTTCTCTTTACTCTGATCTCACAGTTAGGACCTGAATTCAGGCTCTTTTCCTCTCATGTGTAGACTTTTTCATCAGCCTTCTAACCTGGTTCCCCTGCCTTCTCTCTTTTAATCCAACCTCCACACTATGATCAGAGTTGTCAGTTTGAATCATACTTCCAAGCCTGGCACATCCCTGCTTAAAAATCTTTGTTATGCCCTTCGGGTTGGATCCAAGTTTCCTTAGCATGTTTAATCGGGCCTTTCTCGTCATCCCTCCCTGTGCCTTTTCCACTTGTACCTTTCCATCCATGCTTCAGCATTTTCACCTGGTCAGTGCCACTTACACCTTTTCCTACCTTCTCATGGATCTTTCAAGATCCTACTTGCTGGGCATGTCTTCTCAGAAGCCTTTGCTCTTTGCCCCAGGTAGAGCTGGCTGCTGCTTGTAGATTTCCCCGGCACCTGGGACAGGTTTCTGTTACTACATACATATTACCCTGTAATTGTTTGTTTACAGTTCTCTCTGCTCCCTCCACTAGGGGGACACGGTCTTTCAGGTCGCAACTGTGTCTCGCTCATCGATACCCACCTGCAGCTGGAAGCTGAGAAAATAGTAGTCATTCAATAAATGTTGTTGAATGCTTACTGAACGAGTATTTTAAATACAACTTCACTTCTTGGTAATGGAAGGTCATCATTATTCACATCAATTATCTTGTTCTCTGTCAGGATAATGGTTTTGTCTGAAGTTGGTGAGGGTTAAGTATCCGTAGTCTAAAGCCCCACACGACAGTGTTTGCTATTACTTTTAGCTATCATTTTTGAGTCCTTAATCTATGCAAAATGCTTTATACATATCATTTCATTCTCACAAAATCCCTCTTAGAAGGGATTTCTGCATTGTACTGATGGGCAGATTCTTACATAGAAAAGTTAAATAAATTCAGCATTACACAGGTCAAAAATAGTGAAACAGAGATCTGAACATAGGACTGTGTGAGCTCTGTGATTGCAGACCTAGTCTAGATATTACACTGCTGAGAATTTTTAATGACCTATGGAGTTCAAGTACAAGTTTTTAGATAGGTTTTTCATTTTCTTCCCTTGTCATGCTGTCAGCTTTTGCTTCTTGTGGCTCAGCTGGTAAAGAATTTGCCTGCAGTGCAGGAGACCTGGGTTCGATCCCTGGATTAGGAAGATCCCCTGGAGAAGAGAACAGCTACCCACTCCAGAATTCTGGCCTGGAGAATTCCATGGACTGTATCGTCAATGGGGTCGCCAAGAGTCAGACACGACTGAGTGACTTTTACTTTCACTCTGTCAAGAAACAGCCAAAGTTATTCTGTTGTTATAATTTTTGCATAAAATAGCAATGGAAAGGGTCTGAGCCAAGACTATTCTCAGAGCTAATTTTATTAGCTTTATGAGTTTTGGCCTTTCAGAAGCCTTTTTGGTCTAATGCCTCCATTTCTCTGCATTTCTGGTCAGATGAGAATTTGGGGTAGCTAAATTCCAATTAGGTATTAGGTGTTTGAGTGAAGCAGAATATTAATTTCCATAGTTAAGGGCTTTTAAGAAAGCCAATACACTGAATTAGAGTAAGGAAAAAAATTTGCTAACATTTCATGCATGGATACATGTGGAACTTAAACTCACTGATAAAATATTTGTGATTCTGATTTTTTTAACTGGTAAACATATCTAGTGGCACTCTTTTGGGTGGGTAAAGCAAGGAAGATATATCCCTTGGAATATATATTTGGAGCAATAGCTAGTACACACTTTAATGTTTTTGTTACCAAAAAGTTAACAGGTAAGGTATGCCAGAAGGACCAAAAAGAGACTCCATATTTCTACTCTTCACCTCATCTTAATTGACCTTAAGAACAACAACAAAAAAAAAACCCTCATAAAATAAAATTTTTTTTTTACTAACTCCTCCTGTGAAATTGAACAGAATTAGAAATTTTGGGAACTGAAGAGAATCTTCAAGATTACCTAATCTGGACTACATATTTTATAAGTAGAGAAGCAAGTCTAATATTTGATTTCTTGTGTACTTTGTCCTCGTCTCTGTGCTAAACGTTTTCTGTGGATATTCTTTTTATCTCACCTTCAGAATGAGAGTTAAACGCTCTTACAAGCTCCATTTCAAAGAGGGGAAACTTGAGGCCTAGAGGAGTTACATACATTGCTAGCCACTGATGCTGGCAAAGATTAAAGGTGAAAGGAGAAGAGGGCAGCAGAGGATGAAATGGTTAGATAGCATCACTGACTCAGTGGACATGAACTTGAGCACACTTCAGGAGACTGGAGGACAGGGAAGCCTGGTGTGCTGTGGTCCATGGGGTCACAAAGAGTCGGACACAACATAGCAGCTGAACAACAACAACAGTTAGACATGGTGTTCGTGCCTACTAGGAGCTCCTGCTCTCCCTTGAGGATGAGCACCCCATCCCTCCATTAGAAGGAACGGGAACCCAGAATCCTTCCAGTCTACTCTGGCATTAAGATAAACTGTTACAACACCTCAGAACACCTGAAATATAGAAGATGGTGTATGAAGTATTAATATTCTTGCATGCTCAGTCCCTCAGTCATGTCTGACTCTTGAGACCCCGTAGACTGTAGCCCACAAGGCTCCTCTGTCCATGGGGTTTTCCAGGCAAGAATACTGGAGTGGAATGCCATTTCCTTCTCCAGGGGCTCTTCCTGACCCAGAATTTGAATCCACATCTGCACTGGCAGGCAGATTCTTTATCACTGAGCCACCAGGAAAGCCCCAATAAATATTCTTACTCCCTATTTCATAGATGAGAAAATTGAGGCTTAAAGAGATTAAGTGATTTGCATAAGGTTATTCAGCTACTGAAGAATAATGGCAGGTTGCTCCTAATCTCAAATTTTATATCATCCTTTATTACTGAATTCTGCCTTCACTTTAAATGTCAAATTAGATTTTGTTATGACTTTGGTCCTAACTTTGCTTTATATGTAGCTTCTTTTCCTGTTATAGAATAGCATTTTGCCACTGTGCAACGGTTCCTAAATATGGTCACCATTGAATGTTAATATTTCCATATCTGTTCAAGGCAAATCATGTAATTTACCAGCAAGTACTTACTGAAAGCGTATGTGTTTAGTGTTATGCTGTTTTTAATCTTCCTTGTTTTTTTTGTTTTTTTTTTTTTTAGTGAACCATGATCATAGGTGATCATCTGTGATATAGGTGATGTTCACACCTTGGTTAATATCCAGCAATGATTAGCATCATTGATTAGAAAATTAGTAGATAATGCCTTTATTGACAATTCTACTCCTCATTTAATGGTTTGTTTATTTAATTGATGACTAATGCCTTTACTATTAAAGGCTATTAACACATCAAAATGGTAATTATTGAACCTGGCAAAATGATAAATTATGTTTATGTTGATTTATTTGTGCCCAAGGCTACTCTGGTGGTTTTTTTTATCTTTTCTTTTCTTTCTTTTTTTTTTTTTTTTAAGTTTTGATCTGCTAAGAACTTCTGCTTAGGAAGTCAGATAAATTAGCATTGAAACCATTATCTGGTGGTGTGACCTTGGAAAAGTTGTGAGAAGAGGGAAATAAACCAGATCAGGGGCTTTAAGTGGTGCGGATTGATTGTTGCAAAAGTCCTGTAGAATTTCTTCAGTTGATTCAACATTCTTTAAAAACAAGAAAATCAGACAAATGGTAATAAGACACATCATGTACAGTAAAATATACAATAAATATTTGCATTGTGTGCTCATGAGTTAGCTTATTTTCATATATTTGTCCTGCTTCTATGCGAATATTTGGATTTCTGTGAGGGTGTCATTGGTGAGGGACACCCTCACACCCCCTCATTGGTGGGGCTTTATGCTGGCTTTTTTGTTAATTTGACTTGCCTAAGGAATAGGAAGAGAAAACATCCCCTGCAGAGCTAATCTGGGAAAGGAGGATCCTTTCTCACCAGCTTCCAGGGAAACGGGGCTTGTGCTGTGGAGCATGTATGCTTGCTGTACCTATCTTTGGTGGTAATAGAGATTCTGAAAATGAAGGTGGTTGTGCTCATTATGAATAGATAATTACTGTTCTCAAGTTTCATCATAGTACCGTGACCAAAACTTTTCTGGAGCTATTCTTGAAATTGAGTTTGCAAGGCACAGACAAAAATAGTTCTTGTTATACAGGCATGTCTCATTTTGACCAAATACCGACTTAGCTAGTTTGACTGTTTACCTTTCTTCACGGGCTTGACAAATCAAAGTTTGGCTATTTCATAATATTAGATCTTAGAAAGAGAGTATTTACTACAGATAAATATATTCCATGAGGCCTTTTCAAAGGGGGAATATCAACTATATATTGAGATATGATTGCACTCGCTGAAAAAGGTGGTAAAGCCTGAGGTGGCCTGTATAAGGCAATGATTTTCATGTGGATAAATTCTAGTATTTTTTTAAGATTTGAGTGGCATTACATTCAAGATAAAGAACTGAACCTTTAAAGGGCAGAACAATTAAATATAGAAATTGAGAAACTAAAACTTAATAGTGGTTTCTAATGTATAATTGTTTAAACAGTTCTTAGACTTTTAAAAACTACTAAGGCCTATAAAGATGTGATAATAAGTTTGATTTCTTTAAAGTATATTTAAATTTCATGCATATTACTTTGCATACAGAAAGCTAAACTCAATCTTTACTTTTATGCTTCCAGGTAGAAATGGGGACTCAAGGTGCTAGGTCTTTCATAAACTGAAAAAAAAATTATTTACTTTCATGCTCAGATATCAGTATAAACACCTGGTTTATTTAAATGCTGATTTATAATATTTATTTATTTCTGTATGCCTCAGTTTCTCAAGACTAGGCATTAGAATTGTAAATGTACAATATCTTTCCACCCCAGTAAAGGCAGAACATGGATAGAGTTAATATTAAAGATTTTTACAGTATATCTATGGAAAAAAGTAATTGGTATCTTTTCATATAAAAAGCATCTACTTGCATGTATTTTATAAAATGCATCTCCAGCCCCTATTTCTGAGAATATCTCAATTAACAATAAGAAGATATCTACCTCTTAGTGCCTGGGGTCCAGTTTAGACTCTAATGAGATGCCTCAATGGAAGGAGACCACTTGAAGATTTTATTAATCTCTGCAGTGTGGAAATGGAAACACTCTGAGACAGAGATAACTAGTTCTAAGGTCTGATAAAACCACTGTGACCCTACAGAGAACCTTAAAACTGAGTAAAGTTAAATTTGAGACAAATATTAAATTATTTCTCTGTTCTTAAATTCACAAAGAGTAAAATTCTGTGTATATATTAAGCTGTTCCATTTAGGAGAATTCTTCTGTTACATGTCTTTTTTGACAGTTTGGACACTCATAACCCAATTAAAGACAGTATCTGAGAGTCGGATGCACATTGTCAAAATATATGTCAGCCATGAAAATCAGCCTGCTTTAACTTTAGGCCAAACTATTTGAGGTGGCAAGTTGAAATACACAGGAAAACACTGAAGTTCTGTGCCTGAGAAGGACGTGTATCAAATACACATCAGTGGTTGCTTAGGGGCCGGAGGAAGGGAGACAGAGGAGAAGGATGGGAGGAGAGCTTGAGGGGCTTACAGCCACCTCTATCACGTTTCCCTCGTAGCTCAGTCGGTAAAGAATCCGCCTGCAATGCAGGAGACCTGGGTTCAATTCCTGGGTTGGGAAGATCCCCTGGAGAAGGAAATGGCAACCCACTCCAGTATTCTTGCCTAGGGAATCCTGTGGACAGAGGAGCCTGGTGGGCTGCTATCCATAGGGTCGCATGGAGTCAAACACGACTGAAGCGACTTAGCATGCGTGCATGCACTGGAGAAGGAAATAGCAACCCACTCCTGTATTCTTGCCTGGAGAATCCCAGGGACGGAGGAGCCTGGTGGGCTGCCGTCTATGGGGTCGCACAGAGTCGGACACGACTGAAGAGACTTAGCATGCATGCATGCAAATGTGATTGCACTCAATCGTATTTGATAATGTACTTCTCACTAGCCTCCCTGACTGTTAACTTTCCTCTTAAGTACCCCCAAAGCAAATCATCTTTCTTGGGGATCTCCTTGATCTTATTTCTCTCCTACTCAGAAAATCATAGTGTTGTATTGAGAAAATATTTGAGCCTGATGGAAGGAATGACAGAGAGAAGACATTGCAGGCTGAAGGAGGCAGGTGGGCAGAGCTGTAAAAGTTGGAATGTGTGACGTATATTTGAGAAAATAATAACCTACTTGGAGCATGAATTTCATGAAAGAGACATTTGAAAGCTAAGGCTAGAGAAGTTGGTTGAAGCCAGGATAGGGAGGACCTTGAATCTTAGAGGAAAGGGTTTATTTCTATGTTCATTTGGGATCTGTTGGGAATTTGGCATAGAACACCTGTGCAGTATATTTGGGAGATCCCTCTGGTGGATAAATTGTAAAAGGGAGGTAGTAGGAAGAAAGAAACCAACCATGAACTTTTCTTGTTGCTGTTTTTAATTCTTGACTTCCTCTTAAGTTTTACATTTTTCAATATAAGCTTCACAAAGGCAGGAGTTTCTCTTGAAATTGGTATCCTTGAGTGAGAACAGTGCTGGGGCCCTTGGCGGTGCTCCGTGAATACTTGTCGGTTTGAATGAACGAGAACACCAAGATCCAAAAAGATTAAGTGACTTGTTTGCATTTACACAGATAATCAATTGTGGCAGACTCAGAATTGAAAACTGCAGCTGATTTCCAGACTGGTGTTCTTTTGACTGTGAGACGTGAAGGTGTCCTACAGGTCCTTTCCACCAGCATACCTTCTTCTTTCTTCCTTGTCTACTCCTTTCTTCCAGCAAATGGTTGCAGAGTATCTCATCTCTTACATACCCATTACAGCCTTCACGGAGCTCTTAATATGTTACTTTCATCAGATATAATTGGTTAAATTTTTTATTCTACTGCTTTTTTAATTTGGATGCTAAACTCAAGGTCAGAGACCCATGTCTTCCATTCATGGTTTTGTTTGTTTCCTTGTTTTATTTTCCAGCAGCCCTCCTCTCCCAGAACACTTGTACTCAAAACTACTTTTTTCTGATCTTGGAAGCGTGATGACTGACTAACCAACCTTCACATCTGGATTTTAGTGCAAGTTATTGAGAAGTTACAAGCATACAGTTGAAATTATTGTTGTCATATTGGAAAAGGGCCACTTAAAATTTGCTGGATGTTTTGTAATAGTTGAAACAAGTAGTGAAATGAAATTTTTAAGGATTTTCTTGCTCTCCACTCAAAGCCATAGTCCTGTGAATTTAAATAACTAGTTTATCATTTTGCAACTTGAAAAAATTTACTGTCTGATTCTGTGAGACCACCTGATGCTGTGAGACCACCTTGAAATAAGATGCCACAAAAAGAGCATTATTGTATGAAACCATTGTAAAGACTAATGAGAAGGCCCACTATTACTGCCTGACTTTTACTCAGTAATACTGAAAAGTCATTGCCTCTGTAGTCAATGTATTGCTTTATTTTAGGAGAGTAGTATAATTGGTGGAGTACTTTAGTCTAAGTATCTTTTACTTGTGTAAGTACTTGGCTATAATGTCTTTCCCTGAAAAGTGTTGCTCGTTAAGTGTAATAGAGGCTCTTACTATGATTAATAAAATGTTAAGGGATAAATGTTCTTAAATAGACCAAGAAATTGCCACACTTTTATAAACATATATAATTGTCAGTGAGTCATTAACCTTTAGATATAGAGATGTTTCCCTCACAGTTGAAAGGAAAGAAGGTAGAAATACTGTACTCGTGAAATGTGAGTTTCTCCAAAATGTGGAATATTCATTATGATTCAAAGACATCCTGAAATTATGTAACTTTCCAGATTTAAAACTTTCTGGAGAAAATTTCACAATTCATTTCAAAAATGAATTAAAACTACTAAAATATGAACAGGTTTATGCTGAATATGGCAGTAATATGTAGTTCTTAACCGTGTATTAAGTTAGAATTTTTAAAGTTGAAAAATTCCAGAGTGAAAACACTCAGGCTTTTTATGCTACTGAAAGATGATTTTAGGGGAAATGTGTGCTTTGAGACAGGTTTTGTGAGACAACTGTAAGTCTATATGGTATTTATTAGTTGTTATCTTATAATCTTGCTACCTTGTAACCACTTCATGTTATCTTGCATGTAAATAAGATTAATGTATTTGTATTTTTGTTTGTTGATGTAGCTTTTTGAACATCCGTCTCCTCCTCTCATTGCTCAATATTACCTGCCTGGATGTGCTTATTCTTTTGACGCTTACTCTCTGAATTAACTAGGTTTCAGTCTTTGGAAGTCCTTTAACAGATTTTAGAGACAGGCTTTCTGAGATAATGTCACTGAGGTCTTTTGGGGAGTTGGGGCAGGGGAATAGGAGAGTTGAGTAAAATGATCTATATAAGCCATTAAAGTTATTTTATAATAATTAAGTCTTTCTTAAGGAAAGAGCTTGAACAGAGTGAAATGTTCGCAGTGGTTTTATACAAATTACTAAAGTAAGACACTAAAATGTTTTGGGAGCAAATAAATATTTGCTGAAATCTTAGAGAATGGGACATTACTCTTCGGGCTTTTTAATTGTAACAGTACCCTGCTAGAGTATTCAGCTTAGTTTACTAAATATATATTTAGTAAATACATATGTATGTAGTAAAAACTCTGTGTTTGACATCAGTGATTTATTAATATGAGATGCAAAAAAGCTCACTAATAATAAATATGCAGGATGTAAAGAAAATAAATAAAACAGTACGTAGTTCTTGTAACACTTTAGTGCTTATAACAATTCAATAAATATTGACCTTTTAAAATATTGTTCCTTTTAAAATTGTTCATTTTAAAACAATTTTTTTGTTTGTTTTAAATTTTCTGTTTCTCATATTAGAGGCCAAAGTTAGATCCAGGTCTCAATCTGTATTAAACTTTACTAAACAGAGACAAAGCTAAATCATTACTGGAGGTTGGATCCAAAATATAATACCGTTTTTGAGTAGAGGTATTAGGCTGCTGGGCTGATGGCTTAGTTCATATTTTAATGTAAATCACCAAAGAAGAGATCAAAACAAAGCACTAGCCCAAAAAAGAAGTAGTTCTTCATTCGCTGTGTTTTTAGGCATTTGAGGATGAATTAATTTCCTAGGGCTACTAAGAAAAGTTATTGCACACTAAGTGACTGAAAACAACAGAGATGTATTGTCTCATAATTTTGGAGGCTAGAAGTCCTAAATCAAAATGCGGGCGAGCCGTACTTCATCTGAGGCCCCAGTGACAGGTGCTTCTGTGTCTCTTCCAGCTTCTGATGGCCCAGACATCCTTTGGCTGGTACCTGACCCCTGTCATCTTCATCTGGCAGTCTTTCCTCTTTATCTCTGCGTATTGTTTCCTCATCATATTTATGGTTCTTATATAAAGGCATCAATCGCTGAATTTAGGCTCGCCCTAATCCAGTATGACCTTGTATTAACTAATTTTATCTGCAAAGACCTAATTTCCAAATAAGATCACATTCTGAGGTTCCAGGTAGACATGAATTTTGAAGATGCTATTTAACCCACTACAGAGGAAAAATAGAGTAGCATAGAAGAAGGAGGTAAAAAATGATTTTCTTTGCTGTTCTCAGCTTTTTGCTTTCCCATTCCTTCATGGGTTTGGGTAAGTTAGAATGGAGTGCTCATACCTTCACACTCCGATTCCTTTGAAGATATCTTATCTGCCAAAACTGATTGATACTTTCTTTTCTACTGAGTCTTGCTGCTGCTGCTAAGTCGCTTCAGTCATGTCCAACTCTGTGCGACCCCATAGACGGCAGCCTACCAGGCTCCCCATCCCTGGGATTCTTCAGGCAAGAACACTGGAAGGGGTTGCTATTTCCTTCTCCAGTGCATGAAAGTGAAAAGTGAAAGTGAAGTCGCTCAGTCGTGTCCAACTCTTCGCGACCCCATGAACTGCAGCCCACCAGGCTCCTCCGCCCATGGGATTTTCTAGGCCAGAGTACTGGAGTGGGGTGCCATTGCCTTCTCCGCTACTGAGTCTTACATTACTGCAAATGCCAGTGAGAGAGCCCTGGAATTTTGAATGTTTGCTAGTCAGTCATAAGGGGAAATCAAAATTTAGTTTTTATACTTCTGTTTTTATTTTCAGAATTTTAAAAACTAGAAAGAAACAGCCACAAGAAAATGATTGTGACTGCCATACTATGGGTATAGCACTCCGGGGATGTAGTTACACACGTTATACTTGTAAATTAAGTGTCCTACAAGATCTTGTAGTCATTGGTTGATAAGCTTTACGTGGGTATGGTCTGTTGCCTCTCAATTTCCCTATACATTTTAAACTTAAGAGTCTGTTTTTTAATGAGAAAAGAAGCAATTTGATAAATGAACTTTATGATTCTCAAAAAGCTTATTTGTAATTTATTTTAAAAATTACCCTTGACTTTCTATTTAAGTTGCCAAATTGAAATATCCATACCTACCAGAAAATAGTTTCTAAAAGTCAACTATTTTTTTAAATAAACACGTGAAATACCATTCTGTGAGAATGAATGGATATCTAGGTCAGGAATTTCTAGAGGTTTGTCTTCATCTTTCAAGACAATAAATGATGCACTGAAGTGTAAAGTATTAAATTCCCAAGGAGTGATGGATGAGACCCTTTCTAGAGAGCAGCTATTGGTTAATTAGATGTGGGACGGGCTTTTCTGGGTAGTGCAGGTAAGCTGCAGACAGGGAAGACCCTCAGTGCTCACACAGTACATGACTCTTCATTCTGCTTTGGGTCAACACTGCAGGAAGAGATTTTCTACGTGGAATATAATACTACGAAATAGTTTAAACCCGTCTCCTGAGCATCCACCTTGTAAATATTTAGTCTTATAATCAGAGTGTGAGGACGGTTTGTGCCCTTTTGGGATTAGGGGCTAGAGAATGGTTTGTTGTTATTCAGTTGCTCAGTTGTGTCTGACGCTTTGTGACCCCATGGACTGCAGCACACAGGGCTTCCCTGTCCTTCAGTATCTTCCCGAGTTTACTAAGATTCGTGTCCATGGAGTTGGTGATCCCATCCAACCATCTCATCCTCTGCTGCCCCCTTCTTCTGCCCTGAGTCCTTCCCAGCATCAGGGTGTTTTCCAGTGAGTCGGCTCTTCATGCCAGGTGGCCAAAGTACTGGAGCATCAGCTTCATCATTGGTCCTTCCAATGACTATTGAGGGTTGATTTCCTTCAGGGATGGCTGGTTTTATCTCCTGGCAGTCCAAGGGACTCTCAAGAGTCTTCTCCAACACCACAGTTGAAAAGCATCCATTCCTGGGTGCTCAGCCTTCTTTATGGACCATCTCTCACATGGGAAGGGGTTCTAAATCTGGGACTTTCTACCAGTTATATATTTTACAGGGTTTATAGGTGGGGGCTCCTCCTCAGGGCCTTCCCTGGTGGCTCAGATGGTAAAAAAAAAAAAATCTGCCTGCAATGCAGAAGACTCGGGTTCTATCCCTGGATCAGGAAGATCACATGGAGAAGGAAATGGCAACCCACCCTAGTATTATTCTTGCCTGGGAAATCCCACGGACGGAGGAGCCTGGCAGGCTGTAGTCCATGGAGTCACAAAGAGTCAGACATGACTAAGTGACTTTCAGTTATTCTTACTCAGATTTCTCAGTCAGACATAAGAGAATATCCACTTACATTTTTGGATCATCATCCAGGCTTCTCTTCAACTGGTGGGATATTTTTGCCACATGAAGAAAGCAGGCGTCTCACCCACCGCCCTTCTGAGTATGTGTTCTCCCACATGTCATTTATCCACAATTTCAGTCCAGGGCCTCGTTAGAGGAGGGGGATATATTTTAAATTACAAACGTTTTCCTTTTTGTTTACATGCCATTCACAATTAGAATGGATTTCAATTAAAATATGCATTTTGAACAAACATCTGCTAGATCTTCCAAAAAGAGTATATTTTATTATATGAAAGTTTATCTGAATCTTATCCCAGAATATTTTCCATGCAAAATATTCTGAAAATGACCAGCTTGGGAGAATTTGAATTGGTTGCTCCTTTCTCACCTCTGCCCCCGGTTTGCTTCCTCTGTTCTGTGAATTTACACCATTTTCACTTGAAATGAACTTGAAGTATGCTGCTTTCTAAGGACAACAGGGAGACCCAAGTCTTAGCTCTGGAATTCCTCAGATCACCCAGGAGAAAGAAGATGGGTTTAAATTCCTAATACTATTCATAATCATTAAATTTATTTTTTAAAAAAGTTTGCTAGTTTTAAAGTATTTTAAGGGACTTTTCTGATGGTCCAGTAGTTAAGACTCCTTGCTTCTAATGCAGTGGACTTGAGTTTGATTCCTGGTCAGAGAACTAGATCATGCAACTAAAGATCCTGCTTGCCCCAACTACAGCCTGGAGTAGTCAAATAAATCAAACTAAAATAAAAATAAGTAAAATATTTTAAGCTCAGATGCAACAGATACAGGCATACAAATGTTTCATGGTCATCTGTTTATTAAATACCTAGTTTCTCATACTTGTTTTGAAAACACCAGTTACTTTGTTCACTTGTTTTCCTACGGAATTTAGGTCCCCAGTGTATTTGACAGTAGTCAGATTTCAGCTTTATCTGGGGCTGTGGAGCATAATGACACAGCCTGTTTACTGCTTTGGGTGTCAGAGATGTGGGTACTACTCTTTGATATGCTGCCAACCACCTGACTTGGTTTGGGTAATAAAATCCTGATAATGATGCCAAAGACTTGAAATTCTCTGAAATTCCTCCATCATATTTTTTAAAAAACTGACCCATAACATCTATCCTTTCAAGAGTACATCATCACTGACCAGAAAGAACTGTGTTCTCTGTCTCTACCTACATGGAAATTTTCCTGATAAGACAAACATTCCTTTTTTATGATCAGCTTTTTTAGTTATCTTGATTTATGAATAAATAACCCAACTTGGCATATTATTTTTAGTAGATCCCCCTTCCGATACTTTATTAAGTTCTGTACTCTCAAGTTCTTTAATTATGTCCCAAGGCCTTTGCATGCTAAGTCACTTCAGTCTTGTCCAGCTCTTTGCGACCCCATGGACTGTGTTGCCTACCAGGCTCCTCTGTCCATGGGATTCTCCATGCAAGAATACTGGAGTGGGTTGCCATTTCCTTCTCCAGGGGATCTTTCCAACCCGGGGATCGAACCTGCATCTCTTCTGTCTCTTGCATTGGCAAGCGGGCTCTTTACCACTAGTGCCACTTGGGAAAGGTAAATTGGAAAAAAAAAAATCATGTGTGTGCGTGTGTTTTAATTAGCCTGTTAACATTTTTGTCTTCTTTGTTCCAGTAATAGTAGTCACTAATTTATCTCTGTTTAAAACTACTGGCCAGTTATTTTGAGGTTAAAAAAAGTAATATCAGTATGGATGTCTCCAATAAGTGATTTAAAACAAAGATCACTATATCAGTGATGATGAGAAGATTTTAGTCATCTTTGACATAGCTAAAAGAGCCATCAGCTGATTTTTAACAGTTTATGTTTATCTTTACAGATCTCTAATGGAAGCACTGTTTCTAATAAGTAATTTTTATTCTCGAATATTGTTGATAAGCATCTGAGTGTCTGCATAAATGGGTTGTCAAAACCAGAATAAAGAAACAAGCTGACATTTCATATCTCTCTTTTGTTTAGTATTAAGCTCAGCTACCATATGCCCCAGTTTCATAATTTTACAGTAGTAAAATAAAGCTGAAGCCTTACTTGCCACATTTTCAGCTCACCTAATTCACATTTCATATGGTAAAGTTCAAAAGAATTTTATAACTCTAGAGAGTAAAGGTCTTGAGAGATCATGAGGAAAGCAAGACCCTAAGAATTTAAGCAGTTTGACTATGTTCGTATGTAAGTATTGGTAGAAAGAGAGCTAGAAGCCAGAGCTGGATTCCTACCCAGTATCCTCTCCATTATACTAATATTTTGTTAAAATAATGACATCTGCTGTGGAGAAAATAAAACAGCTATCTTTTTAGTCTGTGTAATATATATGCAAAATGCTGCTTTATGACTTAAAAATAGAAGGGAATGACTTTAGTGTTTTTTCTTCTGTTATGTCAAATATTCCAGAACATTTGGGAGAGTTCCTATAAATTTAAATTTTTTAATTACAAAATATCCACCTGGGACTGGGCCACTTTCAGAAGTGAATAATAAAATCATAGAGCTGGAAAGCGTCTCAAGTGGCCGTGGGTACTAACTTACCTCTTGGGTAAGGTCATCGTTAGAAAGTGTGGAAGTTGTTTATAGGCTGTTGGAACTAGCTTTGGGCTGGATCTCTGAAGTCATTTATATGACTATACCATCTTAAGTGAGGTTTTTATTAACTACTGAGAATAATATATAAAAGCTGTGTTATAAATTTGGTAATCAAAAATTATTTTAAGGAAACAGATAAAGCCCCCTTGCATTTATGTAAATCTGTGTTTTAAGAGTCTGCTTGAAACAAAAAGCATTTCCTCACCTTGGCTTAGTTTCCCGAGGTAATCCACAAAATTTTGTTGAATTCAGTTTAACATAAGAAGAATGATACTCATAACACTCATTCTCAGTTCTGAACACCAGGAGGACAGCTCTTTGGTTAAGTTTCTGGACTCCAATCTTACCACTTCCTACACTACTACAGAATAACGTGTGTGTGTGTGCTCAGTAGCTCAGTCTTGTCCAACTCTTTGTGACCCCATAGACTGTAGGCCCCCAGGCTCCTCTGT
Source organism: Oryx dammah (assembly GCF_014754425.2). Classification (NCBI taxonomy): domain Eukaryota; kingdom Metazoa; phylum Chordata; class Mammalia; order Artiodactyla; family Bovidae; genus Oryx; species Oryx dammah. The sequence continues at coordinate 12,420,740 of NW_024070191.1, forward strand.
CCATGGAATTCTCCAGGCAAGAATACTGGAGAGGGTTGTCATGCCCTCCCCCAGGGTATCTTCCCAACCCAGGGATTGAACACAGGCCTCCTGCCTTGCAGTCAGATTCTTTACCATCTGAGCCACCAGGGAAGCTTACAGAATAATGTGTATAGATGATTTCAAAATGGGAGAAGGAAAGGGAACAAAATAAACCTTACTGGCTGCTGAGAGGAGGGAAAAGGAACTTAGGAAATGGTCCTCAGTTACTCTTTCCCAGAAGTGAAAATAAAATACATTGGTCAGGACTATCATGCTTTGGAGCTTCTGCAAACACCAGGCTGGCATTTCCCATTAGTGATTTGCTCAGGTGTGTGTTATCCGTTATACAACATGTATTGTCCACTGGAATGGGTCAATTCTGAGACTTTGTGAAGCTTGCAGGTCATGAGAGAAAAGCAACATTTCCCATGATCCCCAGCTAAATTGCAACATGTTGTATAGCATTTTTCCATTCAAATAAGACAACTACAGGGTTTTTAATAAATTAGACTTGGAACACTATTTTAATGAATTATAGTGAAAATTGGTATTGTTTTTCTAGTACAGAAATCCTCCAGTAACAGAACTTACCATATCTGTCAATAGGAATAAAATTATACTTGCCTTGAGTTTTATTTGCATTTGTTTCCCTGACGATTTTCTTGTGGAAATTTTAATGAGCAGTGAAATGACCAAAAGCTGGACAGCCAGGGGGAAGAAAATAAAGATAATCTAAAACATGTTTAATTATCCTCAGTATAATAAAAACTTAACACTAATAGGGATAATGCAAGAACATTCATATTATCTAAAAACATTTTAAAGTGACCTTCCACTGTTAGGAGAGTAAATGTGCTGCCATTAATATATATTATATCTATATGATGATCTTTCTCATATACGTGAAAGTGAGTATATTATAACATTATCTAGGGCTCCCTCGGTGGCTTGGTGGTAAAGAATCTGTCTGCAACACAGAAGACGCGAGTTCAATCCCTAGGTCAGGAGGATCCCCTGGGGAAGGAAATGGCTGCTGAGAGGAGGGAAAAGGAACTTAGGAAATTCTTGTCTGGGAAATCCCATGGACAGAGGAGCCTGGAGGGCTATAGTCCATGGGGTTGCAGAGTCAGACATGACAGAGCATGCATACGAGAAATAAAAATGTATTCATGATTGAAATAGTCATAGATGAATAGATATTTAAGCAGAACAGTTATCACTTATACAGTGAACTTATTTACAAATTAGAAATAGACTCAGTTCAGCTCAGTTCAGTCACTCAGTCATGTCCGACTCTTTACAACTCTATGAATTGCAGCACACCAGGCCTCCCTGTCCATCAGCAACTCCCAGAGTTCACTCAAACTCACATCCATCGAGTCGGTGATACCATCCAGCCATCTCATCCTCTGTCGTCCCCTTCTCCTCCCGCCCCCAATCCCTCCCAGCATCAGAGTCTTTTCCAGTGAGTTAACTCTTCTTATGAGATGGCCAAAGTACTGGAGTTTCAGCTTTAGCATCATTCCTTCCAAAGAAATCCCAGGACTGATCTCCTTCAGAATGGACTGGTTGGATCTCCTTGCAGTCCAAGGGACTCTCAAGAGTCTTCTCCAACACCACAGCATCAATTCTTCGGCACTCAGCCTTCTTCACAGTCCAACTCTCACATCCATACATGACCACTGGAAAAACCATAGTCTTGACTAGACGGACCTTTGTTGGCAAAGTAATGTCTCTGCTTTTGAATATACTATCTAGGTCGGTCATAACTTTCCTTCCAAGGAGTAAGCGTCTTTTAATTTCATGGCTGCAATCGCCATCAGCAATGATTTTGAAGCCCCCCAAAAATAAAGTCTGACGCTGTTTCCCTGTCTATTTACCATGAAGTGATGGGACCAGATGCCATGATCTTAGACTCACAGACGTAGAAAACAAACTTATGCTTACCAAGAGGGACTATCACTATTTTCTTTTTTTAAAATATGAATTTATTTATTTTAATTGGAGGTTAATTACAATATTGTATTGGTTTTGCCATACATCAACATGAATCCGCCACAGGTATACACGTGTTCCCCATTCTGAATCCCCCTCCCTCTTCCCTCCCCGTACCATCCCTCTGGGTCGTCCCAGTGCACCAGCCCCAAGCATCCTGTATCCTGCACTGAACCTGGGCTGGCGACTCATTTCATATATGATATTATACATGTTTCAATGCCATTCTCCCAAATCATCCCACCCTCGCCCTCTCCCACAGAGTCCAAAAGACTGTTCTATATTAAACTTTTTCTAAAAGTTAAAAGAATGCTTCATTTTAATTACTAAAGATCTACAGGATGGAAGTGAGGAGTGGATTTCTTGAGTAGACTTTCTAATTTTAGGAATTTCAAGGTACATTTTATTTATTTATTTATTTTTGCTGTGTAATAAATTATAGAGTGAAAGCTGTTACCAAGTTCTCCATTCTGTCTAGCACCTTGAGCTTTTTATATTATTCTGCCTAAAAGTAGCTATAACTGCCTTTTTCTTATCCTCAAGTTTTTTTTTTTTCTTTATTAAACTAGCAATAAGTCTCTGCGTTGTGTGTCTTTTCAAACCTTACCTCATTTTTTTTTCTTTTCTCTCTCTTCTGATTAGCAGTCTCTATTCTAATTAACCCCCCTTTGCTTGTCATTCCTGGACATAATCATGACTATTAATATGCTGCTGATTACAGCTTTGTCCCCATTCCATGTGTGGATATTCTTTTCTTAACCACTATTTTGTGTACAGTTTTTGACTGCAGAATTTATTTTTATAGTTTTAATCCATTGATATCATATAATTTTTTAACCTGAAGAATATTAGCTTTTTAAGAATTTATTGGGATTTTCTGTGCCTTTTTTAGTGGTCTTTAAACTCTTTGCTTACATTCTCATTAAAAGAATTTTGATAAATGGTATTCCCTCATACATTTTTTAGTTGAAATCTGAACTTTTTCATCACAAGTAAAAATAGTTGCAGAGGATTCATTTCCCATGTATAACAAATATTAGGGTAATTCTCTTTCTTTTCTAGATCGAATGTCAGAAAGGAAAATCTTCTCTGCAGATACTTCCTCAGGCAAGTCATTATCAAGGCATAAAATCAATTCCTTTACGAATATTCAGGCATGCATACCCTTTAGACATTTTTTTTCTTTTTCCCAGAATGACACATACCACAACCTGGAGACCACTTGTTGAGCACATGATACATTTTTATGATCATGAGTATCTCTTTAAAAGAATATTTTGACAGTATCAGCATTTGCTTTGTATATATTAACCCAAATTCAAAGTTGCTAATTTTTTATAGATGACTGAGTATAATTCATCTGGGGCAGGAACCTGTGTTTTAGAATACCTAGTATTCCTGACTCCTGTCCTTAGTAAAGAGACTCTGTGAAAACCCAAACATCTTCTCTCCCTGTACCCCGTTTCCAGATGTTCTCAGGCAAGTTAGGTTTGTCCCTGATTGAGGATCACTGATTGAAATCTCCACTATCCTTTCTAAGCCTCTTGGCTTTTTCATGTATTTTAAGGACCTGTTAAATTTTAAAGACTTCTATTGTTTCTATTCCTTTTTAAAATAAGTTTCTTACCATTTTTTAAATATGATAACAGTTCCTGCCTCCTGTATTTTCATTGTAGACTGCAGTCTTAATAGACCAATTTTCATCCACACTGATGTACTTTTGTTTCATGGCGGTAGTTTAGTTGCTAAGTCATGTCTGACTCTTGCTATCCCACGAACTGTGGCCCACCAGGTTCCTCTGTTCATGGGATTTCCCAGTCAAGAATACTGGAGGGGGTCACCATTTCCTTCTCCAGGAGACCTTCCCAATCTAGGGACTGGACCCATGACTCCTGCATTGCAGGTGAATTCTTAACTAACTGAGCCATGAGGGTAACCTTTTTGTATCATAAATACTACCTTTTCTCATATTAATATTGTGTCCCCCACTTGCTTTCCAGTCGAACTTTCCCAGTTTATCTGTACCTGTAGCTTTACATTTAATCTTTCCATTGTATCTGCTTCCTGATACTGTTGATCACCCTGTGCATAGTGGGTTGCAAGTCATGTTGTCTTGTTTCTCCTAAGCCTACTTACTACCGCCATCTGCACACCTCAGCTCTTCACAAAAGTTGATTTAAGCCATGTTTCATGACGATTTCCCTAAATAAGTCCTCTGATTTTGTAGAAATCTCAAGATGGCCAGTGAAATTTCCTTGTAAGTTTCTCCCTTGTCAGGTCACAGTTACCTGGAGCCAGCTGGAATTCCTACAGTGCCTTTAGAATGGGATGGGCTCCTTTTTATAATGTGATGGGTTCCTTATAGCGTGCTGTGTTATCTCCTGGTTTGACATCCTTTGGTCATTTCAGTTCTTGTTAGGAGAGGGAGAGGCAGATACCTATGCTTAAGTTACCATTTTATTCCAGAGTAAATTTGCAGATTATATTTTTTTGAAAACTATATCAGTGATTTTCAAATTGTGTAACTACAAAATCCTGGCTCACGGGACTTGAGAATATGTTTATCTACTTATCTATTTATGTATATTGCTTTTTAAAAACTAACTCAGTTTTGCTCTGGGCTTGCCTGGTGCCTCAGCTGGTAAAGAATCTGCCTGCAATTGGGAGACCTGAGTTCAATCCCTGAGTTGGGAAGATCTCCTGGAGAAGAGAAAAGCTACATACGCCAGTATTCTGGCCTGGAGAAATCCATGGGCTGTATAGTCGATGGGGTCACAGAGTCAGACACGACTGCACGACTTTCACTTCACTAGGAGAGTTTCAATACTCAATGAAATTACTCAACCGAAGTGTTAGAGAACAAATGGTAGTTATGATGGAGGATATGTTTAACATTAGAAATGCCTTAAGTACCAGAGGAAATTTAGAAACTATTTTGCAGTTCTTAAAAAATTGATATTTTAGTGCCTTAAATTGTTAGAAACCCTTACCTCTCTTCTCCATACTTATTTATTCTGTTCATAAATTCAACTTGTGTAAATGACAGGTGGTAGCAAGCCCACACTCTGGGGTTTCATCTTCACTAGTTAATTCATCAGACGTTCTACCTTTTTTTCTATAGTCACAGATGGTTTTCATATCTGTCTCTATTGAGTCACTCAGATGTGTCCATCTCCATCTTTACTGGGTAAATAATAATTCATCATCCCTCAAGTGACTATGATAATTGGATTCCAAAAGAGGATTCAAGATCTGTAGGCATTGTCCTATTCAAAATTTGCACTCTATGTTCCTGTCTCTTCTGTATTTGAATAGATTCCAGCTTAAGTGCAATTCATGGCACAGTTCTTTTTTCTTTAAGTTACTTAGAATAGATCTTGTGGGGAAGCCCTAAGTGTAACCTCTTTGCTTTCTAAAAATGGCATTTACCATTCCAGAAAAAGTCCCTGGTGGTATCACTTGACTCATTTCAAAGTGACCTGTTCTTGATAAGTGCAGTGTCATCTAATAACTGAAACTCCTCAGAGATTTTCAGTGGGTGTTTAAAATGAATACTTTTATCTAAAGCCATTTTAGTCTTTACCAAACCTTTACTTTCTCCCTATTTTCCGATTTAGAAAATAGGTTTATTTCTTTTTTCGATCTCCTTTCAGTAAAAACAAAATAAATGGTGTGGCAGTGGTTCGTGGGTATGCTTTTAAGTTTATTTGGGCATGGTGAAGAGGAAAAAAGGGTGAAGAAATAAAGTCTTAAAGAGTGGCTTGCTGATTTCTTTGATGCTGGAAGAGTGTATGTTTTTCAGAATAAATCTTTTAAAGTTAGAAAATGTTGATTTTTAAGGTGAAGAATGGTATGGTGATCAGGGCATAAAATTTTAGCAGCTCGTTGTATTCCTTCTAGATTTTTAAACTACACACATGGCATATATGTGTACGTATGTGTAGATTTCTATTTAATTTCTTAAGTGTTCACTGTTCTGATTTAAAACTCCAAATTTACTCATGCTTTAAGTAATTCCTCTATCACAACCGCAGAAGTGAACTTTCAGGTCTGCCACTTGCCAGGATGGAGTGCATGGACTTGAAGATGAGAGGTTTTAAATGTTATAAGAATGTCCTGTTGAAAGGAGAAGCTACAGAATACCAGCTCTGCCATCCTCTCCCAGGAGGGCACTAATGACGCTGGTTCTGCCGCTTGCTTGAGTCTTCAGAGAAAGGTTACTGACGTCTACTTCTTAAAGTTTAAGCTTCCAGATAGACACTCTTTCAAGCCACGTTTTTTCAAATGTCACATCTATGAGTTCATGCATTTAATTAGTGTAAGATGTAGGGGGAAATATATAAGCAAAATTTACTATGTATATTTTTTAGTTCCTGATTCTGAGGCCCACTGAAGGCCTCTTAGGCCAATTAATCCATCTCCGTGATAGTTTGAACACTTACTCTTCTTCCTCACTCTTAAATTCTTTTAAAATTTGATACAAACTAGTCTTAGAAAGAGACCTTAGGGTTGAAGTTATATTATTTTGCCAAAATTTATGTAAAGAGAGCAAAATTGTCATTGATGTGTCTTGGTTCTTTCGGGTAAGTAAGTAAGTAAAGTAAAGTCGCTCAGTCGTGTCCGACTCTTTGCGACCCCATGGACTGTAGTCTATCAGGCTCCTCCGTCCATGGGATTTTCCAGGCAAGAGTGCTGGAGTGGATTGCCATTTATTCTATGATTTTCCTTTAAGACGAGTTATGTGAGTAATCTATGTACATTTCCTAAATACAGCAAAGCTGTTTAGTAAATTTTATACCTTAGATACAAAAGATCAGAGTTCATCCACTATATTTTTCATTACTTATTTTTAATGATCATAAATGAAGTATTTATATCATCCTAAAATTATTATTTCTGGTAAAGGAAATGGGTATTGAAAAATAAAGCAAAAATAATGAATAAAATTATGGAGATGCTCTGGAAAATACTTGGAAAGATCTAGTTTAGTAAAAAGAAAAAGGATGGAAAATTAATTTACTTTGACATTATATATATGTTTATATTGGGCTTCCCTGGTGGCTTAGATGGTGAAGAATCTGCCTGCAATGCTGGAAACCCAGGTTCAGTCCCTGGATTGGAAAGATCCCCTGGAAAAGGGAATGGCAACCCACTCCAGTATTCTCGCCTGGAGAATTCCATGCACAGAGGAGCCTGGCAAGCTACAATCACAGAGGTCGCAAAGAGTCAGACACGACTGAGCAACTAAGCACACACACCCACACACTTACTTTTGTATTATTTCAGTATTTACTATATATTTTATATTATGCCAGTATACATAAGAGCTGTTTCTAAAAATTTGCTGTTGCAAAATGTCTTTAATGAACAGATCTGAATGTTAATTTAGTTTACTTCATTTTGTGGAATTTAAGTACATTTTTATTTGTTGAAAGTTTATAATTTTAGAGAACATTAAAAATAACTTTTGTGAACTTGCCTCTATCTGAAAGAAACAAGTCCAGTAAAATTAAGAAATTAGCCAAATATTGTCTATAATGTCATGTGGAAGAAATTTACTGAACTAAAAGTGTTTTAAACTGCTATTTTAGTGCCATTTAAACACTGACTTTATTTAATGGTTGATGCATTGTTCATGCAGCTCCTATAATTCTAATTTTTTTAGCAAATAAAATTTGACTTTCACATATAGAGTTTTCTTTTGTTTAAGAATTTAATCTCCTGGAAAAAGTATGACATATGGCATAAAATTTTAGTTCTATTTTCCAGGATCTTTTTGTAACCCCCATCATGCAATCTTTCATACAGTGACTTGACTCTTGGCCACTAGAGGGCAGTAAAAAAATTGATGTTAATAAAGGTCATTGTAGCATTTTTTAAAGCTTTTGTACCATTGTTCTAGATTATCAACCCCCAGAAGTCATCTAGATGTCTGCTTTTAAACCAGAAAAGAAGTGTACAAGTCTGAGAAAGAACTTCCCTTCATATCTTCATGGATTGTAATTTTAAATCTTCCCTGTTTTGTCAGTGGTAATAAATTAGTTATGAATCTAGATAAAATGTTATTTAATCATGTTGAGTTTGAGGAATTTATGGATTAAAATGCTCTTGTTTTATTAATGTTGAGCTTTATTCTTGGGATTGAAAAATATTTGTGATTGATGGCTGTTGACTAAATTTTATTGGATAGATTTTTATTTGACACATTTTATTTACCAGCATATTTTCCTCCAGGGAATATTTGTCTTATAAGGTATTTTCCAATTTTATTGGAAATTGGACCTAGAAAATAAAAGGTTTCATATGTAAAGTCATTTGGAGCTCAATACATACCCACATTTTTCAATAACTTAATATAGTAAGTGTCCAGTTTAGTTTCTTGTTAGACACGAAAATGTACTATTTTAGCTTGAGAAGCTTAATGTCTGTAATTTTGACTGTTACTGCTTTCTTAGTTTAGAAATAGAAAGAATTACCGAGTGAAATAAATGTTAAAGTTCTCCAGTGGTACTACACACATTTATGATTTATTTAGTCCCATGATGAAATGCCAAAGACCACTTTTAAGGGTTAGTCAGCCTATGCTTTCATATTATTTTAACTTACCTTCCCATTTATTTTATGTATCTAAATTCATTAGTTTGAAAGTTACAAATATATTTATCATAGTCAGCCCATCACCCCCAGAACACTGCAGCCTAAACTCAGGCTTGTGAATACTTAATTACTGACTTTGAGAGTGTTAGTGTCTTGTTGAAAAAGCAAAGCTTATAATATTGAATGTGCAATTTTGAAGAAATGAGGAATGCCATTTGTTTTTATTAAGCTGGGATTTGAATGTTTGAGAAAAGCATTGAGGGAGGCATTTCCTTAGAAATTGAGATAATAATCCTCATTTGTGATGTTGAAAATATTATTTTTACAGTACCCTCATTCTGTATAAATAAACAGAAGTTAGTGCCTGAAAGAAATAGGTTTACTTTATGTGTCTACTGATAAATTGCTTTCTGTCATTTTTCATTCTATGGAGAATTCTGTATAACTTCAAAATGAGAAGTAGATGTTTTTGATCTCTAAATGGGGTCTCACTTTCCTCTGATGGAAATATCAATATATTGATTTAGGATTTCCAATACATGAAGAACTGTTTTATGTTGGCATTGATATCCATTGTTTAAAGGTAAATAAGTAGATTGAATTATAAAGAAGTCTTTTCCCCTGAAGTTTTACATACATGTTTACAAAATAAAGACAGAAGATAAAAGAAGAGGAATAGTGATTTGTTTAATGGAATCTATATTGCACTCTTCTTTGCATGTGATTTACAGTAACAGGAAGTATTTCAGTATAATTTCAAAATTTGTGTCAACAATATATTATTGCTTTGAGCAATTATGCTAAGTATTACTGCAGAATTTTTACTGCAGAATTTTTTTTCAAGCCATCACATTTTTATTCTCTCTAAGCTGTGTAGAAATTCACTTGTTTTGGTCATGCTAAGCTTGTTTGTGAAATTGGTACTATGGATTCATGTCAATGTAGGGCAAAACCAATACAAAATTGTAAAGTAAAATAAAAAATAAATAAATAAATTTTAAAAAATAAATAAAAATAAAACAAAACCCAATAAGAATTTAATTTCACAAATCTTAAGTGGATTCCTGAGTTTTACAGTAATTTAACCATCATCCTAAGTTTCACTCTCCCAGTCTCTCAAAATGAAGCTTTTCACCAAGGAAGTTAGGAGGCTGTTGGCACAGTTAATTGTTTGCTGAAATTTCCTGAAAGTATAGCAGGCTAGTTTCCTAATGGTATTTTTCAAAATTGCAATTCCCTTCTGTCAAAGTGTGAGAGAAGCATTTTTGAAATACAGTTTTGGAGTTTTATTTGTAGATCTTAAAAAAATTTAATATAGTAATGAATTCACTTTGAAATTATTTCTTAATTTAAAAGGCTGTGTTAGTACAGATGAAAAGTTAAAATGTGGATTCTAATTGTATTTGGAAATTTGTAATTTTGAAAAACATTTATAGAATAATGAACAATGAATTGTGTCATTTTAATTTTTCTTTCAAATTTAAAAAAAGGGACACACATATTTTGTGAAGTTTTCTTAGGCATCTTATCTTAACTCTAGGTTTGTGTGGTTGATTTCCAGATGTAAAATGAATTTTTAATCAGTGACTAAACTATGGTTTTAATATGTCAAATCTCAGCTGACATCTTTTTTTACGTAATTATTTCAGAGAGGGGAGAACGGAGTATTTATAGAGTAATTTTGAGATGTATGCTGAGCCATTTTGTTGAATTTGAAAGGCACAAGTAGTTAGAAAAGTTCCTTTTCTTATTAAAGATTGATTGAGCTAAAGATTCATTAAAGATTGAGCTAATGGTTCCTTATACTTTGTAAATCCTCATCTTTGTACTTATGTTGAATATTTTAAAATGACAGTTCATTCTGTTTTTAAATGTAAATATAATTTACTTCTAACAATCATTCAGTCATTTTTTATAACTTTATAGCAAAATTTAAAAGGTAGTATTTGCTTTTGTGGTTCATTGTCTTTCCTCCCTGGTTATTTTGATGAGAAGCAGAATACAGGATACCAAAGAAGCAAATTTTCTTGAACATCATTGAAAAATACATTAGGAGGACAATTTTTCTTTTAAGATAAAGGCACATTTTTTGTTACACTGATGCTTTTGAGTTTATAGTTTCTTTCAAAATAATGATAAAGTATTAATAGGCTTAAATCCATATTGTAGATTTATTCTGTATTCCTATGACCCTAATAATACAGATTGATTTTATTTTCCTTCCAGTGGCATAAACAATATAATGTGAAAGTTGCATCACTAACTATAATTTTAACAAATATTACCCTTAAATCTAATCCTGCAGCTATGACTGTTGAATTTATTAGTATGATTAAATGTTGGCATGGCAGAATAGACTCTTCACTGCATTTTAGATTACAAAAGAGAAAATAAAGCTTCTTTCTTTCTTAACCTTTTGCAATTTTAGTGTGATTTTCATTGCTAACCTGTGAAAATACGTACATATAGGCCATTATGTGGTACATGGCAAGATAGTATTGCCTCAGAGAGATCTGCATTATTTGAGAAGTGCATGTTCATGTCAGTTCCTTTCAGAAACCACAAGTAGTTATTACACAGGAATATGATCTATTTTTATGGATCTTCTCCCATAGGATACTTTCTTTGTAACATATTACAATATACTTAAAAGAGGTCATTATATTGAAATAAAAAGGATCCGAGGAAGCAGGTAGTGTGGACTTTCAACAGATGAATTGATTCAAGAGTCACCTCTAAAATCAAGATTTTACATTTGTTTTAGCTTCCTACATATCATGTACTTAGCTTCCTGGTGGCTCAGATGGTAAAGAATCTGCCTGCAATGTGAGAAACTCTGGTTTGCTTCCTGGGTCAGGAACATCCCCAAAGAAGGGAATGGCAACCCACTCCAGTATTCTTGCCCAAAGAGTTCCATAGACAGAGGAGCCTGGCTGGCTACATGGGGTCGCAAAGAGGTGGACATGACTAAGTGACTAACACTTTCACTTTGTCATATACTTAAAGTCTTCACTGAAGCTAATAATATCCAAATTCATAATTAAGAATACATGTAGAAAAAAAGGTACTTATTTGTCCTTCAGATAATTTTTCTTTAGGATTCTTATTGTTTTTGTTGTTTTTAGTTGTTAAGTCATGTCACACTTGTTTGCGACTCCATGGACGGCAGCCCACCAGGCTCCTTTGTCCATGGGATTTCCCAGGCAAGAGTACTGGAGTGCGTTGTCATTTCCTTCTTCAGAGAATCTTCCCAACCCAGGGATCGAACCCACATCTCTTGCATTGCAGGAGGATTCTTTACCACTGAGCCACCTGGGAATACGTATACCTCACCATAATTTCATATTCAGGGCTTCAAAGCAAGACTCATAAATGAATGTTTTATATATGAATTCCCCAAACTACAAAGTTGTTTACTTGCGTTATGGAGCAGTGACATTTTTAAGTGGAGTAACAGCATTATGGTGGTTTCCGTGAAACATTAAAGATATCTCTTGGACAGTAGAAACAGTACATGGTAGGAATAAATAGTAGAAGTAGACTGCAGTGTGTGCGTGTGTAAAACAGTGCAATTTTTCAGAGCTCTTATTAAATACCAGTACTTTACTCCATACTGAAAGCAATTGCAAACCAGCCACTTGAGGCCAGTTTATAGCCAAATATATAATGTAAGAAGTCTGAGGGATCGAGCAACTCAGCTTCTTTGATATTAAGGCTGTTTGGGCCCCCTATTAGACACAGAGGTGTTAGGACCATTGTTTCTAGAATTAAAGATTGAATCACTAGTAACCAAGGGAGCAGTGAGTCATATGCTCTTCTCAGTCACATCCCATCTACCTAGAACAGCACAGCACCATAGAAAAGACTGCCATGTACCCAGTAGTAAGCCTGTTAAGAACTTAGAGCTGAGTAGCAATTGCTTGCAATTTATTTCTAGCATTTAGCGCAGTGCCTTAGATATAGTAGAAAATAAGGGTGATAATAGGAAATATATTATGTGCCAGTTCTAAGTACTCTCCAAAGATGAATATGTTTAATCTTTACATCAACTCTGTAAAGGTATTATTTTCATCACCTATTTTACAAGAAACTAAGGTACAAAGAGATGAAGTGACTGGTATAAAGCCACACCGCCAGTCTGTTGTGGAGCTGGAACTGGAGGACAGGCAGTGTGGTTTAAGGAAGGGCTTCTGCGCTCATGTGTTTCCTTAGGCCTTATGCTTAAAGGCTTTGTTTGCTTGCTTGTCCTTTCACATAACTGATAAAATAATATAATATTTTACCTTGTTTTTTTACATGATTATTTTTCACACACAGAGACTAAAAGTTTTAGAAATTCGTTGGTATAAGTTAATGTTTGAATAGAATTTAATTTAACTGATTGTGTACCTACCTACATATGAGAATGTTTGTTAAAAATTTTTTAGATCATGAAGATTTAGAAAATACCAGTTTTTAACAGGAAGTAATGATGATAAATTAAAATTATCATGTATTATTTTGGGGTATGTTAGTCATTTAAAAATGTATTTAAAAATTTGCAAATTTCTTATTAGAGTTATAGGTAATTGTGCTATCTAGTGTTAATGATCTTGAAAGCTACTAGAGTTTGTATTATCTTTGAAATACTTATTTTAAGAAATTATAAGACAATTGACTTTTTCTTCAGTACAGTTGATACTGGTCCAGTAATAATATGTAGTGATAAAGTTATCTAACTGTCACAGATAGCCCATTTTTAGACATAAATTAGAAATTGTTTCATTTTAACTTAGATAAGTAATACCTTTATTTTAAATATTCTGTTTTTTCTTAGTGCTCTATACTAGTAATTCATATACTTGTAAGAACATATTTTATTTTACATGTGCTGTAAATAAAAGTGTAACTATTTTCCTTTCAAGCTCAAAAAAAATGTTGATATAGTGTGGTGATCAGTATTTTCTGGTAATGGATATGCAAATAGCTTTCACAGCACTGTTCACACTTACTTTTTAGGAGCAACACAGGTATAAATACCATTGTGGTTGTTCAGAATCTAAGTTGTATCTGTATTTGAGACCCTGTGAACGGCAGCATTCCAGGCTTCCCTGTCCTTTGCTATCTTCCAGAGTTTGCTCAAACTCATGTCCATTGAGTCGATGATGCCATCCAACCATCTCATCCTCTGTTGCCCCTTTCTCCTCCTGCCTTCAATCTTTCCCAGCATCGAGAGCTTTTCCAGTGTATCGGCTCTTCACACCAGGTAGCCAAAATATTGGAGCTTCAGCTTCAACATCAGTCCTTCCAATGAATATCCAGGGTTGATTTCCTCTGGGATTGACTGGTTTGATCTCCTTGCAGTCCAAGGGACTCTCAAGGGTCTTCTCTAGTATCACAGTTTGAAAGCGTCAGTTCTTCAGCGCTCGGCCTTCTTTATGGTCCAAATCTCACATATGTACATGACTGTTGGAAAAACCGTAGCTTTGACTCTACAAAGCCTTGTTGGCAAAGTGATGTCTCTACTTTTAAATACTGTTTTTCCTTAATTACAGATATATCACCAAACCTACTAATACTGAACTTGTAAGAGGTATTTCTTCATGCTTCATCTGTATCCTCAACAGTATTCACTGGTTAATTTCTTAAATGAGAGTGATAGAGGTCTTTATGCCTTACTGGCACCTCTTTGGAAATGAACATTTCAGTCAACTTCAGAAATTGTTTTTCTTCAATACCTTGAAACAACCAAAAATTAGCATGCATAAATCCAGAAAATCTGTCCAATAGCATATGCAGTCATACTGTTTTTCAGTCCTAACCAAGCAATCAATGAATTTAACCAAATTAACTACAAATAAAGATTGCACTAGAATCTTACCAAAGTTTTCAATATTTGATCATTGGCTCTAGAGGTAAACAGTGAACATAAGAGGCCAAACAGTGAGATACAGTTTGATGTGTTATTTTCTGGAAACAAACTTAACAGTATTGTAGCATATTAAATATTTATTGAGTAACCACTGGTGGGAGGTGCTGTGTGAGCCACTGGGTATATTGCTGAAGAAGACAGAATTCCTGCTCTCAAGGTCTTCATGTCTGTTCTTAAATATGGTCAGGTAAACAGGGGTTTTCAGAGAGTGACGCAAGTTATGACACTGTGCAGGACAAGAGCCCCGGGAATGCGGAAGGTGGGCCTCATAGGACTCTATGAAGCCTTACTGGAGGAAATCATACTTAAGCTGGCTGGACATTTGTTTTTTACAAAATGTGAAATACGATTTCCTCTGGCCTCAAGTTGTTAATATAGGTAATATACTCACATAGTAAAGGCTCAAGGTACTTTCTTTTTATCTGAGACCTAAATAAAATTCAGGGAGTTATTCAAATATTTGTTCTCAGGTAATAGTAGGTACATATAGTAGGTTCCATAATATTTATTAAGTGCAGTGGTGAATTTATTGTAGCAAGCAGCACCTTTAAATTTGTTGGACAAAATAGAACAGGAATTCTAGAATATAATAGATTGAAATAGGAAATTATATATGGCAGTGATGACTTTTAAGCTAGGTCATTTTTAAAATAATTGTTTATTGGAGTGTAGTTGATTTACAATGTTGTGTTGGTTTTAGGTGCACAGCAAGGTGAATTAGTTATACATATACATATATCCACTGCTTTTTAGATTCTGTTCCCATAGAGCTCATTACAGAGAATTGAGTAAACCTGGGTCTTGAGGGGAGTAGAGGTAGAGATTTGTACAGATGCTGAGGAGGTGAGAGTTTTGGGGATAAAATGCAAAAGGAAGGCCATAAAAATAATAATGGCCAATCCATTCCCTGTGATGACAAACAGATCTGTGGATAATCCACACGTGTAGATAATGATGATTCAATTATTAATAGTTCCCAGTTTCAAATACACACATCTGTTTTGTGTAGTGGAAAGAATTCCACCTTTAAAAAGACTCCAAAACATATTTTGGAGCTGCAATTTTATTTGAAAGAGTGCAGGCTTAACCAAAGTTAGTGCATTTTATAATGTGTTCTAAAACATAGAGGGAGAATGTATCCTTATAGAATAATTTAATCCATTCTCTAATTGTTTGTGCTTCCATGATCTCCAAAGCTATAGTTTCATGATTATTTTTACCAGATATGTATTACGACTTAAAATGGTATGAAATAGAAATTTCCAAATCCGTATTGTGTCTTTTCTGAGCTATGAAATCTCCTTTGGTTATTTTGGTAGTAAACTGAGCTTTCAGGATTTGTATGGATTCACAGTGTGGGAAGAACATGCCAAGTCTCATAGCAGGCATGTGTAAAAAATTTTGACTTTAATAGAAAGAAAAACCAAACTTTATTGAGTTAAGTGTGAGTAAGAACACTACGCTGTTGAAATGATTGATGGTTTTCTTGTCACATGAAAGAGACTAACATAATTCCACAAAACCTTTGCTTACCACTTACAAATTATCCAAAATTCTTTTGCAGTAAAGATAAGAGTTTATGTTCCCTAAGGGAAAACACTGCCTCACCCAAATTCACCCTTCCTTCCTTCCTTTCCTTCTGCTTCTGGAGTTTAATATTTTTAAATTTTGTATTCTTTAAATAAAAAAAAGTGTAAATGCAATTTGATAAATATTTTCGGTGATTAAGCATTTTATTAGAAAAGGGGCTACACATAATAGAAAATTGACTGTAATAGAAGGTTAGTAAACTAGAGCGATTGACTCACTTCTTCCTTTGTCTTCCTTCTATCCTTTTACAAATATTTTGAGCACTGATATATATGAAGCACAACACCAAGATGGTGAGAGATGATGAGAAAGATTATCCATTCATTAATTATTCATTCATTAATTCACTGATTCAGCACACAGTCTCTGAGTGCCTGCTCTGTACTGGTTATGGTAAGTTATCATTGAATCAGACAGGGTAAATTCCTGCCACAATGGAACTTGTATTGCAGTTCTACAGTTAGATGTCATAGAAGTAATACTCCATGGAGGCATGAGACAATGAAGACATTGACCAAATGATGCCGTAGAAAAACCGAAAAAGTCATCTCAGGATGGGGCAGTCGCGGAATGCCTCTGTAGGGATGTGACACCTGAGAGGTGAGCTTAGACCAGCCACGCCGATATCTGGTGAAGGGCATTCAGAGCAGGAGGGAGAAACATACAGGAAAGTCTAGAGTGAGAAAGATGGGCGAGGAGGCCAGTGAGGCTGCAGAGTAGTGAGAGAGACAGAGGGTGGGGTGGAGCCAGGTAGGAAACTCAGAAGATCACATGGGCTGTGAATCTTTTGTAAATGCTTTTGTAAATGCTTTGGGTTTAAATAGGGAATGATAAGGTATGAGATTATATATATATATATAAAAGATCACCCTGACTGATGGGTTGAGATTAAATAGATACTACCTTAACAGAATACAGTGGTAATAAGGAAGCACAAAACATGTGTGTAATATAATACAAAGTAGAAAATGGTAAATTCTCTGAGAGGTAAAGACCAAATGCTATTTGAGACAGCAGCAGGCTTAGCTAGGAAGACCAGGAAAGATTTCAGTGGAGACATGCTTCAAAGGATGAATGATATGGACCTCAAGAAAAGGAGAAAGAAAGTGAAGTCACTCAGTCATGTTTGACTCTTTGTGACCCCATGTACTGTAGCCTACCAGGCTCCTCCATCCATGGGATTTTCAAGGCAACAGTACAGGAGAGGGTTGCTATTTCCTCCAGGCCATCTTCCCAACCCAGGAATCGAACCCAGGTCTCCTGCATTGTAGGTAGATTCTTTATCATCTGAGCCATCAGGAAGTCAAGAAAAGGAGAAGGCTATTCCAATAATGAGATACCGTCAGGGAGCTAGTGAGTAGTTCCGTTGGACTTGGACTTAGTGGAAAGTGACTTTGGGACCAGATCGTACAGGTTCTTGAACTCAGAATCAAGAATTTGTACTTTCTTGTTACCATGATACCATTGAAGAAATTAATTGTGGCAATACATCACAAAACCTAGTTAATTTGGGATCAGTTCAGTTCAGTTGCTCAGTCATGTCTGACTCTGCAACCCCATGCACTGCAGCACATCAGGCTTCCCCGTCCATCCCCAACTCCCAGAGCATGCTCAAACCCATGTCCATCAAGTCAGTGATGCCATCCAGCCATCTCATCCTCTGTCATCCCCTTCTCCTCCTGCCTTCAATCTTTGCCAGCATCAGTGTCTTTTCTAATGAGTCAGTTCTTTGCATCAGGTGGCCAAAGTGTTGGAGCTTCAGCTTCAGCATCAGTCCTTCCAGTGAATATTCAGGACTGATTTCTTTTAGAATGGACTGGTTGGATCTCCTTGCAGTCCTAGGACTCTCAAGAGTCTTCTCCAACATCACAGTTTAAAAGCAACAATTCTGCGGCTCTCAGCTTTCTCTGTGGTCCAACTCTCACATCCATACATGACTACTGGAAAAACCATAGCTTTGACTAGATATACTAGATATACTATAAAATATACTAGCTAGGGGTAGAGGTGATGGTCAGCTAACTTCACCACTGACTAGCTTTGCCGCCTTGGGCCTTCGTTTGCTTTGTCTTTAACATCCGTGAAATATGAAAGTTAAATTAGCTGCTTTCAAACTTCCCCATTATTTTAAAAACACTATGATTTTTAATGCAGTAAATACCAGGAATATTTTTAAGGTACAAGGCCTTTAAATTCATTCATTAATTTAAGAAGTTAGTTTATATAGACAGTCTGCAGACAGCATTAGCAGATGAGTATCTTTATTGCCTTTTCCCCCAAGTTTTTATGTCCTTATTTGTTGAACAACAAATCTATGATGCCACCTGGGCAGAAAGTCCAAATACTTTTTTTTCTCACTACAGAGTACACAATATTGGACACAATAATTTTCCTCTACTATAACATTTCTCTTTTTTTTTTCCCTATTTATATTACCTAGGAGGATCTATATAAGATGCTCATTAACCCAAGTACTCATGTCAGAATGTAATGTCCTGGGGTTGTTTGGTTTTGCTTTTGGTTCTCATTCTCTTTGGAGGTCACTCACTGTCACCCTCTCCTGTTTCACCTAGAAACAGGTAAACCATTTGTGCACTTTTGTTCTTACAAGTGAACTGAAGCCACCATCTCCCACACATTCCTTTAATTCTCATTCTATCCCATTAGAAATTTCTGACCATCAGACTCACAGAGCAGTTATTATACACTGTTAATATCTAGGGGTCTTTATTATACTGTTATATAAAATAGCTGACCTTTTGAATAGTTATATTCAAATATTTCATTAATACATGCATTCATTAAAAATATATCTTGATTTTTGTCATGTTTAAATAACCCTGATCACCACCTGATATTGATAAGAGTTGCTTCGGATACTCTGTGATTCATTTCTGCATCTTTACTCCTATAAGGTGCCTTGTATTATCTTTCAAATGCAATCCTCTTATCTCTTCTTTTGCACTGGGGAGGGATGGTGCTGAATAACAGCATCCTCTGCACTCTCCTGAGCTTTATGAGTCAAGAGCTCCCCAGGGACTTCCCTGGCAGTCCAGAGGTTAGGACTCCACACTTACCCTGCAGCAGGGGACATGGGTTTGATCCCTGGTCAGGGAACTAAGATCCTACACAACTCATTGGTTTTTGGTGAAACCCAAAAAGTAACAACTAAAAAAAGAGCTTCCCAAATGATAAGTCATACTGTAGTTGGTATCTAAACATGTCAGATTATGGGGAAAACTGTTGTACTCTAAGCGATTATACTTTTTGATTTTATAGAAAGGTAAATGGGATGGATGGTTGGTCTGAGAACATTCTATGAGGTTAAACATCTCTATTATATATTTTAGTTATACCAAAGAGTTGCTCAAAAAGTACATTGAAAGTGATTTTGTGAATGATGGGGTGTCCGAGATTGTTCCTAGGAACATTTAGTACCAAATGGAAGGACTCCTTGGCAGCTCTGGTGTTATCTTGGGCCTCCTATTAAGCTTGAACTTGCTAGCCATTGACCTTGCAGCAGCAACACTTAAAATTGATGCTGAACTGTTACCGTGTAGTTTCCTGAACCTTTTCCACCCACTGTGGTCTCAGCTTTATGCCTACTTGTCTTTTTCTCACCTTTCCTGGAGACTTCCCAGTATAGTGCACATAAGAGACACTTGAACAATTTTGAAGAAAAAAGAGACAGAATTTAACATATACAGACATATATGGAACTTTGTATTTACTATTTCAAAACACTCTGGTGAATCCACAGAAACTTTTCATTCTCCTGACCTCACCTGTGAGGCTAGGAAGCCTGCCCTGGGTTTTTACTGTTTCACAAAGAAAGATTTATAATGAGGATTTTCTTTGAATGAGATGTGATCAGTATGTTTTTTAAATTAATGAAGTAACCGTGCTAAGCTCATACTCAGTCATGTCCAACTCTTTGTGACGCCATGAACTACAGCCCGCCAAGCTCCTCTGTCCATGGAATTTTCCAGGCAAGAATAAAGGAGTGGGTTGCCATTTCCTTCTCGAGGGGATCCTCCTGACCCAGGGACTGAACCCACGTCTCCTCTGTATCCTGCATTGCAGGCAGATTCTTTACCCATTGAGCCATCAGGGAAGCCTCTAATGAAGTACACTCGAAGGCAAAAAACTACCTTCGAAAATAATTGCAGATCAACTATTTGGATGTCAGCTTTGGGGCTATTTCTTCATTCTTTTTTTTAAGATTTTTTAATGTGGACCACCTTTTTTAAGTCTTTAATGAATTTGTTACAGCATTGCTTTCGTTTTATGTTTTGGACTTTTGGCTGCAAGGCATGTGGGATCTTAATTCCCCCACCAGGAATGAAATCCACACCCCCTGCATTGGAAAGTGAAGGCTTAACCACTGGGCAGTCCCTGGGAGATTATTTCTTTATCATAGTTCATTTTGGGACACACAGGATGTTTTTCAGATGAGTGAATGAATTTCACTACATGTGTGTCACCAAATATACTTAACACTATCTGCCTAATTTCATAGCATTAAAAATTTGCAGAGCAATTTATATATATAAGTATATTCCATATATATATACATATATATATGAAAAAGTGGACTTCCCTGATGGCTCAGATGGTAAAGCGTCTGCCTACAATGTGGGAGACCTGGGTTCAATCCCTGGGTTGAGAAGATCTCCTGGAGAAAGAAATGGCAACCCACTCCAGTATTATTGCCTGGAAAATCCCATGAATGGAGGAGCCTGTTAGGCTACAGTCCATGGGGTCACAAAGAATCAGACACGACTGAGCAACTTCACTTCATATGAAAAAGTTATTTCATATATGACTGTAAGCACTTTGATGACCTGATATTTTTCTCTCTTAGTTTGATTATTTTTCACACCCTGGTACATGCCTCTAATCTAATCTGAAATTTGCATTTCTTTTAAAATTAATTCATATAACGTGCTACTCTGTTAGGTTTTAGTATGTAGATTATTTATAAATATCTCGCATCAGTGTATTCTGTTCATGTTAAAGTGGTAGTTAGTGTTTTCAAATTGTTCAAGGATTCCACTGAAATTTGTGAAACACGTCAGGGAAGACTGTGTTATCTCCCCCCGCGAATCTTATTTTTTTTAAGTGAATTATATTTAGTTGATTATAAGAAATCTTGGGGGAGTACTTTCAGTAGGCTGGAGTCGTTTAGCGTAGATGTTAACACAGGACACCTACAGAATCCACTTTTGGCGAGGGGATGTTTTCAGTAGTATTGCATTACACGGTCAGCAGGTGCTGCCATGGACATTGGTGAAAAGTAAGACAGAAGGGATTGGGATGCAGAACAGTAATTAGAAAGAGAGGAATAAATCCTCCCCTTTCAGTTGCTTCACTGATTCCCAATGTTCCAGGTACAGTGTGCCTGCTGAGTGGCTGAGAACAGGTACACGCCAGCATCCCATTATTCTCAGAGGCGCGTCAGTGGACTGCATCCTCCCCACAGGTGTGATGGGCTGAAGCAAGACGATGAATTGGGGAAACAGCATGGAGGTGAAAAGAGGCAGCCCAGCTCGAGTGCTTCTCGAAGTGAATGATGTGTGGGACATCGCCTCCTAAGCTGTATTTCTAACCATCCTCCCGTAATTCCTAATGTTACTGTGAATTTTTGTAGATTGAAAACCACATTAGAATTACGACAGCATATGTTAACATTGTGCAATACGGTTCAGTAATATAAAGCTGGCATTTACTGAAATGATTTTAAAATCTAGCAGACAGGGAAGTTATCCTGATAAGGAACTTGGTTTGGATGACAATAATGAGATATACGGTATGGTGTCAAGAACTGTCTTCCAGTTGACACAACAATCCATACTTTATAG
This sequence comes from Oryx dammah, assembly GCF_014754425.2. Lineage (NCBI taxonomy): Eukaryota > Metazoa > Chordata > Mammalia > Artiodactyla > Bovidae > Oryx > Oryx dammah. The sequence goes on from NW_024070191.1 coordinate 12,442,715, forward strand.
ATTGCCTTAAAAATTAAAAGACAAAGTCAATTATAACTAATTATGATGCTACATTTGCTTGAGAAGTTATTATATCCTTTGGGATGAAGGAAATAAGATTCATGTCAGTCAGGAATCTCTAGCTGCAGCTTCCTGGTTCTATCTTGAGAATTTTTCAGTTTCGTTTCGTGTCGTGAGAAACCTAAGCCGTTGAAAGCCTGAAACCACTATTTTTAGAAATAACTATAGTAGCTGCTGTACATCATTGCTCCTTTGTTCCTATTCTCAACTTCTTATCAGTGCCAAATCTTCAGAGAGGCCACTGGAAATTTTGCTCGATGACTGCTGAATCAGTCAAAAATGAATTTTAAATTATCCTGGAAAATATAATAATAACCTGAGTTACACCATCAAGATATTCTGATGGCTATTGGTTTCAAATACGCAATAGAAAATAAAAGTCCTGTTGCTATTGGTTATTCCTACTGCTAGTGGTTTCAAGTACTCAGTAGAAAATAAAAATCCAGAATGTTACATGTTTATTAAATCTTTGTTTCAGAGTGGTCAGCATTTTTTAACAAGCAAAAGCCAAACTCTCTGCAAATGATATTATAAGACTGTTTTAGCATCTGGTAAAGAGGTGATAAGAAGTGGTTTATATTTTCCTGTAATTTTATGTTATAATGAGAAGAGCTATGACATTCTTCCTTCATAAGCAGGACATGATCGGAGAAAAGAAAATAGATCTTTGTATAAACTTCCTAGAAAATGTAAAGACTTTACAAATGAACAGCTGCATGTCAAGTTATGGGTGAGCCTTCTTTTGTGCATGCTTTGATCATCAAGCTGTTTGTACGTGTAGGTGAGCCATGTGTGTTTTATGTTGTGGAATCGGCTGCAGCGCATATATGTAGCATAGGCTTCTTTCCTTGTCTAGGGAGAGAAAGGGAACTTCCTAGAGTAACACTGGAGGAATAAGTACTCAAATAAGACCCGCTACAATAAACTAGTTGTTTGAGTCACGCTGCAAGTTGTTATCCTTTTCATTTTAGGGTAGCACGTTGAAAAGCTTTCAGAGGGTGACCTAGTGCATGTGCCGATGACAAAAGCTCCTTGTAACAATTCAGAGCATGCTTTATGCTTTCTGAAATGGGATTGTAAAAATCCTCTCAAAAAATGACATCCGAAATAGCATTAAAACACAGTTTCCTTTGATAAGGCTTTAAGGCACTCACATGAAAAGTGATACCACTTTGAGTGAGACTGTGTCAGCATTATGTGCTGTTGTGTTGCTCATAACTGACATTAATCCATTAAGGGTGTGAGGGTCATTTATTTTCCTCATGAAGTCATTAAATACCATTATTGATTTCTGTTCAGTCAGTCAGATTGTACCTTCCTTTTATGATCATTATATACATGAATGCTAAGTCTTCATTTCATGTACTTTAATAGATATTACCATATTTAAAGTTAGAGCTTAAAATTAAAATAATAACAGTAATGAGAAAGAAATACTATAATTGGTTCACTAACCAAGATCGTGTCTACTAGAATTATAAAAATGATATTGATATTTAAAAATTTATAACCATCCATCTTCAGTGTATTATTTGCTAAATAGTATAAACATAATTTTTAATTCATTTGTAAATTAATAAAATGAAATTAATAAAACTGGAATGGGGGTCTTGATAATATTCTTCTTTTACTGCTGTCATTTTTACAACTAGTTATATTACTGTCTACTGATTGGCAAAAATGTAAGCTGCTCTCACATTTTCAGATTTCCTTCCTTTTGCTGTGTAAATGAAAACAAAGAATAAATACTTAGCCAGATTTGGTTCTTCAGTGTGTTAAGTGGCAAAATGAGGAAGGAAAATGAAAAGACACTAATATATGGTACTCTGTTCTAGAAGCACAGATGGATAATACTACATGGTTTTGTTATAAAGTCATTTTACCTTAAATTGTTCATTTAATTGAAATGATGTAGGGTTGATACTTCTTTACAGTCAGTTGAGACAATTTAGTCAAGAGAAAAGGCAAAATGGAGAATTCTGTTCTTTCCAATTTCTTGTTTTTTAAGACCAGTAATCTTTTCCTTAATTTCATACATTTATGTTTTACTAAAAGGAAACTGCAGTACTACTGGGAACTTTTAAACTTTCCTGCTTTGAGGATATTTGAAATATTTCTTTCCCCTTTGCTTTTGAAATTTGATCTAGAAATGATCGGCTTGTGCAGTCATGGGATGGTGTTTTTGTAATCGCCTTTCTCCTGGGAGGCACTATGAAAGGTCTTTAGCCTCTAGTGCAGGAGGACCAAGTGGTACCGAGTCCATTGCAGCGGCTTGTGCGGCAAAGTTGTGTGCTCAGCACTTTTTCATAGGCTTCTTGCCTGGCTCATTGAAGGAAACCTGAGCAAAGCTAGGATATTAATGGATTATGACAAGCCTTTTGCCTGTCAGGCAGAGGTACCCGCCTTCTTCCTTTAAGACAGAAACTTAATGGAAGATGCTCAGATGGGCAAGCTCTCTGATGATACCCCTTAAGTGCTCAGCCCTTCTCTGATGTGAATATTCAGAGAGCCGTGAAGCTGCAAGTGGCAGCGTTTAACATCGTCTCTCTCATAATGCCTGAATAATTTTCCAAAGAGTGATCGCTGCAGCTGCCGCGAACGTGGTTATTTGTTTATTTTTCACCTTGGTCCTGGTGGAATGCTGACCCAGCTAATCTTCAGGACTCACGGGGAAAATGGTTTCATATTCATAGCTCTTCATCTGGGCTCTCAAATAAGCACAGAACCAGAGCTGATGACCAGCCACTTTAAATAAGAGAAAAAATAGGAGAACGGGTTCTTTAGTTTCCTTTAAAAGTGAAAAAAAAAAATTGACTGTTAATGAAGAATCTGGTGAAAAATGAAGACAATCTTGCATATTTTTAATGGATGTTTGTGAGAGGAAAGGAGAAAGCATAGGCTGTCGTGGTGAGTTATAGAACGTTCCTGCGATTTCCCTCTGGTCGTCCTGCTCATTATGTTAAACAGCGGAGCTTTTAAGCTACTGTAGTTTTCGTTTTATGTATATTGGCCTTCATTTGCGGGAATGCTTGAAGTTCACAGTAGTAAAGTCATTTTGAAAACGGGATGTAATTACAAAGGTATCTTATGCTTACCAACAGCTTTTTTGGATCAATTTAATTATCATTACTTGTGGATACTGTAAATTGAATATCCCTTCCCTAATTACATTAAACTCCGGGGTTAGCTGCTTAAACATCTAAATGAGAAAAGTTCATCCTTTGCTATAAGTAGGAGGATTGTTCTCTTATTTAGGCTGACCTTAAAAGCTAAGCATTTTACATGATATTGTCAGGTGAGCATTATAAAGACAGTCTGTAATGAGATCTGTAATGAGGAACTAAGGTATAATGACTCTTTGAAAAAGTTAATTTATTCAACATTTTCTTACTGCATGATGGAATTAAAGTTTGTGTGTATGTCCAGACCCCTTTTTTTAAGGGGCCAGTCACATTGTTCTTGGTTTACTCCTATTCTGCCAGTAGTTTGATGTAGGTTAATGTAGGTTTTAACATTATTATTCCAGCTTAATGGAAGCCACCATAAGTGCGATGAATTAGTCTTGCCCTTTTAAACAGAGCTAATTTATTTAGGGACCAGGAATACTCTTTTTGTCTGCTTCCCCCTCCCCCCCTTTTATACAAATGATGCACAAGAATTTGTTCAAGCCACAGAAAGGGTGTTTTTCTCAGAGGGGAAAAGATGCCTTTAGACACCTATAAACGGGAGTTGTTTTTTCCTGTTGTGGAAAATCAGCCTTTAATTAGTTGCTATGTGTGTGTTCAGTATTTGTTGTCTGTTCAGCTAAAGTGATTTTTGTGCTTTGTAAGAAGACAGAGATTGTTCTAGCGAGAGATCTGATTGATTTCTGCTTGTTATTGTAAATTCTAGTGCATGCATAGCGACTTGCTTTTATTTTCTTTCTCAATCATGGCTTCATTAAAAATCTGACTATTATAGTTGCAACCCTTAAAAATGTAAACCTGACTACTTATTTTCACAGAACAGTTCCTGCTGAGTGTGCTTTATGATTTATCATAAAAGCTTGTGAGATACAACAATTGGGGCTATGTGTGTTAGCATCTGAAGCACCTCCTGAGATAACTAGAAGAGATTTTTGTTATGCAAACAAGTAGCTAAGATCATTAATAGGTAATGACCAAAACATGTCCTGAATGTGTTCTGGATTTTCTGATGAGATGTATTATAGAATACAGCAGAATCCAGAAAAAGAAAAAAAAAAACAAAACAAAACAGACTTAGTGACAGTAAAGAATTAGCAAGTGCTGTGGGTTTCCCAAAAGTAACTCCATGTTATATGGAAGTATACCAGGAGTAATGTATTTACAGCTGTTTTAAGTATTTTCTACCATACTAAATTCTAGAAATTATTGGTGGGGTACTAAATAATGCAGTGAAAATACTTTGAATTTAGGTGTATCTTTTAATATGTTTTTAAAGCTAGTATCTTAAAAATACGGAGTCTTACAGAGCAGTTTAGTGGTTTAAGGTATGAAATTGAATGTTTGTACAAGTGGCAATTTTCCTAATCAATTCAAACAGGTACTGAACTCTGGAATTACATTTCTAATATTAGAGGACTAACCATAGGCAACCTAACTTTAAAAAAGAGGCGGCAATTTTATGCTTCTGCTATAATTAGACACAGTTACCAGCTCTATCAGTCCATCAGCAGTCAAGACATTTAAGCATATTTGTCTAAAGATAAGGCAGGAATTTCAAAGGGCCATATACCTAAAACTCTGCCAGAAAAAGAATCTTGGTAAAGACAGTGTATAACAATAGTTGAGTCACAAAAACTCAGTATCACGTAAAGAAAAGAAGGGATGGTTTGAAGCTGTTTTAGGCTTCAGTCATATGATGCTTTTCCTGTTCAAAGTTAAATAGAGGTTTAGGTGGCTGTTTGTTGGTATGTTTTGTTCTCATCAGAACATGACATGTTATAGTCATAAAAATTAAGGTTCTCAGTCCAGAGTTCATGGGACCAAATATATCTTAATACATCAGCTTCTTAGGAAGATGCTCACTCACGGAGTCTCTTTCTGCAATATCTAGAAAAGTGCCAGATGTAAGTGTCTTTGACATTGATAATAATAATCAACACATTAAATTTAGCTCAGAAATTAAGGACTGTTAAGAATGCTGCTCTCCATCATTTATCCCCACTTCTTGGGAAATTCTTATACATTATGGAATATTCATGCCATTCTTCACGCTCTGTTCACAGTGTCATGGTTCCTTCTGAGCACTCTAATTGTGTTTCACTGAGATGGCATCAAATTGGGCAAAATCTCGCTGAAACTTCTCTCCTATTAGCTTTTTCAGTAGTTTCATATGCTTTCTCATATTATATTAAAAATCATTCTGGGACTTTATTAAAAGACATTTTTTTTAAATTCTAAAATATTTAAAAAATACATAAGATGGGTTATCAAGTAGTATGTATATAAACTTTGGGCTTCCCTGGTGTCTCCATAGTAAAGAACCCACCTGCCGATGCAGGAGACATGAGTTCAATCCCCAGGTCTGGAAGTTCCCCTGAGGAAGGAGATGGCAATCCACTCCAGTATTCTTGCCTGGGAAATCACATGGACAGAGGAACCCAGCAGGCTACCGTCCATGGGATCGCAAAAAGTCCAACACAACTTAGTGACTCAACAACAACAAATATAAACTTTGCCATAGGCAAGTTTCTTCAAAGAACTAAGTGGTTTTACCTTAAGTAATATTAAGCATTTACCAGAATGTGTAGGTGCTTTGTATTGAATGGTATAATTCTTACAGAAGCTTGACAATGAAAGTACGGAGTCCATGGGCACTCAGTGTACAGAAACAGTGCCAAGTATCTAAAATGACTTGACTTGAAACTAAAATCATTCACCTGGTGATGAAGACGTGTACAGACGACTGAGTTTACTTAAACAAAGATGATCTGAAGAGTGCCACTGACAGCTGGAGCTTAAAGAGCTCAGTGCTAACGTGTAATCAAGAAGAACATGCCTTAGAGCCTCAGCTGAAAAAGAGACCCGTGGTAGTTAGTTTTCACAACTAGCCTCTGAGATGTTGATCCCACTTTTCAGATGGTATAACTGAGTCTCACAGGAGTTAAACGATTTTCCCAACATTACAGAACTAATTAAGAGACTGGTATTTGCACCCAGATGTATGTCACTCATAGGCTGTGGCCCATGGCCTGGGTTGTCAGGATAAACACAAAGAACACTGAGAAAGAGAACCCTGCCCCTCCTCCCTCTCCTTCTGTTTCCTTTGTGTTGATCCTCTCATCCCAGCTCATCGCCATATTCTTCTCCCATAATCTTTCTTACCTGTCCCCAATTCATGACTAATAAGCCTATGGAAAGAAAAAATTGGCTTGCAACGCAGATGCATCTTCAAGACAACTCCCTAAGCCTCCACTGTTAAGTTCTAGAACTCTTATTGGTCATAGTGCCTAGGAACCAAAGAAATAGGCATCTGATGCCAGGATATATAATTTAATAGGACTTACTAACTGAGAATTGTATAAACCCAGCCATAGGCCAGACTCCCAGCTACTAAAAATCTCTGCCTCCCTTCTCCCAAGGTATATTATTTTCTTCTTTAAAACTTTTACCGACTATAATAGTGCAGGATACATAAACCTTGGGTAACAAATGTCATCGTAAAGTATCTGTGTGTTTTTAAAAGGGAGTGTGAGAAAAGGTCTTTCCACCACGTACGTCTGAAATAACAACAGGGCTAGATTCCAAAAGAGTGAAAAGTAATTTTTAAATAAGGTAGTTATGTGACTTCTGGTTTACATAACCATCAAAATATTGTTCCTAAGTGTCAGAAATAGTTCTGGTCTATGTCTGAAGCTTGGAATTCAGGAAGTAAATACTCAAGGAACTGAACATTAATAAAGTGAACCCAAGTAAGTCTCTGGAGTTTATCAATGAATTCTTCAATTATTACAAATAATTATATGTTCCAAAGACCATCTTAGATTAAGGAGATTTTTATGTGATTATAACTGTGGTGTTGGAGAAGACTCTTGAGAGTCCCTTGGACTGCAAGGAGATCCAACCAGTCCATTCTGAAGGAGATTGACCATGGGATTTCTTTGGAAGGAATAATGCTAAAACTGAAACTCTAGTACAGTGGCCACCTCATGCGAAGAGTTTGAGGGAGGGAGGGAGGCAGGAGGAGAAGGGGACGACAGAGGATGAATTGGCTGGATGGCATCAAGGACTTGATGGACGTGAGTCTGAGTGAACTCTGGGAGTTGGTGATGGACAGGGAGGCCTGGTGTGCTGCAATTCATGGGGTCGCAAAGAGTCGGACACGACTGAGCAACTGAACTGAACTGAACTTATTTTCATCTTATTTATACTATAAACGTGGCATGCATTTTGACCCTTCCTTTCTTATGATCCATCTCTCCTTCCCCTCAATTACATCTGTATCTTTTTTTTTTTTAACCTGGATGCCAAGGAGTAAGTTAGTACAAGCTTAAATAATTCTTATTGTGTCAGTCCTGACTAGTATTTTTCATTTTTACTCCTAAAGCTAGATTGAGTGTTTACTTCATTTTTTCATTTTCCCTTTCTGGTCCCTAAATTATGGTTTATGCTGAAAATCTTGGGCCAAATATGTTTGTCAACTAGGAAAAAATGGGCATCCAATGGCAGAGAACTGATTGTGATTGACTGATGTCTTCCTGGCACCTTAATACAGACACATCAGCAGACCTCAGTTTAATATAACAGCCATATTCAGTTGTGTGTTTCACTTGCTAATCATCAAAGGTACCAGTCAATAGTACCTAACTTTACACTATTCAGAATAGCTTTGTGTACTGACAAGAAGGCATTCAATTTTCATCACCCACTGCCCATCCAGAGACTGAATGTGAAAAGAAGCTTTAGAAAGATGCAAATAAATGAGTTAATGATTTACAGTATGACAGAGGGTTGATAATCTTAACATGCAAAGAGCTTTTATAAATCAATTTGTAAAAGAGACAATAGAAAAATGGGAAATTTATATAAAGTGACATATGGATAGTTAAGAACTGTAGAAAATATTCAGCATTATTAATGACGAGTGAAGTCGAAATAAAGCAGCACTGAGCTATCATGTTTCATTTCTCACATTGGTAAAAATTTTAAAAGCTTACTGATATCACTGTCACACACTTCTGGTAGGAGTGTTTCCTCGTCAACTCTTTAAGGAGCACAATTAGCAATTTTTATTAAAATTTTTGAAAGTAAATATCATTTGATTTAGACATTTATATTTGGAAATCTAAGTGAATAATTTAGAAAAGCATGTGTGTATGTGTGTAAGAAGATTTATCAGCCTTGTTTGCAGTGTCAAAAAAGAAAAAACCCTCAATGGCCAAAAACAGGGAATTGCTTAAAGTACAGTTTAACATCTCATAGTCTTTGAAAGTATTTGGATTTAGAACTAGATGACCTCTAATGATTATTGAAAGAATTTATGCTGTATTAGGTAGAAAAAATAGTTTATAGAAGAGCACAAATAATATGTTCCTATTTAATGTATATACAGTGTATATGTGAATGAGAAAAGCCTGAAATAGTATACCCTTAATGATAGTCATATATATTTCTGGGTGGAGAGAGTTGGAAAGATTTTATTTATTCATTTTGTCTTTTCATTACCTTGACTGTTCTAACTTCTTTAGAATGATGAGCATCACTGTTTTGTATGCAAAAAAGTGAAGAGAAAGCCATGAGACACTGACCAGAAAATGATTTAATCCATTCTTATCATCTCAAAAAAGTTATGCCAAGCAAATATTTTCTCTTGCTTGGGTAACAAGAGCCAAGTAACAGATTTCTTTAGTTCAAGAGTTTTACCTGCTACACTTAGTAAAATGCCTAGCACAGCCACACTGATAATCAGCATTAAATCAGTCAATAAATAGACTGAAGGAAAAGAAAAATGAGGAGAGAAAATTCAGTTTGAAAGAGATACTGAGATTTAAAAAAATTGAATTTAAAATTACATCTACAGGTAAAGAATTGCTGTTGAACATCATATATAATTAATCTTTGCAGTTTATCTAATTATGTGGTATCTTAGGCATATTAGCAGGGTGATTTACCCAAACTTTATAAATATCCAGTAGGTAATATTAATACTATTAATGGGGCTTTTGCAAGAGGGATTTGAGTTGTATATAAGAGTATTTGTTCTTTCATAAATTATTTTTTAACTAAACTAATTTAGGTACATATTTAAAAATTCAACACTATTGAGCCATCATGAATAATGGCAGTCCCTCATCTCATTCCACCCAATTTCCATATCCAGAAGCAGCTACTCTTTTCTTTTCTTTTTTTCTTTTTTTGCCTGTACCCCATGGCATGTGGGGTTTTAGTTCCCCCACCAGAGATTGAACCTATGCCCCCACAGTGGAAGTATGGAGTCTTAACCACGGGACCACCAGGGGAATCCCTGGGGAAGCAGCTACTCTTTATGCTTTGAGGTGTTTATTTGGTGGTTAAATCCATGTTACTAAAGAATATACCATTTTTTCTTAATTTTAGATGTTTTCTACTGATGTCTTACAATGTTAAGATCCCTCTTTCTTGCAGTTTGTCTACTTATTTTTTCCCCCATTCTTCCAATATAGTTATGTGACTTTTTAAAGTGCATTCATACATATGCAAGTCATACATGCAAGTATATACTGCTAACTGTGGGGCCATAGATTGTAACAGAATGCTGGTTATTCTCCTGTACGGCGCTCTATTTTTATTTCCTCCACTAGAGCAGGTTCTTACGGTCCTAAGGCTCAGGACAGGAAAGCAAATTTTCTGAGTCCTTACATACCTAAACATGTCCTCTCTGCATTCATATTTATTTGATAGTTTGGGGATTTTTTTAAGTGAAAGTCACACAAAATGATGTCCTCTCTAAATGCTATCGTAAGTAAATTGCTTAACAAAATAACTATGACAAGGTCTGGTTTGGTTTTTGGTTGGTGATGCCAGGCTTTAATAATAGCTTTAATCTTATTTGTTCTTCATTAAAAAAAAAAAAATAACGCGATAGAATAGTCAGCCTGCTTGAAAGTAGATTTATTCTTGCACAGGTGTGAATGAAGAGGCCTGTGTCTGATCGGGAGCATTTTTATACTCAGTGCATATGACATTTGGAATTTGTATTCAGAGGACCTGTTTGCTATTTTTGGCATGCCTTCTAACCTTCTAAATGCAAAAAGCAGCTCCAGCCCGCGTAGCTATGGGCCAGCCGTCTGTCGGCTGCAGTTACTCCCCATCAGTTACTCATCACTGCTTCTGACTCTGTTTCAGTGACTTGCTCCTGCACTGTTTGCTGCCCTCGCTGCTTGTAATCTCCCCAGCCTGGGTCAGAGTACAACAGATATTTGGGTTTTGTGCTGTTATATATTCTTTTCCAGTCTAGCATAGTGATATTGTGATGGTGATCTTTTTCCTGTTACTCATAGGTGAGTTTGATGAAACGTTTTTCAGTTGTTTTGGTAACATCATAATACCCATTTGTTGACTGTCACGGGAACCATAAACTTACATCAATATCATCAATATAGATTAAAACATTTTGCAACTCCTCCCATAGCATTACCTTTAGAGTTAGCTTAAAGGCCATATTTTAAGTCTTGTTATTATCTTCTAGCCTCTTATCTCTAATGAGTCGATGTTAACTCAGTGTGAACAAACACCTGTGTTCTGTAGCATTTTTGTAACTCCAAATAGTGTGTTTATTTCCAAAAAGAGAATCCATTCTGCAAAAATGAAAATCTATGTCACATCTAAAATCATATGATGCAGATCTCAAATCTCCCTGATAGCATTCCAGAGCGTTTACTTTGAAAGGAAAATAATTGTTTAAATATCTAAATTATTATAAGGTGAGCCTTTTTCAGAAAGTCTCTTTACCTTATGGCTGTACCTCTTACTGCTTCTTGTGCTTCATTTTTATACTCCAGTTCCTCATGACATCATCTCTGAGTCTACATAAATCATTCCTTTGTTGGCCTGTCACCCCGTGCTTACTGAAACATGCCTACCTAACACGGCAGAAGAAGGCAGCTTTCAGGTTTCTTCTTAAACCAAAGCATCACGTTTCTCTCGGAAGAGGTACACGTTGAGTATGAAATGAACCGGAAAGATGATGTCTCCCACTGTAAAAGCCCAGGGTTTTACAAACGAAAGGGACTTGAAATGGTTGCTGATGATCATGGCATAACTCTCTGGTCTAGGAAGGGGCAGGAATTGCTGGAGTCCTCTGGAGGACAGAGACAAGGAAAATTCCTGATTGAGTTTTCTTACCACATCACTTGATCGTTAGCATTTTCTTGACTTCAGCCTGAAGTACAGGCATATGATCCTGAAACCATGTTGATCACCCTTAAGGCCCTTCAGTTGTTTTGCTTTTAGGTACTTGGTACATCTGAAATGCTTTTAGTGTTCAGAGGTCAGACGGTGGGGTTGAAAGAATGCATGTTTGGGAGTCAGAAAACCTGGAGTATAATCTTGTCTTCACTTCAGGCTAAATTTCCCCATCTGTAGAATGGATTTAGTAATAGTAACAAGTAGAAACAGTGCACGTAAAGATTCAAAAGATTTAAGCACTGGCCTGGCACATGGTGGGTGCTTAAAAATGTTAGGCTGTTTCCTTTCTGCCTCCTTTATTATTTAATAAGGTTTGTCTGGTGTGTGTGTGCGCGCACGCGCGCATATGTGTGTTCTGCACATCTCTGTCTTATATGCTACATTAAAATGAAAAATAATCAAAAGCTAAATTTCTGGTCTCAAGTATTTTAAATTCTGGTTGGACCATAAAATAAGTGCAGGTACTCCAAGTGTGTTTACAAAGTAGATTTTATTAAATGAACTGATACCTTTGTACATAAAAGATTAAAGTAAAAAATGATCGCAGTTTTTAGGAAGCATGGAGGGAAGTAAGTTAGGAGCTTCATTCCAGACCTTCCCCAGAAGAGCCCCAAGACATATTTTTGAAGTTCCTTAACTGCTTTCGGCAGTATTTAGTCAGTTGGATGGTTCTTTGTCCCTTAAACATGGCTGGCCATTATTATCCTGATAGTAGAGACTATGGGCTGGTTAAGGTTATGTGTGTTTAATCTTTGTAGGCAAATGCTATGGAACATCTTTATCTGTCACATTCAGGTTCCATAAAACCCCTTTTGAAGGTTGCATATTGCAAAAAGTAGAGCTCGAAAGTAGGTCACAGTCCTAAGAGACACACTGGAATCAACATCTGAAATTGAAAAGCTATTCTCCACCCGTATTAAGTTTTTAGGTTACCACTAAGAAAAAAAGCATACTAAAATTAGATGAAATAAAGGAAAACCGACTCATTCAAAAGGTAAAGAACTGTAGAATTTACGCTAAAAAGTTTTCTTTTGTCTTTTCTTCCTTCTATCATTATGTCTAAAAATTGCAGTTAATCTGGGTAGCAGCCCTCAGAGCTGAGAGCTGGTCCATTTTGCTGTGCTCTTGTTTCTTCTGAGTGCTGGCAGTTGGGCCTGTGTGCCTTTTCCCTGTTTCAGAAACTCATTGCCAAGTAAGGATCTTTAAAAGTCAGTTACTGTGGATTTAAACATTTCAGAACAGAATCAACTCTTTGGTTTGATTTTTCAGAGGTCATTCTTTCATAGGTAGTTGCATCAGCTTTTTCTATAAATCAGTGTGTAAGCAGTGGGTTTTCTTAATTCAGTCTTGTCCAGAAAGCTACCAAAGCGTGATAAGAGAATATTTTTCCATAAGAAGAACAAAGTGAATTACCAATAGGTACTCTTTTTATGGGAGAAGTTTGGAAACAAAGGTTAATAAATTTTCAGTTTTGAGAAGGAGATTCTTTACAAAACAATTAAACAAATACCTGAGAAATTTTCTCAGAAATATAGTACCTGCAAACCTATTTCTTTAAATATTTTCTGGATAGTTAATGTCTTTTTCTTTGGCTGATGATGGCAAATAGAAATATGAGAATTTTTTCTTGGAAGCATAAAGCTTTAGTATTAATATATTTATGTTATCTTCTTACATGTTGTCCATGGTCTGCTTCATATACTTAAATTGTGAATATAATTTGGGTCTTAAATTCCAGATCGTTTACAGACACTTGTGCTTTCCCGTGTCCTAAAACAGGTGGTTTCTTTCCACAGAGTGGTAATATTCAGGCTCTAGAAGCCTGATTCACTCAGTGACTGGGCCATTAGAACAGATTATTTAAGTGTACGAGGTACGAGTTTTCTGTGGGTAAATGGCAGTGAATCCTGGCTACCCCACTGCGTTACCATGAGGATGATACATGTATGATACTGACTTTGGCTAGCTAACAGTAAATGTACAATAAATGGCAGCCACCATCACTGAGGTGGTTATTGTGGGTGGCCTTTGAAGGACTAGTTTGCATTTTCTAGGTTATAAATATTTTGTAGGGTAGGAACCATGAACCTTCGTTTCAGATATTTACAAGGAATGGTTTCTTTCGTTTAGGGATTTTCAAACTAGTATATAGGGTTCATTAAAATTGCAATTCCTCAATAAACCATAATGGAAAAGAATATTTTAGAGAGGAATATAAGATTTCCCTAGTGGTCCAGTAGTTAAGACTCCATGCTTCCACTGCAGGGGGCATGAGTTCAATTCCTGGTTGGGGAAGTTCTGCATGCCCTGAGTGTGGCCAAGAAAAAATCATAAAAATGAATAAAAATGTTTATATGTGTATAACTGAGTCACTTTGCTGTACAGCAGAGATTGGCACAACATTGTGTAAATCAGCTATACTTCAGTAAATAAATAGCATTTTGGAAAAAAAAAAATTCCTCTAAGAGTTTCCTTCAGTGTGATTTTGGTGATAGAAATCTTGTTTGGCAATTAAGCACTAATATGCTAGTCAGAGAGTAATAATAGCTACCTGAACTCTGACATGCTGTCAGCAACTGCTGAAAGAATATTTTGTAAAAATTAGCACTATCATTATTACTTGAACTTCATGAAATTTTGACTCTTTCTCTATAGCTAATCACTGTAGTTATAGATATCACAGAGTGTGTGAGCTCAGATACTCAGTCATGTCTGACTCTTTTGCAACCCCATGAACTGTACCCTGTCAGGCTCCTCTGTCCATGAGACTCTGCAGGCAAGAATACTGGAGTGGGTTGCTATTTCCTTCTCCAGGGGATCTTTCCAACCCAGAGTTTGAACCTGGGTCTCCTGTGTTGGCAGACAGATTATTTACTACTAGCGCTACCTGGGAAGCCCAAGATATCACAGAAGAAATAATAAATGAGATCCTTTTCTTCTAATATATTGCACATTAGTATATTCTGATATACTGTGTACTAATCAGTGTACAATCTGCTGTCCAATTTTGTGCAGGTAAATAAGAAATGATGAACCAGGATTATTTCTTTTCTTCTTGGAATCAAAGTGACAACCTAACTTAGACTTTCAATTAAGCTTTCCAGCTTCCTACCTGTGTTCTTGTATTGGTTTCTTAGGTAGGAACATTTTCTCTGCATGGACAGAAACAGTTGATAAACTCAACTCCAACAGAGAAATAAATTACATGCCAGCTATAATGAGACATCAACGTCTAGTAAATTTTCTTTTTGCTTGTAAAAAAAAAAAGTGGCAGTATGAAGTAGGAGTCAATAATTATTTATTGTTAATTCCCTAATGTTGGCTTCTGATGTGCATGTAAATTGTGATGTGACTAAATTGGACAGAATTATCAGTTATTTAACATATTCACTCTAGTGCACGTGGATGAAAGTGACTGATATTCTAGCAGGGATCCTTTGTGTTCCATTGAAGCATGTGGATATCCATCCTGCAGTCCAGTACAAATGTATTGCTCACTGAATTTAATGAAAATTGCCTTGATTCACAGCAAGCCAGGCACTCAGTTCAAGGAATCATCACTATATTCTCAGATGTGTTAAACTCCATTTCCATGTTCCCACCTTTTGGGGGGAGCTTGTACTTTCTAGTTATAGATTCTTGTGGGAGGTCCAAGGCCTGCTTCTGTTTTGTCTCAGAGAATAATACAATAACCACTATATACTACTTTCTTTGTTTCATTGATGTTTCTTCATTAGCTTTCTTTTTGAACATTATTTCATGCTGTGGTGATAAGAGACAGACCACACTTGTAAATAATTACACCCGTTTTCTAAGATACCTTGAGGAGAATGCTATATAGAATTTTATTTTCACATATATAATTCCTTTCAGTAATTACTATCAGAAAAATTGGGTGTCTTTGTTGAATGAATACCATGTATAAAAACAAGAATACAATTAAATCAATCAGTAGGTGGGAAATACTTAGGTAGGTACAGAAATATAGGCTGTACTTCAGATCTAAGATCATTTCTGCATCTGAATCAGAAACCATAAACATTTGATACAAAACCACAAGTAGGCCAGTAAAGTCTTGGTTGTGTTTTTGCCAAACCCTGTTAAATTTTCTCGGAATTATCTCTCCCAGCCATCTTTTAATCTCTAGGTCCCTGCCATCTCCAAAGTCCAGTCTCTTTCATTGGTTTATTTTTAATGTTTGCTAGTAAAGGGTTCACATTAATCTAGACTAAATATTGCTTTATCATTCACTGTCACAGAAAATCACCAAAGTGGCCTCTTCTTCACCATCATTACTAAACAATTCCGTCAGTCCAATATTTTCTTGATTCAGTTCCTCTCCTGCTCTCCAACCTTATTTTCTTTACTCTGAAGACAAACCTCTTTGAGTCAGCTTACCCTGTTCCCAGTATGATTATGTCACATCCCACTTGCCTAAAAGATGTTCAAGTTTCGCCATAATCCTCAATTTTGAAATACTCCTTATTCTTTAAAGATCAACATCAAGGACTGATTGCTTTTCTGATTATTCCAACTCTCGTTGCTAATCCTATCCTAAGTTCTCTCGCACATGTTGCATCCACTTAGCATTTAATTATTGTATTTAATTTAACTTATGGATAATGTGTCTTACAGTCAATGACATTTCCCTATTTGTTCTTACCACTAGGAAGCACAGGGCTGGATTACTGGCTGATCTTTAGTCCTTGCGGAGAATCTTTGTTATCCATTCCTACATACTAACATTCCTACAGCATCCTCTTCATTGTGTGTCTTCTCTTTGGAAATTATTTCTTCTCATTTTTTAATCTTCTTATATATTCTCTCTTCTTGTAAGCCATCTAAACCCTTGTTGTTCAGTGGCTAAGTCATGTCCAATTCTTTTGCAACCTCATGCTTTTGCAACCCACCAGGTTCCTCTCTGTCCATGAGATTTTCCAGGCAGAAATACTGGAGTGAGTTACTGTTTCCTTCTCCAAAGCCTTGTGGGGAGAGGTTATCTTCTGCGGGTGCTAAGCAGCCTTGCCTAGTCCTGACTGCTCTTCACCCAGAACATTTCTCAGGCTTGTGTTTATGGCAAGAAACCTTGAGGGATGAAATGTCAAGCAGGAGCAGGCTTGCTCACTGGTTACTGAAAGCAGTGGGTTCCGCAGCTCAGTGTTCCTCAATGGTGATACTCACCCACTGTGTGCCCAGCATCCATTCAAGCCCCTGAGACTTGGGGGCCGAGGGAACCAGCACGTATACCGATGCTCACGCTGCTTGCTGAGCTGTAAGCCGTGAAGTATTTTGCCTCTGACCCAGGAGTCTCGTGTCTTTACCAGTGCTCTTGACAGCAACAGGCTAACTTACGAGGTAGTCATCCACATAAAACAAAATCCTAGACCAAACCATGCTTTACAGAAACATAGAAACTATTCCATCCATTCATATAAAGGATATGTTTTGAGGCTTTAAGACCAACCCACTGTGCTTAGCACTCTCCTAAATATGCTGATCATGTAATTAGATATAAGTAAATATACCAACTATGCTTGGCAGAACTTACCTTTCATAAAATCATGGCAGCCATTAACGATTTAATCGGTCATTTCGTAGAATTATATTGAGAATCCTCAAGCTGTTAAAATGGCTTGACTTTTCTGCTTCAACTAAAAAAATGAGTAGAGAATACGTTTCACTTCAGCTTTCCTGTGGGGAGGTTTCTGAAGAGCACTTCTGTATAGAATTAGCAGTTTTATTTAGCTGTCTACCTCAGCTCTGTGCTCTGCCTAGTTTTATCCTCTTTCTTCTTTTTTTCTTCCTTTAATTTTTATTCTCGTTGAGAACACAGCACCTCTGAGTGAACCAGAAACAGTAACATATGTTTTTAAATTGTTAGAGTTTTTTTTTTAAACTCCAGCCTTAAGAGATAAAAGGAAATTATGAGTTTAGGCATCAATGACATATGACCGCTGAAGTATTAGGGTAGAAAAAAGTGAGTATTTATTGATCAGTTAGCAAGTGTCAGGTCCTTTGAAAGTGCTTTACATGCATTATATCATTAAATCTCCCAATTATCTGAGAGTTAAGTATTATTGAGGGAGAAACTAGACTATTCGAAAAGGAGACTAAGTAGCATTAGGGAACCAGCCCAAGTGCCTGGCAAAACATGACTCCTACCAGACAGGTCAGCCATTTACACCAAAGGCACTTAACCATGAACTCACGCGTCCAGGGAGAGTTAAAGGAAGATAGGGAGAGATGGCCGTGTCCCCATCAGAACCTATTTTCCCATCCTCCAGGGAAGAAGACTACATATCCCAGCCCTCCTCCACCCCCTTGTATCTAGGCATGAAGCCATGGGTGGTTCTCTCTTTACAGTGGAATGTGAGCAGAGATGATAGACCAGCCACGAGTGTGCCTCCCGCAGGATCTCCATCTACTTGCTGAAAGCAACGGACTTCAAGGATCGTAGCAAGGAGTGGAAGGAGTCCAGGTGTCTGAGACATCATGAAGAAGACACCCCCCTGAGCACCAGCAGTGGGCTGGGCTGATGCTAGAACAGAAAAGAAAAGCTTTTATTATGTGACAGCACTAATATTTCAAGTTTATCTCACTACAGCAGCTCCCATTACCTTACTAATTTGGGTGGAAATGACCAGAATATCACCTTTCAGTTCAGTTCAGTCACTCAGTTGTGTCCGGCTCTTTGCGACCCCATGAATCACAGCACGCCAGGCCTCCCTGTCCATCACCAACTCCCAGAGTTCACTCAAACTCATGTCGATCGAGTCGGTGATGTCATCCAGCCATCTCATCCTCTGTCGTCCCCTTCTCCTCCTGCCCCCAATCCCTCCCAACATCAGGGTCTTTTCCAATGAGTCAACTCTTCGCATGAGGTGGCCAAAGTATTGGAGTTTCAGCTTCAGCATCATTCCTTCCAATGAACACCCAGGGCTGATCTCCTTTAGGATGGACTGGTTGGATCTCCTTGCAGTCCAAGGGATTCTCAAGAGTCTTCTCCAACACCACAGTTCAAAGGCATGAATTCTTTGGTGCTCAGTTTTCTTCACAGTCCAATTCTCACATCCATACATGACCACTGGAAAAACCGTAGCCTTAACTAGACAGACCTTTGATGGCAAAGTAATGTCTCTGCTTTTCAACATGCTATCTAGGTTGGTCATAAATTTCCTTCCAAGGAGTAAGCGTCTTTTAATTTCATGGCTGCAGTCACCATCTGCAGTGATTTTGGAGCCCCCCAAAATAAAGTCAGCCACTGTTTCCACTGTTTCCCCATCTATTTCCCATGAAGTGATGGGACCAGATGCCATGATCTTAGTTTTCTGAATGTTGAGCTTTAAGCCAGCTTTTCACTCTCCTCAAGAGGCTTTTTAGTTCCTCTTCACTTTCTGCCAGAAGGGTGGTGTCATCTGCATATCTGAGGTTATTGATATTTCTCCCAGCAGTCTTGATTCCATCTTGTGCTTCATCCAGCCCAGCGTTTCTCATGATGTACTCTGCATATGAGTTAAATAAGCTGGGTGAC
Organism: Oryx dammah; assembly: GCF_014754425.2. Lineage (NCBI taxonomy): Eukaryota > Metazoa > Chordata > Mammalia > Artiodactyla > Bovidae > Oryx > Oryx dammah. Next base: position 12,461,714 of record NW_024070191.1, read on the forward strand.
AGTATACAGCCTTGACGTACTCCTTTTCCTATTTGGAACCAGTCTGTTGTTCCATGTCCAGTTCTAACTGTTGCTTCCTGACCTGCATATAGGTTTCTGAGGAGACAGGTCAGGTGGTCTGGTATTCCCATCTCTTTAAGAATTTTCCACAGTTTATTGTGATCCACACGGTCAAAGGCTTTGGCATAGTCAATAAAGCAGAAATAGATGTTTCTCTGGAACTCTCTTGCTTTTTTTGATGATCCAGAGGATGTTGGCAATTTGATCTCTGGTTCCTCTGCCTTTCCTAATACCAGCTTGAACATCTGGAAGTTCATGGTTCACATATTGCTGAAGCCTGGCTTGGAGAATTTTTAGCATTACTTTATTAGCATATGAGATGAGTGCAATTGTGCAGTAGTATATCACCTTTAAGAGCACTCAAATATGTTTAAATATTTGATTAAACCAGGATGGTGTTATTTGGGGGGTGGACTTCTAAAATATTTGATTATTACCTTGCAAATGTGAAAGAGCATATATTGTTATTAATATTACCCTTACAAAAAGAAAAAGCTCTGAAAATATGAATATGTTAGGAGTGGTGTAATAGTTGGTTATCACCTGGTGAGTGAACTGCCTCTCTTTAATTGGGCAAGTAGGGGACTTCCCTGGGGGTCGAGTGGCTACAGCTCCGTGCTCCCAGTGCACGGGGCCTGGGTTCAGTCCCTGGTCAGGGAACTAGATCCCACACGCTGCAACTAAGACCTGGTACAGTCAAACAAATAAATAAAAATAAATATTAATTGGGCAATTAATTGAATTTCTATGAACCCCAGTTCCCTAGTCGGTAAAATGAAACAATCCAACCTCTTTAGGGTTACTCTCACATTTCTTTACTGACAGTGTGCAGTCCTCGAGGATAGAAATAGTGTCCAGTTTATCTGTGTGTCTATATTAGCCCTGTTGTAGCACGTAGGGTGTGTCAATATATATTGAATGAATTTCTGATGGAAGAGAACATGATATCCTTTTAGAAAGCACTTTGAGTCAAAAGCCATAAATGTATCTATTCTAGTTGGCCCAGTATTAACATGCAGCATTATTTATGAATAATCCAAGTAAAAGAAGAGACGAGATTGGATAGGGTTGCAGAAGCCTTATTTCAGTCTTTGAAAATCGTCTTTGTATCCAGCTGTAACTGAGTGATTTGGTGAAGTGTGGTGCAGTTTTCCTGCTTTTAAAAGGTGAATAACTCTTGGTTACTATAGTTAATAATACTGTATTGTGTATTAGAAGGTAGTTTGGAGAGAAAAAATAGTTGTGGCTATGTTTGATGGTGAATATAACTGGAATAGTGGTAGTGATCATTTTGCAATATATATAAACATCAAATCATTACATTGTACATTGACATTAGCATTATGTCAGTTATACCACAATTAATACACAATTAATAAATACATACATAAATAAAAGGTAGCATAAACCACATAAATATCATGCAAGTTTATGCTGGATAACTAACAGAAACAGAAATGGAACTATATCTTTATGAAAATTATTGAAAAATGAAATTTCCACTTAGGAAAGCCTTAGAAGGGAACATACACAGGAAGTGGAAAACATTTTTGCTATGTTAGTGATAGAACCATAGAATAACTTTTTTTCATTTTCAATTGATTTACATGGTGAGATGGGAGAGGAGTCTAGAAAAGAATGTATGGGACTAGCTATTTAAGGCTGTTGAATGGCAAAAAGCACCTTTGTACTTCATTCTGTGGGTACCAGTGGGTATGCATCATGTCACAGTATTATATAGATCTGTGATTGAATCTAGTTTTTAGAAAGATGATTTGTGGTGAGAGAATGTGGTAACAGGGAGATGGGTCAGAGAGTTTCTGCAACAGTTCAGGTGATGGTTGGGCAAATGTGGATTAACTGTGTCTTTCTCTTTTCTGATGCTTTCACATCTGGGTCCTTGCTTACTCCAGAGAGATGGCTCCTCCCAGGGTTGGCCAGTTTCTAGAGATGAGAAACAGCTGGCTCAGGAGGACTTCCCTGGTGGCTTAGATGGTAAAGCATATGACTGCAATGCAGGAGGCCCAGGTTCGATCCCTGGCTTGGGAAGATCCTCCGCAGAAGGAAATGGCAACCCACTCCAGTACTCTTGCCTGGAAAATCTCATGGACGGAGGAGCATGGTAGGCTGCAGTCCATCGGGTTGCAGAGTCTGACAGACTGAGCGACTTCACTTTCACTTTCAGGAGGATATTCTTTCAGTTGCAAACCAACCAATCCAGAGTGTCTCTGGTTCATTATCCGCAAGCCCTAATCACCCCCAGGCCAGACCCCAGACAGCTAGGGACAAGCCCTGTACCAGGAGCCTACCACAGTTATTCAAACTAGACAGTTAGAAGCCTGTTTGCCTGCTTCGCCCCCTCCTTCCTGCAGAAACCATGGGAGAGGCCCTCACTCACAGCTCTCCTGCCTCCTGACCCACCCGATGCTTCCTTGGGGGAATGAGGAGGGGGCCCTGCCTGGTGCAGCCTCCCCCACCTCCTGGGAACTGGGATCTGTTGGCCTTACATAAGTCAGGTTTTCTATTAGTATTCTGTATTTTAAAACAAGTTGTGGACCTAAATGAAAGCAGTAAAGTGAGGACAGGGAACAAGATGGAGCGATGTTTAGGTGTCAGAATGACAGGGCTTTTAAAAATTTTTTCTTTATTTTTAATTGGAGTATAATTGCTTTACAAGGTTGTGTTAGTTTCTGATGTGCAGCAGGTGAATCAGCTACATGTGTGTGAGTGTGTATATCCCCTCCCTCTTGAGCCTGCCTCCTGCTCCCCCAGTCACACCCCGCTAGGTCATCACTGAGCCCCGAGCTGGGTGCCTGTGCTGCACGGCAGCTTCCCACTAGCTGTCTAGCTGTGTTACACATGCTAGTGCTCCTCTCTCAACCCGTCTCACCCTCTTCTTGCCCCCGTGTCCACAAGTCCATTCTCCGTGTCTGTGTGTCTACTTCTGCCCCACAAATAGGTTTGAGTGATATGGATGAACCTTAAGTCAGTCATACAGAGTGAAGTAAGTCAGCAATAGAAAAAGAAGTATCACATATTAATGCATAGTCATGGAGTCTAGAAAGGCGGTACTGATGAACTATTTGTGGGGCAAAGTTACAGGTTTTGATGGTGACATTATGTGGGGATAAATGGATGTGGGGAGCCCCTGATTCCTGACAGATCTCTAGCGTAATGATGCTGTGGAAAGTGATTAACTAGAAGAGGCTTTGAGGGAAAAGAAACACCTCTGGTTTGGAGCTTGTAGGGTTTAAGTCCAGTTCAGTTCAGTCACTCAGTTGTATCCAGCTTTTTGCGACCCCATGGAGCGCAGCATGCCAGGCCTCCCTGTCCATCACCAACTTCTGGAGCTTACTCAAACTCATGTCCATCAAGTCGGTGATGCCATCCAGCCATCTCATCCTCTGTTGTCCCCTTCTCCTCCTGTCTTCAATCTTTCCCAGCATCAGGGTTTTTTCAAATGAATCAGCTCTCTGCATCAGGTGGCCAAAGTATTGGAGCTTCAGCATCAGTCCTTCCAATGAATATTCAGGACTGATTTCCCTTAGGATGGACTGGTTGGATCTTCTTGCAGTTCAAGGGACTCTCAAGAGTCTTCTCCAACACCGCAGTTCAAAAGCATCAATTCTTCGGCACTCAGCTTCCTTTATAGTCCAACTCTCACATCCATATGTGACTACTGGAAAAACCATAGATTTGACTAACGAACCTTTGTTGGTAAAATAATGTCTTTCCTTTTTTTTGTAGGGTTTAGGGTCCTGAAGGACATCCACATAGAAATATCTAGGAGGCAGTAATAAAGATGTATCCTGAATAGTGGTTTTGTATCTTTTATCACCATGACCCACAGTATCATATATATTTTACATTTGACCCTATACACGACCCTATACACCCTATACAGAAAATTTCTTTTCTGTAATGTTACAGTTTATTTGTTCTTTTATTATTTTTGTTCTTTTAACTTTTACAGTGTTGTATTGATGTCTGCCATACAACAACATGAATCAGTTAAAATTATACATCTATCCCCTACCCCTTGAGCCTTCCTCCCTTCCCCCCATCCCACCCCTCTTGGTCATCACAGAGCACCAGACTGGGCTCCCTGTCTTATACAGCAGCTTCTTACCAGCTGTCTACTTGACACACGAGAGTGTAGGTATGTTGATGCCACTTTCTCCATTCATCTCACTCCTCTCTCCCCCACATACAAGTCCCTTCTCTACATCTGCTGAGACGAGCCTCTGCGCACAAATACAATTTATTTCACAGAACAATACCTCTCTCTTTTGTGATGCTCCCTGAGAGTTTCTATCTCTGCCATCCATTGTGTTTCATTTTTTAATGTGAGTTGTAAGCCACTAAATTGAATTCATGAACTGCTACAGAGTTACAGGCCATCCTTTGGAAAACACTGGTCTGGGGCATAAAAAAAAACAGACTGAAAAGATTTTAACATCTTAAATATACTGATATTAGCTGAAGCTGTGGGAGGTTTTCTAAGGACAAGGGTGGAGAGTAACAACATTTCCCAGATTATAACTCTGTAGAATACCACACATTTAAAAATGTTAAAGTGGATAGAGGAAGGGGAGTCAGCTTTTGCTGGGAAAGAATAGTAAATCTTAGTGGTAGAATCACCAGTGTTGAGAAACCAAGAAGGGGTGGTAAATGAAGAGTAGGTAAGAAGGTAGATGAGTAGGCTGCAGTGGCCGGAAAGATGAATGGAAGGTAAATGAAGAGAAGCAAAGAAGGTTCTACTTATGTTTTCAGAGAGTTCTTTAAAGAAGAAAAGACGTAAATATCTGTCTGTCTTTCTAAATGACAGTAACTAGGGAGGGGTAGAAAAGGATTCAAGCAAATTCCTTGAAACAGGCTGTTGTGTTTGCTAAGGATACATGTTAAAGACTGAATCAATGTTTGCTGACTTTTTTTGAAAAGAGAATTTAAAGAGTTAAGAAGAAATTGATGAAAGTGACCAATAAGTGGAAAAATAATAGTAACAATTAAAATTACAACCACTGAATTTTTTCACTTGGAAATGGACAGCCTAGAAACTAATAGCAAGAATCGTCTAGTAAATAGGGCCCTAGATTAAGAAAGATGAAAAATAATCTGGTTAAATTAATATGTATTTGAATATACATGCATACACAAATATACACATGTATATATTTTATTAATAATATATATGTAATTTCTTAAATGTAAATTGGTTTGGAGAGAATTAATGCATATAAGCTTTGTTAAGCTTAGGAATGAAGTTCAATGGAGATTAGGTCCGTTTTCTGAAACGCATGTTATTAATACATATTTTGGATGATTCACCTAGAAGAAATGGTAAATTACTACTGGAAGCTCTTTACAATTCCTGTGTGTTTGTGATCTTATCTGTGTTCCAGTAAAAGTCCAATCTAATATTGGTTAAAAAGTTCACTGCTGCTGCTGCTGCTGTTAAGTTGCTTCAGTCGTGTACGACTCTGTGCGACCCCATAGACGGCAGCCCACCAGGCTCCGCCGTCCCTGGGGTTCTCCAGGCAAGAACACTGGAGTGGGTTACCATTTCCTTCTCCAATGCAGGAAAGTGAAAAGTGAAAGTGAAGTCACTCAGTCGAGTCTGACTAGAAGCTGCTAAATAAATTTGTCCTCATTTAAAAAAAATTTTGTGATTCCACACACAGTTTTACGAAGCAACTCTGTAGTGATCATTCTTGCACACTGTGTTAGTCTCCAATTCAGAGGCTCGCCGTGGTCCTGCAGGACCAAAATGTTGATTGTTGTTGACTCAAGAAGTGAAGGTTGTGGATGCAAAAATTAACGTGATACTGTTCTGCGTGTATATCCTCAGTTGCTCATTCATCTCCCACTCTTTGCAACCTGGAAATTCCCTTATAATGTAGGATATCACAGGAGTGCTAGTCTATTCTAATCACAGATGTCATTCACACTCATGGGGAGGAGTTGATACAGGGCTTGTGTGTGTACACCAAGGGATGGGGATTTTGAAGATCAAAAGGGATTTTGCAGATGTAGCTAAGGTTCCTAATTTAGAAATCCCATGGACAAAGGAGCCTGGCGGGCTTGAGTCCATAGGGTCTCAAGAATCAGATACAACTTAGTGACTAAACCACCACCAGTTAGTCGTGTATTGTGCTGTGCTTAGTCACTCAGTCGTGTCTGACTCTTTGCAACCCCAGGGATTGTAGCCCACCAAGCTCTTCTGTCCATGGAATTTCCTCGGCAAGAATACTGCAGTGGGTTGCCATTTCTCCAGGGGATCCTCCCAACCTGGGGATTGAACCCATGTCTTCTGCATTGCAGACGGACTCTTTACCAACTGAGCCACCAGGGAAGTTCACCTGGGGCCTGTAACTGCAGGGAACTAAATCACAACAGCAAACCAGATGAGCTGGAATAGACACCTCAATTGAGCTCCTGATGAAAACAGTAGCTTGGCTGACACCTACATTTCAACCTGATGAGATCCTGAGCAGAGAACCCAGTGAACATGAGCCCGGACCTTCCTGATCCATAGAAACTGTGACATAATAAATTTGTTGTTGTAAACAGCTTAGATTAACTGGAAAATTATTACTCAGCAACAGAAAACTAATATAGGGGCACAGAGACGAAAATCAAAGACTGCACGGGCATCCCGTACCTATTCAGAGAAGCACTTCCTGTTCAGTGTGGTGTCCGTGTGTCGTGTTTGTTAGCAGAGTACTTGCAATGTGGCTGGGCTGAACTGAGATAAACTGCACTGTGAATAAACAGTAGATTCTAAAGCCTTAGAGCCAAAAAAAAAAAAAGGAACATAAAATCTATGATTTATATATCGCTTCCATGATGATATTTTTTGGATCGGTTCAGTCGCTCAGTCCCGTGCGACTCTGCAACTCCATGAATCGCAGCACACCAGGCCTCCCTGTCCATCACCAACTCCTGGCGCTTACCCAAACTCATGTCCATCGAGTCAGGGATGCCATCCAGCCATCTCATCCTCTGTCATCCCCTTCTCCTCCTGCCCCCAATCCCTCCCAGCATCAGGGTCTTTTCCAATGAGTCAGCTCTTCACATGAGGTGAAGAGTACTGGTGCCAAAGTACTGGAGTTTCAGCTTTAGCATCAGTTCTTCCAATGAACACCCAGGGCTGATCTCCTTTAGGATGGACCGGTTGGATCTCCTAAGTCCAAAGGACTCTCAAGAGTCTTCTCCAACACCACAGTTCAAAAGCATCAATTCTTTGGTGCTCAGCTTGCTTTACAGTCCAACTCTCACATCCATACATGACCACTGGAAAAACCGTAGTCTTGACTAGACAGACCTTTGTTGGCAAAGTAATGTCTCTGCTTTTGAATATGCTATCTAGGTTGGTCATAACTTTCCTTCCAAGGAGTAAGCATCTTTTAATTTCATGGCTATGTTAGACTAAATTAACTGTATTGTTAAATACATTCAACCTGTTTCTTTTTCCTTTTTTAAATGTGATTACTAAAACATTAAAATTATATATGAGGCTCACATGTGTCTTTGGACAGAGGAGAAGTTGAAAGATAAGAAAGAAGTAAAAATTCCATTTCACCAGAAATTACAAGTGTTTGCATTTTTATGTACTAGCTTTCTATTATTTTTAAGGCATAAATTTTTCTTTCCCTCTGCTGTTTATTCCATGATATCAAGACACAAGTACAGGGCAAGAGAAAAACAGCACAGTGAGCTTAAAGTGTTTGCCTGAGATGTCACCTTTGTTAAGTGAACGAGCTGACCTCATGTCTTTCTGGCTCCAAATTGTCCTCTAAAACCTACATTCTTCTACACAAAACACAATACCTCTCCTGAAAAATCTTGACAGAAAAAAATGATGACTCAGTATTATATTACAGAAAGTATTAAACACAGAAAGAAAACTCAGCAAGGCGTGAAATTTTACATTATTATGGAAGATTTTTTTTTTTTTTTTGTAATTTCTAAGTAGTTACCAAAATGTTTACAAGGCTGGTGGTAAATTTTTTTTCTAGAATATATTCAAGAGGTATGGATTTCCCAGGTAGCACTAGTGGTAAAGAATAATCTCCCTGACAATGCAGGAGCCACAGGAGATGCAGGTTCTATCCCTGGGTTGGGAAAAGCCTGTGGAGGAGGAAATAGCAACCCATTCCAGTATTCTTGCCTGGGAAATCCCCTGGACAGAGGAGCCTGGTAGGCTATATCCATGGGGTCTCAGAGTTGGACACAGCTGAGCAACTGAGCTTTTTTTGATGATCCAGCGGATTTTGGCAATTTGATCTCTGGTTCCTCTGCCTTTTCTAAAACCAGCTTGAACATCTGGAAGTTCACGGTTCACATATTGCTGAAGCCTGGCTTGGAGAATTTTGAGCATTACTTTACTAGTGTGTGAGCTGAGTGCATTGTGCGGTAGTTTGAGCATTCTTTGGCATTGACCTACCTCTTGAGAAACCTATATGCAGATCAGGAAGCAACAGTTAGAACTGGACATGGAACAACAGACTGGTTCCAAATAGGAAAAGAAGTATGTCAAGGCTGTATATTGTCACCCTGCTTATTTAACTTATATGCAGAGTACATCATGAGAAACACTGGGCTGGAAGAAGCACAAGCTGGAATCAAGATTGCCGGGAGAAATATCAATAACCTCAGATATGCAGGTGACACCACCCTTATGGCAGAAAGTGAAGAGGAACTCAAAAGCCTCTTGATGAAAGTGAAAGAGGAGAGTGAAAAAGTTGGCTTAAAGCTCAGGTCATGACATCTGGTCCCATCACTTCATGGGAAATAGATGTGGAAACAGTGGCAGACTTTATTTTTTTAGGCTCCAAAATCACTGCAGATGGTAATTGCAGCCATGAAATTAAAAGACACTTACTCCTTGGAAGAAAAGTTATGACCAACATAGATAGCATATTGAAAACCAGAGACATTACTTTGCTAAGAAAGGTCCATCTAGTCAAGGCTATGGTTTTTCCAGTGGTCATGTATGGTTGTGAGAATTGGACTGTGAAGAAAGCTGAGTGCCGAAGAATTGATGCTTTTGAACTGTGGTGTTGGAGAAGATTCTTGAGAGTCCCTTGGACTGCAAGGAGATCCAACTAGTCCATTCTAAAGGAGATCAGCCCTGGGTGTTCTTTGGAAGGAATGATGCTAAAGCTGAAGCTCCAGTATTTTGGCCACCTCATGCGAAGAGTTGACTCATTGGAAAAGACCCTGATGCTGGGAGGGATTGGGGGCAGGAGGAGAAGGGGACGACAGAGGATGAGATGGCTGGATGGCATCACCAACTCGATGGACATGAGTTTGAGTGAACTCTGGGAGTTGGTGATGGACGGGGAGGCCTGGAGTGCTGCAGTCCATGGGGTCACAAAGAGTCAGATACGACTGAACTAAACTGAAATAAACTGCTTTAGAGAGGCTTCTTTTTAAATGAAGTGCACAAGAAAAAGAAATGATAGACATATAAGAAGGAAAGAAATTAAAACTTAGCAGAGTATATGATCTTGTGTATAGAAAATCTTAAGGAAAATCTTTTTTAAAAATTTCTAGAATAAGAATTGAGCAAGACACAAGACCAATATACAAAACTCAGTTGTATTTCTATAGTCTGGCAACAAACAATCTGAAAATGAAATTAAGAAAACAGTCAGACGTAGTAGTAAATCCAGGCTGTGGACCGGCAGGGTTTTTTCACAACAGGTAGATACAGTTCTTTGGTACCTGAATAATACCAGAGGTGTATATTTGGGATATTTTGCCCTTAAATGGAAACATTTCATGTTGTTTTAATTCCAGAATATATACTGCTAAGTTTGAGCATTCATTTCTGAATTTAACTGAGAGTAGCTTATTTCACATCCCAGCTTTTTCAAAAAGCAAACATGAAAAAGTTACGCATTAAATTATTCCTGCTAAATGTATGAGCCGGTAGGAGAGTTTGCTGCTGCTTTTTATTGCCCAACAGATGTTGGCATTTCAAAAATAAACACCGTTTTTTCCCTAGGAGTGAATTTCTTTCTTTATGAATCAGTTTTGAACAAGTTAGTGTAGGCTTATATCTTCTAGAGAGTATGTAATTTATTATTTTGTAACAAAATGGCTTAAAAGAAAAATAATTATTGTACCATGAATTCATACATCAGCTCTTGCCTTCTCTCCTGGGCCATAGTTCTAATTATTTTTTCTAATGGTAATTGATAACCAGGTGAATTCCCTTGCTGTTACAGCTTTATAGAATTTTTTTTTCCTCTTAGCTTTCTTGGGAATAATAGAAAATCTCCAAGTTCAAATATATGTCAAAGTGATGTACTTCTTCTCTACATAAATAATAACTGGAGAAGGGCTTGTTAAAGGTGCCTTTCATTTTTTATTTCAGATTTGCATCAAAAAAGTAATGACAGTTCATTAGCACTTGAAGTATCTAAAACTTCAAAAATATATTTCACAATTCAAGGTTAAGTGGGTCATCATCAGTTATGAAAAGAAGGATCACGCCCTGTGTAGAATGTTTCACATATTTCAAAGTGTTATCTCTTGTGGGGAAACACAAGTCACCATCCTTCTTCAGAGAAGTGACATGCCAATAGCAAGATCTATACAGGCTTACCCTTTAATATATGTATAAAGGAGAGGCTTTGCAGACTTTTCCTTGGGGAAAGTTTCCCACTGACTCGAGTAGTTGTCGTCGGTATTAAAACATTAGATGAAAAGGATTGTCTGGTTATAAATTACCATGCTTTGTATGTGCTTTTGCCACGGCACTTTTTAATACCGCTATATTTGCATGGAGAGTTTTAATTAAGAGATAACTGTCACCACAGGTTGGCTGCAGAAGGCTATAGACTCCAGCAGCGAGAGAAACGCTGCTGCCAAGTCGTGCAGGTTGGGTAGCAAATGGGGGGTCGGAAACATGAAATTAGGCTATAATTAAAGGCATAACAGTCACTTCTTTCTAATTGAATGAATAATATAAAAATATTTTAAATGCATTCACTTATTTTTTAATCATTTCTTATTCCTTTGAATGCCTCTTAAAGGACTATGAACGTTCTTGCCCCAGTAGGCACTTTTTTCTTTTCATTTTCAAAATAAATTTTATTCATTGTTATTGGAGTAGAGTTGCTTTGCAATGTTGTGTTAGCTTCTGCTGTATAGTGAAGTGGATCAGCTATCTGTATATGTATATCCCTGTTTTGGATTTCTCTCCTGTTCAGGGCACCACAGAGCACCAAGTAGAGTTCCATGTGCTGTACAGCGGGTTCTCATTAGTGATCTATTTCATATATAGCAGTGCATGTATGTCAATCCCGACCTCCCAGCCCAGCCCACCCTGCCTTCCCCTCTTGGTATAAATACGTCTGTTCTGTACATTTGTGTCTCTATTTCTGCTTTGCAAGTAGGTTCCTTTGTATCATTTTTCTTGATTCCACATATAAGCGATATTATACGATATTTATTTTTGTCTTTATGACTTACTTCACTCTGTATAACAGTCTCTAGATCCAGCCACATCTCTGCAAATTGCACAATTTCAAGGAACTTTAAAAAAAAAAATTTAACATATGGTTTGTTTTCTCAACTGGATAGTACAAATTCTTAAACATGAAAGCTCTGATCCAAGATTTCATCTTTTCCTGTTCCTTTTCTCTAATAGATTTGAGTCAGGATTGTCAATTTTTCTTGCAAAGTGGCTTATAACAAAGCGAAGGATTATTTTACTTATTGTCTAGGAAAATGAGTCAGAAGAGAGTCTCCTATGAAGTTCTAACTATTTAGAACTAGGAATATTTTATACATAAAGGTGGGAAATGAAGTTGAAATAATTCTGTATTATTTATTCATGGACCCTTTTTTATCCCATTTTACCGTGCATTTTGAGTAAGACATAATTGCGATTTCCAGTCTTAATCCAGACTATGCACACGTGGATCACAGAAAGAATGCTCTAGGCTCAAGGTTGTAATTCTGATCAGAGCTCACTGTTTTCCCTTCTGCTTTCACCCTGTCAACCAGGTAATTGCTTCTGCTTGGTCTTCAGTTATCTGAACCAACTATAACCTTTCTGGAACAGGTAGGGTTTCTTTAGGCACAATAATGTGGGCGGGACAGCCGTCCAGTCCCTGTTTTCATAGTAAATTAGCAGGTACTGAGAAGGGAACATAATTGCCATGCCATAGTGTAACTTGAACTTAACGTAATCTCTTGTTTCTTAACTAAGGTATTTTGAATTATGGCAAATGTTATTCCCCGAGAGGAAGTTTTGGACCGTCTGGAAATGTTTGTGTTTAGTAAGAACATGTCTTCTGGTGTCTCTGTTGATTGGCTTTGGTTTTTGGTTGAAAGTTATATGCAGCCCGTTTGGATTAGAAGGGGTTGGATATGGGCCAACCCACCCTCCTTTTTCATTTAAAAATAATTTTTAAGAGTGAGAGACAAGTTGAATAATTGGAGACAATAGAAACAAAGCATTCTACTTTATTACTCTATTTTATGATATCCTACATGTATTCTGTAGGGTATTTACTTAGCTCATATGTATGATACCATACTGCAAAGGCAACTATCCAGTTTAGAGGAAAGAATTTGCCATGGAAATAAAAGGGCTTGCCTACAGTTCATTTCATATCCTTTCCTCCTCCTTTTGTTATCCATCACTTTCCTGTAACTGGGATGAAGCTCTCATCTTTTTACATTTACAAATCCAGTTGACTAAGAGGCAATAGTTACTTAGGTTTATTTGAACAAGAAGAAAGAAAATACGTTCACAGCAGGGACACAAAAAATTATGAAATTTATTACTTTGCCAAATACTTGAATGTGTTATTTCAAAAGGTGACGTGTTCAAAATCTTGCATTGAGAACCAAAATAGCATCTGTCAGCTCACTCAGAATAATTGACTTAATATACCTCCATATTAGTGAAACTCTTAAAACCTGACCAGCCTTGTGAATCCAGACTTAGAGTCATTGCTTTTTTTAAATGAGAGGGAATCAAATTATATCCAAACAAAACAAAACAAGGACCAGGAGAGGTTCTGTAGTTTACATAACCATATAGTAGTTAGGTATTAGTGGCCATGTGTTTTGGATCCTACCTCTTGGATCCTGACCCTGCCTTCCGCTGCTCCACTCTGCCTCTGACTTTTGAGTAAAGAAAAATATGATGGTTGTGAAAATTTACCAAAAACCTGACCACAGGGTTGCTTTACAAAGCAGCTTCCCATAGAGTATATTGAAGATGTAATTTTCAAATTAAAAACAAAAATAGAAACTAGTTTCAGACACAAAGTTCATCTTTAGAACCATGCTGTTGGATATTCATTGTTATGTCCAGTGTTACAAATTAAGATATGGAGACTTGGAGAGGTTAGTTAGATGATTTGTTCAAGGTCAGATAATAATAGCTGCCAAAACATAGAATTCGCAGCTGGTCTGACTTCAAACACCAACCACTTTTCCATTACACTATGCTTTCTCTCCTTTGTACTTTATACTTTTAATGCAAAATCAATTTCTTATGAAGTAAAACATATCTGTTCTAATAAGAATGAATACTACTATAGAGTATTAATATTTTTGAACTGTATCTGTCCACCCATCCCACATATGTCCACCTTGTATCAGAGTTATATTGAGGAATTTCTGTTACCCATAAGAGTTCCACTTCATCTGAGTCTCCTATGCCTCCATGTTTATAATTCACCGTCCTTCACATCATCCTTCAAAAGTGTATAGGTATAATAGGAAGGAACAAAATTGTGCTATTCAGAGACATAGATGGTAGATGGCCCTAGAAACTTCCACACAGTACAGTAAGTCAGAAAGAGAAAAAAAAATACTGTGTAATATTGCTTATATGTGGAATCTTGAAAAATGGTGCAAATGATCTTATTTGCAAAGCAGAAGTAGAGACACAGATGGATCCACAGTGGGGAGGGGACAGTAAGGTGGATTGGGAGACTGGGATGGACATGTATACGCTACTCTGTGTAGAATGGGGACTTCTTCTCTGGTGGCTCAGCAGCCAAGAATCCAATGTCAAAAATCCAGTCAGGAATCAGTCCTACAATGCAGGAGATGGAGGTTTGACGCCTGGGTCACAAAGACCCCTGAAGACAGAAGTGGCAACCCACTCCAACATTCTTGAGTTGGAAATCCCATGGACAGAGGAGCCGGGCAGGCTACAGTCCGTGGGGTTGCAAGAGTCAGACACACGTAGTGACTAAACCACCCCATGTATAAAATAACTGAGAGCCTTCCGTATAACACAGGAAACTCTACTCCGTGCTCGGTGGTGACCTATTTGGGAAGGAAATCCAGAAGACGGGATAGATGTGTAAGGATAGCTGACTCACACTGCTGTACGGTAGAGACTAACACGGCATTGTAAAGCAGCTAGACTCCAATAAAAATTAATAATAAAGTGTAAAGGTCTAAAATCACTCAACTCTTTGTCAGTCAGCAGTGTTACTTGTTCGCTTGGGTGGCATGCCATGTTCAAAATGAAGCCAGGAAGATATCCAAATAAATGAAAGTCATTTTGATAAGAACCAAGCAAGGGGACATAATGAGGAAAACCACTGACTGATCACAATTGATTTGGTTTACTTTTTACTATTTTCGGTGCCTGACACCACTTTTTCTAGCACATTTCCTTCCTTCTGGGCCATCTCTACGCTAGGCAGAGGCAATCTCTGACTATCTCTTTCAGCATGAACTACCCCTCCCTCTCCCTGTGTGTTTAGAATCCTCCCAGCAGCTCACTACCTTTAATTTAGTTGTTGGGCATTCTCCCTTCTCTTTCCGCTTTCCTTTTGCCCAAATCAAACACGTAACTCCTCTTGCTTGAGTAGAGCTACATAGCCTGCATGGTTGTTAATGCATTCAAGTTATAGGAAATAAGGTAAAGGAAATAGTAGGAAGAATGGATATCATTTGTTTTGTGTCTGCATCCTCTCTAGGACGTTAACTCTGGGAAGGTAGAACTGTAACTGTCTCATTCACCTCTCTATCCCCAGAGCCTCAAACAGTGAACACGAATGAGTGAAAGAATAAGTGAATGGCTCTCATTTACTGGGAACCCTCATAGCTCTGCTAGCCATTTTACTGTCAAAGCTTCACCAGGGCAGCACATCTTCATTACATACGAGGTGTTACCATTCTCGTGCTGGCTGCAACTACATTTGATTCACCTTCAGACTGTGAATCTGTCTGAGGAGCATCCTAACTTGATCATTACAACTGTGTGTGATGTTGTTGAAGTGGTCACTCGTCTGTCTTGTAGTTTTTGGACACTAATTATTAGCACCTCTCCCTCCTTAAGTTCTTGGACTTTTTCTGAGCTCCTAATACCCATTCCCTTCTCCAGGAGCTCTTCCCAACCCAGGGATTGAACCCGGGTCTCCTGCATTGTAGACGCTTTACCGTCTGAACTACCAGGGAAGTTAATAATATCTGAAATTTCCTGGTGTGTATAATATATTCTGACAAATGAAATTTAGATAATTATATTGTTTTTCTTTAGCGATACCATGTGTTGTCTGTAGTGTTAGATTTGAAAGCAAGTATTTCAATTAAAAGAGTCAAACATAGTTAACAGTCAAAAGAGGTGATCCAGTGGAATAGAAAGTTAAGAAATGGGCTCTGGCCAGATGTTTTTTCATTACCTACATTTTTTCCTTCAATCTTGAAACATCCTTCCGTTTTAACTTTCTGAAATTTGAATGTATTTTTTAGTTGGTGTCAAAAGAAACTTGCTTGCTGTTGGATCGAGAAGTAAATGGTAACATGGTTGTCACCATGATGCTCTGCCTAATTACGAGTGATCAAAAGTGATTCGTTAGACTTCAAATGAGTTTTGTGACCTTGTTACCAATGCAAAAAAAAAATGGTATATAATTGTATGGATCAAGAAGAATTAACACCTGTTGGTATTAAAACAAGCAAGCAACAACAAAAAGAATTGTGAACATTTAACATCAATTTTTACCCCATACAGGAAGTAATTAAAATGGAAGGTTGATGTTAAAATCTGCAATATCATACATAAGAGGGAATATAGTTGTGTGAATTTGGATAGGTTGTTTATAAACTTCTCTAAATGTTTATATTTTCACCTATGTATAAGGAATTAGGCCAAGTGTATTTTGAGAGCCTTTCTAACTCTAATTTCATGTATTCTTACACTGAAAATGAATCTTCAAAGTTCAGCAAGATTTAAAACTCTTAGTAGTCTTCTCATGTCACATTCTTTGTAGCCTGCAAGGATTTCTCCAGTGCCATCTCCTGAAATTGTTTCAATAAAGGAAATTATAGAAATGGTAGTCTTTTCAAGAAATCATAAAGTTCTGAAGAAAATAAGACTTTTTCTCTGGTCCTTTTTTGTATCTAGGGAAAAAAGAACTATTTATCAGCAAAGACCATTACCCAGAGGCTAAGAACAAATCGGGGCTCCATGTATTCAGACCAAAATGTCTCTTTTATTACAGTAGTGGTTTATTATGTTAAATTATGTGTTAGGTGGCAGCCTGGATGGGAGGGGAGTTGGGGGGAGAAGGGATACACGTATATGTATGGCTGAGTCACGCTGCTGTGTACCTGAAACTGTCACAGAGTTGTTAATCACCTATGCTCCGATATACAGTAAAAAGTTTAAAAGAATTGGTGTGTTAGTTCTAAAGCCAACCAATTTGATAGCACTATGAGTGACTCAGATGGCGAGTTCTGATCGCTTCCAGTCTTCTACCTTGATTATAGCAGTCAGCACTCACCTTCACTCTGTTCCCTAAGTACCCTCTGTGCCTGGTCATGCGCTGTTTAACTGCATCCGTGTTTAGCCTCAGTGACAAATTTTTGTGATTGCTGTGCTTGCAACTAAAACTCACCTTGGCTCCTGAGCTTGCCAATTTCTATTCCTGTAATTTTGAAGCAATTTCAGGGTAGATTCTAGCTTCTGGTATTATCATGTGGAAGAGGGAAGAAGCGTTTGACGTATTGGGGTCAGTAAAGTAACTGAACTTGAAAGGGGTCAGGAGAGATGGAAATAAGCACCAGGAAGGTTGCTCTTCTAGAAGGGAACCCAAGTCTAATATCACTTGGTCTTAAAAAGACTACCTCATGGCGTATTTTGTATATTATGGATGAATAGGATGCACTTCCAGGTGTATAAAGATGGACTATATGAGAATACCATGGAGAGAGTGTAGATAGAGGAGGAAATGGTGATCTCGCAGTCAAGCTCTGAGTAGTCAGAGGAGGGCTGATGGGTGAAGGAGATGGGACAAGAAGAAAACCAGGAGTCTGTGGTGTCAGGGAAACCCAGGGAGGAAAGTATTCGGAGGAATATGTGCTAGAGTCAAAGACTTCTGAGATACTCAGTACAAAACACTAGCAGTTATTTTATTATAGTTGTTCAGTCGCTAAGTCGTATCTGACTCTTTGCAGCCCCATGAACCATAGCCCGCCAGGCTCCTCTGTCCATGGGATCCTCCAGGCAAGAATACTGGAGGGGTTGCCATTTCCTCCTCCAGGGGATTTTCCCAACTCAAGGATCTAGCCCGCCTCTCCTGCATTGGCAGGCCGATTCTTGACCATTATTTTATTATTATAAATAACAAATCACTTTTAGTTACCCAAAAATTAGATCCCCAAAACAAATGAAAAGTAAGTAGCAGAGACATAAAATGGACTATGAAGTGGTGTTAAAATGCTGATGTGTTAAGCATGCTAACACCCTTTTTGAAAGCTGGTATTAGTTATTTATCTTCACAGTGACCACAAAGTGAAACGGATTGTATCAGGGTCCTCAAGACCACCCCCGGGTTAGAGGGGCTGCTGCGAGGACTCGCAGGCCTCAGTCTTACTAAGATTTCTTTCAGTGAAAGGACCCAAAGCAAAATCAGCAAAGGGAGAAGACACGGGGTGACGTCCAGAGGTAACCAGACACAGACTCGCTAGACTCCCCAGCTCGTGGAGTCACGCAGGGCCAACTTAAAGTCCCTGGAATGAGTGACAACCACCTCTGTGAAGTACTGTCTAATGGAAATTCATGAGAGACTCAGCATGCAGGGTTTGTCACCTGCAGGCTGATTATGGAACCGTCCTCTGCCTTGTATGTGCCAAAACTCCAGACTCACGGAAGGAAAGCGTACACAATTGATATGAAAGACTGTGAGCATGGTAAACCACTTTTATCAGTTTGGGGAGTGATGGGAACTCTCCCAAAATCTGAGCTCCCAAATGCCAGCCAAAGGCCAGTCCTGCCAGCATGCCTTTCTAAGGAGAGCCCTCTCAGGCCTGCTGTGTTAACTCTTTTTTTGTACACAGGCCAATGCCTAGGAAAAATGAAAGCGTTGTTGGCACTGAGACTAGTTAGAGTTTCTCTGGAATGGCTATTTGATTGATAAACTCTTTCCAACATATTCCAGGTCATTTGGCTAGCTAGTAAGCTAAAAATGTTGTCGCTGTGTATTGGGAGGCAGTCTAGCATATAATATAATAATCATAGACTGTGAGATCTGAAAAACCTGGCTTTTGGTCAAGACTCAGCTACTTATTTCCTCTCGGAACCTCCGTTTCTGGTCATAAAACCTACCATTTTGAAGATTCCATGAGATATATATAATACAACTCCTGGAATAGTGGCTGGCACACGAGACGTTCAAAAATAGGGGGTGACATTGGTATTGGTGTTAATAATTGCAGTAATAGTTGTTGCTTTATTATTGTCTTTTGGTGGTTAGATGTGCCATTACTTTTCTTGGATTAATCGATTGTAATATCCACCCTACCGTATTTTCAGCTAAATGGCTTTCAGTTTTTCAATTAAAATTTCAGTTGAACAGTATCAGAGGCATTTTAATAAAAATTTTAGTGAGCTTGATTAGTTGGTGAGAAGTAAATTGCTCATTTTTGATTACCACATTAACTCTTTCTGGCCATTCGGGTACCATTTAGTAAATTACCTCTTTTAGTATGGCGCTCAAAATGTTACCCAAGTGACCAGAAAGAGTTAATAATGCTTCGACAGACTGAGCAGTTTACCGCCTTCTGACTGTCAGATCTGTCCCATTGTATTATATGTCATTTTCTTTAAAAATTAAATTTTAGAGTTAGTTATTTTTAATAGGCAGTATATAAGCTTAATGAAAAGTAGGGTGAGTTTACTAAACTTTCTAAGGGGGATTAAGGTATTGGTGTTCACTATATAATATAGAAAATAAATCTGGTGGGGATGATAAATACATATTAGTGCACGAGAAGAGCATCATTTTCCAGGGGCACAAGTGATTCCCTGGTTATGATCTGAGTACCAGGCAGTCATATTAATGTGTCTCCCTAAGGGTGTGAGCCCTGAAGAGAATTCTGCCTCATAGTATTGTACTGTAGCAGGTAAACTTTTGCATGGGTGGGAATCCTGCCTTTCTATAATGTATACATTATCTGTTCCCTGTGGATGTGTTTTTACCATTCATTCTAATACAGCGTTTAATTATTCAGGAGTGACCCTTGCTTTCTCATGAATAGGCACCTGCAATCAGTTCTTTAAAATTGCATCTCTAACTCAAATATTTTTCCAGATAGGCTGGAAAAATCATTACCACTCACTTGGAAAAATTACTTGACTCCTGAAGTACTAGTTTTTTTTTTCGCATAATAGGCTGTCTTCTCACTGATGTGTTGCAGTCTGAAACCTATGAGCCACTAAGTGTTTACTGAGTCGTCACTGTATGTATAACATTATGTTAAGTGCTTTGAGTGATACAAAAGTACGGTATGACTGGCTCACTCAGCCATTTATTCAATAGATACTCACTGAGCCAGCTGTGTGCTTTGTACTCTAAGAATACAAAGATGAAGAAAAAGCAACAAAGAACTTGAAGTTGGGTTGAGGATATGATTAACGATAACATCGTATTCAAATACTATTGCACCTATAAAAGTGCAGTAACAGCCGTATACCCAGCTACTCAAGGAGGTCAGTGAGTGGGACCTAACCCAGCTTGGAAGGAATCTGGGAAAATTACCTGCAGAAGATGAAGGCAGAATCTTACAGCTTGAATAGGAATCATTTAAGAGCAATGAGCTTTTCTCCCAGAGAGAACAGTATAAGGGCACAAAGTTGAGGGAAAAGAGAAGTGAAGAGGGGCAGAGGGCTGGTGGTACGGCAGTGATTTGTTTTGCTGAACGTCACATGGTCAGAAACAAGAAAGGCTGAAAAGTAGGGAGATCAGTGATATACTATGGTTTAAATTTGCTGAGGTTTTAAACCTAATTAGAGAGAGGAAACTAAAGTATGCACGTGCTGTAGATAGTATTCCGCGTGGTTGACGGTTGGTTACTGCAGTTCATTACTGTATATATTCTCCCCCGCCCCTCGAAACCCAGGAGGGAGCTACTGTTATTTCCTGCCATTTTATTGATGAAATACCTATTGTTTAGAAATATTAAGTAAATTACCCAAGGATGCAGAGAAAATAAGCAAGGGAGATAGAATTCAATTTTACAATTGAATTCCAGAACACAAATACACAGAGACTGAATAATTTGTGCAGGAATACCAAGTAAGTGGTTGAGCAACTATTCCAGATATTTTTTCCTTGCACAGGGCAGGATTGAAGATGAGTTCTACTTATGTGGAAGGCAGGAAGGAACAGTAAAAACTCAGAGTAAAACTGGGAGTTGGAGAAGGACAAGGGTGTGTAAGCTTCTTATTATAATAATGTTATGATTATTATATTCTTTTCATACACTCTATAGCAAAGACAGAATACTTCTAAGGCTAGAATTGGGACAGAGGGAAGAAACTTATCCCATTTCAACATTCTCTCAAGTTACTGTCATTTGTCATTGTTTCTATTTTATTTTAGGAGATATTTCTTCAAATATATAAGGCTAAAGATTAAAGATTAAGATTACGCTTTTATATGCTTACAAATCTTTACTTTTTTTAACAAGGACTTTTTTTCTGATGGTATTTGATCCATAATGAATTATGTTACATATTATTATATGTTAATAATAGCACCTACCTGTCAGAACTAATGTGAGAATTAAATGAGTTACAATAGGTTACTGTGTGTGAAACGATTGAAATAGTGGCTGTACCAACCACCGTGCTATACAAGTATTTACTATTTTATCAGGTTTTCCAAAACAGCAGGTAGACTTCACAGCAATGAGATATTCTGTCCAATATGTAGATAAATGCTGCACGCACACTTTGTTGACATTAAAGTGCTTTGTACTCTATATTTTGTATATTGTTTCTATCATTAGTATTTCTACAGCATTTCTTATTGACACCAAGCTTTTCTTCTGGCCAGATCAAATTTGTAACTTATAATTATGCTGGGGCAACAGTGTCTAGTGGCACTGTCCAGGGAAAAATTGGTTGAGGTTTATAAGCCATTCTTACAAAATTAACATCCCAATAGCTTCTCAAGTCTTTCTTCTAGCCCTCTGGCCCTGCTAAACAGACGGGCCCAAGGCCAGTGAAGAGAACTGTCGCAGCTAGTGCCTCAACTGGGCAGCTGAGCAAAAGCGCTGCCAATACGCATGCCATGCTTCTTCAGCATGTGAAATTCCAACTAGAAATCTGGCACGGTTTCCTAGTGGCTGATGACAGCTCACAAGTGGGTCAGAGGATCAAATGTTGGCTGCCGGAGCAAGTGTACGCTTTTACATTCTTTCCTTCTGCCGAGGAAAGAAAACAACAGCAACTTGCTGAAGATATAAGCAGAAATGACTGCTCTTCTGCAAGTCATCTGACTTAGAAGACCCTTGTGTGCACATAAGCTTTTCCTGTAATGTTAAGCATTGTCCCTTAGTGCAGAGCCCATCTCAGATCTGTGAGCTCACAGTGGAAAGTTTCTGTAAAGCCACTGCTTCTCATCGCAGATGTTTGAAAATTTCACTGTTACCTGTCCTGGTCTCAGAAAGCTGAAGTTTAGCTCTTGTAACTATTAGCTATTTCCTTTGCTTCTTCGGTGGGATGTCTTAACTATGTTTTCACTGTCAGGGACCCTCTTTTTTCCCCTGCTTCTTTACTTTTTATGCATTCAGTGATTATTCACTAAAAGCCTGAGATTTGGGAAGGTTTCAGTGTGCTGGATACTGTGAAGGAGTGTTCAGGAAAATGAAAGATACAGTTAACAGGGCGTTTTGATTGGAAAGAAGCAGAATTCTGAGGGGCTTCTCCTGCAGTCCAGGGTTTAAGACTCTGAGCTTTCACTGCAGGGGGACAGGGCATAGGGTCAGTCCCTGGTCGGGAAGCTAAGATCCCACATGCCATGCTGCTCAGCCAAAAAAAGGAAAGAAAAAGAAATAGGATTATGAGATAGCACAGCGTGGATAAACTGATACAGAAGCTCCAGTCCCTAGCCACCACTGCTTTTAAAGTGCCCTGATTTATTTCTGGACCTTCTTCGTCTCATCCTTCATTCTCTCAGCATCGTGTGGAACTCGTACGTAAAGCGCAGTGTGTCAGAGGTGGTTTCTTACATCAGTTTTCAGAAGGACCATCCCATTCAGTTCACTGTGAGCCAGTACCTGTAACTGGGAGATGTGAGTTCTCACCATGTAAATATCCCTGGCTTCTGTCTCTTCTGTGTAAGACTCTCTCTCCTCTAGCTTCATCTTCTAATAATTACATTAAAGCCTTTCACCCATTCTCGCACCAGCCACCATATCTTCCTGCTTTCATGGTTCTTTCCTGCTCCAAGCCAGATTCTCAGCTTTGGGCAAGACAACCATTTATTACCATTTCCTATTCAGGCACTTGGCTTTGTTCTTTCTCTTGGCCATGCACTCACCAGCCCTTTCCGCTCACAGGCTTAATGCCTTCCCTTCTTCTCAATGTGAGACCAGTTTTTTGCCTTTGTTCAAAACTTTTCTTCCCTGTGAGGCTGTGTCTGCATAACCCCATCGCCTCCATCCATTCTAAGCTTCCCACTTGTGTTTAATTATATCACTAGACTGTGTTCCTTAACATTGATGTTGTGTGACGTCTGTGTGTCTGACTGTATACCTCTCTCTGTTGGGCTGTGTGCTGGCTCTTACCTTCAGTCTCCTGGTATCCGGCAGAGTTCTGTGAATATGAGCAGATGCAACCTGACATATTTGTGGTGGAAGGGAGGACTTATCTTGGTGCTCACCGACCACTGTTTTTGGAAAAAAACCGCCATCTTTGCCATCTTCCCAGTGGCTTACCTATGCACTGTCTGTTGGCCTTTTAATATTTTTTATTTATTTTAATTTTTATTGCAATATGCACTTTATTGAGGGGATCTGGAACCAAACTCACAATATCTCCAAGGCAATATAAAACTAATTGGTTCAATATAAATTTCTCGATAGTATTTTTTTTAATTCACTTGACAGACAGGTACGTGTATATTCATCACTGGGCAGGTTAGAGCAGTGGGCAGGAAGGGGCAGCATACTGCTGTTTGGCCAAAGATTGACTCAGGAAAAGTTTGATGAAACTATTTTATTAACAAGTGTTTTCTTGAGTGTCTAGAAGTATGAAGCATATTTCTAAGTGCTGAGAAGACAGAACTTAGCTAATCTAAACAGGGGTCTCATACCACGAGGAGCTTCCAGTCTAACAGAGCACGCCAGTGAGATGGTCATACAAATAATGTCCCCACTGGCATTGGGCTCACCCAGGAACCCTTACCCACACTGAGATTTGAAGGGCGGACAGCATTCAGATGGGGATGGAGGAGGCGGAGAAAGAAGGCGATTACAAGTAAGGAGTAGAATGCGGTCCCCAGCCTCTGGGATGTCGTGCCTGATGCTCCGAGGTGGACCTGTGTGTGCGTGTGTGTATGCGTGCTGAGTGGTCTCCTGCTCTTTGGGACGCCATGGGCTGTCGATGTCCGTGGGATCCTCCGGGCAAAGAATCCTGGAGTGAGTGCTGTGCCCTCCTCCATGGGATCAT